>NC_057852.1:16179424-16779424 GCF_015237465.2 Chelonia mydas
TCTTTTTTTTTTGGGTCTCTGCTGCTGCCTGATTGTGAACTTCCAGTTCCAAATGAGGTGTGTGGTTGACTGGTCAATTTGTAGCTCTCGTGTTCGTAACTCTGAGGTTCTACTGTAGCTTTTCTTCATGGTCTGTATGTACTGAGCTACTTTCTGTTGGAAATAGAAGTGTAGAAATTGACTCAGTAACAAGTGAGCAACTCTGTATTTGCTGATGATGGGTGGCTGTGCTATGCAATGTTCTGAATCCTGGAGCCTCATTCTGAAAAGACAGCCGAAAATGAGTAACTGACAGGAGGGCTGGCGCAAGTACAGGCCGGTAAACCCCACCCTGCCTTCTTACAATGTGCAAATCAAGTTTTATTAGAGTAGCATCACTCTGTCTGCAGTGAACTCAACTCAGTCAGTGAAATATGATGGTGATATTAGCACTCCCTGATTTGCAGAGCTGTGTGTGCTGAGGAAATGAAACCTAGAAGCAATTATTAGTAAATCGCTGGGCCTGTCAGGGTATACAAACACCAATTTATGCAATTCTCTTTTGTAAAGTTGGCTACCTTGTAGCATTGAATAGCAGAACATTTCTCTGTTAATTGTATTAAATTCCAAGTTCTTAACAATTACAAAGCGGAGTACAAGCAGTTAATCCTTACAATAGCCCTGGAAGTAGGGAAGTATTAGCATTCTCATTTTACAGATACGGAATCTGAGACAGAGGGGAGCTAACTGCTACACTTTCAAAAGTTACCACTGATTTCGAGTACCCATCTTGGGACGTCTTGTACCTACTGCTTTAGAAGAGCTGAGTTCAGTTCAGTTGGACTTGTCAGTGCTCAGCATTTCCAGAAACCAGGCCCAAGATGTCGCAAATTAAACAACCACTAATGGAGGTGTCTAAACTCGGTGGCTTTTCCGAGGCTGCATGGCAGGCGAGTGGCAGTGCTGGAATTAAAAGTTAGGAGTTCCTGACTGTAACACCCAGAACTGAGGCATATGTAGTAAGCTGCCTCCATAAAATGTCAGGAAAGATATTCCAGTTTTTGTAGAAAACAAAATGGATTTAAATCCATGTGACCTTATTTTTTTCCTATGCTAGTCATAAATGTGCTCTACTTTGTTTTCCCCCTGCAGGTCTCCCGGAGTCGGTGAACTTCAGTTTCACAGGTATATTAATCACTATTCTTTCACTGGCATAAGGGTCATGGTACTTTTTCCTTCCTGTTAATGTCCTTTGCTTTACCTCTCCCTGCCTGCCACCCGCCCAGCTCCCATTTCAGGGACTTACGAGTGTTGAGTAAAAGTCTGTGAAAGTAAAAGTGCACCAGAAATACTTGAATGGTTGTTTTCACAAATTGTGGATTAAGATGCATGGAAGACAATGACTCCTTGGTAGGAGCCAGGAGTTGGTTTTCTTAATAGCAGATATGCCTCTTTTTCTAACCATCAATTCAAATCCTGCATGTCTGATTCAGTCAAAAATCCCATTGACGTGAGTAAGGACAGCAAAGTTTGACTCAATGATTATTAAATGTAGTATGGAAACATTTCAGAAAACTGAAGTGTGTAATAACTTGTTACCTTGTTTAAGCCTTTTCAATGTGATGCCTAGCATGGGCATGCCAAGTATCCCTTATTCTGGGTAACCCACGTGTGTTCTGGCTCCAGACTGCAGTCTGTAATAGAGAGAGGCGTACACATGTGTGTACGCACACATGGAGTCAGCACTGCTCTTCCAGTACGTTAGTTCTGCCAGGGACGGATTAGGGATAAAGGAAGACAGTTTTTTCAGAACTCCTAAATTATGTAGTCTTGTGTCTGGAAGGTAATTAGAGGGGGATGGGGCGAGAAACTACTGTGGCTTGACAATCAGTGGTGAAAAGCAGCCAGCCTGGAATGTGTTTTTAGGTGCGTTTCAACATGTGTCGTTTAAAACAAGCCAGTTAATGCAGATGTGTTTACATTTGGTTGTAGTGTCCGACGGAGAACATACCACCCCTGAACTGACGTTTACCATTCACTTGCTCTCGACGAATGAGCAGCCTCCGGTGTTCCAGGTCACAGCTCCGTTTCTGGAGGTCAGCCAGGGTGGCAAGGCTACAATTGGTGAGGCGCCATGAGGGCGTGTAGCAAAGGCACTATTCTGAACGAGCACGGCTGAAGGGATTACTCTGAGAACGTGCTGAACAGGCTGGGGTCATCGCCATGAGCCCAGCACATGCAGCTGGTTCAAATTCCGGTGTGGGCCTATCTCTTTTGCTAGGGGCTAGATTGTGGCATTTAGCCCAGAACCTGCTTTGGTGGCAGTGCTGAGCCCAGCACCTCCATTCCAAGAGCTCAAACTGCTGCACCTCTTGGAAGGGTCCGGCATATACCCCTTCCCCATGGCTTCGTCTGTTCCCCACGCTCTTCCCCTTTTGGCCGAGCTGCTGCTAGGGGAGCATCGTGCTTCCGGTCCCTGCGTTCTGCCTAGTCCAGGGGCTGCATTCGGACCTGCTCTGGTGGGCTATGCAAGGCGGGAGGGCTCCCCACTCTCTCCCTCACATTGTATTGCCATGGGCCAGGGGGCAGACTCTGGCCCGGTATTAGCAATGTAGCACATAACACTGTCTGGTCTATGAGAACATGCTGCCCAGCTCTATGTGCTCGGGTAAGGAAGTGTTGCATTTTTATAGATGGACTCAGAGACCCACTCACATTACATCATGGGGCTGTCTGAACACATGGACAATTGGATGCAGTCCCCTCCCACATGGTTAGGAGTTGAAGGTCATGCTAGCTGTCACTTGTAAGTCTGATTGGCAATAACGTCTCCGTTTGAACTCATGACCTCAGCATCACCAGGGACAAATTATCTCCAGGCAGGCAGACCCACAGACATTTGTGTGGAGGAGATGAGAGCTCCAGAATTACATTAATTTTAAAATATGAACTCAATTAGAGCCCATTAATTTCTGTCATTTAATGCATGTAAAATTGCATATGCTAGAAATGCTTCTTGTAAGGGAAGGTTCGCTGTAGAGCAGACTACAGTTCCAACGCTAGCGCTGTGTATTCCCCCGATGCAGGGATACAGCTGGCAGTAAGTGACGCAGACACAGCTCCTGAAGATCTCTTCTTTGAGCTGGTGGAACCTCCTCACCATGGGGTTCTGCTCAGGTATAACGCTGGGGTCCACAAGCACATGAAAGCAGGTGAGTTGAGCAGGAAGAGGAGGAATTCAAGTTGGGGGAAGTCACCAAGGCAGTATATTTTCCCTATCTGTGTGTTTTTGTTAATTTTTAATAAGCAATTGAGTTAGGATCTGTTTGTCAATAATAAATTGCTAGTAATTGCCTGTCACGAGCTCTTCAGAGAGCTGACTGAGTAATATTTTCAGAGCACTGAACACGTTCACTAAAGCTGGGCAGGTAACAGTTCACCTGTCCACCAGAAATTTTCCCATTCTGTATCTGGACAAAACTGAGACCTCTCAAAATTTGCCCTGGAGAGAAAGTGACTCCTCACTCCTCAGTAGCCCAGTGGTTTGGGCATTCAGCTGGAAAGGGGGAGACTCCAAATCAAGTCCCAGCTCTGTTGATCCAGGAGGCAGCATTCCCTAGTGGGTAGGGCACTGAACTGGGACTCAGGAGATCTGGGTTCTATTGCTGGCTTAGCATCTGGCCTGCTGGTTGACCTTAGGCAAGTTGTTTTCCCATCTGTAAAATGGGGATAATGGGAAAGCAATGCAAAGAATAGATGGGGAGGGAGTAGCCCTGGTGTTGGAAGCCTTGGCAAGAGATGTGGATTTTAGAAGGACGTGGAAGGAAAAGAAGAATGCTGTGCTGACAAGAAATGGGAAAGTTTGTTAGTAAAATATTGCTCATTTTGTCACAGTTTTTCTGTACTACTATGAAGGTCATGGCTTCTCCCTGCATACATTCTCGCTCATTAATGAAACCCTCAGATAGAATCAGAGCTCACACAGCTGTAAAGTGTGCATCAAATACCAGATAAGCATGTGCTTAAGTGATTTGCTTCATCTGGGCCCGAGGCATTTGATCTGAACTTAAAGTATTAATTTCATGCAGTGGATAGAGTCATCACTGTTTTTATATTTCTTTTTGGGAAGGAGACACTTTCACGTATGAGGAAGTAACCCAAAATGCTTTACAATATGTCCACGATGGCTCATCAGTAGCAGAGGACAGCATGGAAATCTCTGTAACTGACGGCGTTACCACTGCAGCAACGGTGCTGAAAGTTGAAGTGTCCTTGATGGATAGCGAAGGTCCCCGGCTGGCCCCTGGCTGCTCGTTGACAGTCACGGTGGCTAGTAAAAGCTCTGTGACTCTCTCCCGATCACACCTTGCTTACATTGTAAGTTTGTATCCATTCCTTCCTAAACCCAATGCATTCAGTTAGCTTCCTTTCCCTCAGGAGACCACTGCACCTTCAGGATGTTGATACTTGTCAAATACTTCAGCCTTTTACTATACCCTGACTACAGCTGCCAAAAAGGGAATAATGAGCTCTTTCATCCTACCAGATTTTCGAGGCTATACATATTTGACTGAAGTAAAGGTGAACTGCAAAGCAAAAGTGAAAATTGAGTTAATCCCATATTTATGCACCAAACACCCTCACTAACCGGGCCTGTGAGTTTGCTCAGCAATAATCTTCTTTAAAACTTCTTTTCCCTCCCTGATATTGACTGGCTCTTCCTCGTTTGCTAAAGAACGACCTGGAATTCTGTGACATCATGCTGTGATACATTGCTTGCATATGCTGTGAGTTTTCCAGTATCAATGGTGTCACAGAAGTGTGGTGCTTTGCTAGAAGCAGTGGATTTTGTAGCAATGGAATTAGCAGTGGATTTCGTAGACAGGACCTGTACACAAGCTTCACAATTTAAGGGACTATAAGCATTTTAATGGCCTATTTTCAGGGTTTATATAACTTAATTGTAAAAAAAAAAGGCTTTGGGTAGAAACATGGGACATACCCATATAAAGGTGTCAGATCCAGAAAGCAATATTATTGCACCATTTGTCCAAAAAAATCTCCTTGGTCTCTTTCAAGTTTTACAAATTTAAATGACATACAAAAGTTCATGCAGTGTTGTAGCTGCGTTGGTCCCAGGATATCAGAGAGACAAGGCGGGCGAGGTAATTTCTTTTATTGGACTAGCTTCTCTTGGTGAGAAAGACAAGCGTTTGAGCTTACGCAGAGTGAGATAATACCTTACCCACCTTGTACTGAAGTTCACTCATTTCTGATATGTTTTTGGTCTTTGTTAAAACGCAAAATTAAAAAAAACAAAACTGCTTTGACTTAAAAAATAAATAAAAAGCCAAATGATTTCCCCCATCCTCTATTAATATCTGTTAAGACAATATTCTGTCCTATAAAAATCACAGAATTATAAAAGTCTGTTGAATCAATAGACCATTGCAGCTTGAAAATTGTTCATCTGACAGATTAAAATGGCCCCTAGGGAGTCGTTCCTGCTTATTAACAGCATGTCTTGCTCTGCATTTTAAAGTACGAGCCCTTTGGATACTTAGTACAGGTTTGAATGAGCTCCTGGAATATATACTTATTGTACCTAATAGCCCAGAAAGGCACCCAGGGTCAAATTCGCTCCTGTCGAGATGACTACTACAAAGTCCACGAACCACTTCAGCCGAAGTGCCTCAGGAGCCTAAGTCCCACTTTCATAAGTGATTTAGGGATGGATTTACTAGGCTATTTAAGCACCTAAAGAGGCAGATAGGTGGCTAGTGGCATTTACAAAAGTGCCTAAGCAGGGTAGCATCATTCCCCTATGTGTGGTTGTTTCCACTGACTTAAACGGGAGCTAGGTACGTAAGCAGCAAAAAAAAAAACCCACCTCAGGGCAGCGAGTCTCAGAGCCCAGGTCAACAGACTCCTGGAGCTCGTGCTGTGGGTCTAAGAAGAGCCGTGTAGACGTTCCTGCTTGTGCTGCAGCCCTGGCTCTGAAAACACATGAGCAGGGGGATCTCGGAGCTCAGTCTGCAGCCAAGTCGGAACAGCTACACTGCTATTTTCAGCCCTGTAGCGCAAACCTGACATGACGTGGGCTCTCAGGTGCGCTGCTGTGGGGTTGTGTTTTTGTTTTTCAGTTAGACATACACTTCGGCACTTCTGTAAATCCAGCTAGGTGCCAATCTGCATTTTTTAAGTGCCTAAATACCACTGAAAATCTGGCCCATGAGAGCCTCTTTTTAATTGAACGTCAATGGAACTTAGGTTCCGAAGCGCCTATGTCTCTTTTGAGAATAGGACTTAGGCACTTTTGAAAATGTTACCTCATATCTGTAAAGCTCTTTGAAGATGAAAAGTGCTCGGTGTTATCCTGAGCGCTTGGAAGGGGAAAAGGCATCAACGAGCCGATGATTGGGATGAGGTTTTTTGGTGTGTGTGTTGAGGAAAAACAGCAATGGGAACTGTCAAAAAGTTTTCATAAGGGAGGCAGAACAACTGTCCCGGTGGTGGTTTCTGGATGAGGGAAAGCAACACCGGGAGCCGTCATACAAATTTTTGTGGAGGAGACAATTGGGGGGTGGCGGGTATAGGAGTTGGAGCAAGACAGGATGGGGGGAGTTTGTGGATGATGCAGATGTGGGAGTCCCATCCATATCTTATGTAATGGTTTAAAGCTGACAACTTTTAAGTTAGGTTGGGGGAGTTATAATTTCCTCTTCAGGTTCTGATGAAGACACAGATTACTTGACCCTGTGCTCCCCTGGTTTAAAATCGCACTAGTTCACTTCTACAGCTGAGTAATTGATTTGCCTGTTCTTTGTTCTGCAAATAACGTACAAATACCTGAGAGAGACAAAGTGGGTGAGGTAATATATTTTATTGAACCAACTTCTGTTGATGAAAGAGAAAACCTTTCAAACTACACAGAACTCTTTTTCAGGTTTGGGAAAGATACTCAAGCTTCACAGCTACATACAAGGTGCAATAGATTGTTTAACATAAATAGTTGTTGTCAGGGCATTTAGTGCACTGGATGAGATACACCATATGTTGTGACAGGCATGTGTAGGACCCATGGATCTTGAAACGTGTGTTGTGGGCGGTGTTGATCATCGTAGTAGTGGAGATGTGTCTGCAGGTTTTGTATCTGTTGTTATGGCAGGGTCTGGTGCTGCTTTGAGTTGGTGTGGCCTGGTCTCTAGGGAGCTTGCTTCTGATAATGAGCTTGGCGAGGTTGGAGGGTTGTCTGAAGGCCAGAAGAAGGAGTTTGGATTGTAATTGAGTAAGGACTGTGTTGGTTGTAATTGTTTGATATTTCATATGGGTGCCAGTGCAGAGTGGTAGGTGATAACTAAGGGTGTGCAGTCATAGGGTTGTTTTTTTTTCCAAAATGAAGCAAGTTCTCTCAGCGTAGTTGGTTGGTCTGTTCCATGATGTGATCTATTTCTCTGGTAGTCAGTCCTTGTTTGGTGAAGGCAATTTTAAGTGTGTTAAGGTATATATCCCGAACTTCCTCCTCAGAGCATATTCTGTGGTATCTGAGTGTCTGGCTGCAGATAACAGATTTCTTGATGTGTTTGAGTGGTTACTGGGTCTATGAAGGTAGGTATGGCGTATATAGTTGTCTGTAGGGTTCCATTGCTGAAGCTGATCGTGGTGTCCAGGAGGTTGATGCTGGTATGCGATTGTCCTAGAGGGTACCCTGTCATACTCTTAGAAATAACAGCCTTTTGTATGTCACAGTATGACTGTATTGTCAACCCCAAACATTCAAAAATCATGACTTTGGCTTAAAAATGACAAGATTTTTAAAAAATAATACATGGTGGCTTTTTCTTTGCTTTCTGGTTTCTAGGTTCATGTTTTCAGGCTTTTCTCTGCCACCATGAAGGCTAGACACTTTTTTAAAAAATGAAAGCAGAGTCTCACATAATCATGTGACTGCAGGAGCTGCGGCTATAAGAGAAACACCCATGTGGCAAGAGTTGGCATCACTGGTGTGATATCATGAACAATACGTAATTACATAAACTGATGTCACTTAGGCTGATGTCACTCAATGAGGTTTTCCACATGGTAGTTGGGGGATTTCACTTGTGATTATATGGTTAAATCACCACTCAGTGCACTGAAAAATTTATGTTAAGGTATTTTATCAGATTTGCATTGACTAGACTGTTGGGAGACACACTTTAGTACATTAAAAAGGATTTCAGGTGCCATCACTTTAATAGCACTGTTTGTGGTGGAGGAAGGTGAAATGATCAAAAGTCGACATTAGGTGTCTGATTTTTGTGGGCACTCAAATCTTATGTAAAACATAAATCTTGCTCCTTTAATGTATGTAATGAAAGTCTATGGGTCAAAACCTGCTTTTCTTACTTCCATTGAAGTCAGTGGAATTACAATTGCGGGTAAGGGAAAGAGGCTTATTTATTTGTATGTTGAGGCTACGGTGACTTAAAACTTTGACGCTGTGGTATATGTGGTCACCTGAAACTTTTTAATAAAGATGCAGACGTCAATATAATATCATACAGTTGGATACGCATAGTATAGTTAAATGGGCCAAATGCAGCTCTTAAGTGTGCCAGTGTAAATCCAGAACTAACCCACTGACTTCAATAGAATTTGCTCCAGATTTACATTGGTGTAACTAAGAGCTGAATTTAGCTCAGTCTCTGTATATTCTCTCTGCCATATAGAAATTATATTTCAGTCCACCTTTTGAGGGGGAGGGGGCAGCAACTGGGTATTATTGGGAAGGTAAATTCTACTTTTAATTGTGGTGTTTAATGTGATTTGAAAATGAAATACGCTCGACTTATACCCCAAGGAGTGTGTGTGTGTGACACAGATAGATAGAACACTTTCTCAGTTATGAGAGAATGAAGGTACACGTTGTGCAAGATTCTCAGCAGGTGTAAATCAGTATGGCTCCATTGAAATGAAAGGCACTCTGAGGGTTTACATTAATTGAGGCTCTAGCCCAGTATCTATATATTTCACCCCCTGACTTTTTTCTTTCATGTTCACCATAAAAAAACAAAAGCAAACACTGCTGCTTGGCCTTGCTTTTCTTATTAGGACAATAATTCTGCTGGCTCGAAAATAAGAATTCAGTTAATTTCTCTGCCCATGTATGGCACCCTCATGCGGACCACACCTGGGCAGCATTCTGAAGAGCTTTCTGAGGTTTATAATTTCACCATGGACGATATCAACAACCAGAGAATCAGGTAATAAACAGGTATTTTTCACCACACCGTATCTTCTTGGGCTCAGCGAGAATTTCAGAGCACCATCTGCAGGGAACATATGTTATTAATGTTGGGATATACAGTATTTATAAATTATAGCAGAGATGGTGTCTCATAACTACACTGTTGTATCTTGTGATAATAAAAATGACCGTGATTGTGTATACAAAATAGAGTATTGCTGCACTCACATAGTGCTATTTAGCTTCAACGTCTTCAAAATCTGTCTCTATATGTGTTGTCATTTTGATTTTTTAGTTAGGCAATACCAAATATGATGATATAAAAGAAAAAAATCCTTTACTTGAAGTAGTTCCAGTCATGAAACATTTGACACCTAATTCATGTCTCTCCTATACTTGGCTGGTATTGTGTGAACAGTGGTATCTTCTGTGCTATAGCTCCAACAGGAAACAGTGTTTTCTAACTATCCATGCTGAAAAAGTGATACAACAAAAATGATTAGGGGTATGGAACGGCTGCCGTATGAGGAGAGATTAATAAGACTGTGACTTTTCAGCTTGGAAAAGAGACAACTAAGGGGGGGATATGATAGAGGTCTGTAAGACCATGACTGGTTTGGAGAAAGTAAATAAGAAAGTGTTATTTAATCCTTCTCATAACGTAAGAAATAGGGATCACCAAACGAAATTACTAGGCAGCAGATTTAAAACAAACAAAAGGAAGTATTTTTTCATACAACACACAGTCAACCCGTGGAACTCCTTGCCAGAGGATGTTGTGAAGGCCAAGACTACAACAGGGTTCAAAAAAGAACTAGATAAGTTGATGGAGGATAGGTCCATCCATAGGCGCTGACTCCGTGGGTGCTCCGGGGCTGGAGCACCCATGGGGAAAAATTGGTGGGTGCTCTGCACCCACCAGCAGACAAGCTCCCCGCTCCCCTTCCCCAGCTTGCCTCTGCCTCCTCCCCTGAGCACGCCGCACCCCCGCTTCTCCTCCCAGTGCTTGCCGCCGCATAACAAGCTGTTTTGCAGCGTAACAAGCTGTGGGAGGGAGGGGAGAGGAGCGGGAACGTGGAGCGCTCAGGGGAGGAGGCGGGGAAGAGGTGGGGCCGGGGCGGGGATTTGGGGAAGGAGTCCAATAGGGGCAGGGAGGGGGAAGAGTTGGGGCGGGGACTTTGAGAAGGGGTTGGAATGGGGGCAGGGCAGGGGTGGAGTCAGGGCGGGGTAGGGGCGCGCGAGCACCCACCGGCGCCAGGAGAAGTTGGCACCTATGGGTCCATCCATGGCTATTAGCCAGGATGGACAGGGATGGTGTCCCTAGCTTATGTTTGCCAGAAGCTTGGAATGGGCGACGGGATGGATCACTTGATGATTACCTGTTCTGTTCATTCCCTCTAGGGCACCTGGCATTGGCCACTGTCGGAAGACAGGATACTGGGCTAAATGGTCTGACCCAGTGTGGTCTGACCCAGTGTGGCCATTCTTATGTTAATAAACTGCACCACTGATTTGTGGATTTCCCTTCCAGACAGGGTCAAAGCTGAGCCTGTCATTGGCTCCTATGCAGAAGGAGCCAATACTTGCTCTTGCTGTATGACACCAAACTAAGATCCATGCATCGCTGTATCCTTCCAACAATATAGATGTAGTTTCATACACATGCACAGACTAGACTGAACAACTATGCACAGGGGAATGATGCTGCCAGAACATTTGTGTATTAACATCAGCAAAGTGGAGACTGAAGGTGATAACGCTTAAGCACATAAATAAGTCAGTGAATAAAAATCATAGAAAAATCATGATAGAAACAGTAGGATTTCAGAAGCGCTCAACATTGGCCTGCCTCTGCTTTTACTGAAGATGATGAGAATTTGTTGACTTCAGTGAGAAGCAGAGGTAGGCCAATGCTGAGTGTTTTTGAAAGTCCCACTCCACGTCTCTGCCATGCAGGTGGACTGGAGACAAGTGTCCAGATTTAAAAGTTTAGAAGAAAAGAAAAATGAAACCATATTTCTTTCAGGAAAGGCAGGTTTGATCTGTTGGGACAATACTCTCATTGTACAATAACCTTCACCTCCCGTGTTCTTCCCTAACCACCCGGTGTTGGGTCCTGCTTTCCCTGAGAGTCTTTCAGAGCATGATTGCACATCGGGTTTGCAATGCGCTATGTGAGGAACGATCTGAATGTTCTTTCACTATGGCTGACTAGCCAGCACGCTCAGACCCGCCTTTTCCTGATCAACACCACTCGCCCAAGGACATGGGAAAATATTCGTTCTTTCTGGATGGACAAGATAGAGGAGGAAAGGATTGACTTGTTATCTCCTTGAAAAGAGGCATGTTCCTGCCCGCACAGTTCTTACACATAGGAAGTGAAATCCTTTCAGCAGGCTGTCTGTCTGACTTGCTGATCTGATTCTTGATACAGATACTCAACTGAATTTGAGACTGACAATCAGCCAGTCACAGATATTTTCCACTTCAGTGTCTTCGATGCTGACAACAATCGGCTCGACAGCCAGATGTTTACCATCACTATCGCCTCTGTCCAGAACAGGCCTTCGATCATTGCTTTTGCTGACCTTATCACTGTGAGTAATTGCCCAGAATGTAGGAAGTTGTAGCAGAAGCACGTGTGACATAAACAATTGAACAGTTATTTTCCTGGCTGCTGTGCAACCACGGTGAACTGGGGTCTAGTACAAATGCGAGAAAGCATTGTGTCTCACATGCAATCTTGTATGTTTAAAGTGTTGTGAAACTATTTGGTGAAGTTAACAGTACCACCATGTCCCTGAACCTCATCCAGTCATTTCCGCTGCACACAGTGGCCCAGATCCTCCACTGGTGTAAATCGGTGTGCCTCCATTGATATCCGTGGCAGTGTGCTGCTTTCCACTTTTTGGGGATCTGGCTCATTGTATCACCAGGTGACACACACAAGTCTCGGGATGGATGAACCTAAAAACATCTGGAAGTTTGGCTCAGCATGTCCCATTTCAGAGTGCTTATCTGAACCCTTTAATGTGTTCTCCCTCCCTTCCCAGCTTTCCACTCCCCCTCCCTAGCCATCAAACGCTTCCCACTGAGCAAACCACAACCCCCAACAGGTCACTGTGACACTGCGGGATACACTCTGCTGCTTAGACCACTCCCATTGTATTGACACTAGCCCAGTGGCATGCAGACTGCTGCTGGGGCAAGATAAGCTCTTACTCAACCTAGCCCCAGCGTTACATTGGATTTTTATATCCTATGGGTAGGGAGGGGCAGGAACTTTTATAAAACATGCAGTGTCAGGGGAAGAATTGAGATTTACCCCCTGCATACTCCAGCAGTGACCTGTAGTAAGAGTGAGCTAGAGAATTCATGCAGAAACAGGTAAAGGGATAAGTTTAAGACGCTCGTGTGATGAAATCCTCCTTGAACTGATTATAAAGGCCATTCGGCAATGGTTATTGAACCTGTTTTTGTTTCAGAAGCATGTTTGTTCCGCTTCTTTTTACCTTGTTTTTTTTTTTCAGGTTGATGAGGGAGGCAGTGTCCCGCTGTCAGTTAACCATCTCCTAGCCACTGACTATGATGCAGCCAAAGACGACCTAATGGTTACAATAATTACGCTACCAATATATGGGTACATTGAAAACACAAGGACAGGTAAACTGTATCTGCACCTGTTTTTCCTTGTATTTGGTCAGGAAATAGGAACACAGGAATTGCCAGACTGGATGAGGCATGGGGTACCCCATGCTTCTGTCTCTGACAATGGCCAGCACCATCTGCTTCAGAGAAACCCTGCAGTCAGCAGTGGTGAGATAACCTGCCCCAGGGAAAGTTTCCTTCTAACCCTCAAAAGTTAGAGGTTGTCCCAGCAAGGGGGTATACATCCTTTACAGAGACCTTGTTTAATTTTTAATATTTACTATTGTAACTTGGGCTGTTCTTGTTATCCATAGAAATCCTTCCCTGACTCCAACTAATAAATGTTGCACTGCAGTTTTAAAACTAGCTAAGCTGCAAAGTGTGGCTGCTATTATTTTTTCTTATTTCGCTGCAGGACCTGAGCTTTAGATTCTCATATTATCTGTGGACATTCCTCCTGGAACTTGTGCTCCTAAATCATGCAGATGCTCCTGTCGGGAGTGGTTGGTCCCAGTGTCCTTTGCCTATAATTTCCTTTTCCCCCTATGTGGTTGGTTGCTCCCCTGTATCCTGGAGTGGCTGCACTGAAGAACCCAATGGCTTGGCTCACAGACCCTGCAGGTCCCACAAGTTCTGCACGTAGCTCGGGTATCTGGTGCCTCTGCAGCAGCCCTTGCTTCCCTCTGGCCATGATCCGGCTCTTTGGCAGTGCAGTTACTTTGGAGCTGAGCTATCAGAGACTTCTTAGGCAGCACTTCCTGTTGGGATCCCCCTGTGAGGGGCAGTTCCCCAGCATAGAAGGAACTCTGCAGAGAAATTAATTAAATTTCTACCTGCATTAACCTTCCTTTGCTTCTTCCACCCCCTGCCTGGTGGGGAAGACGCTGTAAAGTGGGAGATCTTCATACAGAGAGCTCCCCCAGCTTGGGGACCCTAAAGATACAATCCAGCCCTCAGCTTTTGCCCTGTCCTTGTGCGGGCAGATACATGAGAGCTTTGCCTTTGAGAGGACTGAGTAAAAAAAATCTGAGTAACGACGTTTTTTTCTTTGTTTTGTTGTTAAACCTCTTTCCTAGCCTTTCCTATTGTTCTGGGCTTGGCTTGTCAGCATCCCTTCTGGACTGTGTTAATTTACAAGCCCGTGTTACTGTTAGGACGCTGGTAAATCCTTGTCTTTTTCATTGCTGGAACCGGTCTTTTTTCAGGATTCTGTCTCATCAGGGAGACCTTAATGGCAGAGATGTTTGTTTTCACCCTCTCCCCTGTAGAAGCAGTCATTGGGGAAGGAAATTTGAAATCGATCAGTGCTCCCAGGATTAGAACAAGGGAATGGAGGGGACAAACTGTAAATCACTCAGCTGCTGTGATGTTTTTTCTCTTTCTAATAGATTAGGTTGTAGGGGACTCAGAATTTAGACATGAGCAAAGCTCTCATGATAATTGTAGCCACCAGACCAAATTAGGCACTCTCCCAACACAGCTACGAGAAGTACAGTGGGGCATTGTTTGCCAGAAGATATCACACACTTATTGCAGTTACCTTGTATTCTAAGTACAGGGGGAAGAACAGTGGTTTCTGAGATACCTCTGTGTGGTACATGATCGCAAATATGTAGTGGTTTATAACAGCAATCGCAATTGTTTTTCCTCTGGGGCCTGCAGGCTACTAAGCAAGACATATTCACTGTATCCTATGGAAGAGCCAGAATGAGTCAGTGTTTTGAAAAAGACTGAGCTCCTCTGATTAAACAGACCTTTAATGGATGACAGCCAAACTGTTTTTGCCAGGGTGAGCTGGGCTGTTGGTTCTGCTGGGGAAAGATGGTGCATTCGTAACTGCTTCATCGTGGAAGGCAAACCTCATAAAAGGGGACTGAAGCCAGCCGCTGTATGTAAAACAACAAGATCTTTACATTTCGTAGTGCCAAAGAAGCAGCTTTCTGGGTGGGTCACTAGACACGTTAACAATCAGTTCCAGGAATGGGAAAGCAGAACTTGGGATCGTTTCCTTACTCCCGTTGTTTTCTTCGTGAAACGAGCATCTTTTCACAGATGGTGCTTTGTTTCCAGGTGGGACTTTTGGCCCTGGGGGCTCTGCAGGCTCAGATGCATCGTTCTCCATTCACGACGTGCTGGAGAACAGTATTTACTACTTTCAGAGCGTCCATGAAAGCATCGAGCCGACTAATGACTTCTTTGCATTCTATGTGAGCGATGGCTTCAGCCGGTCCGAGACTCACAGCGTCAACATCACCATCCAGGTACACGCCGTCTAAGGAATACGACACGTGGTTAACAAAGCCCCGCCCCACGCCCAACGATGTGGATGGCTTTTCAAGTCTTGTTGCCACCGCTGACCTAGCACCAGATTGTGCCGCGCTCTGAATACCCATGCAGGGGAGGGAGTGAGGGTAAGGTGCCCCCTTATGCCTCTCTGCTCACTACCTCAATTACAGGGCCACCGCTCCCCTATGTGGCAGGCAGGCAGTGGATAGCTTCACCCACCAAAACACCAGCCAGGGCAGCTAAGCTAGTGTGACCAGGGAAATAATATGAATCAGCTATAGTGCTGGCAGAGATGACACATGCACCTGGGGCTGGCATGGATAATAAGAATACCCGGCTTTTCTGTATCGCTTTTCAAATTTAGATCTTAAAGTAGTTTACAAAGGAGGATCAGTTTTGTTATCCCCATTTTACATAGGGGAAAACTGAGGCACAGAAGGGGAAGTGACTTGCCCATGATCACCCAGCAGACCCGTGGCAGAACTGGCAATAGAACCCAGCTCTCCTGAGTCACATCCTCATGCTCTGGCCGCAAGGCTACACAGTCTCCCTTCGATAGGCTTTCCCATGGAGCAAGGGGGAAATGGGGGATCAGAGTGTGACTGCATAACAATCTGTTGCTCTGTTGCTGGGCAACACAACTATGCACCAATTCCCCTTTCTCAGAGCGTGTGGCAAAGGCATTTATTGGTCCCCCTCCATCTCGGAAGAGGCAGGACGTTGACCAACATGCAGGAGACTCGTACAACACTTTAGTTAAAAAAAACAAACTTAAAACTGTGAACAGTAAAACAAGTCAAGGGTATGTATTTTTATCTCAGGGGAATTTCCTCTTTACTACATCTTCATGGTGAGTTTGCCCTTCTTGTGAGTGAGTTTTCTTCTGGGACATCCTGCCTGTCTTTGTGTTTCTGTAGCGGCGGAATGATGAGCCCCCGAAGCTGACGCTGGTGCCTGTCAGAGTGCACGGCAGCTCGGGGGTGGTGATCAGCAGTACCTCCCTCAGCCTGCAGGACTTGGACACTCCAGAGGAGCAGCTGGTCTTTGTAGTTACCAAAAAGCCTGACCATGGTAAGACCGAGCATAGGTGGAATATCTCTTGCTGTGAGACAGGCCTGATTTGTTCATGTAAAATACATATGTGCTGGCTAATCCAGGGGCGATTTAACCCTTCGTGACAGGGCAGTTCCTGAGGGTTTTTAGAGGCCTTTTGGTGGATGTTGTGCTGGAGGAGACACAGGGTCTATGGCTAGGGGGAGGAGGGACTGGTCTGGGGCGGGAGAGCGGCAGTACCACCAGACCCATCTCTCTCAGGCTGCTCTTTTCCATCAGCCTGCCCTGCTACAGCATCCCCAGACATGGGTTTTACCCGCAGCCGGGGGCCAAGTTCAGTGGCAGTGGCCAGCACGGAGTTCATCACCACGGCACACAAGCCCCTCTCCCTGCTTACTTTGCATTCTGACTAGAAAATGAATAATCGATTTATAAAGTGATCAGGTAACTCCGTTCCCCTCCTCCTGGCCTCACAGCTCCGCCTGGCCATGCAATCGGGGAGGTGTCACCTGACAAGGAGTGGGAGACACACAGGAGTACTGCCTCTGCATGGCATGGGTCTGAAGGGAAGCAGCAGCTGGAAGAGCTGCTGCTACGTGGAGCCTGCTGGCATCCTTTCAACAGGGGGCTTGCAGTAGGGGAGCGCAGGGCTACTTCATCTACTGGGCTGAAGAAACCTCCATGGAGCAGCTGCTCAGCTGCTTTGCCAGTTTAGGAGAGGATGCCACCCCCATTGCCCTCAGTCCTGGCCCAACTACACAGATTGGTACTCTGCTAAGGATCTGACCCTACAGGAGACATTCGAGTTAACCCAGGCCACCCCCACATTTCCACTACCTGGTCTTCTTGCCTCCTTTTCTTTATTGAATTCAGGGGGCAGAACAACTTGACAACAGCTTTGGAGTGTGGGGCACACACAGCTAGGCTGCTAACCTGTCGGACTTCTTGCACTTTGAAGCCAGCTTAACTGCTGCATACCGCTGGAATGGGTCCCTTTGTAACCCCGGCAGAGAGCGCATGCAATGCACAGAGTGCTGGGATATATTTTCACTATGGAGAAAATTACCTGTCAAAGAATAATAATAAAACCGTGTTATGCTTTGCTGGGGCATATGGGCTCCTTTTGTTCTATATGCCAAAGCAAACACTTGAGCTGTAAACCATTCCTCTGCATGTTCCTCTGATGCTGATTGAACTGATGTGTAGCTCTGGATCTGAAGCCAGGAAATAATAACTTGCAGCAGCCCGAAACCTGCTGTTCATTATTTACAACAACTTATTCTTGCAGTTTTTTTTTTTCTTTTAGTAGGGGTTGGATTGTAGTTGTAGTTGCAATCATTCCCCTATTCTCCACACAATACCCCACAGTTCAGTCTCCAGCACCTCAAAATGGAAAGGGAGGAGGTGGGATCAAGACCACACTTCCCCCAGCCCTGGCCAGCTGAATCAACTGGCCCAGGAGGGAAGCCTCTGCAGTACCCGTCTAATGGATGGTGTAGCAAGCATGCCTCTCCTATGCACCAGGTTACTCTGGCACCATCCCTCCTGGAGCTCCAGCTGGGCCAATTGCAGATCCACTCTGCCCCCAGTGCACACCAGTCCCTAGTGGGCATAATCAGACCTTTGTCACTTAAAACCTGAGAAAAATAGTCTAAGATTCTGTGAAACTTGCCCTCACCAGAAATGAATCCCAAGAGCCAGTCCTCAAAACTCTCGATTGACATGGTTCTGCCAGTCATTGCATATTAGACAGGCGGTCAAGCACAGTTGTCCGTAACTGTTCTGACAGCATTTGTCCCATCCGCCCTGCTGGCATGCCCATGTTGTCTGAAGAACAGTGTCTCTGGACACAGCATGGCTCTGTGTGTAGACAGCTTTAATGGTGCTGATCGCCTGATGCAGAATAATCACCAGTTCTCTTGGAATTGGTTTTTAAGTACTTGATGGGAGTTTTAAAGACTCCCAGTTCATATATCTTTGTTTTTAAGAAGAGAGGAAGTTTTTAAAGGGTAGTGGCCGAGGTGAAAGCTAGCGCTATTGTCTCCATTGCAAATGCTGGCTTTGTCCGGTGGGGGTGGGATGTGTTAAAAGACTAGATGGAAGTGCATTGTGTTAATGATCCTTTCCCCCAGAAGTAGCAGACTGATTTGACAAACGATGGTCTATCGCTTCCCCTGTGCAGACAGAAAACTCCATGAGTTTCAGTTTGAAGTGTTTCCTACAACTTTTCCATTGGGGTTTGCCACCTCCCAGAATAGACAGGGAACTTGGACTCCACAAATCCAGATGGCCAGAGCTCAGTGGGGCAGCCTAGGGATCTCAGGCCATCTGCTGAGGACTGAAACACTTGTACAGGGACTTGGGACCACATTTTTAAATTCCCCTGGGAGTTAGGCACCTAGGCGCTTTCGAGAATCCCACTAGGTGCTTATAAGCATCTAAATACCTGTTAAAATCTGGCCCTCAGTGCTGCTGCTCTCCACTACACCTATCCATTTAGCTCACTTGAACCAGTGTAACTCAAGAAGAATACAAGGATATACCCACCAGTGCAAAGTAGTCACCTGACGGGTATAAGTGAACTGTGCACAGGAAACACTGCTTAACACTTTAAAACAGGAAATAAATGCCAAATTCAACTGAAACTACAGCAGACATTTTAACTAATCATTACATCTAAGAGATGAGAGGCAGAGGGTCTGAGCAGGCCAGCCGTTGGACAAAGTCAAATTCTAACCAGATCTGGTAGTGATCAGAAAGCCACGAGCAATAGCTTGAAGCTCTCTCAAGCAAGCTATGGTTGTCAGGAAAGGACTCTCAGTGAATAATTGATCTTTCAGTGTGGCCAGCTAACTGAAACAGAAAATGAAATAAATCCGTTAATTTCTCACAAAAACTGAATTTTTTCCATTTTTCTTGATGGAATGAAAAACCAAAACAGTTCCATTCAGGTTGAACAAAACATTTCAAATGTCAATTTGGACTTTTTTTGCCATAATTAATTTTGCAATTTTCAACATTTTTGTTTTCATTTTTTCCAGCCAAAACAATTCACCAAATTCGATCCAAATGTCCTAAATAATGTCTTTAAAAAAAGCATTTTGGGGGCGAATTTACTATTTGTCACAAAATTTCTCCCAGCTGTAGTAAGGAATCAAAGGGCCAGAGACTCCATCATCCTGCGCCTTCAGTAGTGATTTACAACACCTGTGCCAAGTGGGTGTGGAAAGGTAGTGGTTAATGCCTGGCCTCCCAGGTGTCAAGGAGCACACAAGTGGTA
This sequence comes from Chelonia mydas, assembly GCF_015237465.2. Classification (NCBI taxonomy): domain Eukaryota; kingdom Metazoa; phylum Chordata; order Testudines; family Cheloniidae; genus Chelonia; species Chelonia mydas. The sequence goes on from NC_057852.1 coordinate 16,198,900, forward strand.
GGGCAGTAGAGAATCCAGCCCATAGTGTTTTTGATGTAGGGATGTTACACTAACGCTGAGAATCAGAGAGACTCCCATGTGGCTATTTATGTTTAATGTGCCTATTCTTCCTCAGGTCACCTCCGCAGGAGACAGTCTTCCTCAGAGCCTCTGGAGAATGGGCGTGTTCTGTCTCAGGGCTCCTCTTTCACCTATCAGGATGTCCTGGACCAACTGATTGTTTACACGTGGGGGAGTTCCAGAACGCAGACAGATGAGTTCCGATTCTCTCTCACGGATGGGCTGTACACTGAGATGGGGAGAGTGGAGTTCTCTGTGGAGCTGCCAAAGAATGAGCCGCCCAGATTAGCTGTGAACAGGGGCCTGCAGCTTTCAGCTGGTACGGAGTGAGTGGAGAGACTAACAAGCTTGATAGAAACGAATGGTCAAGATTTTCAAAGCTGGCCAAGGCGTTTAGACACACACACCTCCTATTGATTGTAATCAGAAGTGTGCGTATTTAAATCCCGAAGCTGGCTTTGTACATCTGAACCAATGCTTTTGTCCCAGTAAGTCAAAAAGGTTTTAAAACCGATGGAATGGTGAAAGAAGGAGGGAAGGGAGGGGAGAAGGAAACCTTTAAAATTGCTGTGCTTCAAGGAACAGCAACAGAAGTTGCTTGACATGTCAAAGGACTAATAAAAGTTAAAAATGGAGCAGGCAAGGGCGATCTGTCAAACCTCAGGTGGCAAGTTCCCTGCAGTTGAAGGGCTTTGTCTAGTCTAGTTTTAAATGTCTTACGTGTTGGGCTTCTGCCATGTCCCCTTGACACTTTTACAGCCTGCCAGAGCTCTTCATTAGCAGTATTTTCCTGATGATCAGGTTTAACCAACCTTTCTGAAAATGTCATTCATTTCTCCTAGTCATACTGTCCTGAACCTCCCCAAGTAATTCCTCTCCCTCCTGGCAGCCCCCCTTGAAATATTTGTAGATAACTATCATGTCCTTTCACCTTCTGCCCCACACTTCGCCGCTCCTTAGCCAACCTCTGTAATTGGAGCTCATGCTCTTCTCATAGCAGTCCTATGCTGGAGTAATTCAGGTGGCATCGGTGGGGTTTACCTTGATAATCATGGGTGTGAGAGGAGAATCGGGCCTGTTAACATAGTTCAATATTTTCTTCTCTGGCCCCTTAGTCAGTCTGTTGTTCTTCTCTGTACTGTCTCCAAACTTCCTGGTACTGAGTTGCCCAAAGTGGAACTCCAGTTGTCTCCACCCTGTCACATGGCGAAGACAGTGAAAGCTGCTCTAAAGCTATGAGCCATTCTTCTAGAATTCAGAATTACCCACTGCCATATCCCCAGATCCAGAATAATTCAGTGCAGCCTTTGAATATTCAGACGTGCCAGGGTACACCAGAAATCATCAGTTCGTTGGGAGCTTGATTAGCCAGTGGGCTTTGCATGCTGTATTCAGGGATGGGAGGACTGGGAAAGGATTTGGCTCAGAATGGGGAGGGAAGTGCTGTGTGTGCTTTGACGCCCCACATGGAAGGACATGAAGGTCCTTTGCTGTGATGCTTAGGAATGAGACTCCATGCTTCTAAGATCTGCAACAGTGGAGCATCAGAAGTGCCCTAACCCTCCAGCCCCCAAGTAATCCTCTTCCTTCGAGGCATGTCCCATCCCTCACTAGCTGATTATCTGAGCAACGCTTGTCTGAGCTCCTGTTTTCTGAAACAGGGTCAGGTCTCCCACTGAACTTTTTGGGCGTGAGCATATTTTGGATAATAGGGAGTTTGGGATAAGTAAGGGTAAGATTTTTAAGGCTATATTGTACTGGTATTTTTACAAGGTTGTTAAGTACACACACATTCGCCAATACTCTAGATCTGATGTCGGTCCCACATGTTGGTGAAGTGCCAAGCTTTGAGGAGCCTGAATTTCAAGTATGGGCTTCTTAACAGGACTGACATTTGGGTACTCAAATCAGCACCTAATAAGAAAATGTTAAACTGAGCATCCTGATGCAGGATTTAGGCTACCTACTAAGCTATCTTTTCATTTGAAAATTGGACCTACAGTGCTTTCCTTGGAGGGAAATAAGTTGAGCTTTCTTGAAAGAACAAAATCTCTAAATATGTAACACGTTGTTTATAAATAATGCAATCCAGTCTTTCAAAATGATTTGGCAAGCGATTTGGAAGGATTGAGTGGGGCTGTTTATGTATCTTCTGTTACTATCTAGGCTCCGTAGCACACATCACAGGTCAGCACTTGAAAGCTACAACTATTGATTCAGATGACCTGAAGGTCAGATATGTCCTGAAGAAAGATCCTAGTATTGGACATCTGCAGATGACTAAAATTGATAACCTGGTCCAGATCTCTGTGAAGGGACCCATCAAAAGTTTCACCCAAGCTGATATAAATAAAGGTGAGCAAATTTCTTGACCCTTTCAGTTCCAATAAATAAAACTAACTTTTGCCAGCTCTTTTACAACCCCCCTCCCCCCCAAAGGAATAGAATGTACAACGAAAAGCCTCATTTTGCCTATAGTAATGAGAGAGAGAGAGCACCAGTTATAATCTGCTTTAAATGAGAACTGTGAACTGAATCTTTCTCATCTAAAGTACACATACTCTCTTTTTTTGTTTTTGTTGGATTCTTGTAATTAAGGGTCATGTCTTGTTACAGGATAATTAGGGATAGTGTCTCCATTGTCTGGGTTAATGTAAAACTCATAGAACTGTTCCTGAAAGCTTTTTTTAAAAAATCAGCCTGCATATATCTAGGGCCACATTGAATGTGTCTTTACGTGTAGGAGAGGGCATGCATGGGGTTCGAAAGAGTGGGCAGTAAGGGGATAGTAGTGTGACTTTAAGAGGTGGTGCTATTTGGAATCTGTTTTCACCTCCCAACAAAGGTGAAAATTAACTCACTAAAGCAAATAAGGGCATAAATTAGAGAGACAGACAGTTGCCTGGCTCTTCCTCTTAATTTGTATTGTGGTAACATCTGGAGGGATGCCAATCAGGGCCCAGTTATGCTGCCCATTGTACTCATGCATAAAGACAAGAGTTCATAATTTAAATGTAAGATGAGAGACCGCAGGTAGATACAACAGGTCAAGGGAGAACAGGGCAACAATGAGATTGTTACCTGTGTAATGAGCAAGAGTTACATGGTATTTTGTTGTCCCAATAAATCCCAATGTAATGAGAAAAAGACAAGGCATAAAACATAAATCTAAAATTATTATAAAATTATATGGATGCAATTTATAAGGACAACTAGTCCAGTCGCTCCTGGACAGTGTGTCCTGACCCATGTGTTAGACACAGATTTTCAAAAGAGCCCACGTGACTTAGGAGCACCAGTGTCATTGACTCAGTGGGAATTGTGCTCCTAAATCACTTCAGCACTTTTGAAAATCCCACCCACCATCTGGTTCTAGTTGAGCTGTGAGCAGGTTGGGCATGTCTGCAAATGTTGTAATACCACCCCCCCCCATTCCCTCCCATGCAACATTAAGCTAAAGATATTTTAACTAATCACCGATTCTAGCATCGAGTTGTATTTCTAAAATAGCCAAAATCTTTACAATGAGGGATGATGATGTGGAGCCGGGAGAGGAGAGAAAGAAAAGTAGCAGAAGACCGATCTGTGAAGGGAGAATTTATTTTCAATAACCAAGTGTTTAAAAACTCTCTCTCAAAAGGAGAAAAAGAAGGAGAGGAAAAAATTGATACACAAATCTGGAAACTGTAGCAACCCCCATGTTCTGCCGGCTAGGCAGATTCCAAAATAGGTCACAGCAGCCAGTGTTGCAGCTTATATTGTATGAAGCCACTTCTTTTTCCCCTTCTCTCCAGGACAAGTGGAATATAGTCATGAGAAGGGGGAGCCTGGAGGGAGTTTTGCATTCAACTTTGATGTGATCGATGCAGAAGGCAACAAACTGGTCGACCAGTCATTCTATATTAGTGTCTTAGGTAAAAGATGCTATGTAAGCAATATTTTCTTAGCTATGAAAGATCATAGATTAATATGGTGAGATTCTCACCCCTGCTCTGGCCAGATAAAGGGAGTGGTGTAAAGGAGCCCTAAAAGGCCTAGATCTGTCGGGAAGAATTTCTCTGGTGCAAGAACTGGGAAGGACAGTCGCCAGCTGCTGGATTCTTAGTGGCACAGCACAGAAACTCACCCATAGACCTTAAAATCTCATCTGACCAACAGGCCATAAAATTCCACTCATCAATTGTTTCGTCAAGCCCATAACTTCTGGTTGTGCTGGAAGCATATCTTTTAGAAAGGCATCCTATCATAATTTAAATAAATCTCTAAGCAAAAAATCTTGATGATTTGGTTTTCGTTTATTGGCAACTCAAAACCCTTTGAAACTGGAGCCTGGGAAGGAATCGCTCATTAAAAGAGCAGTTTATTATTCACGTGGGGGGCCTTCTCCATTGCTTGAGTGTGTTTTGAGTCAGGCCCATTGTGATGTGACCGCCACTGACCTGCTCTGGTGACTTTTGAGTAAAGCATCATGTAAATCATGCCCAAAATATTCAGGTAAAAATTATTTGTCTTTGAAAATTTTTGCTACATGGTGGGTGGGTGGGTGTGTGTAAAGCCAAGGAAGGGAAGCTGATTGTATCATAATTCAAACCGTTTTGCCCCTGCTGCTTTCAGAGGACAGACTCCCCCCATCCATCATAGCGAACAAAGGGCTGGTCTTGGATGAAAATTCAGTGAAGAAGATCACAACGCTGCAGCTCTCCGCCACCGACCAGGACAGCGAGCCTGCAGCGCTCCTGTACAGAATCACCAAACAGCCGCAGTTGGGTCACCTGGAACATGCTGCATCACCAGGTTTGCAAAGCCCTCTCTTGCTCTGTCACGTTCTCCATGGAACACAGGTTTTCAGGGCTTTAAAGTTTTTTAGAAGTTCATTTCTTGAAAAATGTCTGCCTGGAATTAGATCCTGGATGAGATCTCAAACAACCATTAACCCAGGGAGCTTAAAAACAAGGCCAAAGGAGATGAGGCATGATCTGGGACCCACAGAGAGGATTATTTATTCCACAGCTTGGGGAGTTTAGGACTCATAGTAACCTCACCTGCTGGGTTTTACTCAGCAATCCAGCTCATGCTGCCGGCTTCTGTGAATCTCCCTTTCTTGTAACCCACTATTTCAGACAACCCTAGTGCACATAACTTGCAGCTCCTCTGTCACTAAAATGAAATTCATACCGCGTATAACTTGGGGACTATTTTCCTACGCTTAAGAACTGATTCCAGAACTTCTCAAAAATTCACAACCAGCATCCCTTGTCGATGGATATGCCCAGCAGCCAAATGACTTGTTTTTACCTCAGTATCTTGCCCTGTACGTGTTTTGGTACGAAAACTCCAACCACTTTCTCAGCAATGCTTAAGATGTGGGAATTTAATCACAAAGTTTGAAAGAAAGACATATCCAGATACCCAAGGTACGATGTGCCATATACTGAATCAGCAAAAGCTTTATGGGAGACTGCTTTGAGCCCTGGAATTTGCTAACACACTTTTGCATGAATTACCTAATATTTAAGTACTCTCAAAACAAACCTTTTCCGGAGACCTGCCAGTAGCTTTTTTGTCCCCTCTGTCAGACTTACAAAACAATTCGCTGCAAATTCAATCTTTAAATCTTATGGTTGCCTTCCAGTGCCAGTTATCCCAGGATATTATGTGTCCTCTAATCCTATCTAATGAATTACTCTAAACCTGTACCCTCAAACAATATGTTCCTTTGGCTTAGATTATGTTTATCTTTTTTTTCAGTGTGACCTTTCATTAGATTAATGGACTGTAAATCTTTGCTGTGTTTTCAGAAAGCAATCTGTGCGCTTACAGCTTTGTTTTAGAAAGAAATGAAAGTAGGAATAAGCAGTTAGTGTTCTTCTTTCCTCCAGACTTTTTGCCTAAAATGCAAACCAAACATTGAACATAATACTTTGGAAGTCTGAAATAGCTGGATTAACTTTTTTCTCATTATTTTAAGTGTGCTGGTTCTGGTACCACAGCTCTTTCAGATCCTGGAAGGCATCAGAAGTTGATATGATGGAATACTCTGAAAGAGGTTGTTCTCATGGTGTAACTGGCCCCAGCTCTAAGCAAAAAATACTGGAGCTCTCAGAAGAGAGTCCGTTCTCACAGGCCTTCTAACCTAATGAGCGCCAAATAAGCTTTGGATAAACATCCTCTTTTTATGTTGCTTATCTAAACCAAACCTCTGAACGTTTGAAGTTTGCCTACCGCTAATTGATAGCCATTTGTTATGAAACACAGATCACCAATTTTGTCCAGGTGTTTTCAATCAAGGGCAAAATTTTCAAAAGCACCATTGAAATCAGTGGGAGTTAGGCACCTGCATGTGTTTGAAAATCCCACTATAGGCATCTATCTGCATCAGTAGGCACCTAAATACTTTAAAATATCTAAGTGCCTAAGTCACTTTTGAAAATGGAACCTAGGGTTTTTGTTTGGTTTTGAAACTTTTTATTAAGGCAAAGTTACAATAAAATGTTAATATACATCATGCATTACTTATTACTTTTTCAGGATCAGGTTAATATTCAGAGAACCTGGCTAAAGATTCTGGCTTCCTGGCTGGGGAGTCCTCTTCTGAGTACGCTACTAAGTGTGACCACATTTCTCAATACCGACCCTCTTTTTGGCACTTCTCTTGTGTATGTACTTGGTGTGAAAGTTTTTTCAATTACAAGGACCGTCCATAACACAGCCACCACATGTGCAAGGCTGTTCCTCTTTTCCTGCAGCTCCTCCACTTTTGAAAATTTTATCCTGGATCTTTTCTTATGCCAAATAAAGCTGTGAGAACCTTTTGCCCATGTTCAACAAAACCTCTTTGGGTTGTTGTCTGAGAGATAATAGAACTGTGGGATTTACTGTTCCTCATAGACTGATTCCCCACAGATACTCTGCATGACCATGCCCCGGTCAGTCTGCTGAGAATGTGACTCAGCTTCATATAATCTCATCCTTTAGGATGGGAGAACAGCACAGCTGGGGTTTGCAGGAGCACTCACCATTGGCCTAACTCTGCTTCCATTGAAGTCAGCAGTAAAACTCCCATTAGCTTCAGTGCGAGCAGAGTTAGGCCAGCTGTGAGTGCTTGTGAAAGACCCACCCTATGTTCCTTCCACTTGTGCGCTGGAGCTATGTATGTGACACGTTTCTGTCCTTCCTAGAGGTTGTTTTGGGTTCCCTGCTCTTTTTACTTTTCATCATTTTTCTTGTACATTTTTCCTATCATTTTGGTCCAGGCACAAGGATTAACTCATTCAGCCAGGCAGACCTGGCCTCGCGCAGCATCCAGTACATCCACACCAGTGAGGCGGAGAAGCATGCTGATGCGTTCACCTTCTCCGTCTCTGATGGAGTGAATGAGGTAGGTCTGAGCACGTGGTTCTCTGAGTTGATGCAGACGGTTGATTCCGGACTGATCGACGTGCTGGGAGTAAATTCCCCTGATGTCATATGGGAGACATAGTTACACCAAAAAAATTAAATGAAACAAGCTTTGCCTCCTGAGCTTCTAATTTAGCATTGGCGTGTACTCTTGCTAGTCATACGGACGGAGGTCAGATGTGTCACCGAGGGAACACATTTAGTGTATGAGGTGGAGCGGGGTAGTGGCAGGGGGGTAGCAGAGTGACAGAGATCAGGCCAGCTGAAGAAACCATCACACAAACACACAGTCTGCAGCATTACCTATGAGCTGTCCCCATTGGCTCTTCATAACGTTGTTGCTTCAATTCAGACATATCCTGAGTAGAATGTATTTGTCAGAAAAGGTCTGTTTTTCTTTCTTTCCCAGGTCAGTCAGACATTTGACATCACCATAAACCCAGTAGATGACTCCTTGCCAGTGGTGCAGAGCCCTGGGATGCGGGTGCAGGAAGGGGTGAGAAAAACCATCACGGAGTTTGAGCTGAAAGCCACAGATGCCGACACAGAGGTAAGGCACGCATCACTTCCATATCCTCTCTCCCCTGTGCTGTTGCACAGCAGCGTTTTAATCAGAGGGATTCAGACTAATGTCTTTCCTCCCAACACATACTCTGTGTGACCACAGGGGCTAGACAGCTTCAAACAAACAGCTGGGAGGAGGGTAGGTCTGTGTGAGAAATGATGTCTGAATAAAGCAAAGTCTTGGCTCGAGAAATGTCATACTTCATTTCTTGTGTCTCCCTTCTATGTGTAGCAAAGAAAAACCATCATTGGTCTAGGACCTAAACCCCACCCCTATCTCCTCTATAAACCTTGTGGGCTCTATCCCTTTTCAGCTCAGCTTAGCTTGGCACAGTTGAAGGGGATAGATGCAAGTCACCTTTCTTCATTCCCTTCTCCTGGGTCTCACTAGGAGCTAAGCAAGCCCAGGGCACAAGTTAAAGCAGCCACAGGGCTGCTGTAACTGACATGGCCTAGACTTGTAATGCTGAAGCATTTCTACGAGGGGGCTGTAGAGCTGGCTCTGATGACTTCGCTTAAAACAGAGAAGTCCCCAGCTGCCTCATCTGGGCACAATGGGAACTTATGCTGGGCCAAGCACCCAGCTTCTGAGTGTGTCTTTCCTTAACCTGAGCCGTGGGACCATGTCCCGTGGACATGACAACAGTCTTTCACTGACAGAATAAGCAACTTGCACTTTCCTGTGAAAAGAATGAGCGTGTTTGTATGCTACGACTGCATGAAATATGGGGACAGCATATCAGACTAGGTGAACCTATGGTCCGATCTAGCCCGACTGACTCTCTGTGACCACTGTTGATGTCCTCCTGGAGACAGTGACATTGGGAAAGGGGGTTGGCTCAGTGGGGCCAGCATGCTGAACTGGCTCAGTGCGCAGTGGCTCTTCTCTACTTCTTTGAACTCTTGTCCCTGGAAAGAAGATGGGTGAAAAGTTAAAACCCAGTCATATCCCTCTCCAGCTCTGTTGACCCAAGTAACCCACCACTCCCACAAGGAAATTTTACCAGCTTTGCAACCTTCCCCACCAACCCCCTTCCTTTGGACAGGCGGAATCGGTTACATTCACCATCATGCAGCCTCCTCGACACGGTCTGATTGAACGCACCAGCAACGGGCAGCACTATCGCCAGACGGCCACCTTCACTATGGACGACATCTACCAGAACCGGGTCTGCTACAGCCACGACGGCAGCAACTCCCTGAAGGATCGCTTCACCTTCACGGTGTCTGATGGGACCAATCCCTTTTTCATTGCAGAGGATGGAGGGAAGGAGGTAAGGGAGGATGGAGGGGTGGGGAGAAAGAGATTTCCGAGAAGTGATGTAAACCTCCCTGAACATGTCCAGTGGCACTTGGCTGTTGCATTTTATACCTTTGGGGCCGGATCCTCAGCGAGTGTAAACTGGCAGAGCTCCATGACCTTAGTGTGGTTTGACGGCTGGTGTTCCACCATGTCCTTGTGTGCTCGTGGAGTGCTTTGACTGTATGTGTGGGTGTGCTAGCTGGTGTGTGCTTCATGATTTTAAAGTGTGTTTTGTGCCCAAGTGTGTGTATGCACGCGCCCATGCGCTGACGTTATGCAGATTGTTGAGTTCAGTGGAGCGATGTGAATTTACAGTCGCTGAGGATCTGACCCCAAAAGTTTAAAAAAAAAAAAAAAAAAAAAAAAAGCACTGAAATCCACGGAGCTACATCGATTTGAGCTGGCTGAGGATCGACCATTTATCCCGACGCAGTTCTAGATCTCTTGCAGCATCGTGTGGAGTAGTAGCCTTGTGCTTTGCCCAGTGGTACATTTCAGTGTAATCTTAAATCATCTAGTCCAGGGGTGGCCAACCCGTGGCTCCGGAGCCACATGCGGCTCTTCGGAAGTTAATATGCGGCTCCTTGTACAGACCGACTCCAGGGCTGGAGCTACAGACGCCACCTTTCCAATGTGCCGGGGGGTGCTCACGGCTCAGCCCCTGGCTCTGCCACAGGCCATGCCCCCACTCCACCCCCCCCCCCCGAGCCTTCCGTGCCCTTGCTCCTCCCACTCCTCCCCCCCCCCCCCCCCCACACCACAAAACAGCTGATCCTGCACACCTCAAAACAGCTGATCAGAAGGTGTGGGGAGCAGGGGAGGCGCTGATTGGCGGGGCTGCTGGTGGACGGGAGATTCTGGCAGTGGTGGGGGCACTCATGTTGGGGCTGCTGACGTATTACTGCGGCTCTTTGGCAGTGTACATTGGTAAATTCTGGCTCCTTTTCAGGCTCAGGTTGGCCACCCCTGATCTAGTCCATTCAAATGGCTGAGACAAGAGAGGAAAAATTCTTTGCATCTTCACTAATGTAAAGAAACAGTGCTACTGACTGCAAAGTGCGGCAGTGCTATAGACAGCCAGCATCACGTTGAATAGCAGCAAATATTGTCTGCCATTGCAGTATCGGCAGCGGGTATTCTTCGGTTAATTATGTGCTGGCTCACCTGTCTCAGGGTGGTGAGGCTTTCTTGGCTCTTCAGCCTTTCGGAGCAGGTAGAAGCTCTCAGAAGACCAGAAATCCTTCTGAATTATTGAAATCAATAGAGCTATTGTAAGTTACACCAGCTGAGGATCTGGCCCATGATATTTCAATGCTGAGAGTGCACAGCAAGTGGAGGGGTTATTGCAGATTCGGAGTGAGAGGAGAGTTGTTCGAGTGAAAAATGGAAAGTGTATTTTTAAAGAATGGAAACAAAACATCCCTGAACAGACAGCGCTGTGAAATCGCAATGCAGCACAATTTAGCTTTGCCACTGCGAGAGAAAGGCATTAAATCCCAGAGGCTGAAACCAGGGAGTATTAATTTAATAAGCACCCTCTTTTGTTGGTTATTCTTTTCCCACTTCTTCTGCCTAGCAGATATTTGGGATAAAAAGACCCAAATCATCCCTGAAGCTGTAAGTCTCTGAAACATACATTCCAAATGCATTTTCAATGTATGTTTGTGAGCGTTTCAGGGAACATTTCACAAAGGTTTTTTTATTAACTGGTTTCAACATCTGTTGATAATCATCAAAATAAGGGTAACAGCAGGGCAAATTATTTATATTACAGTAATAGGCCCCAAATGAGAACAGGACCTCGTGCTTGGCAGTGCATAGTAAGACACAGACGCTGCCCTGAAGAATTTACAATCTAAATAGATAAGACAGTCAGATAGGAGTAACAGACAGGAGCTCTTTGGGGTGAGATTTTCAGTAGCCTCAGCATGGGTCTACCTCTGTTTCCCTTGAAAACAATAGGAGTTTTTTCATTGACTTCAGTGGGAGAAAGAGTTTTTGAAAATATTGCCCCCCCCACCCCGCCCCTGTGTTTGGTTTGATTAATCATGTAAACTCTTCAAGGCATGGACCACACCCCCTTCCGTGAAACATCTGGAACGCGCCCGTAGTGATAGATCAATAAATAACACCTCCGGCCGTTTAATGTTAAGCAATGATGTGTATGAGGCGTAAATGGCCACTTCTGTGTCGGGACTCTTGCTTAGATTGTGACAGCAGCGCCCCAGCGGTTCAAAGTGGACATTCTCCCTGTGGATGATGGGACTCCCAGAATTGTCACCAACTTGGGCCTGCAGTGGCTGGAGTACATGGATGGCAAGGTAACAGCTTGTGTTCAGCTTTGCTAAAACCAGCCTGATTATGTTCCTGAAAGAAGGGAAAGAGGGAGGGGAGCAACAGGCAGAAGAAAATCCAGAATGTCTCATCACTTCTCTTTCAGTGATGGGAGTAACAAAAACCCAAGTACCCTCCTTGGTCTAGGGAAATGCGTTATAACGACGGAGGGCACATTGGAATCAATGTACTGTGGCGGGAGGGGATGAGGTAAAGGTACCTCATAGAGATACTGCCATGGAGGGGCTAAACCCATCTCCTCAGAAATCTCCCCAGACAGCCAGCACTCTGTAATGTGGAAGGATAGCTATACGGATGTTTTCCACTGGAGTACAGACAGCACCAGGAGGCTGATTGTCTGCAGGCATGACATTGACAGAGCAAAATTGGATGAACTTAGTAGAAGTTCCAGGAAGATTCCTTTTACTCGCGGACTGCATGATGACTGGAAGTATCCCTTTTTTGTGTGGTGGTGTGCCAGCAATGGCTGAAACTGTCTTCCCTGATGGGCCTTAAAAGGAATGATTCCAATATGTTTCTCAATGCAGGGATTCCTTCCCCCCATTAACTTTTGTTTGTTTTTGCTGAATTCCAAATAGGATAGCAGGGACAGACACACCTGACAGTATTTTGAGGAGTCAGTGTAAGTTGTAAAGAAATACTCCAAATTATTCACAGCAAAATAGGTGCACACATTATTAAGAGAAGGCTATTTCAACTCCACATGCCTGACTTATTAAAAAGCATTGTGCAGGCATCAAAGAGTTTTATTGCCACAATTTTCCATTCATGTTGTTTTCTCTTAAGGAAACATAGAACAAGTAGAGCTGGACTGAGACACACACGTGACAGGGCAATGAAAGAGGGTTAGCACCTGTTCACTAAAGCTGTGCAAAATGTTCTGAATGGAACCCAAAACTCAGGCCATTCTCAAAGCTTCAAGCATGCCTGAGCCGAGTTTCAACCAGCTGTGTTGAGAGGTTGTTTTCATGTAAAACTTAGAGGTTTGTCATTGATTCAAGACCAGACCAGACCATACTTGGCCATTTTGCACAAATTTCCCTTTGTTCAAACCACAAACTCATATCAGACCTTAATCCGAATCTGAATCCTTTGCTTAAGGCACTAACAGGACTCCTCCATCCCTGTCTATCCTAGGCTACTCTTTGCATGTCCTCGGTATTGTTAAGTCCCAGAGGTTTTCCCTGTCTGAGTAACATTCAACAAATCAATTCTTTCAGACAGCATCTCAGGAATTGTGTAACCTCTTTGGTGTGGCTTTAATCCAGGCAACAAATCTGATCACCAAGAAGGAACTGTTGACTATGGACCCTGACACAGAGGACAAACAGCTGATCTATGAGATAACAACTGGACCCAAACATGGTCACGTGGAGAGCAAGCTGAAACCGGGGACAGCTGTGACTACATTTACACAAGGTAGGGTAGCAGGACTGCAGTTTACTGACCTCCTCTTTACTTCCTTCCATTCCTCTTCACTATGGCAAAATAGCTCATGTATGAAAGAAACACAGACAGACCGATTCTGATGTGTAACATCCCTGATTTCAATGGAGTTATTGATTTACACCAGTGCCAGGAGAGTAGAATAAGGAAGGTCCTTCTTTCCTGTGTCAGAAGGTTGCAGGGGGGTTATTAAAAAAAACCAAACAACCCAAACTTTGATTTTTCTCTCAGTTAAATAAATCAGATGTTTCCCGTGGAGATGATCTTGAATCCAGATCCCAGTCATCTCAGCGTTCAGGGCTGTGCGGAGCTGATGGTTTGATTAGGGCCAGTCATAGATTTTGCACCTGGATCTGAACATCGCCAAAGTCTGGGTGTGTTTGAATGTAAGGATTTGGGTTGTGCTCACCCATGCTTTCTAACGTATTTGAAAAAGTATTTTATCCATCTCGAAGTATTTTGTTTTATGGCTGGATTTTTTAAAAAAGATTTCCAAGCTTTTTCAGCACTGATGGCAGAGGCTTGCTGTTTTAAAGAGCTGCACTGTGCAAATAATTTCCCCCAGCAGTTTTTTATAGATTAAGAGAGAGAAAATGTTTGGGATACAGTTTGCGGTACTTGTTGAAGAGCTAAAAATGCGTTCTGAAGGTCTCGTTTCTGGTCTTTCTTGTCTTGTCTTATGAAAAATGTTACCCTAGCTGGATAATGTGCTCCTGACTCTTCTGATCACCTTCTGCAAGACAGTCGTGTAGACACACATAATTGTTACAATTGCTAATTAGGGCTTGATAGTGCTACTGGGTAAAATTTCTCATTTACAAAATAGGTTTAGGCACTTGGGAGCCTAAACCTCCTGGAAAATAAGGTTTGAAAATGGGACGTAGACTCCTAATTGACTTGGGTGCTTTTGAAAATTTTACCCTTGTCTTATTTGGCCAGGGGAAAACTAGCCTTTTCAGGGCTGTGGTGACTTGCAAGGTGGAAGCAGGGAAGTAATTTGAATCTCAAAGTGCCTTCTCTGGGTGCTCCATTTAGAAACATGGCTTTACACTTCCCCTTAGTCAGGATGAGCATAAACCCTCCTGTGACATTACACCCCATATTCTTCATAGAAATATGTTTGATATGAATATGGCATAACTGAGATATACTTTATGCAAGATGGCTCATGTAAGATACCATTGGAAAGGTTATGATTTACTGAATGCGATTATCCAATTTGTATGCATGTATCATTTCTGTATCTGGAGTTAGGAATATTGATTATGTAACAATTACAACTGTGTGTATGTACTTGGGAAAATGCCCACCAGACAGTAAGCAATCAGACCTAATGGGCCATTAGAAAAAGACAATGAGTCTTTGAAGACTGGATCTCCCATCTGCCTGGAGTTCCTTCCTGTGGACATTGCAAATAAGCCTGGTTTCATAGTTGCATTGACACTGCAAGGTCAGGTGCTAAGATCACCTGATACAAAATACCACCTTGGACACTGCTGGTTCTTTTCCTCTGTAGAGGAATGGAGATCAAACAAAGGTTTCCTGCCTTAGGTAAATCCCTTTTAAGGCTGGGGAGGGGGTTAATCTGGACTCTCCTCCATTGCCTACCCAAGAAGAAGGATGACTGAAAGTTCCTGAAGGGACAAAGGAACTAACCTGAGGGGAAAGGCAGGGGTGAGTCCAGACTGAGGCAGGGATCAAGTCTGTGAGAAGAAATAACTGGAACTCTAAGCTACAGAAACTCTGCAACTTGCCTAAAATAACATTTAGGGTGAGAAATTACAGTTTCTTTAAGATCTTAAGCTTAGCATGCATGTTTTTGTTTTATTTGCTCAGTAATCTGCTTTGTTCTGTTTGCTATCCCTTACAATCACTTAAAATATGCCTTTTGTAGTGAACAAGTTTGTTTTGCTTATTATTAAACCCAGTTTGTGCAATTTCTAATGCGGGGCGGGGGGGGAGTTGTCATATCTCTCTTCGCATTGAGGGAGAGGGCGAATTTTTATGAGCTTGCACTGTGTAGATCTTTCTATACAGTGTAAGACAATTTACCTTTGGGTCTGCACTCCAAGGGAGGTGGACACCTTAGTGCTGGGGTCTTCCCAGAGCTGATCTCAGTGTCTGTGTCTTTCTGCAGCTGGGTGTGGCCCTGCCTGTGTGTGTGCTAGAGGAGGCTTAAGAGCCTGGCTCAGCAAGATGGGGTAAAGGGGCGCCCAGGCTGGCGGTACAGGCAGGCTCAGTGGTATCCCAGTACATCAGGTGGCACCTTAAAGGAGGGCAACCTGTCATACCTCCATCTAGCCCTTCACGTTTCTATTACAGTAAAACACAGAGATGTCAGTCAAGAGCAAGGCCCCATTTTGCTAGGCGCTGGGCAAACACAGTCAAGGTTTCTGTCTATCGCTTCTCCTCAGAACTCCCCAGCCAAGTCTGTCTTATCTTGCGTAAAGTAAATCCAGGCTAATACAAAGGAAGAGACCCAATATTATTTTATGGGTAGAGTTCAAGGAGTCAGTTTAATGCTATGGCAAAGCTCAGACGCTACTGCAGCTATATAGCGGTCTTAAAGGGACACACCAAAATACAGACCAGGGGATTTAATTAAATTCTTCTTAAGCAAATTTGTATTAAAATAGTTCCAGTCAAATTTAGTTAAAAAAAAATCCTACCAAAAAAAATCCTTTTTTTTTAAGTTGTGGAAGAAAAGATTAGATCAGTTTTTTGAGAGAGCGAGAGAGATGCAGCATAATTTCGGATGGCTCTTGGACTGGTGTGAATGACAAATAACTGTTAAAGCCATTAGAGTTGCACCAGTGTCAAACTTGTGATCAGAATCAGGCCCATAGAGATGTATGAATGCCTGGATTGACTCACTGAGAGTCTCTTCCCGACAGAGGATGTGAACCTGGGACTGATTCGGTACGTGTTGCTGGAAGAGAAGATTCAGGAAACCATGGATAGCTTTCAGTTTCTAGTGAAAGACAGCAAGCCCAGCGTTGTCAGTGACAATGTCTTCCATATCCAGTGGTCTCTCATCAGTTTTAAATACACCAGGTAAGCTACCCTATGGGTTACAGCACTCATCTGACATACAGGTCCTTATTCAGAGGTGAGGTGGGTGGGGTGGAAGTTAAGTTACACATCAGTAAGTAGTTGGTGTAACTAATATGCTGAGGTGGCTACAAGGAGGTAGAAGATAGACTCACTTCAGATTTTGGCCCTCGGTTTTCATGCCGCAGTGCTGGGAAGTGGCATGGGCCTAGCATATGAGAATAATCCCATAGGGATAGATCATCATCATTTATGAGTATATCTCAGTAGCACCCAGCATAGAATCATAGAATCATAGAATATCAGGGTTGGAAGGGACCTCAGAAGGTCATCTAGTCCAACCCCCTGCTCAAAGCAGGACCAATCCCCAATCAAATCATCCCAGCCAAGGCTTTGTCAAGCCTGACCTTAAAAACTTCCAAGGAAGGAGATTCTACCACCTCCCTAGGTAACGCATTCCAGTGTTTCACCACCCTCCTAGTGAAAAAGTTTTTCCTAATATCCAACCTAAACCTCCCCCACTGCAACTTGAGACCATTACTCCTTGTCCTGTCCTCTTCTACCACTGAGAATAGTCTAGAACCATCCTCTCTGGAACCACCTCTCAGGTAGTTGAAAGCAGCTATGAAATCCCCCCTCATTCTTCTCTTCTGCAGACTAAACAATCCCAGTTCCCTCAGCCTCTCCTCATAAGTCATGTGTTCCAGACCCCTAATCATTTTTGTTGCCCTTCGCTGGACTCTCTCCAATTTATCCACATCCTTCTTGTAGTGTGGGGCCCAAAACTGGACACAGTACTCCAGATGAGGCCTCACCAATGTCGAATAGAGGGGAACGATCACGTCCCTCGATCTGCTCGCTATGCCCCTACTTATACATCCCAAAATGCCATTGGCCTTCTTGGCAACAAGGGCACACTGCTGACTCATATCCAGCTTCTCGTCCACTGTAACCCCTAGGTCCTTTTCCGCAGAACTGCTGCCTAGCCATTCGGT
This sequence comes from Chelonia mydas, assembly GCF_015237465.2. Taxonomy (NCBI): domain Eukaryota; kingdom Metazoa; phylum Chordata; order Testudines; family Cheloniidae; genus Chelonia; species Chelonia mydas. Next base: position 16,216,072 of record NC_057852.1, read on the forward strand.
CCCTAGTCTGTAGCTGTGCATTGGGTTCTTCCGTCCTAAGTGCAGGACCCTGCACTTATCCTTATTGAACCGCATCAGGTTTCTTTTGGCCCAATCCTCCAATTTGTCTAGGTCCCTCTGTATCCTATCCCTGCCCTCCAGCGTATCTACCACTCCTCCCAGTTTAGTATCATCTGCAAATTTGCTGAGAGTGCAATCCACACCATCCTCCAGATCATTTATGAAGATATTGAACAAAACCGGCCCCAGGACCGACCCCTGGGGCACTCCACTTGACACCAACTGCCAGCTAGACATGGAGCCATTGATCAGTACCCGTTGAGCCCGACAATCTAGCCAACTTTCTACCCACCTTATAGTGCATTCATCCAGCCCATACTTCTTTAACTTGCTGACAAGAATACTGTGGGAGACCATGTCAAAAGCTTTGCTAAAGTCAAGAAACAATACATCCACTGCTTTCCCTTCATCCACAGAATCAGTAATCTCATTATAGAAGGCTATTAGATTAGTCAGGCATGACCTACCCTTGGTGAATCCATGCTGACTGTTCCTGATCACTTTCCTCTCGTGTAAGTGCTTCAGGATTGATTCCTTGAGGACCTGCTCCATGATTTTTCCGGGGACTGAGGTGAGGCTGACTGGCCTGTAGTTCCCAGGATCCTCCTTCTTCCCTTTTTTAAAGATTGGCACTACATTAGCCTTTTTCCAGTCATCTGGGACTTCCCCCGTTCGCCACGAGTTTTCAAAGATAATGGCCAATGGCTCTGCAATCACATCCGCCAATTCCTTTAGCACTCTCGGATGCAACTCGTCCGGCCCCATAGACTTGTGCACGTCCAGCTTTTCTAAATAGTCCCTAACCACCTCTTTCTCCACAGAGGGCTGGCCATCTACTCCCCATGTTGCGATGCCCAGCGCAGCAGTCTGGGAGCTGTCCTTGTTAGTGAAGACAGAGGCAAAAAAAGCATTGAGCACATTAGCTTTTTCCACATCCTCTGTCACTAGGTTGCCTCCCTCATTCAGTAAGGGGCCCACACTTTCCTTGGCTTTCTTCTTGTTGCCAACATACCTGAAGAAACCCTTCTTATTCCTCTTGACATCTCTTGCTAGCTGCAGCTCCAGGTGCGATTTGGCCCTCCTGATTTCATTCCTACATGCCCGAGCAATATTTTTATACTTTTCCCTGGTCATATGTCCAACCTTCCACTTCGTGTAAGCTTCTTTTTTATGTTTAAGATCCGCTAGGATTTCACCGTTAAGCCAAGCTGGTCGCCTGCCATGTTTACTATTCTTTCGACTCATCGGGATGGTTTGTCCCTGTAACCTCAACAGGGATTCCTTGAAATACAGCCAACTCTCCTGGACTCCTTTCCCCTTCATGTTAGTCCCCCAGGGGATCCTACCCACCCGCTCCCTGAGGGAGTTGAAGTCTGCTTTCCTGAAGGCCAGGGTCCGTATCCTGCTGCTTACCTTCGGACCCAGTCAGGTCCGAAGCCCTGTGGTGCTACACATGAGTAAAGGTCAGTCCCAAGTGATGATTCAGTCTTACAATGAAGCCAAATAGAACCCAGTAGTTTCAGCTGAGAAATCACTATGAGTGTGTATGGAGAGAGCATAATAATACCCAGCTCTTACTCAGCGCTTTTCATCAGTAGAACTCAAAGTGCCTTACAAAGGAGGGCAATGTCATTAGCCCCAGTTTACAGATGGGGAAACTGCAGCACAGAGATGAAGTGACTTGCCCAAGGTAACCCACAGGCCAGTGGCAGAGCCAGAAAGAGATCTCCCGAGTCCCAATCCAGTAGCCTAATCACTAGGACACACTGCCTATGCATGACAGTGTGGAGTATAGCGTTTATCTGCCTGAGTTTGGGATGACTGCAGATCCAACGTGTTACCTTTGTGATCGTGGGAGTAGCACCCATATATCTAAGATTAAAGTTTGCCTCCTTATGTTTGTCAGACCCTTACTGTATCTCCAGATCTCACCTCCCTGGAGGCATGAATTAGACTGGATTTGGGCTTGCTTAGTATCACTAAAAACATACAAGGCTCCTGGTCTGTTCCATTCCGGTTCTTATACCACGTTCATCACCGTAGTACCTACCTGAGCACCCAGTTGTGCATTAAGTGACGTGCCTAACATATCTCCCGTGTTTGTGTTGTGTACGTTCCCAGCTACAATGTCAGTGAGAAGGCTGGCTCTGTCAGCGTAACGGTGAAGAGAATCGGTAACCTCAATCAATATGCCATTGTCCTGTGCCGCACGGAGCAGGGAACTGCCACCTCCAGCATCAGTTCAAAGCCAGGACAGCAGGACTACGTAGAGTATGCAGGCCAGGTGGGTTGGGAAATTCTAGCTGGAAGGACTGTATACCCCCAGAAATAGCCCTATGGAAACCTGATACAGTGAATCAGACAGCGTGTTTTTTATTTGCTTGTACCTGATCTGTGTTCCCGTAAGGATGTCTGGACTCTGCTGTTTCATCCTTTTACCTTAGCTGTTATAGCCCTGCTTCACATGTCTGAGACATGTGGGGGAGAAGAAGGAAGTGGCAGAGTTCAACATCTCACCATAGAATAAGCACATGCATTGCACTGTATAACTTTAGAAGGACACTGCCCACGTGGGCGGGGTGGTAAATAATGAGGAGGACAGGCTGCACTGCAACAAAATGCATTTTAATGCAGCCATATGTAAGGTTGTGTATTTTTTCTTCCTAGATGTAGGTCACACCTATAGAAAGGGGGACTGTATCCTGGAAAGCAGCAACTGAAGAAGACTTTGGGGTCTGTGAAGGGGTTGGCTCACTGCTGGCGCCTCCTCGTGGTCGGGCATGGTGTGGCAACTCATTCCTGATTGGGGTCTGCAGCCAATGGCTGCTCTGCCTCTCGGGTGCCTTGCCTCTTCGTGTGACATGGCTCTCCATCCAGGTCACTTCTGGGGTAGTCCATAAACAAAAACAAGGGGAATTAACACGCACAAACTAAGTTAATGGGAGAGAGGGAGGAACACCTCTACCTCAGGCTGCATCAGGATCAGGCCCTCCCTTCCCTTAGGCAGGGACCTTCAGGCAGTTGTTGTCAGGGAAGCTCCTGCCTTCTCTTATTTATCCTCAGGAGCTGAGGGTTGAAGGTCTGTTCTTGTCCGTGCACAGCCCACGAATGAGCTGTTCTGCTCCAGCCCCTACGTGCCTTTGCAGGTGTGGCGGGGTTGGGCTGGCTGAGCCCGGAGCAGCTCCTTAACCCCTTGTTGTCCAGTGTGGGGTATGTCTACCCCATCACAGGGTCATAGTGAACATACAACTCGGACATGAGCTCCCGGTGCAATGCTGTGGCAAAAAGGGCTAAAGCAATCCTTGGATATATTAACTGGGGAATAGTGAGAGGAGTTAGGGGAGCTGATTTTGCCTCTGTATATCGCACTGGTGAGACCAGGACTGGTATGCAGGAGGTCAGATTAGATGCTCTAATGGTCCCTTCTCATCTTCAGATCTTTGACTCTAGTGTTGAATGTCAAATTCCTTCATTTAAATTTGTTTTTAAAATGTCAGTTTGAGTCCCCTCTGACATCAGGTTGCCAGCAGTGGACTTGCTCCTGATTTTCAGGCCTAAGTTGGCGTTAGCTATTACTTACTAATTTAATAGAAATATATTTATGACTTTAAGAAAAAAAAATCTGGGAAACCAGTTTTTTGAAATTCAAGTAATTCTCTGCCGTGTTGTCATCCTAAACAACTTCAACTTTCAGTTAGCACATCAGAGCCAAAAACTGAAAGTGATCAGTCAGTTTTCATCATCTAAGCTTCATGGAATTAAAAAAAAAACCCACCTTAGTAAAATAAGTGGTAAAAACATGAAGTAGACTTTTAGATGACTTCAGTTTTAAGAATCTAAGGTGTTTTTGCGCCTGTAGGTGAGAGGACATTCTTTTAAAGTATGAGTTTTATGTTGACAGAGTCCCTGTAAGGGAATATTCTGCAAGACCGTGTCTAATACAGGCTTGCCTAGGTTCTGATCTCATTCATGCTGGTGTCAATCAGGAGTAACTCCATTAAAGTAAATGGAATTACTCAAGCACAAACCTAGTGTGAGGTCAGAATCAAGGGGCCTGATTCTTCAGTGCCTTTTGCCTTGTGTAATTGTTTCCCTCTGTGCAAAACACAAGCAAGAGAGCATGGTAGAGGTTTGCATTCCCTTTGTACATTTGCATTCACTGTAGGTGACTGGACAAGGGGCAGTTCAGTGAAGAACTGAGCTCAGGAGCTCCCAAGAGCTCTGATCCAAACCCCACTGAGGTCATTGGGAGTCTTTCCTTTGACTAATGGGCTTTGGATCGGGTCCCAGGAGAACAAAAGTAAAGCACAGCTCTGAAACATACCAGGACAATTAAAATTCTGTGATTATTAGCAAAGATTCAGGGCATTCGTGCTTTCCAGAGAGGAGCAGGGAGGGTTTCTGCATTTGCAGCTGCAAGCCCATATGTACACCCCTTGTTGTTCACTTCCTTGCAGGTGCAGTTTGATGAGTGGGAGGACACCAAGGCCTGCATCATTGCTATCAATGATGATGACGTCTTTGAGAACACGGAGAGCTTCACCGTGGAGCTCAGCATGCCAGCCTATGCCCTGCTGGGGGAGATCACCCAGGCCAAAGTCATCATCAACGACACAGAGGATGAACCCACTCTGCAGTTTGACAGGAAGACTTACCATGTCAACGAGAGTGCTGGCTTCCTGTCTGCACCCATTGAAAGGAAAGGTTTGTGGTATTAGATATAACAACGATGATACTAGACTAAAATAGCGCTACTCAGCACAGGAGCTAAAGCTGCTTTACCAACACTAACTAACTAAGATTTGAAATTCCATTGTATGGTGTTAGGCCCATTTTACAGACGGATAAACTGAAACATACAGCGATTAAATGACAAGGTCCTACAGTAAATCAGTGGTGGAGCCAAGAAGGCAACTTAGAAGCCCTGATCCCCAAATTCCTGCTTTCACCATTGGTCAGCACTAGAGCAGACACATAAGTTGTGAGCAATAATAGGATTTATCTCTCTAGTGCAAAATCAGTGCCTTCTGTGTCACAGGAGATAACTGTAGAACTTTCTGCTACATTCAGAGTCTTTAGTCCCATCTCTGACGTTGCTTTTGATGGTAGAATTTTAAAACATAAAAGTGTTCAGTTGGCATTTTTATTGATTGAGATGTTGGTCCCAATCCTGCAGCCTCTTGTCACAGGAGTAGAAGTACGACTAGGACTGTTTACATGAGGAAGGGTGGCAGGAATGGACCTGTTGTGCTTGTCTGGACTCAGTTTTATCTCATCTGGCTCCATTGCTCTTTGAAGCTAGCAAGCTTCCCAGCTTTTAAGCGAGTCGATCTTCCCTTCTGGTGGGCAGATATCAAAGCCCCAAAAGAGAGGAAAAAACAGGGTTCCTTCCTTTCTTTTTAAAAATGTAGCATTATCCACGGGGAAAAGGATATCTGAAAATAAAGGAAAGAGGGCAATGAGGTTGGCCTGGTTTTCCTTTATAGATTCAATAATTGAGTTTAGGCCTGCTGCCTTAGGGCCCAGTCCAGCTCCTACTGAAGACAGAAGCAAACCAGGGGATCTCTTGGCTTCTTCCCTATGTGTCGGGTGCTATGCGTCCCATGGAACACACCTGCAGTGCTGCTGCGTATAGTAGGAGATATGCCCTCTTCAATCTCTGATTTCAGGCGAGCAGCCACAGAAGGCAACAGTACTGGGGCTGGAGTTGAGTGTCCAGAGATTCAGCTGGCTAAAAATATCAAAATGTTCTTTTGAATTCATGCTAGGCCAATTTCTGTAGATGGTTAAGAACAGCAGGAGTGTCCTCCACTCTCCCCTTGCATAAATATTTTCCCCTTATTGTAGAAATTACAATGGACGATGTCTGAATTCATCCAGTGTGTCAGAAATTATTTTCCTAATAAGTTTAGGAAACTCAGTTTCTACACAAGCATTCATTTATCAGTTCAAAGGCCTCTTGGTGATTGCACACAGTGTACAAACAAGCATATATATAATCTATATTCTATACCCAACAGCAATACAGTTAGAATTACTGACCCAAATACTCTCAACAGGACGAGGCCTGAGAGGTACCTATTGCCATCATGCTATTTTCCAGAGGGGTAAGGAAAGGCACTGACAAAGAACCCCCTAGATACCTTGCTTTTTATATACTATAACAATCAAGTGATGTCATGGCTGGGTATTGGACTTTAACTAAAGCTAAATGAGGGAGTTTTAGAGCAGAACCCTGCCCCTGGCTTGGTTAAGACAAGATTCCTGGTTGAGCCCCTTTCTTTTCAAGGTTTCCTCTTTATCTCATGTTGCTGTATTTCTTTCTAACTACTAAACTGTGCATTTCTTTATAATAAATTAAACACACCAATTATTTACCGGACCTGGTGCCCAATTCCCCATGTTTTCTTTATTTCTGTTACCTCAACCCACACCTTAAATGAGATAACACTGGCACGTCCAGGAAAACTACAAGTTTAACACAAACAATCCCTCCTTCTGGTTTTGTTTTTTTTTTAATTCACATGCTTCAGGCCTATCAATTATGTTGAGATCCAAACTCAGTTTAAACCCAGAGTTCATTCAGGTCTAATGCGGGCCTATGTTCCTCCACAGCTAATGAAGCATCATATAATTTTCTGACCATAACACTTCTGTCCCCGTGGATGTTACATTGTAGGGGATGCCAGCAGCATTGTATCTGCTCTTTGCTACACCGTCTCCAAATCTGCTAAAGGCAGCAGCCTTTACGCACTGGAGTTAGGGTCCGACTTTAAGTCAAGGGGAATGTCGAATGAGAACCGTGTTATTTTGGGGCCCGGTGTCACCATGTCAACCTGTGACATCAAACTGATCGATGACAGCGAGTACGAGGAGGAGGAGGAGTTTGAAATTGCGCTGGCGGATGCCTCTAGCAATGCGCGCATAGGAAGCGTGGCTTCGGCCAAGGTGATGATCAGTGGCCCCAACGACGCCTCCACTGTGTTCCTGGGAAACGCAACTTTTACTGTCAATGAGGATGCAGGTAAGGGAGAGCAGTTATTCCGTTGGGTCTGGGCTTGTTGTCACTGTGAGATACTTGCAGTGGAAACACTGTATTACCAGTGGGTGTTGTAAAGAACTGAACCCTCCAACCAGATGTGCGCTGTGGAGGAAAAGGGCGGCAGCTATGGCACTTCCTCATCCTGCCCCACATGTTGGAGCTGAGCTTTGGTTATTACTGTCTGCAAGGCATTGTCCTTTCTGAAGTGCCATGGACAGAGTCCCATGAAGGAAAAGAGAAAGCCAACGTGATGGCTCCTATTGGCATTTCAGATGTGTTTTTTTCTCATGTCCAGCTAATTTCTAATCATGGCTTTAATATGTGTAACTGCCTCCAGGCATCATTGACATTCCAGTGATCCGGCATGGTACGGACCTCTCAACCCCCACCTCGGTGTGGTGTGCGACTCGGACTTCAGATCCACCCTCAGCCAGTCCAGGAATTGACTATATCCCCAGCTCCAAGAAAGTAGAGTTCAGGCCAGGCAGAACTGAGGAGGTATTGGACTACACACCCAGTGCTTAGATGGAGCGGATTTCAGTCTCTGTCTCTTTCTCGTACATAATCACTATACTCACTGTTTTTGAAAGTTAAATTTACTGCAGTTGTTTAGTTACAGGGGTTTGGGGACATCAGAGACATATCTATTTTTTTATAGATACAGTTGATCCCAGGTTCATGCCAATACAGCTGCATCAAGAACCATTTTAATCAAATAAAGAAAAGCATAAATGGCAGAAGGAGTTGCCACAAACGTTCCAAGCATCAGCCAAAATCAGCCTGATTTCCCATGTAAAATCCCCATTTCCAGACTGCAGGCTTTTACTGATGCATATCACACTAATCATAATTGTTTCAGTGCTACCTGGTGTTCCCCATCTGTCTGTTGTATCCAGTTATTCTCTCTTGCCATATCCTTTGATTGTAAGCTCTTTAGGGCAGGAGCCATCTTTTCATTTTGCGTGCGTAGCACCTACCACGGTGGGGTTCCAATACAAAGACGTAATATTCATTTTATAAAGCGCAGTGATACTCGGGGCCTACTGGCCAAGTCAAGTTGTTCATTTTGTCCCATTATGCCACAGAGTCTATGGAATCCTCCTCCATTTGTGGGCGGTCACAATTTGTAATGCTTAAAGAAGCTGAACTTCTGTCTGCCTGTCTTATAGTGACCAAAAATATGCTGGGCACTTCATGGGAGACATAGACAATGGTCCTGCCACAAAAATCTTACAAGGGGCTATCTTAAAAGGCACAAATGGCAATTAAGGACCATACTCCCATTGACTTCCAGTGGGAATTAGGTGCCTAACATTCACTTGTGCCTTTGAAAATCTCCTGTGCGTCTTAAAATTCTAGACATGAGGGTGACAACTTCAACAGTAAGGTGGAGCTGGGGTGAGGAAAGGGGAGGATTATAGCACAATTACTCTCCGATCGTATTGCTGAGTTACCTGCTAGGTTTGTATCGAAGCCCCAGTAGCTGAATCTGATGAGATGGAAGAATGGTCTGGTGGTTGGGGTGCTAGCCTAGGACGTGGGAGATCTCTGTTCAATGTCCTGCTCTCCCACAGACTTCCTGTGGAACGGGGGGCCAAGTCGCTTGGCCTCTCGGTGTCTTCATTCCCCATCTGTACAATGGGGATACCAGTACTGCCCTACCTCACGGGAGTATTGTGAGGCTACACACATTAAAGACAGTGAGGTGCTCTGAGACTACAGTAATGGGAGCCCTATAAGCACCTACAGTAGATAGATGCATCCGCCATTTTGGATTAATATAAATCTAGTCAAATCAAGTTAACATTCTGGTTGAAGAAGGTTCAGCTGAAAGAATCTCTCCAGGATAAAGGTAGAGCCTTACTCTTTGATACAGTGTGCGTTATATGTGAAGACCATAGTATTTGCATGAACTGTTGCTGTTTGTGCACCTAGAAGAGCCCACATTTAGTGACGTTACTCAGGTCACCTGAGGATGAATCCCAGGGTATTTTCTCTTTCTCGCCAAAGGAGGATAACAGGTTTTATAATCTGGTTCTTTTACTTTTCCTCTAGTACTGCACCTTGACAATCCTGGACGATGCCCAGTACCCAGTGATTGAAGGGCTGGAGACGTTTGTTGTATACCTAAGCTCACCCCATGGGGCTGAATTGACCAAACCTTTCCAAGCTATAGTGGCCATTAATGACACCTTCCAAGATGGTAAGCTATACAGTGAATCTATATCGAATCCATTCTAGCTCCGTCCTTTACATATTTCCCTCGTGTACTATGAGAAATTGGAAAACACCCGGGATGCGTTTGATGACATCACACAACACATTCCATGTCACCTGTCCTTCATAGTTTCTCTCCCTAGTTTCTTTGTCCTCAAGGAATTAAGCTCGGTGGAAGTGCAAAATAAAATTCCTATTTTCTTCTCCCATGTGGGGCCAGACTTCGTCACCCTTGCTCACTGTGAGTAGTGTCTTTTCCGTTGTATGGTCCCATTGAAATCACTCATGCCTCATGAGAAGTCAGGCACTATTCAGCATGGGTATGGGCATGAGAATCTGGCCCTTTTTTTAGCAGCTGGGTTGAAGCTTACATGTATTAATTTCAACTCGCAGTATTTTTCCTCCCTCCTGTGTTTTAAACGTGATCCTGACCTCTGTGATTTTCTCCCTGGGAGGTACCTGCTTGCTAAAGAAATGCATCAGTCACATAACCCCAGAAAAACTGCTCTGTAATAACCTGTCATTATCTCTGCTCCTGAACCGTCTGCTGAGACTTGCCCTCTTGGCGTCAGGCTTTTTCTATCCCTAGCCACAGAAGATGTTATGATTGCAATAGTGCCCTAAGAACAGTAACCTATCTAAGTATTACCCATTCTTCGTAAGTATCCCCAGCATACAGTACGCGTGCTGCTCAGACACATATACCTTAGGGCAGTGGTTCCCAAACTTGTTCCGCCGGTTGTGCAGGGAAAGCCCCTGGCAGGCCGGTTCAGTTTGTTTGGTCTGCAGGTTCGGCCGATCGCGGCTCCCAGTGGCCGCGGTTCACTGCTCCAGGCCAATGGGAGCTGCTGGAAGCGGGGCGGACAAGTGGCAGAACAAGTTTGGGAACCACTGCCTTAGGGCATGGCTAGTTCTCCAGTATGTGCAGAACAGGTGGCTACCTCAGGCAACAAAATATTAGGGAAAGCAAAATGTTCAGTAACTTTTTGTGTGGGTGACGGAGGGTTGGTAGGATGAGAGATTTGCTTCTTTAGCAAGAGCAACAGAATCTCCAGTTCCCAGTGGGAGCAATGATCAGCTGCTTGGTTAAAGTCAAGAATACTCTTCGTGAGCACAGTTGACTATCTAAACTGACATCTCACTGCACGACTGTCAGCCCCACCTGGTACTTCTTCGATACATTGCATGCCTGCTTTGGCCGCTGTTTAGCTTTTATCACAGTAAAGGTGTGGATGTTGTTGTGCCCCCTGCAGTACCCAACATGCAGTTTGGCAAGGACTTGTACGTTGTGAAGGAGAAGGAGGGTGTCCTGCACATTCCCATCATCCGCACCGGAGACCTGAGCTATGAGTCCTCCGTCAGGTGCTACACCCGCAGCCAGACAGCAGCAGTCATGGAAGACTTTGAGGAGAGGAGAAATGCGGAGGAGTCTCGCATCACTTTTTTGAAAGGGGAGAAGGCGAGTTAAACCTAACTGGGTTGGGGGAGAACCAAGAACAATCAGCAGAATAGGTTTTGAAAAGCTGGATGTTCTCTTGGGCACTCTGTTGTTCAGTGGCTTTACCAGACCCCCTTTCTCAGAAGTAATATTTCAGCTGCTTTGGATTAGCTATTGTTACTGTTCTGGAATTAAAAGATGAGTCCATGGAGAATCTGCATTTAACACTAAATATTAGTTAACACATAAAAAGCAAGTGTTAGGTATCAATAATATTTAGCATTACAGCTAGTGCTTTTTGATTAGATAGTCTTGGAATACACACAAGGACCAGCTGTAGTGAGTAAGAAGTGCCATTTTTCCACAGCCGCTTTTCATCATATAGCTGCACTTTGATGTCCACGCAGAGTTTCTAAGCCTTCCTTCATCATACCTAGCATTTAACACTGTGGTGTTAAATGCTAGGTAGTGAAGAAACACTAATCTTCCATTAAATTCAGAGGAATTATTTGTGTTAGTTGCTAGTCTTTAACTGATGATGTATTTGGCTGTAGGTGAAGAACTGCACTGTCTATATCAATGATGACTCTGCATTTGAACCAGAGGAGCAATTCCAGATCTATCTTGGCAGTCCCCTTGGAAACCACTGGAGCGGAGCTAGAATCGGAAAGAATGACATGGCCACCATTACTGTCTCCAATGATGAAGATGGTAAGAGAGAATGGGCTACATTAGGAACTAGATGGAGCAGGTACAATTCCAGGGCAGTCAGTGGAATTTACACCAGGTCTGAATGTTAGCCATTATATGTAAACTGCCTCGAATTAAATGGTTGACTTGTTGATCAGTGCTCCATTATATTGTATTAATTCACATTTAAAGTTGATTCTGAATCTCATGTTAGCGGTACGCTGTGGCACATAGATAAAGGACCACTAGTGCTAGACAAAACGTAGAGTTAGTGTATTTGGAAAGGTCAGGTAAGGCAGCCTACCTGTCTGCTGGGAGGGCAATCTGAAGGAATGACTGCCAAGCTTACTGTATGGCTCCTGGCCCCAGCAGAGTGTCAGAGAGCCATGTCTAGGCTCTAGGCTCCGCCCCTGTATGTCAGGAGTGCCTCTTAAACGTCACTCTGATGTGCGGAATAATGTTGATGGGTTTTAAAAGGAGCTATGTCAATTCAGCCTTGGCTGCTGGAAAGCTTACTGTGGTGCAAATCATTTTGAGGCTACTAGAGTTGCTACAGATATGTGTTTCTGTTCTTCATACCATTTCTCTAGCCCCCACCATTGAGTTTGAAGAGACTGCATACCAAGTACGGGAGCCTCCAGGCCCTGAGGGCCTTGCTATTCTAAACATCAGGGTGCTCAGAAGAGGGGACCAGAACAGGACCTCAAAGGTCCGCTGCAGCACCCGTGATGGCTCAGCCCAGTCCGGAGTCGATTACTATCCAAAGAGTCGAGTCCTCAAGTTCAGCCCTGGTAAAGGATACTTGGAATTGAATTATGAGGTGGAGGGATTACTCAGTGACATTTAACACAGGCCAAAACAAATTAAAATGAAAGGAAAATGTGCAAGTAATTTACACAACAATGCTCTGTGTGGGGGATTTTCAAAAGCATTTGGCATTGGCCCAACTCTGCTCCCATTGAAGCCACTGTGTGTGTCTTGTTTTTCATGGGTGTATGATTTCATATATAAGCTAAAACATGAGCTACACCAACCCCCTCTAATGTATTTATGCTTTGGGGTTTGTTCTAGACACACACACTGCAGTTATATTTGATGCAGCATTTATAATAGGAAACACCTATGTCATCCTTTCAATAATCTTTCACAGGGTGGGTTATATTTACTTTTCCCAAATCAGTCATAAGCCTCAGAGGAATTCTTTAAGTATGTTGGAGAGACCACAAAAAGCAGTCAAACATGATGTTTTGACAGAGCACACACTGGGGATGTCAGGGTTCTCTCCACTTCCCCTGCAGGCAGCTGAGAAAAATAAAAACTGAAAAACAGTGGAGGTGGGGAATTGAGATTCCCACTGGAGGAGAGCATCACTTTTCTGCTGGTGCCAAACCACATTCCTCCTCACGCCCTTCTGCATACAGTGGACGCTCACACTGCATACAAAGTGTGAGTGAGCAGGGAGTGATGAATAAGGAGACAGAAAGTTGGCCTAGCCTGTGTGCTCACAGGGATTACCTGCCTTTGAACAGATTGGAAGGCCTTCCCCAACCACAACACCTTTCATGTTTGGTACCATGGAGTACGCGAATCCCATATTTCATCCCTTCACAACACCCTTGCTGGGTGACAAGGGTTTTTTGTATTAAACTATAAATGTTCTGCATAAGGTTTTAGCCAGGCAGTTGCCATTAAAGTCAGTAGAAATCCCCTGGCTACAACCCTGCCTTCTGCTATGGCCGAAATCCTGCTACGGTGTAACCCTTCTTCCTGCTACGATGATGAAGTTTGAGAATGAGAGTGATTGTAAGAGAGAGAATATTGCCAGTTGACAGCTAACAATACAGATTCCTCAAGGAGCCTGTGTATACAGGAGTTCTGCAGAAACCCCTCAAGATCCTACAAGATAACTCAAACCATGCCCCACGGGTCCAACAGCAGTAGCTCTGCATGTTAGAGCCAAAGAGTTAAAACAGAGACACTAGTAACAGAGATGGGATATGTTTTGGATCATAGATTTTTATTACAGTCAGCTAATATAAGACAGGCACTGTTAATCCTCATATAGCATCTGCTTGTAAGTCTGCCAGATGATCAATCGGACCAGTCGTTTTAGGTGGAGTTTTATTTATGACTTATTTATTTATCTATCCTGGCTGGAAGGTGCTAAATCATTAGAGTTCAGATAAAACCTGTAATGTGTATTTTATCATAATGTTTCAATGATCCTGACCTGAGGCAGCTATGCAGTGTTTTATGGGAGCTGTTAAGGTAATGTCAGATGATATATCAGGTTCTCTGTTTCTCTCGTGTTCATTCATGTAGGGGTGGACCACATCACATTTAAGGTGGAGATCCTGTCTAACGAAGACCGGGAGTGGCATGAGTCCTTTTCTGTGGTGCTGGGTCCAGATGATCCAGTGGAAGCTGTTCTTGGGGATATCACCACTGCAGTAGTCACTATTCTGGATCAGGAAGCAGCAGGGAGCCTTATTTTACCAGCACCTCCCATTGTAAGTAGCAAAACGTGAATGATGTAAGTTAGTGGTACGGGAGAACCTACAGAAAAGCAAAAGCACACTGGGCTTGCCTGCACTAGAATGTGCAGGCCTGTGAAGCCAAGGCCTTTTAAAAAGCTAGTGTGGAGACTCCCGAATGCTTGATCTAGGCTACAGATAGTTGTGGCTAAGCGGACCCCCTGTTCATGTGACCAGTTAATTCAAGGTTAAAACTCTAGTGTAGACACGCCCTCTGTAGTCACAGCATTCCTCTTTGGACCAGCAGAGGCTCAGGGTAAATTGATACTGGTATTGCAGGTGGTGTGGGAGGCAGGCAAGGCAGTGAATAGGAGAACAGGCTGCATAATGGTTCTTCACCCACTTCACAGAGGCATGGGCCCATGCTTTCCTGCCATTTGAACTGTGGCATGACTGAAGAGACATAGTTGCTTATGTTAAGGTGAGATGGGCTGGAGATTGCCAAGGCAAAAATGGCAGATAATAAGGTAGTAGTATGGGAAAGTCCCACTTAACTAAGCTATTATCATAAGGTAGGAACCTTTCTAGTGGGCAAATCACTTGTAGATGTCTGAGTCTGCTACCACCTCCAAGCTAATGGAGCTTGTCCTTTTGCCTAAGTTGTAGGGGCTTATGCTTTTAGATCCAGAATTCCTGGGTTTATTTCCCTCAAACACGGAAGTTGTTACACTGGCACTGCCCTTAGTTTGGGCAAAAGACGGTACATGGACTGACATGTTCCTTGTGTGCTTCAGCATCCAAAATAATATCAAATACAATTATGTTGGTAGCATCCCACTCACCTTTTACTGCAGAGAGCCTAAATGATATCTGAGCTAGAATGCGAACAGCTGGGCAGATGTAGGACTTGGGTTGTTTCTCTTCTGAGGGACATGGCTGCAATTCAGGTACTGGATGTGTTCCATAATGTAGGATTTAGTATTTTAATAGCATAGGATGCTCCAATATGCTGATAGCGCTAAGCATTCCTGCTGAGTCCACACACCTCTCTCCTTCCCTGTAATCCTCAGTGGGATTTATGAAGTAAAATAAATACAGTGCACCGGTAACAAGGTTTGGAAATTGAGGAAACAGGCAGCCCAGCCCTTGTTTCATGTGTCTTTCCCTCAGTTTCTGGTGAAAGCTGGTGTATTGCATTGCTGCAGGTGGTCACCCTGGCAGACTATGACCATGTGGAGGAAGTAACTAAAGAGGGTGTAAAGAAATCCCCTTCTCCAGGCTACCCACTGATCTGTGTAACGCCTTGTGATCCTCACTTCCCCAAGTACTTAGTCATGAAGGAGCGCTGTGATGAGGCCGGGATCAACCAGTCTTCAGTACAGTTCAACTGGGAGGTGGCAACCCCCACTGATGGGAATGGGGCCAGATCACCCTTTGAAACAATTTCGGACAATACGCCGTTCACTAGCATCAACCACATGGTACGTGACTGTGTACAGTAGCGCAAGAGGGTGTGGATTGCGCATAACAGTACATGGTGAGTGTTGTGGGGCTCAAAGCACATCCTTGAAGCATTTGCTGTTTTGAGATTCTAGGTCAGTAGAATATCAGTTCTTGAAGAACCATTAACTAAGTTGAGTAATGTGTGTATATTTCACACCCATCCAGCCACCCACAAAGCCCCCAGCTTCATTAAGAGAACATTATTAAGGATGCAAAGTCCAGCACACAAAAGTTAAGATGTGCCAGAAATAAGGTTGCCTGTGCAACCTTAATTCAGCCTGCTGGTGCATATGCATTATGATACAGTCTTTAATTCCCTGATCAATAGGACCCCTGCCTCATTCGGTGCACAGGACGGATGGTGCTCACTGAATGAAAACCCATTCAATATTTTGTTTTATTCTGGTTGTTTAACGGGTGGCCCTAGGCATTATTTACTGCACAGTATTCAAACCCTTCTCTGAAGACAATTATTAATTTCCTTCCGGACATTTCCACGGTGCTCCTCACAAGAACATGAAAGTGCTTCACAAACATGAATGAATCTATTTTCTGTGAAGTTGAGGGGGAGGGGGATGGCATTATCCCCATTTTACAGAAGGGATACTGAGGTAGAGAGAGATCAAGGTCAGAAGTTTCCACTAATTTTGCATGCCCAACTAAGAGCCCTAGGACCTGACTTTGAGAGTCCTTAGCAGTACATTGTAAGTCCTAGGGAACAGGGACCATCTCTTTGTTCTGTGTTTGTAGAACACCTAGCGCAATGGGGTCCTGATGGCTAGCAGCCTCAGGCACTACGGTAATATAAATAAATTGATAATGATAATCCATAATAACAACAGACCACTTCGTATATTCAGCCACTGCTCCCACTGACTTCGTTGCAGTTGTGAGTGCTCAGCACTTCTGCAAATCAGCCCTTGCATGTTGGGGCGGGCCTGGTTTTGCCTTTTACATGCATGCAAACCGTTTTCCTCATTACTCCCAGGTGCTGGACAGCATTTACTTCAGCCGGCGGTTCCATGTGCGCTGTGTGGCAAAAGCCATAGACAAGGCCGGGCATGTGGGGACCCCACTGAGAAGCAACATAGTTACCATAGGGACCGACAGTGCCATTTGTCATACTCCTGTGGTAGCTGGAACGGGCCGAGGATTCCAGGCTCAGTCGTTCATTGCCACTCTGAAGTATCTGGATGTCAAACACAAGGAACATCCCAACAGGTATAAGCCTGGAAATGGGCACTCACCTGACCATGATTCTGGTCTTCCAGGGGTTTAACGGTTTAATTCATGTTTTTACATACAAAACAAACAGAACAGAAAAAGATGGATGTGTTTAAGAAATGAGGTCTCTTTTGTATATCATGAACTGGCTCTCTTCCCCCCCATCCCCCCAACCCCTCCTCATATTTAATAGTGAAGGGATGCAGCAAGCATTCATATAATTGCCTCTGGAGTCATGCCTTACTCCTTGAGTTAGAAACACTGTAGTCAGTGGGTCTATATCAAGGAATACAGTGCTACTCAACATCAGCAAGGAAATTCAGCCCTAAATAAATATAACACCAGTGAATTCAAACTTGTACTCTGAGCTGTTGACCAGACGGTAGCTATGTGCTGTGTAAACTGATACAATATGTACCCCGTTTGTGAACAATTTTTGCATAAACAGCTGTTTCTGCTTATTTATTCTGTTCTAGAATCCATATTTCAGTGCAAATCCCGCACCAGGATGGAATGCTGCCTCTCATCTCGACTATGCCTCTGCACAACCTGCACTTCCTCTTATCCGAGTCCATCTACAGACACCAGCATGTCTGCTCAAACCTGGTCACCATCAGGGACCTGCAGGGCATCTCGGGTAAGCTTTAAAGCAAGCGATTGCTTTGTAAATGAAAAAGGAAACATGTACAGATGGTAAGCTCTTTAAGGCAAGGACCTAGCGTACTATTGGCACTATATAATTAATAATATTGAGATATCAATATGCAGTAGAGTTGCTACATTTGAGGGAGATAAATGGGGAGGAATGCACTGAGCAGGTCATTTCCCCTTTCCTGTATATGTTCTGTGACAGGTCTTTATCAGGGTACACAGTGAGCGCCTGTGCTTCATTCTGCCTTGTGGCACAGAAAGCAGCATCAGCAAACGACTCATGTGGAAGGGACGCCATGAGCCAAGGAAAAAATCCAAAACTTGTCTTTAAAAATTAGTTTAAGCTACCTGGCACTGCAAACACTCTAATGCACAAGACAGAATTGTATGTTCATTGCATGGTGTCACTATAGGGCAGAGTTAAGGTTGTTTGGATGCCCTAACTGTGCGTTTTCAGACATTAACACGTTTGGATATTTTAGAAGTTTAACCTTAGCCCTGAGTTTCCTGACTTTATAATATTTGGTTCTAGAATAAATGCAACATCCCTGTTAGTTTTTACCTTTATGTTATTTATATGGATTCAGCCTTAACTCCAGTTTAACATAGCGAAAAGTGCCTCTGAGCAGTACTGTAATAAAAATCATCATCTCAGTATATATCCGATACCTCATCTGATAATTAAAATGTTATGTCAGTATCTAGAGTTCCTTAATTCACAGAGATATGTCTCCTTTTGTTTCCTAATTCCAGAAGCGGGATTCCTGGATGAAGTGACGTATGACAGCATCATTCTGGGTCCTGGATATGACCGTCCATACCAGTTTGATCCCACCGTGAGAGAACCAAAGACAATCCAGCTCTACAAACACCTCAATCTGAAGAGCTGTATTTGGACCTTTGATGCATACTATGACATGACAGAATTAATCGATGTCTGTGGGGGATCTGTAACTGCTGACTTCCAGGTGAGGGTTCATTTCCAAAAGACTTGGGCCCAATCCAGACCTCTTTACTCAGGCAGAAGTCCTATAGCAGTAAATATTCGTTGAGCGTGCCTTCCATCCCACGGAATCAGTACACATTTGATTTTCCCCTGGCTATTATTTAAGGCAGAATGGTACATCATGAAATGTACTTGGCTCTTTTATTTTGATAAGAATGGTATTGTTTTAATTATATTATTCCATCATATGCTAGAGACTATACTGTAAATGTTTCAAGTGTAATATTGTATTGGTAATATGAAAATTCATGACTGTCTCTGCTATTAACTATTTTGGACCAGATTCTCAGCTGGTGTAAATCAGCATTGAATTCAGTGGATATATGTTAATTCACCCGTGCTGAGAATTTTGCCCTCTGTGAATAGTGGAGTGAGCTCTCAGGAATTTTTTGAGATTTCTCAAATTTGCAGAAGAGCACAGTGAGAGTAATAATGTAGCATAAAATAATGGCTTGTGTGTATGAGTACCACTGCCCTCTACTGGTTGCAATATGTATAACCAATATATTATAAGTTTCAGAGTAGCAGCCCTGTTAGTCTGTATTCGCAAAAAGAAAAGGAGTACTCGTGGCACCTTAGAGACTAACACATTTTTTTGAGCATAAGCTTTCGTGAGCTACACCTCACTTGCATCTGATGAAGTGAGCTGTAGCTCACGAAAGCTTATGCTCAAAAAAATGTGTTAGTCTCTAAGGTGCCACAAGTACTCCTTTTCTTTTTGCAATATATTATAATAACTCAGACTGGCTCATGTATTTACTGACTGAGCAAGCAGAGCTGCTCTTTTAATGTACTGAATAGAGACTTGCGTTTGTAGAGCTGAAATCATGATTCACAGTACCTCGTGCGCACAGTTAGCTTATGTGGTGGAGGCCAGGTATTATTCCAGACACATACCCGTACATTTATACTGCACACAGAGCGAGGGTACATGCATATAAAGATAAAGACATGTTCGTAGACTCAGCTTTGACTAACGCTAGTGTTTTCGGTGAGTGAGGAACAGCTTTGTATTTACATAATGTTCTTTCAGCAGAACAGGGGGAGGGAGGTATTTTTCATTTCTCAAATGATAATCAGGAAAAGACTTTCTTTATTCACATGGGCAAACTCATTCATCATTTTAGTGACAGTTACTTTTATTCCAGTATTTTTTGAAAACCAGCAACGTCGGTGATGATCCACTGAGCTGTTATCTTTATACATGCCCATTTCATGTATTAAAATACAGTTATCAGGAGGTCTCGAGTGGTTCATAGGCTTTCAACTGACCCTCGGCACATCACTCAATTTGCCTGCTTTAGACAATTATAGAGAGATTTTTAACAGCAATAAATGCTGACCTAACTTTGTTCCTATTTAAGTCAATGGATCAAATTACCGTTGACTTCAGGGAGAACAGAGAGAGGCCAACATTGAGCATTTATCACAATCTTGGCTTTAATAATTATAAATGCTACTTATTTCTTTATTATGCAAATCAAGAAAACTATTTGTCTGTTAAACTCTTGAGTCAAACTTTTTTTTATCTGTAAGTATTTTCTTACTGCCTGAAAATCT
Organism: Chelonia mydas; assembly: GCF_015237465.2. Lineage (NCBI taxonomy): Eukaryota > Metazoa > Chordata > Testudines > Cheloniidae > Chelonia > Chelonia mydas. The sequence goes on from NC_057852.1 coordinate 16,235,937, forward strand.
TAAATAAGATCCTAGACAAATTACAATATTTTCTTTTTCAAAACATCTGCTGCAATCAAAGTTTCAAGCACTTAAAAAAGAGCTTTCATCAACTCCACCTGTGTACATTTGCCTCCATACTATGAATTGGTAAACAAAGAAAAATACCTATTTAATACTACACCAGAATGGCAGTGTGCAAGAAGATGTACTGTGAAGAGAGAAAAAACGGCTTTGTGTAAAGATACAGTACATGAAATGGGCACGTGTAAAGATAGGTATAATATGATATCTTTATACCTTGCCCATTTCATACACAAAAATCCAGTTACAAGGGAGTCTTGAATGGTTTGTAGGCACGCTATAATTGTCTGTGCACCAAGAGGGAGGACTAGACAAGCTTCCCCCCTCCCAACCATACTTGTTCATTATTCAGCAATAATCATAGAAAAGCAGGACTGGAAGGGACCTCAGAAGGTCATCTAGTCCAGTCCCCTGCACTGAGGCAGTATTAGGTGTTATCTAGACCAGCTTTTCTCAAACTAGGGTCTGTGGACCCCGGGGGTCCCTAAGGGTACCCCAGTGGTTCCCCAGGCCCCACTGATCAACTCCTCCCTCTCCCTCTCTCACCTCCCCCCCCTCCCTCCCAGTGCCGGCTGCACGCTAAAATCGGGGCGAAGGCGGGCTTCCTACCTGTTCCGCGCGCTGCCCCCACCCCGAGTGATGACACCGCAGCTCCCATTGGCCGGAAACTGCAGCCAATGGTAGCTGCAGGGGCAGTGCTTCCGGGCAGGGGCAGCGTGCAGAGACCCCCTGGCCTCTCTGCCTAGGAGTCACTGCCAGAGGGTTGTGCTGGTCGTTTCTGGGAGCCACCCGAGGTAAGCACTGCCCAGCCGGAGCCCTCACCCCATCCCGTACCCCAACCCCCTGCCCCAGCTCAGAGCCCCCTCCTACACTCCCTCCCAGAGCCCACACCCCTCATTCATTCAAACCCCCTACCCCAGTCCAGAGCCTTCACCCAAACTCCCTCCCAGACCCTGCACCCCTTCCCACAGCCAAACTCCCTCGCAGAGCCCACACCCCGCATCCACTCCTGTACCCTAACCCCCTGCCCCATCCTGGTGAAAGTGAGTGAGGGTCGGGGAGAGTGAGCGATGGAGGGAGGATGGATGGAGTGAGCGGGGCGTCTGAAGGGGCGGAGCAAGGGCTGAGCTGGGGAAGGCTTGGGGGGGTCCCTGAAAATTTTTAAATCAAAATGAGGGTCTTTGGGTTGCTAAAGTTTGAGAACCGCTGATCTAGACCATTTTGTCCAACCTGTTCTTAAAAACCTCTAAAAACAGAGATTCCACAGCACCCTTAGATAATTTGTTCCAGTGCTTAACCACCCTTACAGTTAGGAAGTTTTTGCTAATGTTTAATCTAAATCTCCCTTCCTTCAATTTAAGTCCATTGCTTCTTGTCCTGTCCCTATTACAGTGGTTCCCAAACTGGGGTTCGCAGAACGTTGCAGGGGGTTTGCCAGAAAAATTTCACTCATGGCGACCAGAGGACCCCAGGCATTGGAAGCAGCAGGTGGGACCTGCTGGGCAGGGCAGACAGCCCGAGCCCCAGGGAGAGCAGGGCCGGGCAGTTGGGGCTGGCAGCCCGAGCCCTGCCCCCGTCAGCAGAGGAGCCGGCAGCCCAAACCCCAGGGAGCACGGGGCCGGGCAGTTGGGGCTGGCAGCCCAAGCACCGGCAATCAGCGGGACCTGCAGCCCGAGCTCAGTGGAGCTCAGCTGACCGGGGCGGTCAACGGGGTCCAGCAGCAGGAGCCCCATGGAGTGCGGAGGAAATTTAAACTTAAATCCCTGGAAATACTCATTTTTAGTAGGGGGTTCACGACATTTCACAATTTCGTGAAAGGGATTCGCGGGCTGTTAAAGTTTGGGAACCACTGCCCTATCGGATAAGGAAGACAATTTTTCACCCTCCTCTTTATAACAACCTTTTATGTATTTGAAGACTGTTTTCATGTCCCCCCTCAGTCCTCTTTTCCAGACTAAACTCAGTTTTTTCAGTCTTTCCTTTATAAGGTCATATTTTCTAGCCCTTTAATCATTTTTGTTGCTCTTCTCTGCACTTTCTCCAACTTGTCCACATCTTTCCTGAAATGTGGTGCCCAGAACTGGACACAATACTCCAGCTGAGGCCTTATTAGTGCTGAGTGGAGTAGAAGAATTATTTCTCTTGTCTTGCTTACCACACTCCTGCTAATGCATCCCAGAATATTTGCTTTTTTTTTTGCAGCAGTATTACATTGTTGACTCATATTTAGTTTGTGATCCACTATAACCTCCAGATTCTTTTCTGCAGTACTCCTGCCTAGGCAGTCATTTCCCATTTTGTATTTGTGCAATTGATGATTCCTAATGTATCACCCTTACGGGCGCAGGGAAGCAAGACCTTACAATGCCTTAGAAATACTGCATCCTCCCTTTGTACATCCTACATGTAGGACATCCATGATTCTCCTTGTGGAAAGAGGTAGCCTGGCATCCACATGGCACAAAATCCAGACCCATGGGAGAAGAATTCTATGAATGCTGCTCTGACTTTTTGCTATTTCTGTGGCAGCTCTGAGTGTATAGGGTTTACTAGTTACAATAAATCTACAAAGCATTGTTATGAACTGGTCCCAGTATCTTTCACACACCCCGCCCCCAAAAAAATCCATAACCATCTTTTTGTTTGATTGACAGGTGCGAGATTCTGCCCAGTCCTTCCTGACAGTCCATGTTCCTCTCTATGTGTCCTACATTTATGTGACCGCACCAAGAGGCTGGGCTTCTCTCGAACATCACACAGAGATGGAATTTTCCTTCTTCTATGACACTGTTCTCTGGAGAACAGGTAGATGGCACATTTTTCCTCTTTTCTCAGCTGTTACTGCGGTCCTCACGTTGGGCATAACTTGCTGAAGCACATGGGAGTTCTGTCTGAGTTAGGACACATGGGATCAGACCCTTAAATTGTAAATATTTAGCAAAGGGGAGTTGTCCTTCACGTTCTTAGCTCTGTCTGTTAACAAACGAAACTGCCTTCAGTGAGTCGTAGAAATTGTAGCTGGAAAAGACCTATTGGGTCATCTAGCCCTTTCACTGTCCTGGCAAGATTGTTCACTGGGATATACTTTTTAGTGCTTTCTCCAGCTCTCTTTGAAATTATTCAAATGTTGGTGCTTCCTACCACAGTCTGGCAGATCTCACCATTTGGAATTTTTTCCCAGTAGTTGGTCCAAACTGACTTTTGTTCAATTACTGTCAGGTATAAACTCTGCACAGTCTCTCTCCTTTTTTGATCAGTACACCAAAGAACCGACACCTGTCTGTAGTCATCTTGTGCGTGAGCCATCCTTTCTATTTAGTCAAGCTGTCCGTATTCCTTTTAATTTCCCTCCAGTTTCCCCCTCTCCTTGAAACCTGTGCTTGTGGTGAGTAGGGCAAGAATTCTGTTTTGCAAAACATGCTGAGGTTTCAGGATTTGTTTTCATTCTGCGCCAGAACAAAACCAAGAGCTTTCTAAAAAAATGTTTAAAAACCCATGAGAGCGCGCGCCACTGCAAAGTAGCCAGCGATCTGAATCAAGCTGAGCAGGGACTTGTATCTGCGTCTCCCACAGGCTATTCTGGGCTGTGTCTCTCTCATTTTGACCAGAAAATCCATCCTGATATGTTTAGACAAATAGGAATTTTCCAATGAGAAACGTTTCATCCAATGTTCCCTCTAATTTTTTATATCCATGTGCAGAATGAATTTTGTTATGTGCACCAATATGGAGGTGATGTGTAGCGGGGGAGGGGCTGAGGGGTTCAGAGTGTGGGAGGGGGCTCACGGTTGGGGCAGAGGGTGGGGTGCAGGGGCTGAGGGCTCTGGGGTGGGGCCGGGGATGAGGGGTTTGGAGTGCAGGCTACCCCGGAACTGCAGCGTGGAGAGAGGACTCCCCCCGACCCTCTCTGCCACAGCAGCCCAGGGCTGGGGGAGAGGTGCCCCGCCCCGGCTGCGGCAGCTCCGAGGCTGGGGCCTAGGGAGAGGTGCCTCTCCCTGTCTGCACGGCCCTTGATAGCCTGCTGCATGGCCGCATAGCTTAGAGGTAACTTAGGTTTCATCAATAAATTTCCGACCAGCTGAAGCGGAGACCCCAACCCTGCAGCCCTCCCAGGAGTAGTCTCGGTACTCACATTGAGTAAGAGCTGCAAGGATTGGGCCCTGGATGTGTATTATCAGATTCTCTACCTCTGGAATACATGCTGGTGATGTAAATTCGTTCGTTGCAAGCAGATGTTCTAGACAGTCCCCTTGCTGTTACATTCACTTTCTCCTTGATCTGGCCATACAGGGATTCAGACAGACAGTGTTCTCTCCGCCAGGCTGCAAATAATAAGGATCTATATCCGAGAGGATGGCCGGCTGGTTATTGAGTTCAAGACCCATGCCAAATTCAGAGGTAAGAGTGTTATCTTTGATTTAGAACATCATACAAATATTGATTGGTCCTGAGGACAGTGATGATAAAGTTCTAGGATTGTTGTATATGGGTGAGGGCAATGTTCACGTTCAAAGAATTTATTTTTACCCAAAGGCCAATTTGCTTTTCTGCTGTTATCCTCTTAGCTGGTTGCTGTTTGTTTTATTCATTCCCTGGGTTTATTTGCACCATAATTCACCTGCATTGGGAAGGACTGGTAGTATTCTGTCTGCCTTACTCCTTTTCCACTTGTTCCTGCCCAGGGCAGGCCAGCTGTACTCTCTGCCTTCAGGCGCCAGTGCTCTAAGGAACAGGAAACCAGAGCAAGCCCAGTTTAATGCCAGGTATTGGGGACTCCCATCGCCAGCAGTGAAAGTGTCGGCATTAATAGTAGGCAGCTGGATGGAGTGAGGTTCCTATACACCAGAGTTTGCTGGCTGCTGTTAGAGTCAGCTGGTCGTGGCAGGAGACTACTTTTGTCATGGCCCTGTCTAGACGAATGACTTTCTGAAATCCTCTGATTGTTGCTCTGGCAACAGTGGGAGTGCTACTGTACATCAGCTGCGAGTGTTTTACCATTGTGGTGTTTGTAAATTTTCCTTAGGGCAGGCTTGATCCTGACTTTCACAAGTAACCATTGCTCACATGAGTTATCCCACTGAATTCCAAGTTCTTGAGGTCCAAGATTGGATCTTTTCATATTTTGTTTTATTTTAAACCTCTAATGGAACATTAGATATTCTACTGACCACCTCTCCAGCACGTGACTTCAACACAAGTTTGCAAGAAGGCTAGATACAGGTAAAAATATGTATCTGTAGGTGATGTATTTGTATTCCTCCATACAGGGCATTTTGTGATGGAACACCACACTCTGCCAGATGTGAAGTCTTTTATAATGACTCCAGACCACCTAGGAGGGATTGAGTTCGATCTGCAGCTTTTGTGGAGTGCACAGACTTTTGACTCCCCCTATCAGCTGTGGAGGGCAACCAGCTCCTATAACAGGTGAGGAAGGAGGACTGTGGGTACAATCGGCTTTATAGCTTCCATCGACAGAATGGTGTTTGTGCGTGCTGAGAATGCCAGCATTAACAGCATCCTGGAGCGAAGTGTCCAGTTCAGTCATACTAGCACTTAATTTCTCTCTCTGCTGTTATGGCATTAGCCACTAGCATGAAACTTTATTTCTGTTTATCGCCTGGGTGGCCTTGATAAATCCTCTAATCTGTTTGGATCTTGCCTAAGCCGAAAGGCTCTTTTGGGCCTAGGATATAAGAATAGAGGTATAATAAGTGAATGGCAACAGTCTCATCTGTCAGATATCCTGAACACATGGTCAGGGCTTCTTTTTATATGCTTGTAAGTGTTTGTCCAAGAACTTCTCACCTATCGTTTGTAGGGGCCTGGATAGGTCAGGGGATTGGTCATGGGATATGGAGTCTTTGGGCCTGATTTTCGGTTGCCCTGCACCTGTGTAGCTCTGGGGTAAATGACTACACAAGGTGCAAGGCAACTGACAATAAGGTTTCCATTCACTTCAATGGCAACAGCTGAATTATACTCTGGTTGGTGGGTAGCCCCTAATTTTGTTATTATCTGGTGGCTCCTTTGTCTTCCTCCTCCAGCTATGTTCTGTATCATCTTATATAATTGACACATCTTCAAAACCCCTTCTTCTCTTTATCCAATTGCCTCCTCTCCTCTTCTCCGTGTCCTATCTTCTGTTTGTTTACCTTAAATTGTAGGCCCTTTACAGCAGGGAATGTGTCTGATTCTGATACCCTCAGTCAATGGGACGACTTGTAGAATGAAATACTACTTTACTGGCTGAGTAAAGGTACTAGAATCTGGCCCTATGTTAGTAAGCACTATATACCTATATGGTTTCTCATAACAAGGATTGTTGGTGGCCTATGTAAAATGGATTCAGTGGCCTCAAGTCCAGTCATCACTATCTGCCTGGTGAGCAGGCTCTGCAAAGGGAACTAGAATTGAATGGCCTATGGAACCTGCATTACCTCAAGGTTTTGAGATGAGGCACATAGGAGGGCAGCTTTCACTGCTACAGCCGACGCTGTGTCTGTCATGTGAGTAAAGGAAGAGCTTAATCTCCAGGGCTGTCAATCCAGTTCCTTTCAAGTATACTGAATTCATTTTTGGGGGGGAACAAAATATTTGTGTAAGTAGCATGGAGGTACTGGTAGTGACTTCATTCCTAAGGGCGCATTGAGATTTGCACTTTAAAGCAGGATTTCAATCCCTGTGTTTCACAGTTTAATTAAAATTAAGGCTATCCTTGATATAAGTACTTATGCTATGATCTAGAAATATCTTCATTCACTCTGCTTTTCTTAGTATCATTTCAGTAAATGATCCCTTGTCTCTCATCCAGCTGTGTTCATTCACACAGGCAAATAGAGCATCTTTAATTATTGTGGACCAAATTCTCATCCCTGCTGTAACTCCACTGGAATTGATGGAGTTACACCTGGTGGTGGTGGTTCAAAACTTTTATCTTCAGTATTAGAATAGTGCAACATGCATGGATAATCATTTGTACTAATGAGAAAATGCTGGATGCAAGAAGCTATGCAACTGCCCATCTGATAAATGTTTCCAGGCAGGTAAACAACTCCCAGATTAATACGGTAACCATGGCATCTCCCATCTGTTTCCAGGAAGGACTATTCTGGAGAGTACACAATCTACTTAATCCCTTGTACTGTGCAGCCCACACAGCCGTGGATTGACCCAGGAGACAAGCCATTGGCATGTACTGCTCATGCCCCAGAAAGGTGAGGAGAGGCACTATTCTCCTGTTTCACTGCTCTCTCAGACCTCAAGGCCTGCATTCAGAGTTGTTATAAATGTGTTAACTTCAAGGGAGTGGAGCATATGAGTAACTGATAGTTTGTGGGGTCAGAAATGAAGAACCCTCCACTGAAAGAGATCGAAGTGTGTGGACATAGGAATGAGGCATAGTTATATTGAGAGGTGAATGTGGTTGGGGTACACGAATTTCATAGATATTCAAAAAAGCCACTTAGTTATTCAAACAGAATGTGTGCAGGGGAATATGTCCCCAGAGGAGGAGGAGTAACGTACACAGCACCACAAGCTGAAATGGTTTAGATCAGTGTTGACTTTGTGCTAGCTTTACAAGGATACTGTCTGTCTCCGTGCATCATTTGCATGGACACAGCAGGCATATGCCATGAGCTATAACAACAGCAGAAACAAGAGGGAGAAAACTCCCTTTTGGCTTTGAATTCTAGCAGTGAATGAGACTATCCTCCATCAAAATAGTTGAACAGGGCTCCCTCAACATTAAATCTATACTTTGACTGGAGCCACTCAGAACGGTTTGTAACATGGCTAGTTTCACTACTTCTGAGCCCTTGGCTCGGATGTCAGCAAAAAATGGTCAGAAAGGCAGGGGAAAGCATGAGATCTTTTTTGTTTCCTTTTGCTTCTGTCAAAGACAATCTGTAACACAGGCCTGATTGTCACAGGTGCTGAATATCAGTAGCTCCAGTGGGAGCTGCAGTGCTCAGGACAACTGAAAATCAGAACCACGTTGTTCTCGTTCTCCTTTTGGGGTGAAGTTCACTGCCCCCACCCTCATACACTCAGCCAGAGTAATTGGGCTGCATGCAGGCTACTAAGTAGGAGTTGGGTTGTAGAAGATGAAATTCACTGTCCTAATCTATGGCTCTTCTGTGATCACTACTAAAGGTGGGTTAGTGGCCACTGTCTTTCTCCATCCTTTATGGGGCATTTGGGTATATGAAACTCATGCTCATTCCCTTGGCCTGCCTGCAAACCCCAGATCCATGCTGGTTTAGTCAGTCCCAATTCCATGGCTTGTAGGTGATGCAGAAGCCCACAACGAATCTGCCTGCTCCCCCCTGAACAGAAGTTGATCCAGTAAAAGATATTACTTCACCCACCTTTTGTGTCTGCTCCCCACTAGACAGCCCTGCCCATAGGCTTAAATAGTGTGCAGTAGCCCTCCTCAACTGAGAAAATGTCACGCTTGATGCATAGCCTTTATACCAGGCAACAGCTATTTGTTATTAATGAGTGTTGTGCCCCATATGCTCCAGTTTGAGCATATAAACAGTAGGAAATAAAGCTCCAAAGTGTCAAACAATAGTATCACAGCTGCTGGGTTCTTCTGTAGACTCCCGTGCTCTTAGCAGATGCTACATCTCTGGAGGAAAATGCTGACTTGTGGTGTCTGCAGCTCAGGGGAAGATAAGAGTCTAAGGTTGAGTCTTACACACAGATTTTGTAGAACTGTGTCGGTTAGGGGTGTGATTTTTTCGTAGAAATAATTACACCGGCATAAATCCTAGTGTAGATGTCATTACTTGTATAAAGGTGCTTTATACCAGTATAGCTTATTCCCCTTCCCATATGGCAATAAGCTAAACCAGTATAAGTACCTTTATATCAGTATAACTGTGTCCACTCTAGGGTGTTCCGATTTAACTATATGGGTATGTTTAAAGTGGCATAACTTATGTGTGTGGACAAGTCCAAGCTACCTTACCTTCTTTTCTTCTTCGAGTGCTTGCTCATGTCCATTCCATATTAGGTATGTGTGCTCACCACGTGCTCTGGTGCCGGAAGATTTTCCCTCAGTGGTATCCGTAGGGGACTGGCTCTGGTGACCCCGGAGTGGCGCCTGCATGGCGTAGTATAAGGGGTGCCACCGGCTCTCCCCACCCTCAGTTCCTTCTTGCCGCCAGTCACGGTGTTGGAACATCTGCTGCTTCAGCTAGCGTTGTTTCGTTTTCTGTTCTTGTGAACTTTGAAAACCTGTAACATAGTTTTATATAGTTAGTAGTTTCTTAGTTACCGTTAGTAGTAGTTCTCAACTTTTCGTTAGTCCCAAACGGGACTCAGCCGGATGACGGAGCATGCCCCGGTCCCCAGGCTTTAAGCCCTGCGATCGCTGCAAATGGCCTATGCCTGTCAGTGAGACTAAGGTGCTTAGGCAAAGGGCACATAAGCAACAAGTGCCATATTTGCAAGTCCTTCAAACCTAGGACGAAGAGGGAGCGTGATATCTGTCTAAGAGCACTCCTAATGGAGTCGGCACTCACTCTAGCAGCGGAGCAGCAGCCCGACTCCACACTAAGCACCGCAGCCTCCACGGCTCCAGGGAAGAAGCCGGAAAAGACTGGGCGGGGAAGATCGCCTACCTCCAATAAGGGACAGAAAAGGGCCTGGGGTGAGCCACAACCCGTGCCAGGCAGCTCAACACCCCCAGCACAAATCAAGCAGTGCAGCCCATCCCATGCTTTGCCTGCGACCCCAGGTAGCGGTGCAGGCCCTATCCAGCTTTAGGTGCTGTCGACACCAGAAGCTCTTTGAACAGCTCAAGAGATCCTGACGCTCCCACTGCCACCCACATCTGCTCCTGCAGTACCTTGGTCTTGGAGAAAACCCATGTTGGGACCTATGCATGTCCCTGCCTCAGCGGTACCGATCCCCATCGAGAGGGACGTCCCGCCAGCGTTCGCCCACCCGAAGCTGTCACGCCTCAAGACTGGAGAGACAGGCTCAGTGGAGTCCTCTTCGGTCCCCGCACCGGGGGCACCGATAGAGGGACTCGAAGTGTACCTTGCTGGTAGATTGGCACAGACCCTCTGAGGCACGCGTCACCCGGCAAGAACTCTGGGACCAGCCCCGACCGTCTCCAAGGGCCCAGGACCGATCGGACACCAGAGACCGCCTATCACTGAGCCATCATTGCCTGTCTCCTAGAAGGAGGTCTCCCTGCTCAGGACGATCCTCCCGGCAACCACCCAATAGTAGCTCCCGGTCCCATTCAACATCCCGGTACTGGTCAAGTAGCATGAGGCGTGGATCGCCGGGTATCCAACGCAGATATGCCGAACGCTGGTGGTCCCCGAGAACCCAACCAAGAGAGTCTCGCTCGGACAGGTCGACTTCAGGATGCAGCGACCGGCACCGGTTGGACAAGAGCTACCGCTCGGCCCGATCCTGGTCACCCACTACCGACTGTTCCGCTGGTCGCTCCGGCTCAGAACGAGGTTCCCTGCCTGTGGGACAAGCCCTGCTACTGGCGATGCCATCTATATTATCGGCATCGAAAGCTGTCCCATGGACCCAAGCACAATGGCCGGCTCCATGGTATCTGTGGAACCCCTGGGGGTTCACCCAACCTTTCCAGGCTGCCCGATCGGTGTGGGGAACCTCGGAGAGGCCAGCGGCCTCAGTATCCCGTCCCCCTTCAGTGCTCCATACTTTGGGGGGGTAAGACCCCAAATGTCCAAGAGGACCCAGTGGCACAAGCTGCTGGACCACCAATGGATGTGGAGGTTCCCACGGCACTGGAATCGTCCTAGTCATCGCCAGACGAGGCCCCTTCACCCAGTTCCTCAGGATGATGCCAGGCTCCCTGACCACGACAGGAGGAAGGCATCAGAGAGGGAGTCCTTGCTCAGACCCTGTAGAGAACAAAACCGGTGGCATTTCCTGTTCTGTCTGGTAGCGAACAGGTCCACTTGGGGAGTCCCCACCTTTGGAAGATCATGCAGGCTACCTCTGGATGGAGCAACCACTTGTGGTGAGAGGAGAAGTCCCTGCTGAGCTGGTCTGCCAGCGTATTCCTGACACCAGGAAGGTGACAAGCTTCCAGGTGGATTTTATGGCTGATGCAGAAGTCCCAGAGACGGAGCGCCTCCTGACAGAGAGCCGACGAGCATGCTCCCCCTTGCCTGTTGATGTAGAACATTGAGGCTGTGTTGTCCGTCAGGACTCGTAACACCTTGCCAGACAGGTGGGGAAAGAAAACACTGCACGCCGGCTGGACTGCTCGGAGCTCTTTGACGTTTATTTGTAACCATGCCTCCTCCAGAGACCTCTTCCCCTGTGTCTGAAGATTGCCAAGATGTGCCCCCCCAGCTGAAGTCGGAGGTGTCCAACACCAACTTGATGGAGTGAGGAGGGTTGTTGAATGGAAGGAATCCTTTCCAGGACTGTCCTGTGGTCAGTCCACCATCTCAGTGAGGTAAGTATCGTCTGGGGAATGGTAACAATCTTCTCCAGGGGGTCTTGGGACGGGGAATAGACCGTCGCCAGCCATTGTTGCAGGGGCCGCATCTGGAGCCTGGCATGGCAGACCACACAAGTGTATGTTGTCATGTACACCAGCAGGCGCTGGCAGACCCTGGCAAAGATCAAGAGAGACCAGGCGCAGGTTATCATGATCGCCCATAATCGCCTATCCATGGCCCATGAACTCCTACCCACCTCCAGGGGTACTGTTTGGAGTCACCCAATATGGAATGGACATGAGCAAGCACTTGAAGAAGAAAAGACAGTTACCTGTTCCGTAACTGGTGCTCTTCGAGACGTGATGCTCATGTCCATTCTGTAATCTGCTGTCCTTCCCCACTGTCAGAATTTCTGGCAAGAAGGAACTGAGGGTTGGGGGAGGTGGCGGTGCCCCTTATACTGTGCCATGCAGGCGCCACTCCAGGGGGCGCCAGAGCCGGTCCCCTACCAATACTGCTGATGGAAAAACTTTTGACACCGGTGCATGTGACAAGCACACACACCTAATATGGACTGGACATGTGCAACACATCTCAACACCAGTTCTGGAAAAGGTAACTGTCTTTTTTTTTTTTCTCCTCCTCCCAAATTTAGATTTTTGATCCCAATTGCCTTCCAGCAGACAAACCGCCCAGTTCCTGTCGTATACTCTCTGAACACAGAGTTTCAGCTCTGTAACAATGAGAAAGTATTTTTGATGGATCCCACGAAATCTGAAATGTCTTTGGCAGAAATGGATTACAAAGGAGCTTTTTCAAAGGGTAAGGCTTTTTCCTTCGCCTTGTTAATTTACTTTAGCTAAAGGATCCATCTGTGCAGCCTCTATTATTGTGTAAGAGAAATGATGTGATATCGGAGATTCGTCTTGCCTATGTGAGCATGCTGTGTTACAGAATCATGCTACAACCCTGTAAGACCATGCCTATAACTGTTGTATAATACAGTCATACCACAATATGGCACCATCTACATCGGCAACTCTAAACTCTATCATAATATTATTCCCCAGCCTGGTTAATTTGGCTGTGTAGGTGGTCTCTTTAGTCTTTCTGAATAGCTCCTCTTCCTCCCCTGTATATAAATATGACTATTATTCTCTCAACCTTGTCAGGTCAAATCCTATATGGCCGTGTGCTTTGGAATCCCGAACAAAATCTAAATGCTGCCTACAAACTGCAGCTGGAAAAAGTCTATCTGTGTACTGGCAAGGATGGTTATGTGCCTTTCTTTGACCCTACTGGAACAATCTATAATGAAGGGCCACAGTATGGCTGTATTCAACCCAACAAGTACCTAAAACACAGATTTCTGCTACTGGTAGGTTGTACACTGGACAAAATTGTGACACGGAATTGTGGCAGCTGTGGAGTTGTGGGTAGTTATGTCAGGGCAGATTCTGGAACCATCTCTTTGCTAAACCGTGTGAGAATCTGTGACAGGAACACTTTGTATTTCTGATATTGCCTTTGGTCTGATAAAATTCCATGGAGAGCCAGTGAGGTTGAGCAAATCTCAAAGACACAGTTCACATCACAAAATTACTGAATGAAGATGGAGACGAAACTACTCTCTTACCCAGGTCAGGAGTGAGGCACAATGAGGCCCATTCCAGATGAGGAAAATGAGCCATTTAGCAAGCACGATAGCTGCCACATCTTAAATAGCATGTTTTAAACATCACCTTGTTTAGACCAAGGCGGTGATGTTGAAACACACTTTAGCTTGTCGTGGGTAACACTATGGTCCCTGTGTTTAGCTAACATGTTTGTGAAATGGCACCACATTTTCCTAGTGTAGACAGACCCTGACTGGACAGGAGGGGAAGCTTTCCCAGCTGTTGTCCGCACTGTGCACGTTCCGTGTATAAAACAACCTCATGTTCTGGATTGTTGATCCAGCATCTTTCATGAGCACTAAATTCGCTTTCTCTTCTTCACATACACTGTGTAACTAAAACCCAGGCTGTTTGTTTGATCCATAGCTCTCATTTTTTAGTTTAGTCTGCTCAATCGCTCTCCTCAGGCCTTGTCTACACCAGGCTTTTTTGTCTCCAAGTTTGCAGCATGGCTCCCAGTGCAGGTAGACCGACAATAGCAGTGTGATCGTGGCAGCTCAAGCTAGCCACCCGAGTATATACCCAGGGATCAGGCAGATTTTGTAGTAGGGTCGCTAGCTTGAGCTGCTGCCCATGCTGCCACAGCCACACTCCAGTTCTTAGCATGCTAGCTAAAGGGATCCTCTGGAGGCAGCCGTACACCTGTGTTCCTCAGTGCCAGCACTGGGGGAATCCTCCCATAGCTGGATACAAGGCCTTTAGGGCTCTTTTAGGCCACTCTAGCCCCTTTATGCGGCATAAGTGGGCTGGAGCAGGGGTGAGGTTCTCACCTGTAGAGTAGACACGCCTTTAGTTCTGTGTGCTTTCACTGAAATATTTGCCTGCAGGGCTGTCTGTATCCCACTTTTTCTTATATGTTCCTAATGCAAGTAGCATCTTACTGCACAGCTATGTGAAAGGCAGGAGGGTGGGGGTTTTAGATCATATTAAATATAAATCCAAATCTTGTGGACGTTACCCATCTTTTCCTCACTCCTTATTCAGACACCTTTCCGTTGGTCTGAGGACTGGGAAAAAGTTGAGGAACGTCCTTGTGATTTTCTCCATTAAAAATGAGGTCTAAAGGTTATACAAATATATTTGTAACAACAGCCCCCTCAGCATATAGAAGGACGTTTACCCATCAGTTTAACAAAAATCCTCTTTCATTGTATGAAATAGTGATTAGTGCACACCACATGTTGAACTGTAAGTGCAGACTTTGAAATTAACATTTACCAGGGTCCTGGATGGCAGTCATGCTACCATTCAGCAGCATAATAAAAGGTACCCTTAGTATTCTGAGTAAATTTTCATGCATCTATGTATTAGGCTGGTTACACACGGCACTGGGGTGTTTAGTTTAATAAATCTAATCTAGGAATGGTCTATTACAAACAAAATATGAAATGCTGTAAATCAAATTGCAATTATAATTATTTCTTATGCTCTGAAATGCCTTTATTAAAAATTATTCTTACCTAAGTCCTAGGAGCTGGCACTTTGCACAACCACTTGCATGGACCTGGGACTTGGGTTTGACTTTTGGCTGAGAGAGGTGGGGCATTATTCTTGGACCTGGATTCTTGCTTCCGCTCTGAGAGATCTGCAGAGGTGACATGCTTAGCCTCAGGTGGCTGTGGCTAATTTATTGAGCCCCAGACACATACCCACATGGATCTCAACACTGTATTAGGGCCTCCGTGTTCATTTTTATGTTTGATTGAGCAGCGCTTGATGATGTCCTTTTTAGTGAAGTCCTCCTGAGTCTAGTTCAGCAGGGAATTGTTGGCTGTGGCTTGGTCTTTGCAGGAAGAAGGGAAGCTGAAGTAAGAAACTGGGAGAGTAGCAGAACTCTAACAGGAGCACAGAAGTCTCTCTCTGGGGAAAATAACGGCAACTGGATAATTTATGAAAAAAACTGGTTTAAATTTCTCTTGGGGAAAAAACGAAAGGCAATATTAGGAATAGGGACACTTATGTCTTTGGATTAGCACCCGGAGTTAAGGAAGGAGTGTGTTTTAAGGAAGATTTTGTCTCGAGAGGATGGCCTTTAGATGCACAAGAAGAGAGCCGTGCTGGGTCAGCTTGGAAGGAGGCACAAGGACATGAGTGAGAAATGCTCTTCTTGTGTCCTTTTGCTGCTTCCTATAACACATTAACCAAAAAGTCAACTTTGACAAACCTCAGTTGTCATGTAGCTGTTGATTGCCAGTTTGTTACTAATGCATGTGTCACCCATAGAGTATGTTCACATTTCTTCAGTACATACTGCTTTCTGTAAATTCCAGGACCGAAACCAACCTGAAGTTACTGATAAGTACTTCCACGATGTACCTTTTGATGCCCACTTTGCCTCTGAATTGTCTGATTTCCACTTGGTGAGCAGCATGCCAGGAGTGGATGGATTTACTATGAAAGTGGATGCTCTCTACAAGGTGCGTTGCATGAGATGTACAGCACCACAAACCAAAATTTGTGTTGCAGACAGTCCAAGATACTTTGTGCTTTACAGACTCTAGGCCTGACCCTGTATGTATAGAATTCCAACACACACTAGGGCAAGCCTTGCAGTCTTATCTAATTTTCTGTGGACAAAGGCAGCACATATTTCCTAGTGCCAGAAACACTCTTCAACAATTTAGGGCTCTAATTCTGTACTGGGATCCACTAGCACAGCACTAGTCTGTATCCATGCAGAGTCTCATTGAACCCAGGTCATATTAACTTCTTTTAATGCTAATCTTCAGGGAGGAATTCCTTAGTGTTCAGTTTGCGAATGTGCTGAGCCCCTTTAACTTATTCTGAAGTCCACAGGAATTTAGAGTACTTAGCAGTTCTCCCGGGATCAAGCCACTCAGTTACAAAGGTGGAATTCCTAGAAGGTGGGTGCTGTCTCTGCATAGTTACCCAGCAAGATATGACTCAATGAGCAAGTTTAGAATATAGGTGAGATCTACATTGTCAACAGCTACATGAAGGAAGCCATCTATCAGTGGGTTTTACAGGAGCTGTATGTTAATCAATTTGAAGGTTCCTATTGACTCATTGCACATTGATTCAGCCCCTTAGCTATGGTGGGCTCTTGGACAAGGAACTTGCTCTTCCCTGAGATTCATCTCAGCTCACCTTAAAATCATCATATGTTGGAACAAGAGGCATTAGATGGGAGAATTTTATAAACTGTATTAAATAAATATGCATTATTTTCCCCTTCCCCTCCCTTACACTTTTCCCACATTTTCCCATTGAACTCTATTTGGATTTAGGGCTGCCCAGCATTCTTGAGGATCAGACCCTAAATTAGACAATGAATACCGTTCAGACAAAGTTCAGCTCCCCACCAACGTCCAGACTGGATTTATTTGTTTGACCTTTCCTAAGACAGTGCTGTATTTAGTTTTTAAAATATATTTATAATTAAATATTTGTAATGACAGTTCTCCAAGCCATTCAGCAAAGAGTCTCTTTTAAAAGAGTTATTATTTATGAATAATTTATTAGGATTATCATAGTTATCAGAGCTGGTCAAAAACCATAAACAAATTTATAAAAACAATTTTACTGTTCTTTCAAAAATCAAAAACTGTCAAACTTTCAGAAGTTAAAAATGGAAAAAAATATGAATTTTTGGGCATCAGACAAATAATGTTGACACAAAATGACATAAAGGAAATTTTAAAAAATCCAACCAGCTATTTATTTATTTATTATTTCTAGAACTGGACAGAACATTTTAAAATGATTAACACTGAAACAAAATATTGACAAAATATTCTGGGCAATACTTGCCCCCATCTTTTGGTCACCAAAAATTGTTAATATATTGCTATTGGTCACCAAACTGTGTGATAGTGTGATGGCTTCCATTGTGGTCGGTGCATGGAGAACTGAATGAGGACCTCCAGAGCTAAAACCATGAGCTGCTACAGCTTGAGCTAAAGCTCCCCGAGGACTGTAACAGACCCATAATATCTGTGAATCAGGCACAGACAGGTACCTATAACATGCACTTGTCCCTGGCTTATAGAGTAGCACTTACCTATTTCCATCTGCTATGAACAGAATTCTAGCATCACTTTAGCTAAAGTCCCAGAGTAAAGTCTCTTGTGTGTATGTGCTGTCATAAAGGTGGAAGCTGGACACCAGTGGTACCTTCAGGTGATCTATATAATTGGCCCAGAAACCATTGCAGGGCCCCGTGTTCAACGGTCTCTCACTCACCACCTGAAACGCAGCCGCAGGGACCTGGTGGACAACAACGGCAGACTGATTCTGGATGACTCCTTGATCTATGACAATGAAGGCGACCAAGTCAAGAATGGCACCAACATGAAATCGCTGAGCCTGGAGGTGCAGGAAGCAGTCACGGCTGCTTCCTTATCACAAACAGGGGCGTCCATAGGAAGTGCTTTTGCTGCCATCATGCTGCTGCTGCTCGTGCTCCTGTTAGTTTGCTTCATAACTAGGAAATGTCGAAAGCAGAAGAAGAAGAAGAAAAAGCCTGCCAAAGACATCATGGAGGAATATCCTCTCAACACCAAGATAGAAGTACCCAAGAAAAATATAGAAAGGGCAGAGAAGAACATAAACAGACAATACTGCACTGTAAGGAATATCAATATATTAAGTGACAATGAGGGTGCCTACAAGGTCAAAGGTGCGAAGGTCAAACAAGTGAACTTAGAGGTCAAAGTTCACAACAATTTACATGATGGAACAGAAGTTTGAGAGTGCACATTTTTTTTTGTAAAAGCTTTTTATAAATTGTAAAAGAAAAAAATTAAAAATTTACTGGTATTTTTATAGTCTTGTGGAAAAGGGAAGAATATAGCTTTGAGTGTTGGACAGCAATGCATCCTCCCATGCTTCAACTCACAACTGAGCTACCTCATTCAAAGCAGGACTGTGTGACACACCCAGGGCAGAAAACATTGAAACTTTCATGTGGTATCTCTACCAACACTCAGTTCTGTTTTACGCTACACCAATAACAGCATTCCTGGCAGCCAAATATTTACGTAAGCTCTACAGTGATTCTAACAAGAACAGTTAATTGTAATGGGGTTTAATAATGCTGTAAGATGAACAGGGCAGTGCAGTATCCTTAGATCAGATGCACAGTGTTTCGCAAAGATCCTTGTAAGAGCTGGAATCTATTCAATTCCACTCTATACTGCTTTCCTTTGCTCTTCCTTTTTGCTGGAAGACGTCACGCAGAACATGACTGTTTTGGTCAAGCATACAGGCACACACAGCCAGTTCTGAAATTAATGCCAGTATCTTCTCAATGGATGATCTGCATGGGAGTGAAATGCTCTTCGAGAAAATCACCGCATGCAGAGGGTCCACACATAGCAGCGGGTATCACTTAAGCCCCATGTTAAAGGGAAATTAAGTTGTGCCCAGGACCTTCTGCACTGGAGTGATTGTCACTCTCAAATGAGTGTGAATCTTCCATTGTTCTCCATCCTGGAGATTTACGGTGAAATCCTGGCCCCCTTGAAGTCAATGGCAAAACTCCCATTGACTTCACTCTGACTCTTTGAACTACTAATCCCACCACCTGTCCTTCCAACTCAGTGAAGTCTGGAACCCAAAATCATCTCTGTTTGGTCTCCCAGTCTGTAGCAGCAGCAGCAGCAACATAATAAGATTGAAACACCTTTCATTGAGAACCCTCCACAAAGTCAGTGCAAAGAACTATTTGGAGCAGTCTAGATGAGGGGGTTGTCCACTTGGGGGTTGCAGACAGTTGGTTGTGGGCCACAGTGCCCTTCCCATATTGTTAAATGGGAAGGAATCCTAGTTAAATCCCAGCTATATGGGAGGAGAGTCCTAGTATTGAAAAGAGCAAAAACCATTGATAAGGATAAAGCAGTTGAAATGTTCTAACTTTTGCTTACAATGATCTGAGCACTTTGTACTGTAGTGTGTTACATTTTCATGGTGCTGTACCGATATTAATGAACCTCTTAGCATTATT
Organism: Chelonia mydas; assembly: GCF_015237465.2. Classification (NCBI taxonomy): domain Eukaryota; kingdom Metazoa; phylum Chordata; order Testudines; family Cheloniidae; genus Chelonia; species Chelonia mydas. The sequence continues at coordinate 16,255,094 of NC_057852.1, forward strand.
CCAAACCTGATATTTGATTTTGGTGAGATACCAAACTTTTTCTCCCCTGACCCTCAGTCACATACAGTACAGATGGAACAGTTGCTCTACTGCATGATGCACTAGAAAATAGTGTGCACAAGCACGCCATGCCTGTTATTTATTAAACAATATTGCATTATCTGCACTGATTTCCGAACTCCTCAGTAACCTTTACACTCCTGGGTGCATTTTAAACTGCATGAAGTGTGGAACACACACATCCCCCAGACTTTGAGTTCCAGCTATGTGCAAACTGGAAGTAAAGCAGCTGGTACTCACTATTGCCTGCCAATTTTAGGGTTTTAGGTTTTCCCACACCATTACAAAAACCCACAGCACAACATGTGTCCTTGTTTTTAAGAAGGTTCTCTTCATTTTAAATTTATTATTTTTTAAAATGGAGGGACAAAAAAGCCAAAACTTGTTTTGACTGCAGTAGAGCAACTGCAACTCTGGTACCTAATGATTCCATTCACACTTTATAGTAAGGTTCCATTCATAAATCTAATAAATCATAAATAATAAATTACAAATTATTAATAGATGTTTTAGTAAATAATAATAATAAAGGAGATCAGTTTCATTATCCCTTTTTATGTATGGGGAAATTGAGGCACAGAGTCGGGAACTGACTTGCCCAACATGACCCAGGAGACCCCAGTGGCAGAGCCAGGAATAGACTCCTGAGTCTCAGGGGACAGTTCACTAGTCACTAGGCTACAAGGGTTAATCAATTGTTATAGAGGCCAAGAGTTTGCTTATAATCTTTTGACACATTCTACTGATGTGCTGATAAACATCTGTATCTTATGGCTGCAACAGGCTTATAACATCACTGCTCATGTATTAACCCTTTTCAAACTATTTATAAATGGAACATCACTATGAAGTGTGACCATGATTCCTTTAGCTGTGTCCCCCATCTCTATTATAATATTTCCTGATGTGGCACCATTTCAGGTTTGTTTCTGGTAGCTCAGGTACTTGGTTTACATACTCATACTCACACCAACGTCACACAGACATTCCTAAACAATCAATATTTTGGGTTGTCAAAGATATGATATTACTTTTCTGGGTCTTTTAGGCATTTGGCCAGAAGGTATTTGTTTGTTTCTCCCACAGATTCAACAGCAACTGGATAATATGTGTAAATATAATATGCAATGTGCATTTTCTGAGTGGCGGTGAGATCTGATTATTCAGCTTAAATATTTACAGGGGGGTCTGTTCTCCCTGTGATGCATGCAGACTGCTCCCATCAGTAATTGTTTTAGACTGCAAGCTCTGCATGGCAAGGACTGTCTGCTTTGTGTCCTGAACAGCACTGAGTTGCTCAGTGGCTAACACCAGATATATCATAGTGTTAAATGAGAGTTTTATGCATATGTTTATGGAAGCTGAGAGGTGGAAAGTGGCAGTAAAGCCATCTGATTTCACACAACACTGTGTAATAACAGAACCTGAGATCCTTCCTGTGTAATGTTCACAAAACAAATACAGGAACCACCCCCGGCAGATTAATTATGACAACCTCACACTAGTGACTTGCCTATGAAAAATTAAAACGCCTGCAAAATTTGGGGTGTTCCTTCATCTCACTTTGATTGTCAATATCCGCTCTGTTAGATGTACACTTCAAATGAAAGTGTTGAAGCTTTGGATTTGAGACTTAATCATTTTATTCACAATTGTCAGCTGTATTTTATATATGTTGATCAAGACTGTGGATGCTATTTCATTTCATTCAGATATGTCGCACCCACATAGTCTCAGCTTCTGCAGTTTGCTTGTTAATGAATTATAAATCCTACTGTACTTTTTTTTTTTTTTTAAGTATTGAAATTAGTACAAATAAAACTTTGGAAGTTCATTTTCTCTTGTGTATTATGGTGCTGTATAAATAAAAAAAGAGCCAAGGTGCAATGTTACAGTTCTCCATATTTGTACAATTGTTTTAACCTGATGACACTGGGGACATTATATATTTCTGCTCCTAAGAAATAATAATGTTGAGACAGGCTTATGTATGACTGCATTTTTCTGACCTTGTGTGTGCATATGTTTTGATATCCTTCAGTTATTTTACTGTGCACTGCACCCCCGGGGAAGACCATCTGATATGATCTGAATATATCACTTGTGGTGCTGTCAACCTGTTTCTTGAATCTCATTATAATGTATGTATTTTGAATATCACTCTATTTGTTATGGAGTTAATGGTTTTTTTCATGCAGAACAACATGTCACAATACAATTTTTTTGGCTAATAAACAACATTTTGGTTACTTTTTGACACAAGCTTTCAATTTATTTAATTCTTCATGACACACATGAAGCACCTGAATCTCTCTAGTCAGTGCTTTGAAGAAAGATGTCTTAAAGTGAGACACGCATAGTGTTATCCAAAAGTTCAGTTATAGCCTAATTATTTCCCATTAAATTAGCAGTCATGTTATCGTTGTTCAGCATTAAATTTAAAAAAATTACCTCATATCTAGCTAAACTCTAAAGGCTATCAGTGTCTCCTCAATCATTTTACAAGAACTATTTAGAAACAGACTTCAGGAATTTAGGTGGGGTTACTCACCTCCACAGGTAACTACTTCCTTGTCCCAATCTGTGAATCCCAGATAAGACAGCCCCACTATGTCTTACTTATTCTTTTTTATTTAAAAAATTCTCAAAATTTTGTTTCCTTTTTTTTTTAATATTGAAATCTCGGATTTTTTCCCTCTGTCATCCTTTCTTCTCTTCTCTTCTCTATATTTTTATAGACTCATAGACTTTAAGGTCAGAAAGGATCATCATGATAATCTGACGTCCTGCACATTGCAGGCCACAGAACGTCACTCCTGTTATAGACCCGTAACCTCTGGCTCAGTTACTGAAGTCCTCAAATCATAGTTTAAAGACTTCAAGTTACAGAGAATCCACCATTTACACTAGTTTAAACCTGCACGTGACCCGTGCCCCATGCTGCAGAGGAAGGCGAAAAACCCCCAGAGTCTCTGCCAATCTGACCCAGGGGAAAATTCCTTCCCGACCCCAAATTTGGCAATCAGTTAGACCCTGAGCATGTGGGCAAGACCCACCAGCCAGATACTTGGGAAAAAATTCTCTGTAGCAACTCAGAGCCCTCCCTATCTAGTGTCCCATCACTTTTCTTCTTTTCATTTTATTCTTTCCACAGAAAAAATATGACTGCCACTTAAAATTCCAGCCACTACACACTTATCACCATTTCCTGAAAAAGAGCTAAACTGCGCAAGTTGGGTGTAACAGGGAAATCTTAATCCTCCTCATTGAAATGAAAGACTCTCCTAAGTCCCGTTTCGAATCCCCTAACCCCCACAGAAGAACTCAGTACCACAGGGAAAGATAAAGAAACTTCACAAGCATTACAAATTCATAGTGCAAATTGCAGTAATGTCAATCAGACACCTTCAAATGGCCTCTACTGGTTTTGCAGTCCTCTTAACCCTTTCTCTGAATGATTTCAACTCAAAATTACATAATCTATCGGTCTACTTGTGCTGATGCAAAATCTTCCAGATCCCATGGAGCTCCTAACCTTCACAATAAGAATCCTGAGTACAAGAAGCAACAGACTCTACCAGATCCTTCAATTGGCTTTTGTCACTTTAATATTCTTTTTTTATTTCTATTTAAATATTCTGGAGCCACATTAGAAGAGCCCATCAAAACCTTTCCTCTTGTAGATATTAGATCAAAACCAGTAGAAGCCCTTTGGAAACTCTGAGGAAATAACCACATGTGATCATGCACTGTCTGATCTCCCCTTTAGACCGCACAAAGACTCACCTTCTGATAGACCAGTATTCCAAGAAGTGCACAAAGCAGTAGGGAGCTTCATTTCTCCCTCTGAGTTGCTTAGTTCCTTCCACGGAACAAAACAGACTCTTCCAGCCACTGAAATCAGATCAGCTGTGGAATGCTGTAAGCTGCTCCCAACTCGATAGTCTTCCCATCTCCAAATGGGGAGGAGGAACACTGCCTCATGCCCAATTCCTTACTCTTAGTTGAAAAAATGCCATTTGTGCCCAGTGTGGTAAATGTGCCCTCTTTCAAGTCTGTCTTGGTCTTGGAATTTTCTCAGCTCCCTTTCACAGGACAGACCATTTCTCCTTCCAAATACAAACCGCACTTTGAAGCCATTATTTTCTTTTTCTGCAAGAATGGAAGTGCAGAAAGTCGGGCTTCCTAAAACATCCACAGGACAAAAGGATGGTCAAACACCATCTCCTGCCTAGGAATTCCCAACAGGGTTGATTTTCAGCCCTGAAGCAACTCTATCCAAAGTGCATGGAGTGATGTGCGAGGCCTAACTGGACACAAAGGACCAATCTCCAGCCCCATCAGTGTCTCCTCAGTTACATTAGAAGAGACATTTAGGCAAAGACTTGAGGACTGTACTAAGGAACTTGCTTGGAAAGGGGTTCCTTGCCTCCAGCTGGGATTCCCAGACAAGACAGAGTTTCCTCCAATGCTCCAGTAAGTCTTACTTTCTTTTCTCCCTTCTTGTGCTTGTCAAATGCTTCTGCCAGCCCACTAATTCCCTGATCTTCAATTCCTCTCCTTTCATTTCTTCTCTTTTACATCTATGCTTTTTTCTCTCTTCCTATTCCTTCTCTTGTCTTTCATTTCCTTCCATCCACTGCGAAACATCGACCTACCACCGTGCTATCTACCCATTCCACTCCTCACCAGCTTTTGGCTTGAGCCCTTAATTCCTACACACGTGCTGAAATCCACACTGGGAAGAGCAACCTGACCCCTCTCACACAACGACTTGCTTTCCTGGACCTGGTTGCCAGGCTTCCAGCTTCCACAGATCTGTTCAGCGGCACAGAGAGAAAGAATAAAACTTTACAATCCTTTAAATAACACTGCAAGTTGCAGCTGGCTCCACTAGATCCTTCAACCCGCATCTGTCGGTTGAACATTCCTCCTTTCCTTCCACTTGAGTGTTGTGCAGCCTCAGAAACAAAAAGTCCATCAGCCGCTTTCCTCCTCTTGAGTTTTGATTGAAAGAACTGGAAGATCTTTTGCCAAATGTCAAAGGAAATTTCTACTTGAGATGGTGCGGCTTCCCATCCCCTTTTCACCATTAGCCTCTCCCGCTGATTAAAGGGGCCACACTCTTCATTCTGAGACACTAACAAGTGCAGGAGGCAGTGGGGAGCTTCACTTCTCCCTTTCAGTTGCTTAATTCCTTCCATAGAACAGTGTAGACTCTTTCCTACGCTTTAATTAGAAGATCAGCTGTGGAATGCTGCAAGCAGCTCCCAACATGATGGTCTTTCAGTCTCCAAGTGGAGATGACGAACACTGCCTCATGCCCAGCTCCTTATTCCTAGTTGGAAAAGTGCCATTTGACCCGTGTGGTAAATGTGCCCTCTTTCAAGTCTTACCTGGTCTCAGAATTTTCTCAGCTCGCCTCGTGGGACAGATCTTTTCTCCTTCCAAATACACACCTCACATTGAACTGAAGCCATGATTTTCTATCTCCTGCCCAGGATTGTCCAAGTGGGTTGATTTCAGCCTTAAGCAACTCCATCCAAAGTGCCTGGGCAAGTCCTAACCAGATGCGAAGGACCAACCTCCAGAACCCATCAGTGTGTCTTCAATCACTTTTAAAGAGACATTTTGGCAAAGACTTGAAGAGTTTTTATATTGACTTACTATTTTACGGCTCTTATCTCCCGCTGTAGCTCTCCCAAACCGGTTTTGCTGATTGAAGGGGCCATGTGCCTCTTTCCAAGAAGCTGATAACTGCAGGAGGCAGTGGGGAGCTTCACTTCTCCCATTGAGTTGCTTTGTTCCTTACATGGAGGTAGACATTCTGTTTCCTACACTTAAATGAAAATAGGAGCGGTATAATGGTGTAAACTCTTCCAAAAATCATTGGTCTTCCAATGTATCTGAAGGGAAGGTATTAACTACTGCAGTGGGCGAAAGAGCTGCACATACTGTTTTCTGCAAATAAAAATCACTGAAAAATGCATTTTTCTTACAATTTAGCTGAATAATTTCCTCTTCACATTTTTTGGCAGGAATTAGATTTTGTTCACTAAATAGCTGGATGAGAATAAGTTAGTGCTGTTTTCTCTGTTACAATGCTTAGCTCCATTTTTAGCACAGATTTGGTGGATTAAGTGAATCTTACTCCTCGTTATGAACTGATTAGAACTAGAAGTTGTTTCCAATCTTTAAACTCCCACAAAGCTGTGAATTCCACAGAGAGAGAATCCTCGAATCACTGAAATTCCAATTGCGAATTGCAGTGTCTCTATTAGCTCCCTTCTAGTGGCCTTTATTTCTTTTGCTTTCCTCTTTTCCTTTCACTTGTATGGATACAATGCTCTGCAACTTTCAAAACAGAAGCCTTCTGCACTGGCACAGTTGGTGTCCAACTAGAACACATATTAGCCATTTCTAGATTTCAAGTAATATATTCTCTGTAATAATGCAGCCTTCCATCTCTCCTTCTAGCTGTCACAATTCTCTCCTGGTGGTTGCAGGTACTGCACTGAACACAGAAAATGCCAGATTTTCAAAATAGCTCTAGGTTAGATTTTCAGTTTCTCAAGATGCATAATTGGGGCCACATTTTCAAAAGTGCTTCGCACAGATTAGTGCCTAGCGTGATACTTTTGGTCATACATTTAAAAGAGCTCAGGAGTCATTTGCAGATATATTTTGTAAATCTGGTCTTGTAGCTTTCACACAAATGTGAGCTAAACACTTCTGCAAATCTGGTCTCAAGATACTAAAATCTGCAGAAGGAATTGTCAAGCTTCATCTCCCTTTGCGCTAATAAGTTGCTCATAATGAGGGAGACAGACTTTTTGTATTTATGAAAAGAGGATCTCAGCGGGGGGATTGTGGAAAAAGCTCTAACAATTATTAACTACCCAGGTCTCTATAAGGAAGAGGTTCATTGTCTCTTTTCCATCTCCTCCAAACTGAGGGGTTAAAAGTCCTCACCAGATTTTGGGTCAAACATTATAAATATTTTGTAAATTTAGGTAACTTATGACTGTTTTATTGAACATCAGCAATCTTGTGACGTGAATGAGAATCACTGCACCCTCATCAGGTATGAAACTATTATCTGAGCAGGTCTCATGACCATTTCTAGACTGAACTGATGGCCTCTTAGATGAATTGACTCACCCTGGAACTGTACACATACAAAACCTCACAGTATCACAAAAGTGCTTGAAGTCAACAGTGCCAGGACCCATAAGAAAAATCTCATTAAACTGCTATTTTGATCTCTCACAGCCAGCACTGCCTTCTAAAGATCCAAGAACCTCTTTTGAAGCAGATAAGCAAGGGCCCTTCTAGGCTCCAGAAAAGCCCCCCAAAATGTCAAAAGCTCAGTAGGATTCAGGTGTAACTCTCCCACTTTCAGCCTCAGCTATACAATGTTGAAGATGGAGTACGATAGTTGGAGGGTGAGAAGCACAGTTGACTTGTCTCATGTTCTTTCAGGCCAATTATCTCAGTTATACCTGTGAAGTCTGACACTGATGGTGTGTGGACATCAATGTCAGACACTTGGTGACCCTTCTTGAGGATGCCACGAGCCCAGAAAGGATTACTTTATGCTGAAAATGGTCCCTGCTTCCCAATCTTTTAATGACTAAGATGTAGATTATTTCATTGCATAGAGCAAGGAGTGACCAAAGAGCACTGGATTCTGGAGTGGTTTCAAATTCTCAAAACTCCAGACAACATAATGCAGTCTTGGATGTGATGCTGGAAAACAAAGTCAAATGTAAGAAGCTATATAAAGGCTTCTTCTTCCTAAAGGACAGATGGTGCTGAAAGAGTGTGAGCCCATAACTTTCTTACGGGTTCTAGAATCTCCAGAAGAAAGGAGGAGAAGATGATATCAGAACTGAATCACCTAAGGACATGTATGATAAAGTAAACTTCTGGAGACAATTCCCCAGCTGAGTTCCAGAGCTCATTATACAACACAATGTATCATACAGTATCTTCAGGAGGGGGAGAAGTTTCACTCTCTACCCTTGAACAGTTAGATGAAACAGGCCTAGACTCACACAACCCATCCATTAATCCAGCATTTTAAGAATAAAAGTCCAAAGAAATCTATGTGCAAATTGGCCAAAACTACCACAGTATACCAAAAACCCCTCTTTCTATCCATCCATCACTCCCTTATTATCCAACTATTACTTGTCCATCTCTCTGTCTCTCTTTTGACCTACATTGTACACTGTCCTCCTCACCATGGTGCCTGAGCACTTCTGGTAATGAAACTATTAAAATAACACTCTCAAAGCACTCTTGTGTCTCCAATATGTTCCATGGGTCTAGCCAGCCCTGCTTCACTGGATGGAGGATTCAAAATACTACGCTGTGGTTGCTAGGCACCCCAATTTGACATAACCAATGACAGGAGTAACATCAGTATATCATAGTATGAGTGATGAATATGCAATTGTAATGTCAGAGCCAAACTGTCTCCTCTCTGCCCCCATCATACGTTGGTCTCTCACCCTCTCTCAAGTCCAGTATCCATATGTATATTTCAGAATCAAAAACACGAACCTAAAGAATAATTAGGATTAAATAGAAGACAATCTGGTTGTGGTTCATAGCAGTTAGAGCTTTAGAGAACATCCTGGAAGTCCTTGGGATTCTGTCCATTGATTTGAAATGGATGTGACTCAGATACTTTAATGCCAAGTTAATGAGAAAAAAAATGTTCTAGGAAAGAAATTATTTTTCCAAAGGGGTTGTCCTGTGATATCCCTTTGCAGGCGTGAATACTCTTTAGGGGTTTGTTAGGGATTTTATTTCTGACACTGAAACCAGAAACTCACAAATAACAATTCTCCTCCTAAACAACAGAGGGTAGATTCAAAAGTTGTGCTACTTTTTTCTCTTAAATTTCCTCGAATTTTACTACTATTCCTTCTGTCAGTAGGTTTTCCTTTTTTCATATTTGGCTTTCCTTTTATCCATTCTTTCTTTTTCCTTCTTGCTTCCTCTTCAGTCCCCTTTTCTTCTGATTCCATTGACTTACAAAATATGGCTGCTGGTGTCATTTCCTGGCAAGTACACTCCACACCAGCCATTGAACCAAACCATCCCACTTCAGCAGAGATGCTGAACTCCGCAAGTTGGAGCAAACTGGGGAATTCTCTCCTCATTTTGAACTGACTGAAAAGTAAAGAAGCCTGACAAGCATTGAAATTCCCAATGCAAACTGCAGTAATCTCCATCAGATCCATCAACTGGCCTCTAGCAGTTTCAACTCTTCTTTATTTCATTTCATTTCATTGCTGTACTGCTTCAGAATTAGGTCAATCAGACCCTTTCCTCCACTGCTAAACTTAGTACTGAACTGAAACTTGTAATAGCCGTTTGGAAAGTGCTAAATGAAATTTTCACTTGGATGATGTGCCCTCCCATCTCCCCTTCCAGCTGCCCCAATCATCTCCTGGTGATTGATCCAGCTGCACCCACCGCACAAGAAATCACTTATTCAGAAGAGCCAGATTTTCATCACAACTTGTCATAAGTAATGACAGGAGCAAAGCAGTTGCATCATTATGTGTGTGATGAATTTGTACTTGCTGTGTCCAAACTAAACTATCTCCTCCCTACCCTCATGTCTTGCTTGCTCTCTCGCGCTCTCATCCAATATCCAAATATTTATTTCACAATCAGAAACACAAGACCCTTCATAATAAATCTGATTAAACAATCAGTGGTTTGACCTGGAGTGGTCAAATTGGGTGCAGTCCCTCTGGAGGATGGAACAGACACAGTCACCTGCTGAGCTCCATGTTTTAATCTGGAAAGCCTCCCTTTGACTCCTGTGCGAGAATCATACCCCTATTTCAATTCTTAACTGGCCTCTGAATTTTGCCATTTGCCCTTCATAGGGCCAGCCACTCTCTCCTGACACATACCTATTTGTTAAGTCATGATTTTCCATCCAGGCACAGTGTAAACACAAATTACTGTTTTATAAAATATGACCTGGACACTGTACAGCCAAAAATGCATCTCCTCTCCACAATAATCACACTGGACCAATTTCAGCCCTGAAATAACTCTGTCAAAAGCCAATGAATCCATGACAGTTGAGGCTTAGAGATACTCTGAGGACCAATCTCCAAAGATTATCAATATCTCCTCAGTCATATTGGAAGAAACATTTACACAAAGACTTTTGGCATTCTGCTAATCTACTGACCTCCACAGGTAACTTGACACTTCTCCCACATAATGCTTCCCCATTAAAGGAATCATTATTAAAAGTCCTGACCACTAATTGTGCTACCCTTCGGAAGTGGTACATATGGAACTTTTCTCTTATTAGGTAACCTTTGAAGATTCACTTCAGTGAACCACTCACTCTCTAGCAAGTCTGAATTTCTCAGATGCAAAGTGAGTTAACCCTATCCTTAAGTGCACGCAAGCAAACCCTCACAACAGTGCTTGAAGCCACCAGTCCTAGTAACCCAGATGAAAAATTTCATCAAATGGCTGCTTCAACACCTCACAGCTAGCATTGCCTTCTAAGGATTAAATCTCTCTTGAAGCAGACAAACAAGAGCCCATCTAGAATCCAAAAAAGCCTCTAAAAATGTCAGAAGCTGAGCAGGATTCGGAACTAACTTTTCTACTTTCACCCCCAACACCAAATCACTGAAGACCGCGTGCAATATTTTCAAGGTGTCAAGCACAATTTGATCAGAACATATTCTTTCAAGCAAGTCTTTGTTTAAAGGTACATCTGTCAAGTCTAACAATGAAACTGTGCAGCCACCACTGTCAGACACTTAGTGAACCTCCTTGACAATCTCAGCAACCCAGAAGGGTGCACATTGTACTGAACATATTCTTATCTAGACCTGACCTTGCAGTATTTTCTGTGCCTTTTCATTATCAAGGTCTGGAATTATGCATAGCCACGATTAAGAGATGAACAAAGGACACCAGGGTCTGGAGTGGTTTCAAACTCTACAAAGCTCCAGAATCTAAAAGGGAAGTTAGGATAGGGTGATGGAAAAAAATGCAACCCCGTCTTTAGGGACAGGTGGCAGTGAAACAGAGTGAGCCCATATCTCTCTCCGGTTCCAGATACTCCACATTAATAGGGAGGGTGACTCATTTCTTTTCCCTTTGTTCAGGAATGTCAAATCACTCAGGAGGCTTGGTTTGAACTGAGGAATAAAAAGGTATGTTCCCCTAAAATTGGGTCATCTGACTCATCTTACTTGTCAAAAGCTCTCCAATACTCTGAAAACTGAATCATCCGGTGATGTAGAAGATGAAGAAAGGACTTCTGGAGACTGTTCCTCCTGTGAATGCCATTGTTCCTCCCTCAGCGAATGAATTCTGTGGAATCCTTTGGAAGGGCAGAAGTTTCATTCTCTATCCTTCAACAGGCTCACACTCACTGACCATTCATTCCTCCAACAATTTCCAAAAGGAAAACATCACCCATGGAAAAAGAGGCCAAAAAATCATTGCCCAAGAGGGTCAAAAATACAAAGATCTGTCAACCAGCTGTAACTTATCGATCTCCCCATTTTTCTACTTTCCTGACTGATAACATTGTGCTCATCACCATATTATTTGACCACTTCTGGTCTTAAAATTATTTAAATAGTTCTGTAGATGAGCTATAAGATCTCAAATATACTCAGTCTCCGACTTTTCCTGGTTCACTGACCTGCAGGGTTCAAAATGCTATGGTAATACCACTTGACACAAACAATGATGTCATCAAGATTGTTACACCATATGCATAGTGAATGGGCAGTTTCAGTGTCCAAGCCAAGTTATTTCCTCCCCTGCCCCTATTATACCTTGCTTGCTCTCTCCAAAGTCCAATATCTCTTCAAAATATTATTTCAGAACCAGAAGTACAATTACCTAAATAATAAACATGATTAAACATAAGCCAAATGGGCAGCAGACAACAGTCAGTGGCCGATTGAAAGCCCACTGAAGTCTATGACAAAAATTTCTTGGAAAGAAATTCATTTCCCAAAATCACTGGTCAGTGCCAACACTTTCAAGACATGAATAAAGGGGACTATGTAAGAAGTTATTAGGGATCATACTTCTGTCTCTTGGGCCCATAACCTGGATGTCTTCTTCAACTCTAGGTTTTCTCTAGCTCATCACATCCAGACTGTCTAAATGGTGCAGATTTTTTTTTTGCAAAACACCTCTAAGACATGGCCTTTTCTATCGATCCACACAGCTAAAACTTTCATCCAGGCTCTCATCCCCTCATGACTTGATTACTACAACATCCTGATCTCCCGGGGTTCCCAGAATTGTGAGTTACTGTGTTACCACTCTCAGCCTCAGCAAGTGAGAGCTTTGCTATTGCTAAGCTACGTGTCAGCTCCCTGACATACCAACTTGTCTGCTCTGCCAGCAAATTCTTCAGGACTTTGCCAGTCCAAACCTTGCATAGCAGGTAACAATTAGTAAATCCCAAATTCCTCAGAGAAATCTTTCTGCTATGTACAGCTCCCTTCTTACTGCAACACTCACAAAACCTTATCAGATTTGTTGCTCTGTTGAAGAGACAGTACACAGCAGCTTATTACCTTACCTGAGGTTAACAAACACTCTATCTTAATCAAAGCACTGAGTTGGTCTATAGTAAAAGTAAATTTCATTAAAAAGATATAGGTTTAAGTGATATCAAGCATAAGGAATAATGATAGAAATGCGTACAAGCCAACAAAAATAAGAATGCTTCTAAGACTTCAATTGTTCAAAGATGTTTTTCTTACCATTTGTCCAACATGGCTGACCAGTTTTTAGCCAGGACCCTTCACAGAGCTCAAAGTGTTTAGTTCCTTTGTTTCCTTACATGAAGGATAACTTAAGAGTTGGCTCCTCCTTTCATGATAGTCCAGTAAACCTTTGAATTGTATTCTTTTGAAGGGTATCCCCATATAAAATTCCTTTCCCCTGCTGGGTGTAGACATCCTTCCGGTTCCTCCCCCACTGATTATTTTTATAATGCTAATGATCTCTTCCTGCAACCTCTGATATGAATAGCCTATTGGCCACACATGGTTTGAGGTGCTGGCCTCTTTTGCTTGTCTGGAGAAAACTTGTTTGTTCATTCCCTCTAATCTGTCTGGTTCAAATATATTTTAGTCACATATTTACAGCACATCTGTAAAGTTCTTTGTGGTTAACTGTACGTGCATCACACAAGAATATTAATGATCAGTGAGTTATTAGTTTTCCAGTGAGATGTTACGTGCCACATTTTGGGTATATATCATGACAACAGTGCACCATCTGGCATTGGGGTACTCTTAAGGTCACACCTTGACAAGCACAAGTTTGCCTGCTCGTATCTACTCAGATTGCTGCAGCAAAGATCATTTTTGTAGCCCATTACTTTGATCATATCCTCTCTCTCTTTGTGTCCCTCAGTTGATGCAATAGAGAAGGGGGAGACAGCAATCAACTGCCTATTTTCACTTTCAAGCTTCTTTGTGGCCTATCCACACCTTTCCTATAATCTCTCATTCATTATCAAAATGCTGACTCCAGACTCCATCACCTACCTGTCAAATTTTCAAACAAGCACCTTTGTGCTTTCTCCATGCAGCCCCTCATGTTTGGGAGGAGCTTCCCCATAAACATCCACAAAGATACTTCATTATCTTCCTTCAAATCCTTCCTTAAACACTCCTTTGCTCTAATGCCTGCAAAAAACTTGACAAGAGTTGGTTGCTGGTGCACTGATACCACTGCCTATCAGGTGGGAAAAGGGCATTTTTTTTATTCTAATAGAAAAATCCTGACCAGCTCTAATCATAGGTACTTATATGGCCCCCATTACCGTGGTATCTGAATGCCTCACAATCTTTAGTGTATTTATCCACACGACACCCCTGTGAGGTAGGGAAGTGCTAGAGGCAACCAAGGCACAAAGATAAGTGGTCCCACAGGAAGTCTGGCAGAATGGGGAGTCCCAGGTTAGCACCCTAATTATAGGACCATCCTTCCTCAACTGTACACACTTTAAGCCCTCAATGCTCTTTTCTTCCTTTCAGGTCTCCTAAGCCACAGCCAGTGCATTCTCTCAGAGACCATCACTCAGATGGTATTGCTTAATCTACCCACACAGTCAACAGCCCCCTTGAGTTTAGGTTGCCACTGGACCTTCCTGGCATGCAATGTTGCCCACATACACTGCCCTCCCATTTCCCCCACAAAATCATTATCCACCCAGTGGCCTCTGTTCGGGTCCAGTCCAGTCTGACACTTCTGGGCCGAGTGCCGCTGGTCAGCCAGTATGCTGTTCCGGCTGCCTCTAAAATGCAAGACAGTTGTTGGATGGCAGCTAATGCCGGTGAGGCAGGAAAAGCCTCTTCTGTCCTGAGGGGATAACAGGTCCTGTGCCCCAGAGCAGGGAGTGTGAAACCTGGTGATGCTGGATTTGTTGGGATATAGGCAATGCCCAGCAGCCCCCGCAGTGCTATGAGACTCCAGCCCAGTCGGTCAGCATGGGAGAGGCAATGGCACTCTAGGTCTCCCCTCTCTGTCCTGTACTGCCCAACTGTCACTCCCAACTGCCATGGAATCTTAAGATACAAACATTCCATTTGACTGGTATCCAAACTATTTGCCTGGAGACAAAGGTGTTAGTTTTTGGGTTTGGTTGGTTTTTTTTTAAGGATTTTGATTTTTTGAACAAGAAGCACAGATTTTAAAAAGGAAATTTTTTTTCCTTTGGACTGCTGGAAAGCAGGTTTTCGGCTGAAAGCAGTTAGAGGTGTGGGTTTTTTTTGTCTCTGCTTGGGAGCCAGAGCAGAGACAAAAGGGAATTGTCTTTTGTGAGCTGGAGTTTTCTCTACCTAAAGGCAGGGTAGTTAACCTCCTGCAGGGAAATTCATAAGTCTTCACAGACCTGAAGAAGTTTTGTTTTTTTTTTTACCTAAGAGCAACTAGAGGGTTTTCTGTCTATTTGCCTGGAGACAAAGGTGTTAGGGGTTTTTTGGGGGTTTTTTTTTAAGGATTTTTCTGTAGGCTGACAATCACTATCACAGAATATAGGTATCATATTACAGCACAGCAAAATTTTACAAGCCAAGTTTTTTGTTTGTTTGTTTTATTTCTAACTCTCGGGTGTAAAGTTAGTTAAAAACAGAGAGGCAAAGATGACAGAAACCAAGACACAATACAAATTGGAGTTAGCCAGACTGGAGGCAGAAAAAGCCCTAGAAGCTGCCCACAGGAGATAAATGGAGGCAAAGGACAAAGAAATAGAGGCAGCGAAAGAGGCAGAAAAAAACGAAGAGGCTGCCCACAGGAGAGCTATGGAAGCAGAAAAGAACCAAGAGGCTGCCCACAGGAGAGCTATGGAGGCAAGGGAAAAAGAAATGGAGGCAAGGGAAAAAGAACTGGAGGAGAAGGAAAAAGAGGAAGCATGCACTGGAGATGGAGAAGGCAAAGGCTCAGCAGAATATACCAATAAACCCTAGCAATCCTTCTCCAGGTACCACTTCCCATCCAAGAAAGTTCCCCACCTACAAGGCAGGCGATGATACCAAGGCCTTTTTAGAAAACTTCAAAAGGGCCTGCCTTGGGTACAGCATCTCTACAGACCAATACATGGTAGAGCTGAGGCCGCAGCTCAGTGGACCCTTAGCTGAGGTGGCGGCTGAAATGCCTAAGGAACACATAAACCAGTATGAACTCTTTAAAACCAAGGCGAGAGTCAGAATGGGGCTAACACCCGAGTATTCCCATTGGGCGATTTAGAGCCCTAAGGTGGAAACCAGATGTGTCATTCACCCGACATGCCTACCACATTGTGAAACATTGAGATGCCTGGATATCAGGAGCAGGTGTTAAATCTCCAGAAGATTTGCCCTTCCTAATGCAAATGGAGCAGTTCTTAGAGGGTGTTCCTGAGGAAACAGAAAGATACATCCTAGATGGGAAACCTAAAACTGTAATCGAGGCAGGGGAGATTGGAGCCAAATGGGTGGAGGTGGCAGAGAAGAAAAAAAACCGGTCGCAGTTGGAGCGGATACCAGAAGGGCCAACCTCAGACCACACCCTACAACCGGGGGCAGCCCAAGGCCCCAACTACCCCCCAAGGAAACCTCCAGCCACCTTATCGTCCCGCCACACCATTCTCCAGCAACCCACCTCGCCCCAGTGACCCGTCAGCTGGACAATGTTTTAAATGTAACGAGCCGGGGCATGTAAAGGCCAACTGCCCCAAGAACCCCAACAGATTACAGTTCATTGCACCGGAATCACACCAGAGGTCCTCAGGCCCAGATACCTCCCAGATACCCTCAGAGCGGAGAGAAACTGTGAGTGTGGGCGGGAAGAAGGTCACCGTGTGGAGGGACACTAGAGCACAAGTGTCGGCTATCCATGCTTCCTTAGTGGACCCCAATTTAATCGACCCAGAGATCCAAGTGACAATTCAACCCTTCAAGTCCAACTCTTTCAATTTGCCTACAGCCAAGTTGCCTGTCCAGTACAAGGGCTGGTCAGGAATGTGGACTTTTGCAGTCTATGATGATTATCCCAGCCCCATGCTGTTGGGGGAAGACTTGGCCAATCATGTGAAGCTAGCCAAGAGGGTGGGAATGGTCACTTGCAGCCAGGCTAAACAAGCCGTCACGCCTAGCTCTGTTCCGGAAACTTCTACCAGGTCCCAGTCAGTGGTGATGGACCCGGACCCCGGGCCAATGTCTGCAACAGCAGTAGTGGATCCAGTCCCAGAGACCTAGATCAACACCAGAGGGCCCCACCGAACCTGAACCGGCAGCAGCTGATAACCCTACACAAGAGGCTCAGCCGGAGCCTGAACCCCAACATAGTGCACCAGCGGAGAGCGGTTCAGTCAATGGAAAGAGCCCCATCCCTACATCGCTTCCAGAGGGACCAAGCATAGGTCCACAGTCCAATGAGGAACTGATGTATCCAGCATCAAGGGAACAGTTCCAGACTGAACAGGAAGCAGACGAAAGCCTCCAAAGAGCTTGGACGGCAGCACGGAGCAACCCACTGCCTCTCAGCTCCTCTAATCGATCCAGGTTTGTTTTGGAAAGAGGACTTTCATACAAGGAAACTCTTTCTGGTGGACACCAGGAAGACTGGCATCCTCAGAGACAGTTGGTAGTTCCAACTAAGTACTGGGTAAAGCTCTTGAGCTTAGCCCACGATCATCCTAGTGGCCATGCTGAGGTGAACAGGACCAAAGACCGTTTGGGGAGGTCATTCCACTGGGAGGGAATGGGCAAGGATGTTTCTACCTATGTCTGGTCTTATGAGGTATGTCAAAGAGTGGGAAAACCCCAAGACCAAGTCAAACTCCCTCTCCAGCCACTCCCCATCATTGAGGTTCCATTTCAGCGAGTAGCTGTGGATATTCTGGGTCCTTTTCCAAAAAAGACACCCAGAGGAAAGCAGTAGATACTGACTTTCATGGATTTTGCCACCCAATGGCCGGAAGCAGTAGCTCTAAGCAACACCAGGGCTAAAAGTGTGTGCCAGGCACTAGCAGACATTTTTGCCAGGGTAGGTTGGCCCTCCGACATCCTCACAGATGCAGGAACTAATTTCCTGGCAGGAACTATGGAAAGCCTTTGGGAAGCGCATGGGGTAAATCACTTGGTTGCCACTCCTTACCACCATCAAACAAATGGCATGGTGGAGAAGTTTAATGGAACTTTGGGGGCCATGATATGTAAATTCGTAAATGAGCACTCCAATGATTGGGACCTAGTGTTGCAGCAGTTGCTCTTTGCCTACAGAGCTGTACCACCTCCCAGTTTAGGGTTTTCACCATTTGAACTTGTATATGGCCGCAAGGTTAAGGGGCCATTACAGTTGGTGAAGCAGCAATGGGAGGGATTTACACCTTCTCCAGGAACTAACATTCTGGACTTTGTAACCAACCTACAAAACACCCTCCGAACCTCTCTAGCCCCTGCTAAAGAAAACCTACAGGATGCTCAAAAAGAGCAAAAAGCCTGGTATGATAAACATGCCAGAGAGCGTTCCTTCAAAGCAGGGGACGAGGTCATGTCTTAAAGGCGGTCCAGGCCCATAAGATGGAAGCATCGTGGGAAGGGCCATTCATGGTCCAGGAACGCCTGGGAGATGTTAATTATCTCATAGCATTCCCCACCTCAAACCGAAAGCCTAAAGTGTACCATATTAATTCTCTAAAGCCCTTTTATTCCAGAGAATTAAAGGTTTGTCAGTTTACAGCCCAGGGAGGAGATGACGCTGAGTGGCCTGAAGGTGTCTACTACGATGGGAAAAGTGCTGGTGGTGTGGAAGAGGTGAACCTCTCCATGACCTTTGGGCGTATGCAGCGACAGCAGATCAAGGAGCTGTGCAATAGCTACGCGCTGATGTTCTCAGCCACCCCAGGACTGACTGAATGGGCATACCACTCCATTGACACAGGTAATGCTCACCCAATTAAAGTCCGACCTTACTGGTGTCTCCTCAAGCTAAAACTGCTATAGAACGGGAGATCCAGGATATGTTACAGATGGGTGTAATCCGCCCCTCTGGAAGTGCATGGGCATCTCCAGTGGTTCTAGTTCCCAAACCAGATGGGGAGATACGTTTTTGCATGGACTACCATAAACTAAATGCTGTAACTCACCCAGACAACTATCCAATGGCACACACAGATGAACTATTAGAGAAACTGGGATGGGACCAGTTCATCTCTACCTTGGACTTAACCAAGGGGTACTGGCAGGTACTGCTAGATGAATCCGCCAAGGAAAGGTCAGCCTTCACCACCCATGTCAGGCTGTATGAATTTAATGTACTCCCTTTCGGGCTGCGGAATGCACCCGCCACCTTTCAAAGACTTGTAGATGGTCTCCTAGCGGGATTAGGAGAATATGCAGTCGCCTACCTTGACGATGTGGCCATATTTTCGGATTCCTGGGCAGAACACCTGGAACATCTACAAAAAATCTTCGAGCGCATAAGGGAGGCAGGACTAACTGTTAAGGCTAAGAAGTGTCAAATAGGCCTAAACCGAGTGACTTACCTTGGACACCAGGTGGGTCAAGGAACTATCAACCCCCTGCAGGCCAAAGTGGATGCTATCCAAAAGTGGCCTGTCCCAAAGTCAGAGAAACAGGTTCAATCCTTCTTTGGCTTGGCCGGTTATTACAGACGATTTGTAACGCAATACAGCCAAATTGCCGCCCCACTGACAGACCTAACCAAAAAGAAACAGCCAAATGCTGTTCAGTGGACCGAAGAGTGTCAGAAGGCCTTTAACCAGCTAAAAGTGACACTCATGTCTGACACTGTACTAAGGGCCCCAGACCTTGACAAACCGTTCCTAGTAACCACAGATGCATCCGAGCGTGGTGTTGGAGCAGTTTTAATGCAGGAAGGACTGGATCAAGAATTCCACCCTGTAGTGTTTCTCAGCAAGAAGCTATCTGAGAGGGAAAGCAACTGGTCAGTCAGTGAAAAAGAATGTTACGCCATTGTCTACGCTCTGGAAAAGCTACGCCCATATGTTTGGGGACGGCGTTTCCACCTGCAAAATGACCATGCTGCGCTACAGTGGCTTCATACCACCACGGGAAATAACAAAAAACTTATTTGGTGGAGTTAAGCTCTTCAAGATTTTGATTTCGACATCCAACATATCTCAGGAGCTTCTAACAAAGTGGCTGATGCACTCTCCCGTGACAGTTTCCCAGAATCAACTGGTTAAAATTGTCCTTGAGATGTGGAAAATATTGTTAGTCTTTATATACTTGGTAGTATATTTAGAGGTACGTGTCTTATTAACTCTGTTTTCTCCTAGAGCTCCAGAAAGAAATCCCAGCCAGCGTTTCACCCTATCTGTGATTTGGGGGTGTGTCATAAATATAAAGGGAAGGGTAAACACCTTTAAAATCCCTCCTGGTGAGAGGAAAAACCCTTTCACCTTTAAAGGGTTAAGAAGCTAGGATAACCGCGCTGGCACCTGACCAAAATGACCAATGAGGAGACAAGATACTTTCAAAAGCTGGAGGGGGGAGAAACAAAGACTCTCTGTCTGTGTGATGCTTTTGCCAGGAACAGAAAGGAATGGAGTCTTAGAACTTAGTAAGTAATCTAGCTAGATATGTGTTAGATTCTGTTTTGTTTAAATGGGTGAGAAAATAAGCTGTGCTGAATGGAATGTATATTCCTGTTTTTGTGTCTTTTTGTAACTTAAGGTTTTGCCTAGAGGAATTCTCTATGTTTTGAATCTGATTACCCTGTGAGGTATTTACCATCCTGATTTTACAGAGGTGATTCTTTTACTTTTTCTTCTATTAAAATTCTTCTTTTAAGAACCTGATTGCTTTTTTCATTGTTCTTGAGATCGAAGCGTTTGGGTCTGTGTTCACCAATGCAAATTGGTGAGGATTTTTATCAAGCCTTCCCCAGGAAAGGGGGTGTAGGGTTTGGGAGGATTTTGGGGAGAAAGACGTTTCCAAGCGGGCTCTTTCCCTGTTATATATATTTGTTAGATGCTTGTTGGTGGCAGCAAAAAAGGCCAAGGCCAAAAGGTAAAATAGTTTGTACCTTGGGGAAGTTTTAACCTAAGCTGGTAAAAATAAGCTTAGGTTTTCATGCAGGTCCCCACATCTGTACCTTAGAGTTCAGACTGGGGAAGGAACCTTGACACAGGTCCTGTGCCCTAGAGCAGGGAGTGTGAAACCTGGTGATGCTGGATTTGTTGGGATATAGGCAATGTCCAGCAGCCCCCGCAGTGCTATGAGACTCCAGCCCAGTCGATCAGCCTGGAAAAGGCAATGGGACTCTAGGTCTCCCCTCTCTGTCCTATACTGCCCAACTGTCACTCCCAACTGCCATGGAATCTTAAGATACAAACATTCCATTTGACTGGTATCCAAACAGCACCAACTGCCAGTCAAGGTTAAGGCCCTGTTGGTAGTCTTAGTCACCCCATGGGTCACCTGGGACCGGGGCCAAGCAGGGGGCAAAAGGGAAGGGAAGTACCATCACTGAGGGCCGAATCACTCTTCCACTGAAATGCTCATTAAGGGAGATGGGGCAGTAAATACCATCAGGGAGGGGACAAATGGTTTGCCTCTCCCCCAACTATGGACCATCCAGAGTTCTGTCCCAGAGCTCATGTATCCCGTGCCATCTGCAGGAGGCTAGGAGTGTGGGGTATTCATAGTGTATCACCAGGCCAGCACCAGGATCTCCTGCCTTCCCATGGCTCCCTGACAATGTAGCTGTGTTGTCAGGTCTTTCCTCAGCCACTGTTGTCTAGGAGCCCACTGTGGGAAAAGTGGTTTTCCTAGGATAAAGGGGACTATATAAGAGAGCATGCTGTCCTAACATGCATGTCCACAAGGCTGGGACTAGTGGGAAGTGTGTATGTCCCACTTGGGTAGTGTATGTCCCCTTTCCACATTAGCTCATCCTTACAGTGGCCACAGTTCACTAATCCTGTGCCCTCTGTTGGGTCCAACACAAGGGGGCAAAGTGCTGCAGAGGCAGCTGACCCCTTTGTCACAGCAAGTCTCCATACAGCTAACATTGGCTGTCCAATCTGGTTCCTGGAAGGGCCCATGGATAAATAAAGTCTTGCTGGCATCTGATTCCACACTAGGGGCCTTGTCTCTGTCCCAGCCCTCACTAAACCCCACTGGTGACTGTCCAGAATATTTTCCTCTGGGCTCCCAACTGGAGTTGGTTCCTTTAATTCACAGTCCCTTACTGCCATTTTTTAATTCAAAGGCACACACGTTTTTAAAATATTGAGTGTAAGTTTACAATTTTAGAAAGTTCCCCAGAACAAATTAATTTTTATAAGCTATATAGTCATGGCTTTAAAAGTACAATTTTTAAAAAATACAATTTCTATAGGAGAGAACCCAATCCCAAATGGTGGGATTGCCTCTGAATTTGAATAAGCAAAAGATCTGAGAATGTATAAATGACAAAATACTTCTCAAGACACCCTGGGTGACATATTCCTGCCACCACTGCATCTTTCTGAAGTAGCTGGGACATGCCACTCCCAAAACCAAAGCTTTAAAGCTGCAGAATATTCTGCCACACGTCCCCCGCTCACCCCGCCTTCCTATCTGCAAATGGTGCTTGCATCACACAGTGGGCTGTGACTGGCCATGGTGACAACAGACTTCTTAGCCAGCCCAGTCGCTGCCAGCTGTGGCACCCACCATTCCCCTCTGCACTTTCTTTCTGAGTGATCACACCATGAACCTCCACAGAGCAAGCACACCCCCGCCTTTCAATCAGTTTGTCACCAGCCCAGCTGTGGTGTTTTCACAGCCGTTCTAGCCACAAATGCAGAAGAGAGAGAAAATCTGCCTTGGCCTTCGGCCATCTAAGAAGGGGGGCGGGAGGAAATGACTCACTTCAACACATCTGTGTTCGATTTTGTTGGAAAGGGTAAAAATATATTTAAGTTCAGCTTCGCCCCCCCTGCCCAGGGACCGCAAGAAGGAGAGGTCAGGTGCCCTAAGAGTGGAGAAGCAGCCCGGGGAGGAAGGAAAGGGAGCTGCTGCGATGGGGTGGAGGAGTGGGGAGGGTTTTCCAATAAGACCATTGCAAGGCAGGTGGGGCCTGCGGCGGGGGCGGGTCTGGGCGGCGCCCGCTCCTCTGCCTGCTGCTGCGGGCGCCGTTCGCAGCTGCTCTCGCCGCCAGTGGTTTGTGGGGACTTTCCAGGTACGTGTCTCCGGGGGGGAACTGAGACCGCCTCGTGCTTCCCCAGGGGCCGCTGGGCTTCCCCGCTGTGTCAGGCGCTGCCGAAGACCGGGGCAGCGGCTGCGCTTTCCCCACAGAGCTGCCCCCAGACCCTGTCGCTCGGTTCCCGCTGCGTGTGGCGCATTACCCCGCAGCTGGGGTGAGCGTCTGGGTCTCTGCCCCTTTCCCGCCCCAGTCCGCTTGCGCCAATGGGTAAGAGTGAAATCTGGGGCAGCTGGCAGTCACTGCGCACCCAAGAGCGGAGAGATGAGCCCTCCTGAACTTCGGAAGTGTCTGTTGGAAAGCCAAGCCACACCCCTGCCTAAATTAAACCTAATTATTCACCAGGTGTTTGTGCACGAGTGTCCTTAACCCTCTCTTGGATCGCCTTCAGGGGTTCTCAAATATTTTAACATCTTCCCTTGTGGGCCACGTACCTTCCCACTGGCAAGTGAAGGGCAACTCAGCAATTATGTACATGGAACAATGTTAAGGGAGTGTTTTAATATGTATTGTAGCTTTTTTAAAATATGATTAGGGAGATGGAAACAAGGAGGAACAGCTGTTGCTTTTTGATCAACCAGTTGTCCATAGATTACTAACAAGTGTTCTGTAAATTTAGGCCCGAAACCCACAAGTAGTTTTGGAGCCACTGGACTACTCAGTTTCATTTTCAGGGGTAGCTCTTACAGCCTTGGTATGTGGGACTTGCAAACACTGAAAGAGAAACACTTCCTGACCACGTTTGTAGTAACAGTGGATCTTATTTTTTAATCCAGTTTTTAAAATAAAACCTACATTGAGGACAAAAGCTGCCTGACCGTGCTCTTTTAAAGAAATTGCTTAAAACAGGACTTTACGTAGGGGAGGTGATCCTTCATGCAGGATTCACTGAATTTAACTGATAGCATTTGTCATTTGGTTTTCTGATGCTTGATAGTACAGATAAGTAGACAAATGTGTGACAAGGGATGGATCAGTTGACGATTACCTGTTCTGTTCATTCCCTCTGGGGCACCTGGCATTGGCCACTGTCGGAAGACCGGATGCTGGGCTAGATGGACCTTTGGTCTGACCCAGTATGGCTATTCTTATGACCAAAAGGGTCCAAGGACTCCAGCCAGTAGATGCATAAGGCTAAAATCTACTGGCTTGGATAACAATACAAAATAAAAATATGAAGTCTTTTTACTAAATAGAGACCAGACTTATTTTGAAGAAACTTCAACTTCATATCTTTAAACTACAAAATTAAGTCCTAAAAATCTCAAACTTCTTCTTGGGGTGATGCAGAATCTTGGAGGAACCTAGAAAGGCCCAAAGAAAAGATGAAAAGGTTGTTATGCTTTCCTGTGTGTGAATGGAATTTTACTGTAGGATGAAATAAGGGTGGTGAAAGAAATGGTTATGTTTCAGCATTAGTCATGTGTATCTGAAGCAATATAAATAAACCAATGAACAAATTCAAAACTCCTATCAGAGCGAGGAACCAGTTAACTTAGGACAGAGTCCTGCAATCTTTACTCATGAGTAATTCTCCTGTAAGAAGTGCCATTGTAATCGATGGGGTTGTTCAGAAAGGTAGAGCTGTAAGGGGGCAAAGAGCCCAAGATTTGTAATTTTTTTCAAAAGATAGTCCACATCCTTTCATCATAAAATGTTCCTGCCAATGGAGGTTAGACTGTTTTGATTCAGACCCCCCTCTCCCCCCTTGTAATTTCGTGTTGGTTGTGGCATAGGAAGGGAGACTAACTGAACTGTTTTCAGTATTACCCATTAGCTAGCCTGGATCTTTAATTTTAGCAGAAACCTTTAGCAGACCACTGATTCAGACCACCCTTATTTCATCCTACAGTTAAGCAACTTTGAGTCTAATTCAGCAAAGAAAACTCAGTTTGCAGGAGGAGGTGAAGTCAGAGTTAATAAATCTGGCTATCCCAGTCAAGGTAGAAGGTGGTGGACAAGCACACAAACCAGATCTGATAAGAGGGGGAGGGAGAAAGGAGAGTTTGCCAACTGTTAAGACATTTTTTCCAGATTTTTCGTTTTTATAATGTCAAGGAAGGCGGGAGGATTTCTTTTAAACAAAACATTGAGCTGAGTGAGTATGTTTAAACAATGTGTCTGCCAAATGGAAAAATCCATGTAAGGTTCTGTCTTCAGACTCAAAAACTCTGTACTGTGTATGCTGTCAGAGCACAAATAAAGTCTGATCCAAGACTCAGCAGAGCTTTATAGTTTCCTGAGAGTGAGAGAATGTAGTTTATTTATTTTAATCCTTATAAACTTTTACCTTCGCTCTCAGTAAAAGGTTCCTTTAAAAAAAAAAATCTGCTGTGTTGGTTTTTAAACATTGGAAAGTTGATAACTTTGTTTTTTATCAGTAAATATAAATTAGCACCATGTCTTCTATTAATATCTGATTTGTTTTTCAGATTTTCAGTGAAACAATCAAATCATGGCATCAGTTTGGGTGAGTTTAAAAAAAATTATTAAAGATAAAAATCACAGGACTTTCCAGAAGTTTTTTCTCCCTAAAAGTGAGGCAAACCTCCCACAAAAAGAGTATCCCTGTGGAAAAGAAACAAGATCAAACTTTTTCAAACACACAGATGTTTGTCGCTTCTAATGATCGCTAGAAGGTCAGTTAGAGCTTCTGGATATTTGCTGCTTTTGAAAAACAGGCCAGTTGTTCTAGGCACCTAAATATGGATTTAGGAGCCTAATTTAGGACCCCCATTTTTGAAAATCCTGGCCTAGATGCACACTTCACCTTTTTGATTTGTTTCCGGATCTATGACACCCAGCACCCTCGAGAAATAGCTGTGAGGTGAAAGAATTCCCTGTTTACCTTACAGAAGTATCCGTCTGTGCCTTTATAGATGTGTATAATAAATGCCGAGGAAGCTCAGGAAAGGAAGTCTGCCTGGGAGTTGTTTGGTGCAGACTATTGGGAATGAGGTTCTGTTCCTGAGTCTTCCATTGACCGCATGTGAACTTAAGCAAGTCTTACTTTCTTGTGTGCTTTGAATATAAGAACAATGGAAAGGTATCTCCATTTCTATAAACTTCATACACTATACACTTTCACCTCATACAATACTTAGCTCTATCTACCCCAGGCCAGGTACCTGAAACTTTCTGATTAGCCTTGACAGGAACCAACTGGGTTGCTATTCTGTCCTGGAACAACCCTGCTCCAGTTTTAAAAGATGCACATAACCTTCCTCATCTTCCCAGGTTCTGAAGGGCCCTGAGTCCTTAGTTGGACCACCTGGATTCAGTGATGTGTGGAGGCTGTTGTGTTCAGGCATTTTTACTGGCTTGAGCATGAGAGCAACTACTCCCACAGAGGCGATTTCATCTCAGAGGTGGAAGTGCTATGTCATTGAATTAATGGCATATAGAATTGAGACAGAACATTTTGCTTTGTATTAATGTTTCAAAGTGGGACAGTGCCCCAGTGGGTAGATTCACCTTACTGATCTAATGCAACAAAACCCTGCTTGGAGACTAGAGAGTTCTGTTTTATATAGATTCTTCTACAGTCCTCTTCACTGTAAAGACCTGAACTCTGATCCATGCAGGTTTCCCTACTCCAGACAGACATAAATACATAAACAGGTTACAAAAATGACACATCTATGCTGAAAGATTGCTGTAGAATAAGCGAATCCATTTATGTTTGAAAGCTGTCTCATGAATGCCAGTGTTAGAAGAGCATATTTTATAATTGCCATACTAGTCCAATGGTTGGAACTTGAGGCAAGACCAAATCAGATTGGAAATAAGCCATAAATTAACTGTGAGGGTAATTAAATTGTTCCAGTGATTACCATGGGATGTGGTGGATTTTTCATCACTGACAATTTTTAAATTGCAATTTGATTTTTCTGAAAGATCTGCTCTCAAATAATTCCTAAGGCAGTTCTGTGGCCTGTATTATACAGGAGGTCAGACTAGATGATCACAACAGTCCCTTCTGGCCTTGGAGTCTGTGAGACTAGCTGGAGGTGTGTTTCCAGTGAACAAGCTGTCCTGGGAAGAGAACAAGCAACTCCTCCTTCAGTAAATATTGACACAGAAGAAGGCTACAAACAATGGTACACAAAGCAATACAGGAAAGAAAAGCATGTTCGATGTGGATTTCAAGCTAGGAAAATTTTCAGCCAGAAAGCTGGGTGGAGAAACTCGATAGTCCTTTGAGTTAAGGGAAAGTATTTCTAAATATGTCTGCAATGAGGATGAGAAGTGCTTAACCATTTATTCAGAACTAAATAGAAATTGAAGTAAACCTGGTTGATACCACTCTCTGCAATGACAATTTGAAAGAAGTAATTACACACTGCAGTGTAGATGAAGTAAATCCTCTAAACAGAAAACTAACAAGAAGGAGAGTGTTAAGTTATGGCTTAAAAGGGTTGTTATATGATAAGAGTTCTTAAAACAAGACAGATCATGCCTGTCTTCTTAAGATGTTATTTATTAGGGGTAGTTACACAATGCTTCCAGCACCAAAGGAGCAGGATCTTTTTCTGGAGCTCTTCAGGCTCTGGGTATGAATCAACTTTGACAATTCCTCCTCTGTAATTATACCGCTTTTGTTTTTGTAGGCTCTTGATAAAAACATAAATTTTGGCTATTCCAAGCAAACTCTCTTCCTGAAGCTTTATGTAATTTGATGAACCTGCCTACAGGGGTCATGAGGTAGCATTGCCTGACTTTGAGATACTTCAGCTCTGAAGAGGACTTAATATCTCATAACCATTCACTGCTAGCTCAGTATTGCATAACTAGACTAGAGCATTAATAGAGAGATGGTCCAAACCAAAATACAGATTCAGACAGCTTGACCTTTGGGAAAGTAATGAAATGTAGTTATTTGACAGCAGTTTGGCCTGTGCAAAGAGGTGGCAGTCCAGTTCCAACATAGGTATTCACATTGCACGTGGAAGCCTCATTAGCACTCTGCAGAGGCCAAAGATTGTTAAACTGGTATTTTGTTTGTGGAGTAAAAATTGACTTCCATCTTCATGTCTCTTCATAGCAGCCAGTAGATCCTTTTGTCTACCCTTGTCATCTGATGCAGCCTTTCAGTCTCTCTACACCTAACTGATTTCATGTCTGTCTTCAGACCCTCTTTCTTGTCCATGACCCTTCCCCCCTCCGTCACCTCCCATAGTCCTTTCTCTCATGAAACTAAGCCAAATCCCCATTCCCTGTCCATCTGTTTTCAGACTGATCATTTATTTGTTCTTCTCATAACCCAGCATATGGACTGATGCTTCCTGTAGCATATGAAGTATTGCACCCTGCTGCATTTCTGTTGACCATTTATCCTACAAATAGTTAAGTTCTTTTTGAACTTTTGAATATGAGTAGTTTTATATGACCATTGTATTTTGCTCTGTAATAAGGTAGTGTCAAAACATTGCATTGATGAATGATTTCTTGAGTAGCTATGCAACTTCACATGTCCTGGAACAAAACGAGACAGTTGCCAGGAAAGGATTGGTGGGATAAGGGACGCTGAGGGGCTACAGCTGCCAAAAGTGGGCTTTAGGTTGAATAGGCATGGAAATGAATCTGTTCTCTGGCCCACAGAGATGGTCTCACCAAGACAGGGTTGAGGCAAGTTAGCAGTGCATGGGTGGGGGGGCAGGGAAGCTCATACTACCGCTGTGCATGCTGTACCTGTTCTGTGGATAAATAGAGGCCATCCAGCTGTAGGGAAATCAGTCTGGCACCATTCAAATTTTCTTTTGAGGAAGAAAGTCCTCCCAGGAGGGAGATATTGCCAGACCTAATAAACTAGTCCCAGGTGTGCAGTGACTCAGAATGTAGCTTGGAATGCATGGAAGGGAATGAGTTTGAGCCACTCAAGTCTGTTGCAATTCAGCAGTGGAGGTTTCTGGAAGAGTGGTTGTGATCTTGGAGACTGCACCGTTACTGGTGGTGCTTGCCCTGGACTTCACCTCTGACCATGTATCCATGGGATTATGTGGTGTGGGGAAGGCATTTTAAAAACAAAATCTTCTAGGATGTTAGTTCTTCCAGGACCCCTGATTGCTTTCCCCACAGTTCAAAATAGGTTGAATGAAGCTCATTGGACTTCATCCTGTTCACTGGAAAGTGGTGTGAAAGCATATTATTTTGGAGAAGGGGTGCTAACTGTTGTGGTTTCTTAGCCCAGCTGGGATGATAAACAGCTGTGAGATCTCAAGGATAAACTGCTAGAAGCCTTAGATGTCCCTAGCCCTAGAAGTCTCTAGGTCAGGTCAGGTTCAGAGCTCCTCCTTGCTTAACTCTCTAAACCCAGTGACCCTCAGCTACTTTCTATTCAGTCTCTCTTGTCTCTCACCAGTTCTTAACACCGCTGCAGCCAGGTCAGTTCTCCTTTCTCCGCTCTTCTCAGCTTGAATCAGGAACTACCCTTTTCTGGGACTTTTTACTAGCTGGCCTCTGATCCCGACCTTGCACAGAGTGTGGAGTTCCTGTTTCTTTCAACAGCAGGTTCTTACAACATGAACGCATTTTGTTGCAGCTGTAAATCACCATGTTGATGATTTGCTTTTCAAACATCCTTCTTGACTAGGATGGAGACCTTCTAAATAATAAGTATAACCTTTGAATGAAGGGAATAATGCATATGAAATAAGGGAGAAGGTTGCTGAGGGGGGAAGATCTTAAGATGTAAAGGACTAATGTTTGATTTAGGGGGTGGTAGAGTATTTACTGTGCAAGGAAAGCATGAGGCCTCAAGTGATTTCATCTGAAGTATGAATATTTGAGATTTGGCCTATTTCATGCATTCATTAAAAGATGGGGGTTTTCTGGCTGGAGAAGGAAAGGAAATGTTACTGTCATACTTTGATCCTTGTATTTTTCATAAGACCTAACACTGTCTAATGTGAAGTACTCTTGGATCTCTTCAGTTGACATCTGTTAGCCTGTGGTGCTAATTCAGTGTTTCAAAACTATTTTGTTTTACTCTGACAGTTTTGCAATACCCCACAAATTCTCAGTTTTGCTGTATCAGAACTTTGGCAAATCTTCAACTGTGAGGAAATGGTATTTGAGGCACGAGTCGGTTACTTGTAAAATAGTCACTTTTCAAGGTGTGGCTTCATCTGTCCCATTCACACTAACCCAGGTGGTTAGTGACTGTCTTAATGAGTGTGGCTACCTTTCTGGTTTACCATATACCACCACCATTCCCCCCCCCCCCCCCCCCCCCCGCCCCGGTTGCTGGAAAAAACAGATTGTAGATTCCATACTTGGCTACAGTTTTTCAGCCTATCTTTCTCTTTATTAAAATAAATTGAGATTTGTAGAACATCAGACGCTTATGAAACTTGAACACAGGAATTGCCATACTGGGTCAGCCTGGTGTCCAGTGTCCTGTCTCTGAGGGAAGGTCTACACTTAAAATGCTGCATTAGCACAGCTGGAGCACTTAAATGAAGGCACTGCTACACCAACAGAGGAGAGTGTAGTTACTCCACCTCCCTGAGAGGTAGTAGCAATGGAGAAGCACTCCTGTCAACATAGCACACTTTAAACAGGCAGTTAGGTCGGTATAACTTTGTTGCTCAGGGGTGTGGATTTTTCACACCCCTGAGCAATGTAGTTAGACCAGTGTAGACCAGACCAGACCTGACCTGAGTCTCAGTGTTTTGGGGATTCTCGCATCTTCACCTAAAAAGGACAATTAGACTGTTTTCCAGCTCTGGATGTCTTAGCCAGCCATGCAAATTGACCAAATAACTACCAAGGCTGTAAAGATAGTAGCTGGTTGTAGAGTAACTTTCCCACCTGCTCTCAAAATGCTGAAGGTGGGATGATTTAGTGAGATTTTTTTAAAAGGTTTATTACTGTAGCAGGCTGGACTGACACATTCACAGTCTACAGCAGTAGCTTATGTGATTAAACTTTAGAAATAAACAAGAATATTTGGATTTTTTTTTTTTTTTTTGGCCTGGATAAACTAGTGAAAGATATAAAACTCAAGAAATTTTGGTAGCAAAAATAATTGGAACTCTTGAAATTAAATGACAAATTCAACCTGAACTTGTCTCACTGTGAAAAGCGCTGCACTCAATGCCTCCTCTAGTCTGGACATCTATTCTGCATGATTAGGCACTCTCCCTGCAATTGATAGCACATGGGTACCATTGCACCCCCACAGAACTCAGTGACTCCATGTGGGTGCAGCAATCCACCTATGCACTGGCACTGTGAAGAGCAGATTTTTTTTGCTAATTCACACAGAACTGGGAGATACCTTGCCAAGTAAATGAGCAAACAATTTTAAAAAATGGGTATTGAATTACAAAATGGACTTAATTTATTTTATCACCGTTTTCTCTCACGTCTAAATTTCTGGGACATCATAGTATACTGGTAAACATTATCACAGTTTATTTTCTAAAAAATTAGTGAAATCTTAGGAGATCCTACAACCCTTACCTTTAATGTAATACAGCAACTCTTTTGAATTGGTTTTAATTGGGTGGTTTTTATTTTCCATGAGTATCATTCTCTCTGTAGAGGAGACCTTAAAGCACCTAAAGGTACATCCACACTGCAGTCAGAGGCTACGAATAGCAGCATGAGCTAGTCACGTCTCTGGCAGGCTTGTACTTGAGCCGCAGCTGACACTGCTATGGCTTCACTTCTGTTGGAACCCAAACTAGCGAGACATTAAGCTAGCTCAGGTATGTCTACACATGCTGAAATCACACCTCTTCATCTGCAATGGGACTTCTGCTCCTAACTCACTTAAATGCTTTTTAAAATCCTGTTTTTATCATTATCATTCATAGGTATTCATATCCAGAATCTGATTGATTTGGGGTGCTTAATCTGCTTGTAGGCAGATGGCTTTCTTGTTTTTGTTTTGTTGTGGGACAGGAAGGGATAAGGAAGAGAAACTTGGCTCAGCACTGCAGTCCACATGCAAGGCAGAAGTCCCACCAAAGCCAAAGGAAGTCATGCCTGGGTATGGGATGCAAGATCAGTGCCCTTTTGGTTACTTCCCGTGATTTAGTTTCGACCTGCATTCAACTACACTTCCTCAGGACAAGCAGAGGGTTATCTCAATAAAGTGAATGTGTGCCAAAAATAGCAGAGACTTTGTCTTCGGGATAACTGTATATACAGTGCACCACTCTACTGGCAATGCAGTGTTGGTGGGAACAATCTCAGGAAAGTGCTAGCCATGTATACTTATTATTTCTGTCAATGCTTTGAGCCCAGACATGTCCAGAACAGTGGAACAGATAGGAGTGCAGAATCAGGACATTTTTTTTAAATGATGTAACTAAGTCAACATTCCTGAAAGACTGAGGTCATAGCCTGTTTGCTTTTTTTCTCCACACCCACAAGGATATAGCCCTGTTTCCTCATTTAAAGAACTTAAATACAAGCAGGGCAAGGAAATGAAATAGGATTCTGGTTATGGATTTCCTGTCTTATGTAGCTGATCAGTGCATTTTTTTTTTTTTTTTTCAAAGCTTGTCCAGTTTCTTCCCAAGATTTTTCACTCGCACTGCCTTATAGTAACCTTTCAGTGGGAGGAACTGAAATATCCTCAATCCAGTGCTCTTTCAGCAGACTGCCATTAGATGACATTTTCTAGTTCTTCATTTTATTAGTTGTATTACAACAGTGCCTACAGACTGCAGCTGAGACTAGGGGCCCATAATGCTAGGCTCTGTACAAAGTCCCAGCCACAGATTTTACAGTCTAAATTAGTCAACATAATTGAACTGGCTAAGTGTTGCCTCGAAGGGGGGTGTGTGTGTGGAGCTGGAGCTGGACTACAGGAAGGGACAGTCTCCTGTGATAGACCCTGGAGGAAAGAAACTCCTGGTAGAAAGCCTTGGGAGTTGTGGCTGGGTAGGGAGCCCCCACTGGAAGTTTTGTTTGTTTTGTGAGCTTGATTGTTTAGACAACAAATGGAGGCCGGAGGTAAAGGCTGAAGACTAATCTGGGTGTGGCTGATAATTCATCTGGCTGGTGAGGAAAGTTGCCAGCTTCCATACCAATTGTGAGAGAGCACCAAAAAATGGGGGAGAGGGACTGTGTTGGTATTGCCATTTTTACAGATGTAGAGCAGCATTTCCCAAACTTTTTTGGCCACAGAACACTTTTTAGCCTATTACGGAATTATAATATTTTGTAGTTGTTCGGTTTTCAAATTAAAAAATTGCGTTATTTATGCTCAAATATATTTTATTTTATAAAACAAAGCAAAAATACAAATTTAAAATAACTTGAACAATTTCTAACTGGAAGCACGTATAAAGTAGTACAGAAATCAAGTGCAAGAGTCAAAATTAAATGCTAGATTCTTTCATGGAACTACCTATTCACGTTGTGCAGAACACCAGTGTTCCGCGGAACACAGTTTGGGAAACACTGATGGAGGGAATTGAAGCACAGAGGAGCTAAGTGACTTGGCCAGGTCCTCACAGGAAGCTTGGGGCAGATGGCAATTAAAAACAGACCACCTGAATCCCAGTCCAGTGTCGTCTTCATACACAAGGCCATGCTTTCTTCAAAGCATAAACATATGCTGGCAGAAATGGAGATGGCTGACAAATGTCTGTTTCCTGCTTAGTGAATCAATGTGTATACATGTTGGGCCAAATTAATTGACTGTGGTGAGCTTACATGGGAGAGAATTGGCCCTTTGTGCCCACTGTATGCAGTGGCTTTAGTACGCTTACTTTTATCTCCCATTCAGTTTACCTCTACTGAATCTGTCACTTCTTAGCAATATTTTTCTATGTTTAAACTGACTGCTAGTTATATTTGGATTTCAATTTTATTGAATCCCCCTCTGCTGCACCCACCAGCCCCCAATAAAGAGAGAATGGGGGCGGGGGGAAGACGGAGAGGAGAGCAACACCTCAGTTTCCTTCTGCTAGGAGTTAGTCAAACATTTTTTTAAAAGTTAGACCAAAGCTTTTCACTTTTTGTCTGAGGTTCCTCTGCCCCAAAACGTCACCTGCTCTTTAGTGGTCCAGTCAGCCAAGTGGCTGTGCCAAGCTTCTCTCCCTGGACGCAGTCTGCTCTTCAGTCTAAGAAGGATGAGTTGTTTAGCTACAAGCGCTTGAGAAATCTTTAAGTTCTTTAAGACTTAAATCCAAAGAAGTGTTTCGTGGACTAAGTTACCAAATGTCACCTATCAGACAGTATTTGACCCTTCTTTTCTGAAAACATGGATCAGGTAATGTTGTCAATTACCAGGTTTAGGTAGTTAAAATATGTGCCTAATCTCAGGCTGGCTACCAGTGAAAATGCACAATGCTTGACAATCTCGGCAGAGACCCCCTAGGGTAGAGTGGGCAGGGAGACTGCGCTCAGTCTCCAACCGTGTGTCCTTTTGGGTCAGGGACAGGGTTGAGGAACGCTGTTGGAGTAGTGCAAGGGAGCTGGCACTGCTGCCAGGGTTTTAAGTGTTCTGTTGCTGAGGAGAAGATCTAGGTTTCCAGAGCTGCAAGAGTTAATAAACTTCTCCTTGCATACCCTAAATATGTTTGGGTGCTAAATACATATTAAATTACCCTACTTGTCATGTTGCTTCTAATAAAAAAAAAATAATGTGATCTGAGTAATTAGTGTTAATTTCAATCTTGTTAATACAAATTAATAATCACTCTGGGACTCTACAGTTCAATGTTAACCACTGGAGCTCTGTGTACTGCCTTATTGGATATTCTAGGAAGGAAGATCATGTTCAGATTATCCCATATTGAACTACAAAAACAATGATAGGGGTGTCCTATTGGGACCCAGAGGTTATTCCGTGTCAGAGTCTGAGACTGAATCTTACCACTGCTGTTGTTTCAAAGTAAATCTTCCCTGTTTATGTATTTCATTAAGGTAGCCACACTGGACAGTATTTTTGTCAGCAGGCAATAATTCACAAGATATACATTAGTAGCTGGGGAATAACTTGCTTGTGTTTGACATATGTTCACCAAGAAGTGCTATTAACTTTTGTGGGAACGAGGTGTAGCGAAGGAGTCTGTGATGAAGGCAGTAGTTGTACAATAATGTTGCACCATATCCTGGTATTAAACAATACTCCAGGAGTTGCCAAACAGCCTATACAGGGAAGCTTACTGCTATTACTTTCATGAGGAAGTTTCACCTTCAGATCTGTATCTAAACTAACGTTAACGCTTTTTTGTCTTTAATTCGATAATTATATATAGCAATCCTTTAAGTATAGCAGCACTTGATTAATCATAACCCCGCCCAAATGTTTTACTGGTGAGGGGGGGGGGGGAGGGGAGCCAACTTCAAAAGTGTTCAGCTTGCAAAGTTTCCTAATACAGGGTGATGATTACACTCCATTCAGTTAGTAAAGACAAAATCAAGTGTCTATGAAAACAATGTTAAACACTTCAGGAAAAGCAAAATCAAACTGTCCATACAGCTCAGTGGGGGGCAGGGGGAAGGAAATCACATCAGTGTCAATCTGGGGAGAAAAGAGATGATTTGAAGGTAAGTAAAACTGTCTCGATATGTAACAATATACACTGTAAAAACAGAGTGAAAACTTCGCGGAGCAGCATCTTGTGGGATTTTTATTTGTCATTGTTTGCCATGCCCACCTGAAAGCTTGAAAATTAAAATTTTTCATTGAGTTTGTAACATCCAGTTAGTAAATACGTTTGGTTTGTATTTCTAATGGTAATTAAAATCGACAGTGTAGCACTTTTCATTTACCTCCTTGTAATTGACATGAGAGGTCTGTAACAGGTATGGCAATTTCTTGCAATATCTTTGGGAGATCTTATTGAATTAAGTTTAAATAGCTTTGGAGTCCACTGTATTTTAAATGCAAAGTTAATGTATTGTTGTGGGAATGTGTAACTCACTCTCTCTAGGAGGGAGATGTGGCCAGTGTAAACCCTGGGAAGTGTTATGAGCTTTAGAAGACTATTTCATACAGTGTGCCAGATGAGAAGGAACTTTTGGGACAAAGTTGTGAGTTTCCTAAGAAATACCTGGGGGGAGATGAATGCAAAGTCCCACCTCCATACTCCACCTTCTGAAGCTATCCCTGAGGAGAGAATCAATCTGACTGATACAAGGTCTCTGAAGATCAAAGACCCCAAGTGTATAAAGAAAAGGTTAACTTATGCATAAGTGTGCTTGTTCAGAGCTAAGGCAGTTATGAATTTGATTCAGTTTGAAGGACTGATTATCTACCAGAGTGCTTGTTTTCATGTGTTCTCTGTAATGCTTTCACCTTAAGAATAAATCTGCTTGCAGAGAAAGGGATGTGAGGTAACTTATAACTGTGGGTAATTAGGCTGTTTGCTTTGTCCTCAGTGGCTATAAAGCGCAGGCGCAGGCCTGTGTAGGCAGTCTGACGTGTTAGGGAACACAGTGCAGGCTGCACAATTCCTTGCCTCCAAAAACCGTGATCAGGAGGAAGAGAGACACAGGTGTCTGCCCAAGAAAGGTGAGGGCCGATGAGCCCAAAGCCTCGAATAGGTGCCCTTACTGACCATGAGGGGGAAACACAGGTGCAGTTTCCCAGAACTGTGATACTTTCTGTGTAGCCTTGGAAATAAGAACTATAACTGCTACTGCAAAAGAAGCTCACAATGTGTCTCTGTTCAATGATACGTGGTTTTTAATCTTTCTGTGGCCAGTGGCTCTTAACTTTAATAAGATCATTAAACTGCATAGAGTCCTTTGTATCAGGTTTCAGTAACTTTAAAGCAGGTCAGAGTTGAGGCTTAAACCAAGCTATTAATGGAATTATTTTAATATAAAGATTTGTGCTAAGGCACTGAGTGGAACTAGCTAGAGTATGAGAAGTGGGGTGGGGGGGGGGAGGTGAAGCTTTTCAACATCTGTGGATTCACTTGAGTCCTGACCTGTGCAACCCCTTCTGTTTCCGTCCTGGCCTTCTCTTGAGGAGTGATTGCTAACCGTACTGTGTTGTGGTACGTTAGTGATGTGTACATGTGCAAACAAATCTTTGAAAGTTGCCACTGATTGCCGTGGTGCAATTTTTTGGGGTGCCCAGTTTGATACACCAAGGCCCTGAATCTCATTAGATGAACTATTGCAGCTCCCATAGTTCAGCTGGATTTGTGGTTGCTCATCATCACTTCTGAAAATCAAGGCTATGATGTTTCAGGTTGGTCCCTGTCAAAATATTGACATGAAATTGACACATCCAAAATCAGGTTCCACTTTGAAAAATTTTGGCTATCCCAGGTAAGATGAAAGTATCAAACTCACTTTCCCTTTTATCCCCCAGCAATTGAATTTAGGTCATTTTATGTGAGCCACTAACCCACTACCCTAATGCACCATCCACCAATGAGTCAATAACCCTTTTACTTCAGATACATTTTTCGCTGATATTCTGCACAATTTGGGTGTAGTGGGGAAAGAGGATTTTGGCTTATAAAAAGCAGTGTTTGTACCTTTTTCTAACAATGTAGAAGCTCTTTGTTAAAAAAAAATCCAGGCTTTTGATCAATGTAGCTAGTGTCCAGTGTGAATTAGATCTATTTAACCATAAATTGTATTCAGCAACGTGATGCAATCCAATTTCTTTTCCCTGTTACCACCCAAACCTAATTTTGCTTGCTTTAAAAATGATCGTCTTCCCTCCGGCACATTGGTGTTTTGTGGGGAAAGCAATGTAATTATGATTGAGATTAAAGTAACTTGCTTTGCTATAATCTGATTATTTTTGTTTTTGTTTGAAATTTATATTCCAGTCATGCCCAGAGGCCTCACTGAAAGTTATTTCAATATTTAGAATTTCAAGCCTGTGCAGTCGCCATTTCCCCTGTGTGTCAATGCTAGAG
Organism: Chelonia mydas; assembly: GCF_015237465.2. Lineage (NCBI taxonomy): Eukaryota > Metazoa > Chordata > Testudines > Cheloniidae > Chelonia > Chelonia mydas. Next base: position 16,292,761 of record NC_057852.1, read on the forward strand.
CTTTCCTTCAATTTAATACAAAAAGGGTTATCCTGGCATGGAATTTTCTCTCTTTAATAATTAATTAATTAATATAATAAAAAAAGCAGGGGGGGATAGGGGGCAACAAATCTCCGCATCACTAATCAAGACGATGAATGCTTCAAAAAGCCTGTGAACAGGAGATATATTGGCACCAGCCTTGCTGGTGAATCTGCCAAAAATGAGTGTCTTTTGCTACAGAAATAAGTTTGAAAAAACACGTCACCATGGTTTAATAAATCATTGTGCATATATAACCCACTGGTGAGTATGTATTATCATATCCCCAGAGGATATGAGATGTTACAGGCTCCAGCTACAGCATCTGGGCTTTTTGAGCTGCCACAGCTTGCGTTATCCTTTTTGAACTGGGGACCTCTGGAGCCATCTCCTCATTTTATGGATGGGGAAACTGAGGCAAGGTTGCATAAGGCCAGTGAGAGAGTTGATATCAGAGCTGTGATTAAAATGTGGGAAATCTGCACTCCCAGTGCTGAGCTCAATTAAATTTTAAACACTAGTTTATTGTTGCCATGGTGAAAATATGAAGCAACTGAAAACAGTTTGTCAAACTTCGAACCTAAAACTCTTTGGGGATTTTTGTTGCTGTTAGATCTCAAAATGTTGTTTTGATCTCTAGGTTGGAAGCAGAGGAACCATTCGAGATTATACAGGTTTCAATGCATCCAAGGACGCTGAAACTGTTCGGAAGGCAATTAAAGGAATTGGTAAATATGTATCTAAGTTTCACTCCTATATTGTTACAGAAAAGCAGATATGGTATTCTGTGTGTCAGGTTTTGCACAGAAATGCTGGAATTTGGTGTGCCATAAAAACAGACATACTGGGTCAGACCAATGGTTCATCTAACCCAGTATCCTATCTTTTGACAGTGGCCAATGCTAGGTGCTTGAGAGGGAACAAACAGAACATGTAATCATCAAGAGATACATCCTCTGTCATCCACTCCCAGCTTCTGGCATCCCTGACCATCTTGGCTAAAAGCCATTGATGGACCTATCCACCATGAACTTACCTAATTCTTTTTTGAACCCTGTTATACTGTTAGTCTTCACGGTCTCCCCTGGCAATGAATTCCACAGGTTGACACTGAAACATTTCCTTCTGTTTATTTTAAACATACTGAATATTAATTTCATTGGGTGAACCCTGGTTGTTCTTATATAAAGTAGTAAATATTTCCTTATTCACTTTCTTCACAGGAGTCATGGTTTTATAGACATCTATGAGATCCCCTCTTAGTCGTCTCTTTTCCCAGACGAGACATCCCAGTCTCTTTAATCTCTCTCCTCATATGGAAGCTGTTCTGTACCCTTAATCGTTTTTGCTGCCCTTCTCTGTACCTTTTCCAATTCTAATACATCTTTTTTTTTTTTTTTGAGATGGGGTGGCCAGAGCTGCACACCGTATTCAAGGTGTAATGCCTCCATGCAATCAGTAACTATGATGACTGGGCAAGTTCACATTTTGATAAGGTGGTACTACTTCAGCCACCTCATAGACATTAAGGTCAGAAGGACCATCATGATCCTCTAGTCTGACCTCCTGCACAATGCAGGCCACAGAATCTCACCCACTCACTCCTGCAATAAACCTCTCACCTATGTCTGAGCTATTGAAGTCCTCAAATCATGGTTTAAAGACTTCAAGGTGCAGAGAATCCTCCGGCAAGTAACCCGTGCCCCACACTGCAGAGGAAGGTGAAAAACCCCCAAGGCCTCTGCCAATCTGCCCTGGAGGAAAATTCCTTCCCAACCCCAAATAAGGCAGTCAGCTAAACCCTGAGCATGTGGGCAAGACTCACCAGCCAGACACCCAGGAAAGAATTCTCTGTAGTAATTCAGGTCCCACCCCATCTAACATCCCATCACAGGCCATTGGCCCTATTTACCATGAATATTTAAAGATCAATTAATTGCTAAAATCATGTTGTCCCATCATACCATCTCCTCCATGAACTTATCGACTTTAATCTTGAAGCCAGATAGGTCTTTTGCCTCCCCTGAAAGCCCCCTGACACTAAGATCTCTGGCTAGGTCTCATCTCCATTTGAAGGGGTTTTTGCCTTCTCCTTTTCTGTTTGCTTTCAGCCAGTGCCCAGGATGGAGATTAGTTTCAGAACAAATTGACAAATCAGTGAGGACGACTTGGTTACTAAAACGCTTCCTTGCTGAAGTATAAAAGTGAATAATATGCCTCTTTTCCCAGTGAATTCAAGCGAGTTGGAATAACTCATTTTAGTTTCAGTGCATTAGGAGTTTTGTTGGGTTGTGTAAAAAAACTGGGAGTTGAACAACCTTGAGTAAAATGATTTTTCTTTCAGGGACGGATGAGAAAACACTGATCAGCATCCTCACTGAGAGATCAAATGCTCAGCGGCAGCTGATGGCTAAGGAGTACAAGGCAGCTTCAGGAAAGGTACAGCTTGGGGAGGATAGCTGACAGTAAAAATATCCTGTAGCATCTTCATTATGCAAAACTAATCTGTATGTGCACAAACCTAATATTGCTTAATTATGAGACAGGATATGAGAAATGAATACATTTAAGTAACTCATTTGAATTTATAGCTAGCTCTGAGAATAAAGAAGGAACGCTTTGATTAGGAAAAAACTAACCAATACAAACTCTTTTCAGTGCACCATTAAGCAATGAAGCATGTGCTAAACAAGGAGCCAAACAAGTGCCCCTGTTTCAGTGTGGACTAGGCACTGAAATAAAGTAACTCTTACCGTTTATTTTTGGGAAGATGACAAATGAGTTAAGGCTGGGAGTTAAAAGGTCCCTTTTCCAGCATCTGCAGTTGCCCTTTCCCGGACCAACTAACACATGAATCTGATTCTCTGCCTCCTCCATTTTCTCTTGAGAATCAGTATATCTACATTTCTGGGGTGGGGTTTTTTTTTATTTTTTGTTTGTTGTTGTTTTTTTTTTTTTAAGACATAAAGTGGGCTGACCTTAATTTAGCCTTAATTTTGAAAGAGTGGAATTAGCTTTCTAAATAATAGTAGTGGTTTGTGGTTTTTTTGTTTTTTTGTTTTGTTTGGAAGGAAACTTCAAAAAGCGACACAGCCATGATCAAGATGCTTCTGAAAGTAGAAATGATTGAGGAGAAGCAGGGTGGAATTATTCCAATAGCAACAACTAAACTTGCCATTTCATCTGGAAATAATGTGATCTGTGAAAGTGCAATCTAATCACCCTGGGTCTTGCCTGTTTGTTTAGGACCTGAAAGATGACTTGAAGAGTGATCTCTCTGGCAATCTGGAGCGTGTTATAGTTGCACTTGTAACACCACCAGCTGTGTTTGATGCTAAACAGCTTAAGAAATCCATGAAAGTAAGTCTGCAAGTAAATGTTTTTACTTTTGATTTAGAGCGTTTAGAAAGAAGGTAAATATTTTGTAAAAAATTTCAAAGGAAATGAAATTTTTTTTTGTTTAAAATTTTCCATTACATTTTTTCCAAATGAAAAAAATATTTTAGTTTCAGTAGGGAGAGGAAAAACACTAACATATTTTTATGATTGCGGTGGGGAAGTGAGGGTTCCACACATCTGAAATGACTTTTTTTTTCAAAATATTTCAAAAAAGTTTCATTGAGAAAACAACAAAAAGTAACCAAAACCAAATTTTCACTGAAATCTTTGTTTTGGTCAAAATGGAATTTTTTAAAACCAAAATTGAAATTGTCTCTACTCCTTAGTTTGTTATGCAAAATATCAGAGTGATGGAAAAATTAGTCCATTTTTTAGGTGTCATATTGGCGGGCTATAACATTTTTGTAGTGTTTCAGTTATAAGTAGGCAGGGGAAACCATGCCACAATTTATTAGCTATTCATTGCCGGAAACTGTTTTCAATTCCTGTCTTTGTTGTAAGTGGGGATATGAGTTTGGTGTTCTGCTGCCTATTTCTATTTCAGGTCACTAAAACAACACTTAATGTGGCATGTCTGCTCTGTGCTCAAGTCCTCAGATTAGAATGTCAAATGTGTTGAAATGTAGGAGTGACCTGCATTCTCAGAGCTGCATGTGGATTCTAGCAGAACCTGGTGTCTATTATCACTGGCTCGTTCCCTTAGTTGCAGATTTGAGAAACAGCTCATTAGGTTTAATAATCTCTTGATAGGATCAAATAACTTTTCATTCAGTAGTTGAATCTTTTCACAAACTTTATTTCCTTGCTCATGTGAATTGCGTGAATTTTGATATTTGAAATCACAGTATTTTGGGTATTACAATGTGTGATGTTCACAATTCATGCTTATGTTCACTTGAAACTAATCCCCAAAAAACCACTATAAAAACTGTGTATTTTTTTTCCTTGTCAACTGTATGTGATTGGTTTTTTTTTGTTGTTGTTGTTGTTTTGTTTAAGGGTAGTGGAACTGACGAAAAGGCACTGATAGAAATCCTAGCCTCCAGGAGCAGTAAGCAAATGAAAGAGGTATCCCAGGCATACTATACAGGTAATGCTTTCTCGCACGTGTATATTAATACCATTACCTGATTGCATCCTACCCAGTGCTCGATAACCTACTTGAAGTGATCTATGAAAAGTGACTCTTTTGAATTTGGAAAGTTGAGCTTTGGATACAAAAAGTATTTTTCAATAATTGCAGTCTTTACAAAAGATTCAGCGTACTGTGCGGTTAACAGATGCATGCGCTCTGCATGTAGTACCACTCCAATACCTACAGGACTGAATTCCATGTTTAGGAACAAATTTGCTTTTTAAGAACACACTGTGCAGGCAGCTCCTATTGAAATTAGAGCTGTGTGCAAGCATCTGAGGGCAAAAATTTACCCTTGCAGCCAAATTCCAGTTTCAGATGCATGGCTTGGCCAGTAATGGATTTTTTTTCTTCCCTATGGAATGTGATGATGTGCTCATTTATATCTTGCATATTAGGCTCTTTCCCTTTAGAGTTGTGCGTGCAATTACTTTAAAGTGCACAGTACAAACAGCAACTAATAGGAATGACTTTAAAATTTGTCTTTTTTCATTATAAGCTCCGCTTTCAGGAGCGAATGACTCGGCCATACAAACTCTTGGCAAATAAACTTTGGCATATGAGTCTGGGAGAATTATTTTAATAATTGATGCACTTCTGAATCATGTGTATTTACCGAACAGCACGTGTCTGAACATACCTAATATAAAGTTTAAGATGCTGCGGGGGAGGGTGCTGGTTTCTGAAAACTTTGTGGGTCAGATGCTCCTCTGCGTTCTGGCCCCTTTATGCTGCTCTTACTGGCCCATTTGTGCCATCAAGCCACTGGCTCTACCCAGGTGACGATTACGCCAGTGTCCCAATTGTGAAGATCTAGCATCGTGGTCTCCTATGCCACCCTCTCCCACAGCATAGGAATATTGAGGGGGCGTGGCCAGAGCACTCCTGTTACTCCAGTTTACCATACTTGCTCCCATAGCATATAGCCATCCAAAGTAACTGAGTATATCTAAGGCTGGTATTTGTTACACCAGGATTGGCATAGAACCGGTTCCATAATATGGGAGCTTCAAACAGCACCTTTGGGGCTGCCACTCCCGTTGTATCCAGTGGATGGATACCAGAGAATCGGGTCCATTATTGTTAGTGTTTTGGAAAAATGTGCAGAACCGATTGCTAAGCATTGCACTATGGCTACATCTACATTATGAGCTAGGGGTGTGATTGCCATCTTGTATATAGCTAGCTGTGCTAGCTCATTGAGAGCTAGAATGAGCTTAAACAGCCGTGTAGCTGCAGTAGCATGGGCAGCAGCAGTAAGACCAAGTATAAACCTGCCTGAACCTCACAGGTATGTACTCAGGGCATGTAAGCCATGCCACTGCCGCAACACTACTACTTGTACTCCCACTAGTTCTCACTGAGCTAGCGCGAGTATGTGTACGAAGTTGGGAATCACCCCCCTTGCTCATAGCGTAGCCTGTGTGATTCCACTGAAGAGCTGTTTCTTTGGCATGCATAGCATCCAGTAACCTAATGGTCTCATAGGTGTTAATTCTAGGATAGACTGAGGTTTCTAAGTAAATATGTTTCAATGTTTTATTTGCCATACACATTCTCTGAGCAATTCATTGTCATGCTATTTTAAAAATACTGTCCATTTCAAGCAGAAACAGATTATTGAAAGGCTCCTGACAGCACTGCAGTAACTTTCTTGCAGCTCTCATTTTAAATGTTCATGTACCAGAACATGTGGTGTTGGGGGGGGGGGCGGTATGTGTGTGTACATAATTACAGGAAAACTTGATTTTTATTGCATTGTTTCTCATGGTAACTCGCAACAACTCTGCTCCTTTCCCAGGAGACTAATTGCTTAGCAGTATGGCAGGTGAGATTGATTTGAACATTAGAAGAGCAAACTGTGAAAGCATATGCTTGGAACAGATACATCTAATGTGTGGTACGGCCTTGTTTGGATTCAGACCTAGGAGATTTATAGTTTCTTGGGTGGTAGGCTAGTTAAAGTACCATATAAGGAGCAGTTTGAGTTGCCTACTGTAATGCATTATATAATCTTCTACAGGAAGCTTTGCAAACTGAAGGCAGGAGCTAAAACAAATGAAAAGCAAAAAAAGTTCCCTTTAATGAACACATCACTAAGGTAGTTCTGTCTGTTTGCACAGAAAAGCTCGTGGAGACAGAAGTATGGCGTATGTGAATAGGGCACTAGAATGAGAGCTGGGTTCAATGCCTACCTCAGACACAGATTTTCTTTGTGACCTTGGACAAGTTGCTTAATTTACCTTGTGCTTCAGGTCCTGTCTAAGATGAAGATATTTCCCTCCTCCCCGAGGTGTTGCAAGGATAAAATCCACAAGTGTCTGAGACTCTTGCATACTACAGCGATGAGGGTATATCAATGGCACCATCGCTCCTTACGGAGCATGGGGCGTGCGCCAATGAGTTATCTGATGGCTAATCAGTCCAGTGCATGAGTAACAGTCTTGTCCACAGCGCACACCCACGCACTAGCAATGCTCTGAATCCAAACAGCAGATTCTTTCCTCCTCTGACGCTGGTCATCACAAATCTTGATCCAATCCGCGTCACAATCCCTTGCTCCATCTACAAGCTGACTCCTCCAATCAGAGTGGTATTCTGCACTCCCTTCCCAGATTCTAAATGATACTAATCAGCTTTGCAAGCACCCTGAAATCTGCGCAGCGGTCTGCCTTTCTGTCTAGACCCTTCCCGAGCATCAGAGTACTGCACGCTCCTCAGGATCCTGTAATCCGGCATTCACTTGACATGTCCAAGCCACCTGAGTCTCTTCTTAATAATCAACATTCCCATGAATGTCATAGCAGCACGATTTAACACTTCCACATTTGTCACCCTGTCTTGCCAACTTATTCAAAGAATCTTACACAAGCTTCTGATATGAAAACTGTTTAGTCTTTTTTGATATTTTGGCACAAGTTGTCCATGTTTCAGCCATACTGAAGAGTGGATAAAACACATGTCTCCTGAGTATGGATTTTCACTTTAGTTGACAATTTGTTATTGTTCCAGGCTCTGTCTGGCAAAAGACCAAAGTTTCTGGCTGCTTTGCCGATTCTGCTAGTAAGCTCAGCATCAGGATCCACATTGTTGGTAACAATAGAGCCAAGGTAGCAAAATTAGTGAGCGGCATTTAGACTATCACCATCTAAGGTGATATCTGGAACTGGTTCTGAAGAGCCTTGGTGCATGATAGTCTTTTTCAAGCTTATTGCTAGCCCAAAGATTTTGCATGAATCGGAAAACTTGGTAATAAGATGTTGTAGAGCGTCAACACTGAGCCACAAATGTTGCATCATCTGCAAACAGATCTTAATATTTACTTCTCATTCCCACCTCAGCACACATTCCATGATGTTCAAGAAGGTGCCTATCTTGGCACCAGAGATGATGGAGGCTTGCTTAACATTGCAAGGTTCAGAGCTAAGGTGAAGGAGATCATCTTAAGGGACCTGTTTGCAGATGATGCAACCCTTGCAGCTCAGTGTTGAGGGCATATAAGTACCTAAATGATTAGGGAATTATGAAGATTATTAAAGGGGTAAAAATGTCAAATCTTCCATTGGTTCTCAAACACTGCTCTCAAGTTGGCAGCCCTATCACTTTTCATTGTAACCTGCGGTGTAACACTGCTGTCGTTGCAACACTTGAATTTATAAATGACTGTGTAAACCTAGAAATGGGGGAAATGGTAAATGTTTTGCTTTGTACCAAACTCAGGCTTGGGGAAATCTTTAAAACTGTTTTTTAAGAAAAAGGACATGGTTGTAGCATTAATTATCTGTTAAATGAGCAAGTAATAGTATAATAATGGCACAGTTTCTTTTTACTTCTCAGAATTTTAATTTCTATGTGCAGAACTCCTGCCATAGTTTCCAGGTGTGAGTTATAGGTCCCTCTTCTCCTAGCCAACATGGCAACAGCCTATCAGTATTATGGCCCCATCAGTCAGGAAGCAGGAGGTAAGAATGTCAATCAATTTTATATTTACAGAGAGAATCTAAGCAGTTGAGCATCTGCTTTGAAGCTGTAACAAGCACAGAGCAGCCTGCAAAGACCTTTGTTTCACCCAGTTACCCCTGTTTTGAGCCCAATCATTTCTATTTGACTAAAGCATATCTTCAGTTAAGGCTCCCAGTCTTGATTTGAAGACATCAAGAGATGGGGAATCCACCACTTCCCTTGGTAGTCTGTGTGACGGGTTGGGTCACAGAAACCCTCTTTGGGACTGCCACCTGATGTGCTGAGACTACCTCTGAGCCCTTTTTCCCTGACAGCTTGGGACTTCAGTGCCCTGCCTGGTTGTGCCAGACACGCTAGCCTGCTACAAACACAGACCCAGGTCTGAACCACATCCCCCAAAAGCCACAGGCTTAACTGAAAACAGCTTAAGAAGTGTTCCTGTCTCCAGCACTCCGATACCAACTCCCAATGGGGTCCAAACCCCAAATAAATCGGTTTTACCCTGTATAAAGCTTATACAGGGTAAACTCATAAATTGTTCGCCCTCTCTAACACTGAGAGAGAGAGATGCAGAGTGGTTTGCCTTCCCCCCAGGTATTAATCACTTACTCTGGGTTAATTAATCAGTAAAAAGTAGGATGTAAGTGGTTCCAAGTAGTAACAGACAGAACAAAGTGAATTACCAAGCAAAATAAAATAAAACATGCAAGTCTAAGCCTAGTACAGTAAGAAAACTGAATACAGATAAAATCTCTCCCTCAGATGTTTCAATAAGCTTCTGTCACAGATTGGATGCCTTCCTAGTCTGGGCACAATCCTTTCCCCTGGTACAGCCCTTGTTCCAGCTCAGGTGGTAGCTAGGGGATTTCTCATGACTGCAGCCCCCTTTGTTCTGCTCCACCCCCTTATATATCTTTTGCACAAGGCGTGAATCCTTTGTCCGCCTCTGGTTCCCACCCCTCCTTCTAAATGGAAAAGCACCAGGTTATAGATGGATTCCAGTTCAGGTGCCATAATCACATGTCACTGTAAGACTTCATTACCCACTTGCCAGCACACAGGTATATAGGAAGACTTACAAGTAAACAAGCCATCTACAGTCAATTGTCCTGGTTAATAGGAGCCATCAAAATTCCAAACCACCATTAAGGGCCCACACTTTGCATAATTACAATAGGACCTCAGTTATATTTCATATTTCTAGTTTCAGATACAAGAATGATCCATACATACAAATAGGATGAACACACCCAGTAGATTATAAACTTTGTAATGATACCTTACAAGAGACCTTTTGCATGAAGCATATTCCAGTTACGTTATATTCACACTCCTTAGCATATTTCCATAAAATCCTATAGAGTACAATGTCACAGTTTGTTCTAATGGTTAAACCCCTCACTGTTAGAAACTTGTCTGATTTCTAATTTGAATTTGTCTGGCTGTAACTTCCACCCATTGGTTCTTGTTATGCCTTTGTCCACCAGATTAAAGAGCCTGGTGTTTTTCTTCCCATAAAAATGCTTTTACACTGTAATCAAATAACCTGTCTTCATGTTGATAAACTAAACAGATGGAGCTCTCTAAGTCTCCCTCTGTGTATAGCATTTGTATTCAGCCCTCAAGTCACTTTTAAGACTTTTTTTTCTCTGCACCCTCTCCAGTTTTTCCACATTCCCCCCCCCCCCCCCCCCCACCAAAATGTGGACACCCAGAACTAGACATGCTATTTTAAGTATTGGTCTCACCAGTGCTGTAAATTATGGTGGGGGGAGCGGAATCACTTTCCAACTCACTATTTCCTTGTTTATACATCTAAGAATTGTACCCTTGTTCCCACAGCATCACACTGGAAGCTCATGTTGAGTTGCTTGTCCATTATGACCCCTAAATCCTTTTCAGACTCACCACTTTCCAGGATACAGTCCCCCATTCTGTAGGTATGGCCTGCATTCTTTGATCCTAGATATATGACCATGCATGTGACTGTATTAAGGGGAAAAGGCTGGATTGTGGGGCTAACGCATGTCGGTGGACTGATGGATCTTGCATAGTACCATAACATTGATATGTCAAAGTTGTTGCTGGGAGGATAAGGCTACAACAAATCCATTACTGGTCAATGATCTTTCCTTAACATCCAGATGCTTTTGCTAATCTTACCTTTGATTTTTTGTTTTTAAATTACAGAATTCAATAAAATGTTTGATTATTTTTGTTTTTAGTATATAAGAAGAGTCTTGGCGATGACATCAGTTCTGACACCTCTGGTGACTTCAGAAAAGCCCTGTTAACTCTGGCAGATGTAAGTTCCTTCAACTTAGTCAACATAATTACTGTACAGATTTGATATTTAGATTTTACTTGAAATTGTGAATATAGGCAGTCCTAGTGAATCGTCTGACAACTGATACAGTACTTATAGGGTGTGCATAGCTTTGCTTATTTAAATTTAAGGTAAGAGAGTGGCATTGTAGGTTAGAGTACTGATAGTTTCCCCTCGAGAGATCAGAGTCCCTATCTGGACTTGTTGGTTGAGATGGATTTGGTCTCCTCTTATCCTTGGCTACTTTTATACCAGTTACAGCACCATAGTTTTAGCACAAGTAACCATAACTGGCATCCTCTTCTTGGACTCTTAGCACCGTAGCAATTGGGGTGTTACAGATCAGGATTGAGGAGTTGTGTGGTGAAGCCAATGCCCAATTCATGCTGTGGCGTGGCTTTGACCTTTGCTATTGCATGCTCCGTTCAGGAGTACTAAATCCAAAGTTTGAAGGGTCAGGCTCTGTCCTATCCCATAAGAAGCAGAGTGATGCGGTTTTCCTCATTCATCGCTCTCCTATTGGATCCCAGCATTGTTGATCATGATGAGGGGGAGTCACTACTCCAGGCTTGTTTGGATGGGGGTGAAGTAAAGAGGAGAAATAGCAGGAGTGGTGGCTTTAGCCTTAGACCACACATGGAGGCCCCAAATGCTCGTACTCAACCTTCCCCACACAATGCTTTTAATGACACTTCAGACAAATTTTGGGCCTAGGAGGATGCTGGCAAGAGCTACTTTTTCACAATCCACAATAATTATTCTTGGGTGGGTGACTGGGAGAAGGTGTGACTATCTGAGACTTTCAAATTTTGCACTTTTATGGGCTTTAAAGTTCACTCTCCCTTATTGCAGGGCAGAAGAGATGAAAATGTAAAAGTGGATGAACATCTTGCAAAGAAGGATGCACAGGTACAGCAAAGCAAAACAGTGGCTGAACCAAGCTGGGCTTGACACGTAGATATAAAGTGTTCTCTATTGCAATACAAAATTATCTGCTAATCAGCATCTTACAGGGATGGCTCATACCCAAGAAATTCAGCATTTTGAACACCCCAAAATTGAAATGGAGTGGGCAGGGAGACCATCAGATTAGGACATGTGTGTAGTTTTTTTTTGTTTTCCTTCCTTCCCTATCTCCTTCCTATAACTGGCATTAGTTTTCTATATATAATCCGGTCTAGAGTACCCAGTTTCCCAATTTCCAACAATGCATTGTTAAACTGCTGTAGTAACCTTTGAAGTGTAAGTATTGCCATTTTATCTATGGTGAGAGCTAACATGAACATGGGTTTCTTTGAGGGGTTTTTTTTTTTTTAAATGGCCTATAGAGAAAGTTTCATTTTATTCAGACTTCCCATTAACAGTGTAAAACTTTGGATTGCCCTCTCCTTGCTGCCACCATGTGAGGTGCAGAATTTGGGCCCAGCAATGCTGCAGCTCATAACTCGCTCAAAACCTGCCTGGGGCTGCTATGTGAGTGGTGCTCATGGTATCCATAAAACACCATCCCCAGTTTGGCCAGTGGGAGGATTATAGTGAAGTCTTTGTCAAAGAAGACACCATAGCCACTGATGCCCTTGAGTGGAATGGATGGGGGGAAGCTCCAAGGAACCCCCATTCCTGAATAAGACATGTTTATAAAGTCCTGATTTGTATTTGATATATTGGAATTAACTCTAACATTCACTTTGTGATAAATTGCATCTTTCATAAAGCAAATATTTCCATTCTGTCATTCATAGAAAAATCTCCTTCTCACTTTGAATATGAATCCCTTAATGTCTGTCTTCCAACAGTAGAAGATGTTCCAATGTAGGTCAGTAGACAAGCAAGTTCTGCTTTGTATGGGGGGAAGAGAGAGAGAGAGAGAACTAGTTCAACTTTCCAGGCTTGAGTTTCAGCAGCCCATGACATCAACACCACAGCACTGCAGTGAAGTCCATTGCATCGGCCAGGTTCAGAATCCTGTCCTCCGAAAACTTATGGAAAATGCAGAGACTAGTTTGCAGTGGCATGGCTCAACAATCTTCTTTTGAGAAGTCTAGTCTAGTGGCCACAGTGACATTCTTTCTTTCCTTGCAATAGGTTCTCTATAGTGCTGGTGAGAAGAAATGGGGTACAGATGAAGATAAGTTCACTGAAATTCTGTGCCTCAGGAGCATACCTCAACTGAAATTAAGTATGAAATCGATTTTGGACCATTTTGTGATATTTCTTAGTAAATGATAATTATTTTCTATAGCCAAGCATCTTTATGTGTAATTTGGATTGAGGTGCCACTCACTGTTACTGTCCCACCATCACTTCCGTGGGTCCATCAGCTTTTGCTAAAGCTTGCAGAATAAAAATCCCTGAGTTTCTAGCTCTTATGGTTGTGAAGATAGGCAGTACTGTATCTGTTCACATATGGAAGGCTGCAAACTGAAACAATAGGTCTAAGAGGCGTGTATTGTCTTTGTTGAGTGTGCCACATATCAATGTGTATGTAGATTTGAAGTGGGCTCTTCCGGTGTAGTTTTACTCTAAGGTATTTTCATTCCCACTTTTGCAGGAGAAGAGATGAAAGTTTGATCTTAAACCCAGGCAGCAGGTCGTCTTTTACTTATCCCTGTTGCCAAAGACTGTGTGGATTGCATAGCATGCTTTAAATGTAATTGTTGGCATGTACAAATGTCATGCAGACTTGGGGACCAAGCAAGCCTCTGATAAGGAAGTAATTGTGTTTGCTATTTTGTGACTCACTAAATGCATCTTTGCCTTACGGCTGATGGAATGTGCTGCATGAGACACCCTCTTTTTTCATAAAGAAACCTGGGATTGTGAAAGCCTTCAGTGGATAAAATTTGTCTCCACCCCACTCAATATATTTGAGTCATTCTTAATTTTATGATTATTAAAGCAAGACCATTAGGTAAATGGGCTAACTGAAGTGGGGTCTGACATGCCGCATTAAAGAACAGAGGCAAACTGCCTTGAGAAAGAAAATGGTGAATGTTAAAATGATGGCCCTTGAAGGTTGTTTGTTCCTTAACAAAATTTCTACATATATACACCTTGATTAGGTTAGAATGATGGCTAATGTTGCTCTCATCATAGGGTATGTGTTCATCAAAGGCATGTTCCAAACAATATTGAAGGTAGTGGAAAGACTTCCGTTAGTTTCACTAAGGTTTGGATCAGACCCCAAATGGAGCCTGACGCATGAGAACATTGAGTCATTTCCTTGTGATAGTTTGATATACTTACTACGTATGTTTGTTTGGCTATCTTTTTAGCATTTGATGAATACAGGAACATCAGCAAGAAGACCATTGAAGAAAGTATACAGGGTGAAATGTCAGGGCATTTTGAGGATTTACTCTTAGCCATTGGTAAGATTCTTGGGGAGGAGGAAGACATGGCTGAAAACAAGCTGTGCCTTTTTAAACCAAAAAAAAAAAAAAGAGGAGGATAGGTAAAATATTAGTCTGAATACTTTGATTTACGGTGACTTTAGTTCTTGCTTTTAGTGGTAAGCAGTATCCCTGCATTAAGCATTGTAACACTGACTTGGGCTTACAAAGAGAAGAGAGAGCTTGTTAGTTCTGTAGCATATATTCAACTATGTTGATGTTTATAATTAGTACAGTGATAGCCTCTAGCAGCCCTAATCCTGGTCCAGGACTGCTTTGTGCTAAGTCCTATACACCAGGCACGCTCCTCACTTATACTGACTTTGCAAGTGCCAAAAAACCCTCAGCCATACTTGGGGATGTTTTTAGTAGTGACGCTAATGACTAATTTTACTCGTCACCAGACTTCAGCCACCCATACTGCTGAACCATTTCAAAAGCACTAGGGTATTTTACTTTCAGGGCAGGCCTGAGGGTTCTATAAAGTCTTGTTCTTAACAACAGAAATGCTTTAACTAAAAATCTATAGCCAGATTCACCCTTCATATAAATGGGTACATCTCTCATGGGAGTGTGTTACATGCATGTAGTTTACCAGCCTGGAAGAGAAAGATAAAGTCCATGCAGAATTGGCCAGGTGCATGTGTGTATGTACCTGACTTGTGCATGCATGTCAGTCATTTACAGGTACAAGGCTGGCGCATACAATTGTATTTACCTAGCTTTGAAAATCTGGCCATGCATGTCCTGTCCATTCATAGTGAGGGCTTGTAAGCCAAAGCAAGTTATATGGTGGTATCGTTGTAGAGCAGGCCATTTAAACTAACTCTTAACTTTTTCTTTTAATAGTTCAATGTGTGAATAACACTCCTGCATTCTTTGCTGAAAGGCTGCACCAATCTGTGAAGGTAGGTTTTCAGCTTCCATACCCATTCTTGAACTCTTGTATATCTTTAAGAGAATGTCAAGTTTCTAAGAGTCTGTAAGATGTCTGTAAATAATAAACACGGCACTGGTCCCTTACAACAGGTAATTGCTGGAGTTAGATTAAGTGGGACGGAGAATGCCATTTCTAAATGGAGATGCTGATTTTAGCCTAACTTGCATAATGCTTTTATATGGTGTATTGTACCAGATGGCTCTTTTCTATTTTATCAGGGTGCTGGAACTGATGAGTTCACTCTTAATAGAATCATGGTTTCCAGATCAGAAATTGACCTGCTGGATATTCGGGCTGAATATAAGAAGCATTATGGCTGCTCCTTGTACTCTGCTATAAAAGTAAGAATTATTTTAATGAACTATTTTTGCATATTGAAACAAAGTTGCCTAACAAATGTGCCACTCCTGTAATAGAATTTTTTTCTATATATATATATATGTATATATATATGTATATATATATATTTTTTTTTCTCTTTGAGGTATGTATAAAAGTTTTATATTTGGAAAGTGCCAAATGTGTTAAGTGGGAGTAAGCTAGGAGGTATTAGTAGAGGAGTTTGAAGAGGAGAGCAGTTTGGCTTTAGCACTTGTGTTCTGGACAAAATGGAGTAAAATGGCAATTGAGTAGGTCAGAGAGCAGGAGGCTGGAGGCAGGAGATGACTAGGAAATAGACAAGAATGTGTGCTATTGTGCCAGACATTTGGTGCATTGTGTAGAAAGAGGAGGCAAGACTCGATCCAGTTATATGGGGAGGTGGAGCCCAAGGTGCTTAGGAGGAAGATGGTGGTGTAATTCCTAAGGGAATGGGGTAGAAAGGAAGTGGGGGATTTTGGGTGGAAAAATAAGAGACTTCAGTTTGGTCATCTCAAGCCCACAGTGGGCAAGCTAGGATGATCTGTCAGACAGTGAGCAATGCATGTTTAGAGACTTGTGAACCATTAGCGTAGCTCACTGACTCCACGTGAGGACTCAGTGAACAGGTATAAATGGAGAAGATGAAGTAACCAGTGAAGCTCTGCAGGATGCCAGAGTGCTCCTTGGTGCTCAATCTATTATAAGGGCAGAACTGCACCATAATGTCTGATACCAAGAACGTTTGGAAATGCCTAGCTTTAGTAAGAAGGTCTTAACATTAAGAGAATCATTTAATCATCTGTTTTAAAGCTGAATTGAAAATTGCTAAAAGGCAGTCTTAGGACCCCGTTTCCTGATGTTATACTGCCTCTTGCAGTGACTCTTCCCACAGCTGACCTGCACCAGGGAAGCATTACACCCTAACGCTAGTTTTGTGGTATGGTAGCTAATTTTCATAGTCTCAGAAGCAGATCAGGGACCATTATTAGCTATTTGAAACAGGATAGTTGTGAAAGTCCAGTTGTGAAAATGATGCCAATGGCTTAAAGTGACTTTGTTTAGATATAGTTAATTCATTTTAAATAAGATTGAACACAATGGTTTAGTTCTTAAAGTTCTGTTCCTACAACACTGACTACAGTTTCCTTCTCTTTCCAATGACTTATTCAACTTTTTTCTGCTTTAATGGAAGCTGGAGTGGTTCCCCGCCCCCACCCCCAAATGTCGCTCAGGTAGTCCTTCTGAGCATGTACCAGATATCCTCTCTCGCCTCAATGCTTTAAATCCAGCAAGTAACTGCCAACGTTCTCTCATCTGCTCAAATATTTCTGAGGTTGGGAGATTAATCAGAAGTATACTTTTAAAAAAATGAATAAACAGTCTTGAGTGATTCTTTTCTGTCAGCCTCTTTCATAAATTGATGCACAATGTTCTGTTGCTAGAGGTGGAACTGATGTGACAAGCCCTGTTCCATAATATAGCTCTGAATTGCAGAGTGCTGATCATCACAACTAACTGCACCATAATCATGTGGTAATCTAGAGTTTTATTAATTCTTCTTTAGGATAAAACCTAGAGTTCCATACAAAATCAGTGGGTGCCTGAGGCTTTCTCTTGATTAGGAAAAGAGCTAGCTAAGCCTGATCTTTCTTTTCCTAGTGTAGATTCAGGGTAATGCCTTGTTGCTTGATTCATCTGGTGGAAGTTGTAGTCTGTTATCCTACATCTGCACTGGGAAAAATGGTAGCATTTTAGGTTTGGTTTAGCTAAAGCGTGTGCTAAACCTGTCCACTTTTCTTAGTTCAGGCAAAGCACGAGTTCTGAAAACCTACATGGGATTCCATTTTTGACCAATCAGCTGGTACTGATCAGTGATAAACTCACTGAATGGGCCAGAGCCCTTTAACTATCAACTTGTTTATAACTTAATTCATACACTGAGAAACAAATAGAAATGTATGGAATAAAATTGCTAATGTCTGTAGAACACAAATGCCAGGAGTAGCTAAGCTTGTAGGGGAACAACATATCTTTCATACCATTTAAATATTAATCCAGCCTTCAAAGAATCTTGTCATTGTAATGTAATAATGCTACTGTGTGTTCTCTCTCTCTCTCTCTCTCTCCTCCCCCTCCCCCCCCCCCCCAAACATTTTGAAAAAAATTATGTATTCTTTAATACCGGCACTCTGCTGCAGAGTCCTCCTCCATAGTCTTAGATTCTTCTCTTCATGAGAAAGTTGGACTGGCTTAACTAAAGGTGTCGTTCTAACATATGTAGTTGAATTCATGCAAACCCATTTCTGGACACTTCTTTTTTTTTTTTTTTTTTCCTTGAGTGGCTTAAAATGATTAAGCATCTGTTTGAACTAAACCAAAATAAACGTGGCTTAAAATGAAATTGATACTCTCACAGCCTTTTACAGCAATTAGTTCAACTTGTACAACTTCCTGTGGTCAACATTTTCTGACCTGCTGTCTACAGGCAGGCTTCTAAATCTGCATTTATAGGTTCAAAAGTGAAAATTGCCTGACTTTTCAGAATTACTGAACCCCTGTAGCTCCCCGTGATACTGGAAAGTGAGATCGCACATTTAAGAGACTAAATGTAGATTTGTGGTAACTATAGGTGCCGGGGCTTGAAGGTGTTGGATTTTATGTTTATGGTTAAACAATTTTCGGTCAGCTACTTTCTGCCTGTCTTTGAGTACTGGTTTAGTACTGGGTGGACCAATTAAGTCATTAATTTAAATGAGTTGATTTAGAACTAAAAACCTGCCCATGGATTTAAACCAGGTTGAGGCTTTGTAAAAGTAACTTAAAAAATGTGTGCTATTGCAAATGTAGATTAACATTTATAATGAACTGCATTTTAAATTGTAGTGTGGGGGAGTGGGTTTTTTAATACTACTGCTGGAAGGCTCTTATGACTTTTATAAAGCTGCTAGAGGCAGGCGACAGTACTGAAACTTGAGGCCCTAAACCTGCAAACACTTAACTGTGACTTCAGTCCCATTGACTGCAGTGGCACTGCTCATGCTCAGAGTTAAGCATGTGCAAGGGTGTTTGTAGTGTAGGGGGTGCTAATGAAGACTTTAGTCTAAGATCTGTCACTTCAAAACAAAATTGTTTGTTAATAATGCACAGTTGACTTTCAAAACATGACAGTTACCTTCCTTTTTTTTTTTTTTTTTTTTAAATACACATGGGCCAAAAGTTTCAAATAGTAGCCTGAAATCTGTATTTAAGAGATTTAAAAGCACAAATCCAAATTACAGACCCCTGATGGAGGAGTACAGCCTGGTAAAGCATCTCCGCTTTCTGGACGTATGGAAGTTCACTATATCAGAAGGTGGTGTTGGTTGTAAATGTAGCAAAGGCTATTATGGAAGTTACTGAGGCCCTGGACTTGTCTTTTTTCACCACAGATGTGCATTAAGTGTCAACTTTACTAGTAGAAAGTCTCCATGTAAATCTGAAATGCTAAGTAGGAAACGAAAACTGGTACTGAACAGCCTCTTCAGCAATTTAAAGTTACAAAATGGAGAAAGTAAAACTAGCAGCAAGTCTGATGTATGTTGATTTTGTAAAATCATGATTTTATTTTTTTTTTGACACTGGTTCAGTATTTTACTGCAATCATGATGGATTAAATCTTCTCCCAGTCCAAAAAAAAAAAAAAAAAATGGAAGTTCAGTTATTCATTTCAGTAGTAGGATCAAGTATCTTATTTCCTCTTAACATGATGTTGTTGGGTTGGCCCAAAAAGGTTAGGGGGGAAGTGTGGAGAAATCATTTTAGAAGTGGCAAACGAAAGCATATGGTGATCGTCACTAATGTCACTTTATTTTTTTTTTTCCTCTGCAGTCTGATACCTCTGGGGACTACAAGACTACACTACTGATGATCTGTGGAGGGGATGACTGAAAGTAAATTCCTAAGGAGCACAAGGCTATTGCTTTTCTGCTACCTACAGTAATGCTGCTTCTGAAACTTTTTAAATGTTTAAGCAATTGTAAAATTGCAACATGCTGACTGCTTTCTCATCAAGTATCCTAATAAACAGATGTTTGTTTTAGTGCATCTCTTCCAGCTGTTATCTAACCACCTGCTGGCATCTGGATAAACTGTGCTTAGACTATCAGAAGCCAGATCTTCCAGCTATACACAGTGCTCCCCTGTAAGCTAAAAGTCTTCTGGAAATAGTTGCCATCTTTCTACAGCTGTACAGCATCAGAAAAAGTGTTATTACCTCGGGGTGGTGGCAGAATACAAACCAATGGAAGGTCAATAAAGTTATTCCAAAGATAACCATTTATTTTATATATTTTTAGGGCTGTCAGTTGCATTTAATGCATGCAATTAACTGAAAATATTGTGTGCAGAATTTTTAATTTTTTGGCACCGAATTCTCCCAGGAGTCAATATATTGATTTCCATTACCACACAGAATAGGAAGTGTATAGTGCTCACTTTATATTTTTGATTACAAATATATGCACTGTAAAAATGATAAACAAAAGAAATGGTATTTTTCAATTCACCTCAAAAAAGTACTGCAGTCTCTTTCGTGTGAAAGCGCAACTTACAAATGTAGATTTTTTTTTTCTGTTTTGTTACATAACTGCACTCAAAAACAAAACAATGCAAAATTTCAGAGCCTACAAGTTCACTCAGTCCTACTTCTTGTTCAGCCAATCGCTAAGACAAACATGTTTGTTTACGTTTACGAGAGATACTACTGCCTGCTTCTTTACAATGTCACCAGGTATTCGCATGGCACTTTTGTAGCCGGTATTGCAAGGTATTTACATGCCAGATATGCTAAAACATTTGTATGCCCCTTCATGCTTCAGCCACCGTTCCAGAGGACATGCTTCCTGCTGAAGATGCTAGTTTAAAAAAAAATGCATTAATTAAATGACACACTTATCCGCTGAGGAGTTAAGTGTCTCCTGCTCTGTTTTATCCACATTCTGCCATATATTTCATGTTCTAAGAGTCTCAGATGATGATCCAGCACATGTTCTTTGTTTTTAAGAACACTTTCACAGCTAATTTGACAAAACACAAAAGGTACCAATGTGAGATTTCTAAAGATAGCTACAGCACTTGACCCAATCTTTAAGAATCTGAAGTGCCTTCCCAAATCTGAGAGGGACAAGATGTGGAACGTGCTCTCAAGACTTCTGAAAGCAACATTTCAATGCAGAAACTACAGAACCCAAACCATCCAAAAAAGAAAATCACCCTTCTGCTGGTAGCATCTCAGATGATGGAAAATGAACATGCGTCAGTCCACACTACTTTGGATCATTCTCAAACAGAACCTGTCATCAGCATGGATGTATGTCCCCTGGAATGGTGGCTGAAGCATGAAGGGTGTTTAGCATGTCTGGCACATAAATGGCTTAATACTGGCTACAACAGTGCCATGTGAATGCCTTTTCTCATTTTCAGGTAACGTTGTAAACGAAAAGTGGGCAGCATTGTTTACATTTATGGGAGATAAACTTGTTTGTCTGAGCGATTGGCTAAACAAGAAATAGGACTGAGTGGACTTGTAGGCTCTAAAGTTTTACATTGTTTTGGTTTTGAATGCAGTTACTTTTCGTAAATCTACATTTGTAAGTTCAACTTCCATGATAGAGATTGCACTACAGTACTTTTTACAGTGCAAATATGTGTAATCAAAATTAAATATAAAGTGAGCACTGTACACTGTGTTCTGTGTTGTAGTTGAAATCAATATATTTGAAAATGTAGAAAACATCCAAAAATACTTAAATAAATGGTATCCTGTTATTTAACAGCACGATTAATCACAATTTTTTAAGTCACTTAACAGCCTTTTATTTATTGTGATATCACCTATGAGTCCTGCTCAGGAGCCAACACCTTATTGTGCTAGGTACTACACAAATGTGTCCAGATGCTGCAGGAGCTGAAATGGTTGGAGACCGCAGACAGTTTATACGCTTCAGCAATTGTTGACCTAGCATAAATATGGTCAGTGACCTGGACATTTAAGTACAGGACACACAACAAAGGTGGTTGCAACAAACAAATCAGGTGGTACAAGGTAACAATGAGACAATACTGGTCAGCATATGTAGCCTGAGATTATGGAGACAAAATGTGATATGCAATGCAATTTCCATTAGTGTGATCCGAGAGGACTCAAACAAATCAGAAGCAGGTACCAGTACAGCATACAACTGACCTCTACTGTCGTCTGCCTGCCAAAGGCTATCCCATTTGGGAGAAAGATGGTAGAGGGGTGGAAGGACATAAGTGGACTGGGAGAAATCCCTTTGCACCTTAGTCTGTAAAATCATGGTGGACACAGATCTCCCTGAATTTGTCTATCTTCTGAATATCCTATTAGTCTCACTACACAGAGCTCATGTACATTCCTGACCAGATAAGTAGGTCAGAACCTATACAAGGGACATTTCAGATGAGAAAACTGAAGTTGTTCACTTCAAAACATTCTTAAAATATCAACTGGTAAACAAGTGAAACTGGAACTGCAGTTGGACTGACGCTGCTAGGACTGAGACGACTGCAATTGGTTTCTTCTCTCAAAACCAGAAATATTAGTGCAGCCACTGCAATTCACTTCCTTAATCCTTACTGTGATGAATAAGGCCTGTTGGTAAGGGTGAACAGTTGTTGCTGTGTGGTTTCTGGAGATTTTGCTAGGCCCCATTGGTTGTTGACTTAGTGCAGTTTTATGCAGCTTCCACAAGGTGGCAGGGTCAGTTAATAGGGACTTTTAATAAGCAGAATTGGGTTTGTTTGTTTTAAGTTTAAATTTAAATTTTTTGAGTTGTGGGGTTTGCGGGCTTTTTTTGTCATAGGTGACTTCAACACAAAGTTATAGTTTAAAAATGGTTGTCGGTGTGGTTTTAGTGATTGACTGGTTTCAATGTATACACGTGTCATTAGAATTTTAGAATCCTCCTATCCCCAATCCTGTTCCATTAAGAAAACACTCAAATTCATGAACTTTCTGGCCTGGCCACTCGACACATCCTGTGTTCCAATTTTTTGTCCCATACCGGAATATGGTTCAACACGGGAATGTACCATGTTGAGGCAACAAGAGACCACGGAGGATGGAGAGAGGGACCTTACTTAATAATGTAAAAAGAAAAGGAGTACTTGTGGCACCTTAGAGACTAACCAGTTTATTTGAAGTGAGCTGTAGCTCACGAAAGCTTATGCTCAAATAAATTGGTTAGTCGCTAAGGTGCCACAAGTACTCCTTTTCTTTTGTGAATACAGACTAACACGGCTGTTACTCTGAAACCTGTCATTATGCAAGGCACTTAATAATGTAAGTGCACACATTTATTTTAACATGCAAGTTAATGTTGTATGCAGCAAAACTCAAACTGCTAAGAATAGGAATTTGTATAAATACCCCCACTCCCTTCCGTCCGAAATGGATTGGGCTTGTTTAGAAGGGCAGTGCCACCTTTTTTTTTTTTTTCTTCTCCCTCCTCCCCCCCCCCCCCCCCACCGCCCCATGAGACTTGGCAGCTCTGAGTGGGAGCCAACTTTCCTACATCAGAATGGTAGGGTTACATGGCATGGTTCAAAAGTCTTAAGTTATTACACTATAGCTTTGTCGTATCTACAAGATACTGGTTTTTAGCAAATTCCTGTTGTGGTCTAAAACCTTGCTCAGCTGTAGAGAGACTTTCTAATTCATCTAACTCTGGACACTTCGGCCAATCCTAAACAGCATGTAACATGAAAAGTTCTCATCACCCTGTCCTTCAGGCTTGAAGCCTGGCATGACCATGCTAGTATACATTACAGTAGGAACTGGAGTACAAGAGGACTTAATTTTGGAAGTGTCCATTTTGGGATACTTAAGCTCCCTGGCATCACAAGACCAAGCTACAGGATGATGATTTTTATGGTCCAGTTACTGGACTGGGAATCAGGAGATAACTTAGTCTGTACCTCAGCTTCCCTTTTTCTGCCATGGGGAGTGATATCTTCACAACATTCCTGTTAGAAGTTGTTTGCAAAGCATATGGAGATCCTGGGATGGAAGGTGCAATATGTGAATGAAGTGTGCTATGAACTTCCTGCCAGGGACAGCCCAATCCTTGTGCAGTAAATTTATGTATTGCACTACATTTTACCATGAATGGGCCTTTCAGATGAGTTAAACACCAGACATCATCTGTGGATGCTATATATCGTGGCATGATTTAAAACGATGCTTAGCTTTTGGTGCTCACTTAGATTTGAACTTATCTCGTATTCCCCATGTCTGAGTAACTTTGACCACTGATCGTCTGATATCAGAAAAATTATTTCTAAGATCTTTCATTAAATTGTATGTATTTTCTAGTACTTTGGCAACGTTACCCAGTTCTTGTTTTTCCAGCTGCAACATCTTGGACACTACACTTATTTCTTCTAGAATTTTAGTCTGAAAAACAATCACAAGAACGACACTGAAGCTTTTTAAATGTTTACATAAAGATGAAGCTTTGTCTCATGCTTTGGGCTTACTGGACTTCGGAATAATTTGAGCCAAGGCTTTCAGTATAGCTCTGTGTGGATATCTCAAGGCAACCCAAGGCCGGCATATAGGACAGTGTTTTCAGAGGTAGGCTAAGTTTGCTTACAAAAGAAGAAAGCAAAGACTATCAGTTAACACAATGGCCAAAAAAAGATAGAATTTCTCAACTAAATCATAAAAGTTTTGAAATTCTGTGATTGTCAGTACTGAAAGGTTTAACTCTAGATGCAAATTGTATGCAGCACAATGCCCATATCTTGCATTAGATTTTCTCGGCCATTCTTGCTTGTACACCAGAATAGATTCCACTTATATTCATAGCACCATTCAGCTCACGTCGTCCTAGTCGTCCTAGACCATTGTCTTCCATACTCTCAATATTATACTCAGGATTAGGACCCGATTGTCCACTCACTTAATGAAATCCTGGAAAGCTCTCGTTAATATTTATTTTGGCAGGATTCCTTTTGTCTTTTTGTATGGCAACCTACCGAAAACCTTGGCTTATTTGGTTGACTTTGGATAAGTCCTGGGGTGTGTTAATTATCGCTGATTCTTGATGTCCTTAATTTTCTGTAACCTGGTCTGATAGCAACCATATGATCTTGTTTTGAATTTCGGGGCTGAGGTTCGTTGTCGGGCTGTTTGGCTTCCTTTATGAGTTCTTCAGGACCAGGAGCATATTTGGCCAATAGTTCAACAGTAGACAAAAAGCTGCCATTGTTTGTTGGTGAAGCAATCTTCCTTTCCTTATTTTTGATTAAAGATCTTCATCAATGTTACTGTGCAAACACCACTGATCAGATACTCAGCAAGCTTCAAAATATACATCATCTGGATTGTCATCACTATTTCAAGGTAAATGCTATCGGTCTCTCATTCCACTTAGCCATGCCGAGTAATTAGAATTATTTTCCCGATTCCCCCAAAAGCCAAGTGTTGGCAGTAACGTTTGTCCAGCACAGGAGAATAGCATAACCAGATTTGTTTGTTTTTGTTTGGTTTTTTGATTCCAGCCTTCTACACAGTTTCATAATAAGATGTTGAAAAGCATTGATTTGGCTTAGTGGTCCTTCAAGTTGACAAGGGCCACGTTTTACAGTAAAACTTTTCTGTTCCTAACTTCGTTTCAGCACTACGTTTTACTTGTCAGTGGGATTTTCTCTGAACAACTCCGTTTGAACTTCAATGGATTTAAGACATCCTTGGTTGCTGCAGGTTATTATTATTTTCATTCTGAACCAAGTCTGCTCCTTGAACATTATCAAGTTCAAATGTCTTGTGCTATTGCGATTATAAACATTTTCAACAGTTGCTGTCATAATTTTCCATGACTTTGTCACTGGTAGTTGAAGCTGTCATGGGCACATCTGCTGTAGTGACACTTTGCCACAAAAATTGATGTTTTTTAAAAACTTTGCCATTTGCTCCTGTCATAAATATAAAGGGAAGGGTAACCACCTTTCTGTATACAGTGCTATAAAATTCTTCTTAGCCAGAGGCAAAAGCCTTTCACCTGTAAAGGATTAAGAAGCTAAGGTAAACTTACTGGCACCTGACCCAAAATGACCAATGAAGATACTTTCAAATCTGGAGGCGGGGGGACAAAGGGTTCTGTCTGTCTGTGTGATGCTTTTGCCGGGAACAGATCAGAAATGCAAGCCTTCCAACTCCTGTTAAGTTGATAAGTAATCTAGCTAGAAAATGCGTTAGATTTCCTTTTGTTTAATGGCTGGTAAAATAAGCTGTGCTGGAGGGAATGTATATTCCTGTTTTTGTGTCTTTTTGTAACTTAAGGTTTTGCCTAGAGGGATTCTCTATGTTTTGAATCTGATTACCCTGTAAGGTATTTACCATCCTGATTTTACAGAGGTGATTCTCTTATCTTTTTTTCTAATTAAAATTCTTCTTTTAAGACCCTGAGTGATTTTTCATTGTTCTTAAGATCCAAGGGTTTGGGTCTGTGTTCACCTGTACCAACTGGTGAGGATTATTATCAAGCCTTCCCCAGGAAAGGGGGTGTAGGGCGTGGGGGGGATATTTTGGGGGAAGACGTCTCCCTGTTCTTTGTTTAAAACACTTGGTGGTGGCAGCATACTGTTCAAGGACAAGGCAAAGTTTGTACCTTGAGGAAGTTTTTAACTTAAGCTGGTAAGAAATAAGCTTAGGGGATCTTTCATGCGGGTCCCCACATCTGTACCCTAGAGTTCAGAGTGGGGAAGGAACCTTGACAGCTCCCTACTCTTGTTTTGTTTCTTGAATTTAGTAGCTCCAGTCAGTTGTTTCAATGTTTTAAAAACAGTGCATAAATTTCTAACAATACAAAGAAATACAGTGCTTACTGGCAGTGAGGTAGTGTTAAGTTTAATAGTGCAGGAGCCCTGCAGAAATTATATCAAGATGGTAATTTTGACACATGTGAGAGTCTCCAAAATCTGTCTTGTATGTGATGTCACCATAAGACAAAGCACCCGTATTCAAAACCTAACTAACATTTCACCAGTAAATTTTATCTAATTGAAAATCTGTGCAACAGCAGTTGAGACTTCACATATTAGCAATAAATCTACATCATATGAATCTAAAACATGTAATTTAGCTTTTTCTATACCAAACTTTAAGTAGCACAGCACATCCAAAGTACACATATAACTAGTCAAAAAGCCCAAGCCTTCAGTCAACATTAAGTTACTCCAGTTTCAACCTAGTGTAACTCTATGGGAACTAAACAAATGGATTTACGCGGTTCTAAAAGGGGAGTAATGAAATGGGGAATCTTTATAGCTGAATCCACAATTTTGTGCGTGGAAGAACTTGCAATGTGAGCACAAACGGCATATGCTTTGCTTTTGCCAGTCACGTAGCTGGGCACCAAATACAAACAAGTGTTGTCACAAATATATAGACCGCTCTTGAAAACTTGGTCTGTGTCACAGAAACCAAAGACAGGGATGCTGTGACCTAATATACTGAGCGTCATCACCACTCACTCAAATTTAGCCTGGCAGCCTCCTCTTCATGACAGATAAGCAGCTGGGCCAAACCTAAATGGCACTTCCAGCCTTATAAGCCCAGATGCGATGCTATTGAATTTGGCCCCGCCAGCCTTCCGTGGGACAGCGGGGCAGTGGAGCCAATTTGAGTGAGTGGTGTTGTGACTCTCTGCTTCGGGTGAAGTCCTGGAGTGCCGCTCCATCTGGTTGGGACCCAATACTTTGTGGGCCCAGGCATGACTGCATCACTTGCACCATTGTAGCTAGCCGTTACTGTATATAGCTTGTGACATGCTTTCTTTGAAACCATATTGCCAAATGAAAGTCAATAATTATCTTCCTGGATAGCCATGACTACCTAAACATGTCAGTATTTCACGTGTCCATCTTGAGGGACATTATGGGCATTGGAGGGAATAAAGTTTAAATGAAACAGAGGAATTCTCAGAAACCGCTATTCAAGGGGTGAAAATGCATTGAAGTTCACTGCCATCATTCTCCTTGCCTGTTTAAATGAGTTTTAAACTCTGAATTGAGACGAATAAAGGGCACCCTCTTCACAGACATGCTTGCTATAGTGTGAATGGAGCATGACACAGCTTCCTTGTTTAACAAAAAACATTTTACTTGGACTGTATAACTCCTTATTGTGATGATGGCTTTGGGTGCCCGCCATCCATCCAGGCTTCAACTTGGAGAAGGGTAGTTAGTTAATAGACTATGCACAGCCAGCTGTGGAGAAGGCTGTTTTAAGTGGAGGGTAGCAGAGAAGAGGAATTCACAGACTCTGGCAATGATGGAGTGATAATTTCATTAAAAAGCCCTACAACACCACCAACAAAAAGTATTTTGAAGTGGGGACTTTCCCTCATTCACTGACCAATTTAAAAAAAAAAACAAAAAAAACCCCCAACCCTGTAGTGCCAGTCTTGTGGCTTCTCTTCAAGTACAGCCCTGTAGTGATGTCGATATACCGAGATAGATCTGTAGTATAGACCTGGCCTTGACCTAGGAGTCTCATGTTCCTTCACCAGCAGAACCCTCCTTCGGTGGGACACCCAGCTGGAAAGAGCTGTCAACTAACCAACTGCCTCCATTATCAAAGACTCAGTACAGAATGTGGTGGTGGTTGAATTACTTTAATAACCGTACAAAGCATGTAGTCATTCAGGAGCTCTATTAAAATTTAGATCATACCATTTAGCAACCACAATGGAGCAGGGGAACTGCATAAAAAGAACAATGGGTCTTACAAGGCAGAACTTACAGGTGTGATTAAGGCTATCTACCAAACATTTCTTCTTACAGTAGTTATCTTAGGCCATGTCTACACTAGTGAATTTACAGCAGCACACCTGCAGTGATGCAGCGGCACTGCTGTAAGATCGCTCATGTAGCTGCTCTATGCCGATGGGGGAGAGCTCTCCCGTCGACATAATAAACGAGCAGCGGTAACTACGTCAGCGGGGAAGCTCTATGACATAAGTTTTGCTGACATACGTGGTAGGGTAGACATGGCCTAGTGAATACTTTTGACGTTCTCAAAGCAAATATTTAAATCCTGGTAGGGTCACATCAGCCCTTCTGATGTAGTACCGTACTGCTGACCCTGTGGTCTTTCAGATAAAACCTTAAGAACATGCTTCCTGTTTGCTAAGTCTAGTATACTAGTTGCATGGAAATTCTGGTGAGTAGGGTATTCTTCCAAGCACTGAACTAATCAATAAATGAATTAATAATGATTCATCAGGGAATGATCCCTGCTTCCAACATAGTGACCAATATTTTCCAAAGCAACTGATAACTTTGGGTGCCTGATATTTAATTTAATGTAATGGGGCCTGATTTGCAGAAAGTCCTAAGCACCTGCTCTCTGAAAAAAATCAGACCCATTATAAAGTATCTCAAGTTGGGTGCTAAAAGAAAAAGCCCCCCAAATCTCTAGTCACTTAGAAAAGTCTTCGTCATTTTTTTTTAAACAGCTTGTGTAATTTTAAACAATAGAAATTTGGAAAGGGGAGAATTGACATAATTATTTCGTGTTCAGCACACCAATAAGTGATCCATTTGATAAGTATGTGTAATATGGTGACTGTTTCTAACATGTAGATTCTTGTTAAAAGTGCAATTACCTCTATTAGAATTCCTCATTTTAAGGTGCAGATATACCTAATGAACTTATGGTCCAGGAAACTGTTGGCTTACCCTGCATTGTGAATCATTTTGTTTATTCCCAGCTAACATTTGGATTAAATTATCCCTCCTAAATCAGGTTCACCGAGTGTAGAACAAAGTCTAGCAGCCACCTTGCAGTGATACGTTTTGAGCAACAGCTCATTGCTTAAATGCCATAAAACCAGAATTTGGAGTGGTGGTTTTTCAAACTGAGGGGGAATTTTATGTATAAATCTTTTTTACCCAAGAAGAGGAGGAAGTTGTTCCACTAGAATTTTCTTAGTGTAAGAAAAATGACCCTGTTTATATCTCCTCCTAGAGAGAGAAATAGCCCTGAAAAAGCTCATTAGTGTGTACGTCAGCTCTTTAGTTCCCAGATTTCTCAATCAAATGACTAAAAACATAGCCATATACAGTTTGAGATAGATGAGTCTAGGGCTTGGCTTGGAAAAATAAAAACTACTGTAGCACAGTATCCCTAGTAAAAGGTGCAGCTTGTCTACACTTGAAATGCTACAGCAGCACAGCTGGTCCTCTGCAGTGCTTCAGTGTAGACTCTACCTATACCAACCGGAGGGGCTCTCCCATCAGTGTAAGTAATCCACCTACCTGAGAGGTGGCAGCTGAGTTGAAGAAGAATTCTTCCATCAACGTAGAACTGTCTGTTTCCTAGAACCCAGGCTGCATCCTGAGCCCAACTGTCTACACCTCAGTGAAACAGCCCCATAGCTCGAGCCTGAGTCAGCTAGCACAGGCCAGCCATGAGTTTTTAATTAGTATAGGCATCCCTTTAGTCCTGCACATGGCAAGGAAGAATCCCATGCACCGCTACAGGCTGGTGACTGGCTAAGCAGCAGTTCTGCAGAAAAGGACCTGGGGATTACAGTGGACGAGAAGCTGGATATCAGTCGGCAGTGTGTCCTTGTTGCCAAGAAGGCCAATGGCGTATTGGGCGGTATTAGTCGGAGCATTGCCAGCAGATTGAGGGAAGTGATTATTTCCCTCTATTCGGCACTGGTGAAGCCACACCTGGAGTATCGTGTCCAGTTTTGGTCCCCCCACTACAGAAGGGATGTGGACAAATTGGAGGGAGTCCAGCAGAGGGCAATGAAAATGATTAGGGGGCTGGGGCACATGACTTATGAGGAGAGGCTTAAGGGAACTGGGGTTATTTAGTCTGCAGAAGAGAAGAGTGAGGGGGGATTTGATAGCGGCCTTCAACTACCTGAAGTGGCGTTCCAAAGAGGATGGAGCTCGGCTGTTCTCAGTGGTGGCAGATGACAGAACAAGGAGTAATGGTCTCAAGTTGCAGTGGGGGAGGTCTAGGTTGGATATTAGGAAACACTATTTCACTAGGGGGGTGGTGAAGCACTGGAATCGGTTACCTAGGGAGGTGGTGGAATCTCCTTCCTTAGAGGTTTTTAAGGCCCAGCTTGACAAAGTCCTGGCTGGGATGATTTAGTTGGTGTTGGTCCTGCTTTGAGCAGGGGATTGGACTAGATGACCTCCTGAGGTCTCTTCCAACCCTAATATTCTATGATTCTACCTACACAGCAGCTGGGAGTTGAAATTCCCAGTTCACGTAGACGTATGTCATCTGCTCGAGCTAGTACACTAAAAATAACAATATGTCCATGGCAGCACAAACAGCAGCTGGGGCTAGCTGCCTGAGTGTGTACTAGGATCTCAGTTGGGATTGTGCTCAGGCGGCTAGCCCTTTCTGCAACCCGTGCCCCTGCAACCACACTGCTATATTTAGTGTATTAGCATAAGCTGAGTTAGTGCTTGTAAGTCTGCCCAAGCTGGGAAATTACACCTCCCAGCTGCAGGGGACATCTAGCCTGAGACCGCTATCAGACCGAATTCTTGACATTACTGAATGTGTCACGTGTTCAGCGGTTTGCTAAAGGAAAGCAATAACTACCAGATTAGAGTTTTTGTTACACAGTTGTATAATAGTTTCGGTTTTAGTAAGTGGCACCTTTATATGTGAAATGGACAAAATTCTCCGCACGTAGGAATCTGAGTAATCCTGTTCTTGCATTTTAGATCTGAATTTGAGCAGCACCCCAGCTAGCGAAAGTCAGCCTCAAAGACAAGGTTGATTTACAATAGCGAAGGATCTGTTCCATTCTTTATATACAGAAGCTTTTATTGATAAAGGGAGAAAATGGGAAATGGCTCTCCTTGGCTCTTTTTCTCTGGGTTCCATTACCCAAAGTGAACGACTTAAGGTGGTTGGAAGGTTAGAATGCCTTGGACAAATCAGTCTTTCACCACAACGGCTTACTGTGAATTATGCAAGTTCCTCTCTTAGTTTATATTTAAGCACAGAAATCTACAGATCTGATCTCAGAAAAGCCTTTGGTCTGCGACAGTAATGCGTTATGTGTATATAGTGCTTTACTTTGGTGTTAAGTGCATTGCAGATTATATCTACAGGGAAATGCAGCCACTTGTGGTAGTGAAAGCATGGCAGACACTCTGTGCTAGCAACATAACATAACCAAGTGTTTTGGAAGGAAAGTGAAGGATAACTTGTTGAACTGAAATTGTAAGCACTATGAGTGGGCAGAATGTAAATGCTTCTCCTACCCAGCAATTCCTGACAAGGCTCAGTTGTTTCTTTGTAATGATTAGTCTTAAATAGAACTATGAAACATTTTTATTGTGCCTTGGAACTTTACTAAGTGGTTATGTTTGGGGTTGGATTTTTCAAAGCTGCCAAAGGAATTTGGACAGCCAGTTCCCATTAGAAATTAGCTGGGTGTCCAAATTTCCTAGGCAACTCTACAAATCCCATCCTTAAAGCTTTATCTGGATGTAGGTGACTTTCATCTAGATGCATCTCAAAACTTTAGCAATCATACACAGGGTTTATTTCTTCCATCACTGACATGCAGCCATCTCTGGGCATGCCATGTGTTACTGTGAAAAGAAGAGCTGTAACTTATCTAGTCAAAGCTCTAGGGTTGTCAGCACATAGTCAGGGAGACAGAATTCCTCTAACACATGTAGTACATTTTCATAGGATTCTGTGATTTCATCCATATTCCCTTCTGGTGCAAGGATACTTAAAAGGATTGCATCAGATAAAGGGAGTAAAACCAAAAATGTGCATCATTGGCGAGGGGGGGGTGTTTGTTTTTTGCTTGAGGTTTGCAGAAGAACATTTTTGCTCCACCATCAGAGAAGGTGACACGTACCTAACATCCCAAAACAAGAATGGAATTTAATGGAAAAAAATAAAGCACAGAGCTGAAATGGTTTACTGCAAAAGTTACTTCCTCTGCAAAGTGCCTGCATCACCTTTCTTCTCTTGGTTTAAAAACAAAACTAAGGTTAATGTGGGTGGAAACTGTTCTATATACAGAGTAAAAAGTGAGAGTTTAATTGATTAGTTCCAATTTTGGTTCATTTTCCATTCAGCTTTGTCACACTTTAGGTTCCCTTCTCTTTAAAGCAAATCTGAATTGGAGGTTGGTCCAGCAGGGTTTGGTTTGTTTTGTTTTTGAAAAAAAAAAATTGTTGTCTTGTGTTCATCCATCTCTAAACACCCCCCTAAGTTTTGGGAACTCTTTTGTGTGAAGCGCAAAACCCCGGCCTCCCCCAATAAAAACAAAAACAAAAAAACCCCCACTCCTTAGATCCTTTGGCATGTGGGTTTAATTTTGGCTGGACTGAAACCCCACTCTGGATTTCCCACTGTAAACTTGGCATAAAAGACACCAGTAGCAGTTCTGTGGCATATAACTTTGGTATATAAGATGCCAAATAACTAGGCTGTGGCAAACCTTTTACTTTGGTCCAACATCTTGCTGTATCTTACTAAATCAGCATCCATAGATTTGTTTTCTCTGAGATTCATCTCTGCTAAAACAGAACCAGGTATTGGCAGGTAAGTGCATTCCTGCAACTAGAACTAATAAATACAGATTCATAGACTCTTCTTGATAGGCATTTTCTCCATGAAAGCTAATGGACATGGAAAGGGGCAATTTTCAGAAAGGGGATAAAGCTGCTAAGGTCACTCTTGTTAGCGTTAATGCACTGATGTGCCAACTCTCTAATCACTGTGCTGAATTGCCCAAAACCACCTTCCTTCTCCAATTCACATTATACAGAGGGGAAATTTTTTCTGACTCATCTAGAGCGCTTTCACTTCTCTTACAAGGAAAATACCTACCATAGATAAATAGTTCACCTGTCCCCTGCATGCACTTAACTAGAGCTGGTCAAAAATGTTCCAAGGGAAAATGCCATTTCATCTACATCAAAACTTTTCTATGGGATTGTTGATTTCAATGAAATTTTGTTTAGAAAGAAGTTGAAGAAGAGCATTTTGCTCTTTTTTGAATGGGGTGTTTCCATTTTCATTTCAAAACAACTGTGGAAATTTCATTATATTTTAAATTTAAAGTAATAAAATGTTGAAATCTGAGCAAAATTTTATCAAAATGGAATCTTTCGATTGATCCAAAACAATTTTTTTTGCAGATTTTTAGTTTTGCAGGCAATTTTGAAAATTGGGTTTCATTCCGTTGAGAACTTTTGGAAATGTTGGAATTTCTACTGGATCAGAAATTCCAAGTTTCAATGAGCTTTACTCTTTGCACTCCTCTGAATTCCTAGACTGCTCTTGTATCCGTGTCCTGGTTCCCTACTACAGAGATAGGGAGTAACTAGCAATAATAGAGATCTAAACCCCACTTCTCTTCCCTTCAAAGAGGGGTGCCAATAGCAACTTTACTAAAATACCATTGCCTGATAGACACGTGATTATCAAAGTTCAGTAATTTGGAGTGCATATACCTGGCGGTGGTAGTGTTGTTCATACTTTTAGATTGATCCTAAAGTCAGCTCTGCAAAGGTCTATATGTACCCTCTGCGCTCAATCCTAAATTGTGCACAGCTAAAGATAGACGCGCACACAGTTACCATGGTTGCATGTACAACAGTGGGTCACTGGATATCCAAAATGATGTGGGTGCAGGTCTAAAGCCCTCACCTGAGTATGTCGTTAAGAATTTGCACTGATGAAATAGGTATTTTCATACACAAATAAAGGTTTAGTAAATCTTGCAGCATCAGATTAGGCCCCTTGTCTTGGAAAATATGGTGCTAATTGACAAAGTAATCTCTCTCACTTGTGTCCATACAGATTTTGTATTTCCATCACTGATTAAATATTATGCACTTTAGTGGATAATTTAGTCAGGACAGTCTTTCAGCACTCCTGTATGAGGGCACATTAATTTTGTCATGTGCACAGATATCCTAGCTATGTCGGAGGACCGGAAAAAGCTAGCAATGCAACACAACACGTGGGAAGAACTGTGCTACTGAGAGTCCTGTATTGCCAGCAAAGAGTCACTTGTCGTGCACAATAGCTGTTGGCAGAGAATTTATATGTCAGAATTGGGAGAGCTGCCAATGAAAGCAAACTAGTTTGAGTTCGCCATTGATGGCCATCTGAAAACTGCCTTTCACCAGCCGAAAACAAAAAAGGATGACTCGGCAGAATGGATAATGGACTTCTATGCACCAGCACCACAACAACAAAAAAGGCTGGATGGGGCGTGCCGCGTGTGTGTCTTAAAGCCAACTTTCCTCTGCAAGAGAGAAACCCTGCACTGCAGACAACAAAGGTTTCAACTAAGTCTGTAAAACTGAGGTTGAACTGAAGTCGTTGTTACACGTTGGAGATGAGAGTTAAATTGCTGAACTCCTTGAAATTCAGAAGTCTTGACTGGAGGAGCCATCTATGTACTTGAAATGCCATCCACTTGTTATTGCAAGAATGATGGGATTACATACAGTTTCTTCAATTTCACTTTTGCACGGAGATCCCCTGGCATTTAACACAGTGAAGGGACAGTTGCAACTGATGCACATGAAATCTCAATTTATTTCCCAACACTTTTGCAGTAGGGAAAGCCACACTTTTTGATTCACATCTGGACGCTTGTTGAGGAGAACACCGCAGCCCAGGGACAGTTGGAGAACTGACTACAGATGTGCTCATTAACTCTGCCAAAAGCTTGCTAAGGATTTTGCTTTTCCAGCTGGTAGAGCATGTTTCATTCGTATGTTGCTTAGGTGCTGCTAGAGGGTGGGCCAGAACATCAACCTGCATCTGAGCACCCTGAACCATTGAAAACCTGATCAGAAATTTGTGGGTTAGCCACTCCCTTGTTTTTACAATGATACAGAAAAACAGTAGTAGCCTAGTGCTTTTAGAGGGTAGCTGCCTCCCTTCCATTTCACACTGCGGGTTTTAAAAGCCCTTAGGCTTGAGCCTCAATCTGTTGTATCAAACCACATTCACCAGTAGCTGCTGTTTAGATCGACCTCTTGAGTGTTAATGTGTCTCTGCTCTGACTTAGTGAGAGAGGACAGGATCTGAGAGGACCTAAGTGATGATGACGTAGGGAAAGAGCAGCTATTTACAGGTAGCTGCCACTCATAGGTTTCCAGCTGCCTTGCTGTACTGAAGAAAAATGCTCTCTGCTGCAAAAATCCAGCACAGTGCCTGTCTGTGACCCCATTTTAAATCGCAGCAAGGTGTGTTATGGAGCAGGGAGGGTCCCAAAGCACAAGTTTCAGGAGGAGGTGGAGCAGGAAACACTAGCCTCCAATGACAGGCTGCCAGCACTGGTGCTAGCACTGAGGACGATTTGGTGGCATTTTATAACTGCTTTGCTCAGGAGGAAACAAGGTGCCCAGCAGTGGTGAGCAGGTCTATGTCATGTCCCTTCACTACCCTGCCAGTGGCAATTAGCAATACTAAGGGCTTGTGTCATAACCATACAGCTAAGGGTAGCCTAGAATTCCTCCTTACCTGTAAGGGGTTAAGAAGCTCAGATAACCAGGTTAGCACCTGACCAACAGGACCAATGGGGAAAGAAGGTACTTTTCAAATCTTGTGGGGGGAGGGGACTTTTTTTTGTTTGCTCTTTGGTGTGTTTGTTTTCTCTCTTGGGATTGAGAGGGCCAGACAGAAATCCATCTTCTCCAACCCATCCCAATCCAAGTCTCCAATATTGCAAGCAGGTTTCAGAGTAGCAGCCATGTTAGTCTGTATCTGTAAAAAGAAAAGGAGTACTTGTGGCACCTTAGCGACTAACCAATTTAATAGAGCATTCTAATGCTCTAATAAATTTGTTAGTCTCTAAGGTGCCACAAGTACTCCTTTTCTTTTTTAATGTTGCAACCGGTATAGGTAAGCCAGGCAAGGCGGATTAGTTTCTCTTTTGTTTTTCTTGTGAATTTTCCCTGTGCTAAGAGGGAGGTTTATTCCTGTTTTAAATAAATTTGTTAGTCTCTAAGGTGCCACAAGTCCTCCTTTTCTTTTTCCTGTTTTCTGTAACTTTAAGGTTTTGCCCAGAGGGGAATCCTCTGTGTTTTCAATCTGAATACCCTATGAAGTATTTTCCATCCTGATTTTACAGAGATGATTTTTACCTTTCTTTTCTTTGAATAAAATCCTTCTTTTAAGAACCTGACTGATTTTTCCATTGTTCCAAGACCCAGGGGTTTGGGTCTGTGATCATTTTGTAACCAATTGGTTAGGATATTATTCTCAAGCCTCCTGACCAGTTTGAGACCACCAGGAAGAGAAAGGAAATAGCTCTATTTTACAGAGCAGGAACAAAGGCACAGAGATTGTGACTTGGCTAAGGTCTAATGGGAAGACTGTGACAATACTGGGAACTGAACATAGATATCTAAATCCGTGTCCTGTGTCTTAGCTACAGACCCATCCTTCTGGAGCTAGCTGTGTGTGTTTGTGTTTCTAGAAATGTTTGTTACTGGATTTTGTTCCCATTCATAAGTGGGGAGGAGCTTTTATTCGTGTGAGCATGGGTAAATATGTACGAATGAGGGTATTAGTGCTGGAAGTGCTAGCTATGCTGTGTACACAGTTACTTGGTTTGAATGAGGACAAGAGAAGATTTTATAAATATGTCTTCTCCCTCTCCTCAGTCAGGAAGGAAACCAGCTATTTTTAAGATCTGGCATTTACTTATGCAGCCAAATGTAATGCACGAGATGGATGAAAGATTTAGACTGAGTTTCTGAGGCCTGTACACCTTCTGCTGTCTCTCTCCTTAAGCACTCTTCTCCCTGACAGACTCACAACCCAGCAATCTCCGCAGGCACCATTCTACTCTGTAACATTCAGTCATCCAAACAGGGAGCAGAAATGATACCATGTGACTCAGACCCCAATCACACAACGGGCACAGCAGATTCCAAGTACAGTGTTTGGAAGAGCACATGCTATTGTGCTATGGCCAATTTGCAAACACCACCAATGTACGGCGTTCATAAGAACTACACGTGGAACTGCAAACCACCAACACAAGTCACAGCAGAATGGGCCAAATTCAGACAGGCCGTCGTTTACAGGCTGTACATCAAACAGCTCTAGTCTGCAGCTCCCCAACCAGGCACCGCATGTATTTAGCATAGGGCTGAACATGACATTTAAAATCTATGGATCAGCATCAAGCTGGTTTTCTTCCACTCCTCCCCCCAGCCCTCCAACTGCCTAGAGTTTCATATAAAAATATTCCTTTTTGGCTGTAGTCACCTTCCTTTCCTGTTTTGCCATGTGCTCTGTTTCCATGCTTTGCAACTTTGCCCCCTTTTCCTTCCCTTCCAGAAATAATGGCGGTTGCATCGATAGCAGTAACTTCTTCAGGAACTGGTGACAAAGGGGAAATTGCAAAGCTAAGGCTAGCAACCCCCTCCCTCCGCTCTGTTTGCATGATATTCAGTGGGCTGCCATTTTAAAGGCACAATGCCTCTAACTTAAAAAGGTTTTGTACTGATTATATTGCCTACTGGTCATGTGTTATTGTCCCTGATCCCTTGACTGGGTAAGTGTAACTGATCCTCAGCGGACTCAAGGCAGTTACTGGGACTTTGAATCTCTTGGGTAGAGGCAGCAGTGCAAGGTGAGGTGAGGCAAAATTTAAAGTGTGGAAGCTTTCCGACCACCTTTCTCCCAGCATCATTCTTAGACAATACTGTTAACTAATAGATTTATTGGCTGGGTGTAGAGTTTATTCTACACCTAAGCTCTGAATGGAAAATGAGTGATTGCATGTGCAATTGCAAGTTTTCCATTAGGGCAGTGATGTGTAACATGTTAGCTAATGGGATTAAGAGATTTGGATTCTCTCAGCCTCTAGGCTTCCTAGATGATGATGGGCGAGTCACTTAACTGACACATCCCAGTTAACCTATCTTTCTCAAGTTTGATGCAAGTGAAAGGTAGCCTTACTACCCAAATTCTGACAGGTTTCAGAATAGCAGCCGTGTTAGTCTGTATCAGCAAAAAGAACAAGGAGTACTTGTGGCACCTTAGAGACTAACCAATTTATTTGAGCATAAGCTTTCGTGGGCTACAGCTCACTTCCTCGGATGCATAGAGTGGAAAATACAGTAGGAAGATATATACACAGAGAACATGAAAAAATGGGTGTTGCCATACCCACTATAACGAGAGTGATCAGTTAAGGTGAGCTATTATTAGCAGGAAAAAAAAAAACCTTTTGTAGTGATAATCAGGATGGCGCATTTTGTGTAATGACCCATCCACTCCCAGTCTTTATTCAAGCCTAATTTAATGGTATCCAGTCTGCAAATTAATTCCAATTAGCAGTTTCTCGTTGGAGTCTGTTTTTGAAGTTTTTTTTGTTGACGAATTGCCACTTTTAGGTCTGTAATCAAGTGACCAGGGAGATTGAAGTGTTCTCCAACTGGCTTTTGAACTGTCCGGTTTGGCCAATGTACTTGGCAGAGGGGCATTACTGGCACATGATGGCATATATCACATTGGTAGATGTGCAGATGAACGAGCCTCTGATAGTGTGGCTGGTGTGATTAGGCCCTATGGTGGTGTCCCCTGTATAGATATGTGGACAGAGTTGGCAACGGGCTTTGTCGCAAGGATAGGTTCCTGGGTTAGTGGTTTTTGTTGTGCGATTGCTGGTGCCACATGTGGCTCTTTGTGGTCCCACCTACAGTTGTGATGGAGTTCCTCACGCCCTGGCTGCAGTGGCGTAGCTAGGTGGAGCGAACAGGGGCAGCGGACATAAAAAAAGGTGCCACCCGCTTGGACTCACCGGGTGGTGCTCCAGGTCCTCGGCGGCACTGAAGGCCCCCACCGCTGAGGAGCCGGAGCGCGTGAAGGCCCCCGCCACTGAAGACCCGGAGTGCCGCCGGGTGAGTAAAAATTAAAAAAGGCAACTATAAATTAAAAAGGAGCCACTTTTCCTCAGAGGGGGAGCGGCTGCTCCCCCCCGCTCCACCCCTGGCTACGCTACTGCCTGGCTGGTTTCAGGAAGAGCAATCCAAGCGTTTGTCACACTCGTGCCATCCATGCTCTGTTATCCATGCTATCCACTCTATGCCATCCATGCTATCCACTCAAGACCTCACTTGGCGCATTAAGCAAGCTGGCACGAAGGGGAGAAAGAAAGGGACTTTGGGAGATGGAACCGGAGACTCAAGGGCTGCGTAAGTAGCACTGCAGACCATGGAGAGAACATGGTACTATTGAACCCTATCAAAGCACAGCGTTTTGATCTACTTAGAAGCATTTCTAAAGAGAACTGTTCAGAAGAGTTGTCAAGTTCTCTACTCTTAAGTCTAGTTGCAGGCTGTTATTTATGAATGCACTGTCAGATTTCCGTGTGCTGTAGTTTTTTGTGGGATGGGGTGAAGATACGTATCCTAAGTAGAATCTGAACGTGAAAATAGAAGGGTTATTCCTAATCTCCTTGGGGAGGGTGTTCCCGAGCCTTGGTGCCGCTGTTCAGAAGGTTCCATGTGCAGTCCATAGACCAGGGCTCTGTCTGATGCGATGTGCTGAACAAATTGTGGCTATCACAGAGGGTCCTGGGTAGCTGTGTTGGTGCCTCTTCAAACTTCCTTCCTGCAGCATAACAATGAAGAGTCAGGACTGCGAGGTTTTCACAGCGACTGTGTGCCATATTGACCTACAACCACTGTCGACAAGCAAAGGAAGG
Organism: Chelonia mydas; assembly: GCF_015237465.2. Classification (NCBI taxonomy): domain Eukaryota; kingdom Metazoa; phylum Chordata; order Testudines; family Cheloniidae; genus Chelonia; species Chelonia mydas. The sequence goes on from NC_057852.1 coordinate 16,333,055, forward strand.
AGTGCGGTTTCCTTTTGGTTGAAATGCAGCTTGGATTAATGCTAACAATATCTGGGTGGAGCGATTCTGTTCCAGCTAGCCTGGTCAGGCGTTCTTCCTGCTCAGCACTTTCTGTAGCCCAATGTTAGAATTAATTTAGTCATTTGTGAACTTGTGTCCTTCCTTGAGGGGTTTATCTGCAGCTTCAAACTGCTTCCCTGGAGCCTTGTCTCCATTAGGAAAACTTACACTGGAGTATGTGTAATTACAGTGAGGCAAGTCCATCATGCCAACAGGTTGCATGGAGTGGGGCTTACACCTGTGTATCCGGACTCAGTATTTTAGCAAATCAAGCTAGACAGCTATAAGCCCAATTTTGTGCCAGTGTAGCCTATCTAGGTGACAGGTTTACCATAGTGTAGCTACAGCAGTACAGGTATTCCAGGACAGATTTTCTTATCGTAGGCAAGACCTAGGTCATGTTTACAGGTGTAAGCTCCCCCAAATACAGGCATTAACTTTTTATTTCCTACAGGTAGCTAATGGCCTGGTTATCACCAATGTTTAGCACACTAGCAGCAAGCTGTAGCTATGAGACAGACCACCCCACAACTAGCAAAATAAAGAGCAGCCAAAGAGATGGTGTGTAAATGCAGCCGGAGTGAGGGAAGCGTTGGTTACACCAGCAAATAGACAAAGTTACCCAAGTCCCACATCCCCGAGTTTCTCAGTGATTAAAGTATGAATGGTTCCCCAAAGTCTCTCCCTTAAAACGCTCAATAGCCATTTTTTAACTAGGAAGGCCCCAATCACAGGCTCTTTAGGCCAGCACCTGTTCCCTTAGCATTACTGCTTTCTTGTGCTACTGATTGAGAGGTAGAAGAACCTGTATTATTTCAGGCCCCAGACTCCTCCCGTTCCCAGCATGCCCTGCTAAAAGAAACCAGCAGCACTCCTTCTCTTTCAGAGTGAAAAGCTGACTTTGTGCTGTGTTTGGAGGCGCTCTCTGAAGCAAAGGCAAGTGTCCCAAGCTCTACTTCCTGTTTTTCTCCTGAGAGAAAAGTCCAATAATGGTGAGGTAAACACGACAAGCTGAGCCACTCCCTTCCCCATTCCTCCCCCCTCCCCCCCGTTTTCTTAGAATCATGGCCCTAGCAACAATTGGGGATGAAGAGGCTCTGCCTGTCCTGGGGTCTCGGCTGCACTGCAATAGCTAACCCATAATGTTGCTGGGCTTTTCTGCAGCAAGGTGGGGTTTGTGCCAGCATGATGTACTGGCAGGGCTGGTCTGAGGTGTTTTATTGCACAGGGGAGAAAATTCTCTTGGTGCCCTGCCAAATGGCTGAGCACTGAAAGAGCCCACCACACAGTTTGCACCCCTCACCCTTCCTGAATATGGATTTGGAGCCCTTGAAAGCTGGCACCCAGGGTAACTGCCCTGATCACCCACCCCTAAGGCTAGTCCTACTTATTGGTCCCTTGTCCCTTTTACATGAGTTTGGTTTCACAGGGTTAAATTTCCCTACTCTTGGCAAACCCTTCGTCCACTTTCTCGAAGAGTATGGCTGTTTCTTCTCAGGTGCTTTCCTTTTCTTTGTGACAGTTGACACCCGCCGCTCCCGCCTCTGACAAAGTGAGTTCAGGAACTGTCTCTGCCCATGCTGTCAGAACACCATTTAATTGCAGTTGCATGTGGGGAAGAACAGCGCATGGCGGAAAGGATGTCAGAGGGCCCAGGACCTCAGCACTCAGGTGCTGTACTTTCTATCTCTACTTCCCGGTCAGAGCACTGCTCTGGGAATTGGGCATCTGGATTTTGTTCCCATCTCTACCACGTGACAGAGGGAATTGATTTAGGCCAATGGCTCTCACCCTTTTCGATACTGGGTCCTTATGTTACAGCAGAAAAGGCTTTTTGTCTATTCCTAAAAGAAATGAAGGATGGTTGTGACCCTTTGGCCCGTTTGCCACCCCTGAAAACTCATGATTTAACCTCTTTTAATATCCAGGTCCAAATCTGGCCACCAAAAACAATTTTTAGCCAAACTTTCCATTTTCTCTCTACCTTGGTGATGTTGGTGTAATTAATCTCCTAACATGTAAGCTCTGTGATATTCCTCTTAAACCTGACAGTAAGTTATCATTCTCTACTGATTCTCTCATCCAGCGGTGAGTGTGTGTTACTCTTTGTCCAGTCGGCGGAGGCTCTGAGCCTGTTACAGCCTCATCTATAGAGTCTTGGCTGTTTCACTCAAGCTGTAGTAACCTGTGCTTTCAGCCCTCCAGGATGGGTAGCTAGCACAAGAGCTACATATTTCTCCTGGAATAAGGATGAAATCTTTCCTCCTCTAAGTGAGTTGATCAAGCAGATAGAATATAGAGTCTGTCTTTAACTGAAACAGCATCTATGCCCAGGCCACATTCTCAAAAGGAAGATACTATGGAAGTGCTGTGGGTTTTGTTTTTTTTTATTCTCCCCCAAAGTGAAGGGCCTGCCAAAACAGGCCTCCTGTTCTAAGTTGTTTTCTTGACTAGAAGTGTGAAAAAATATCTGAAACTACCCTCAGACGTATGATTTTGACTGAAGAAGTATAGGAGGAGGAGCTGTGAGGCAACATTGCTTCTTTCTCTAAATTAGAAATGTGGCACTCTTCCAATGCATTAACTTTGTCAGTTGCCCGTGAGGGGCTTGTTATGCAGCTGAGAAGTTAGTATGCTGGAAGACCCGGGCCCAGATCCTCAAAGTTATTTAGGTGTCTAACTCTCATGAGTGTTAAGTGCCTAACTAACTTTGAGGGGCTGGGACTAACTTTCCCACTGGTGAGGCAAAAGGGTTCACTGAACAAAACACTATGCAGCGGAAAACTTCGTTGCGTTCCTTGATCTTTTAGAAGTGCTTGATTTCCCATAGCATGCCCATACGCTGCATGTATATGATTAGACATTTGTCCCCTCTTTGGGCATACAGCCCAATCCTGCTCCTGGAACCGGTGAGAGAGTTCCCATGGACTTGGAGTACAGGATTAGACCCATATGTATCCATAGAGAACTCCTGGGATAAAGCACCATCCCTGTGCCCAGTGACCTCTCCTCTGCTGTGCTCCAAAGCAATTCAGTCATCGCTGACTGTGTCGTGTGCTGTAAAGTGCTAAGCTGTTTCTTTGTTTCAGGTTCCCTGTTTAAGTTTCAAGGAGCTTGAACCCAATCTGCAACAGGTGATATAGGCTCCTTGCCAGGGAAAAACGAAGCCCTAACTGAGTCAGGGAGGGCCTTCAGTGCTCCAAAGAGAGCTCCTAAAATATAAACCAGTATTAACACCCTCCCTGTTCACGGATTGTTCTGCAGCAGCACTCCTCTTCCCTGCTCCTGGGTTTTGTTTCCAGCAGGAGAATTCCCTTTCCCCTCAAGACCATGGTGGCAAGTGCAGGACGAAACCCCACTTTCAGCTTCACGCTGCACATCAATTGCTCATTTTACATTTAAAAGTCCAGGCTGAACTCCCATTGATGTCAATGAGTTTTAGGGTCCCACATCTCTGTCAGCGCCATCCACCAGATGGCCTTCTTCGATCCCTGTTTGTTGCTTAAAAGAGATAGTAATGTAAGTGCCTTTCAGATGTGTTTCAGAGTAGCAGCCGTGTTAGTCTGCATCCGCAAAAAGAAAAGGAGTACTTGTGGCACCTTAGAGACTATGAGCAAATAAATTTGTTAGTCTCTAAGGTGCCACAAGTCCTCCTTTTCTTTTTTCAGATGTGTGGCATTAGTCACTTACCACTCTAGCAACAGAGGCCAAAGCAGTATGAACTGAGTTATACTGGCATGGCACTCGAGTGGTTAATGGAGGTTCTTGTTTTACCATCTGCACAGGAAAATGACTGTGTACTTCTGTAGCTTTTTCTCCATGAAATAGGCCTCTATCCTTCCTGGCTATCTGCATCCTGCAGTAATTTCCTCCCCTCAGCTAAAATGAAGTTTATCTATAAAATAATTCTTGAAGTTGCTATATGAGCAACAAGCAAGAGAGACAATTAGAATCATTCTTTCTTGCAGTGCAGTGGTATGATTCCAGCTGACTCTGCATGCATCTGTATGCCCTATTGATTAGTGTAGTATTCTCAAACCTGAAAAGTCGAATAGATTTTTCTTTTGGGTGGAGACTGGAGTGGATACTTGTTCTTGTAAAAAATTAAGTGCCTGATCTTGCAGTTGAAAGCTCTTGTTGTCATCAGATGTGTTTTGCACAAGTGAAAGTTACTACACAAAATGTAAGGCAGTAGAGAAGCAGGCCTCAAGTGCAAAGTATTTTTAGGAACAAAGATTCCTGTCAGGCTGGAATAACCATTGTGGCCTGTGTGTGTGAAAAGTTTTACAGTGTTTTCCACTCTCTGAATATTTCAGAGTGAATTATACTTGTAGGCCAAAGCCATAAAGTTCTTGATCCAAAGTTTAGAGGTGTTGAAATGCTGCATTGTCGCACAGATTCAATTCTAGTAAGAGGTTGGTTAAATTGTACATGAGGTAATTCAGACAATTAGAGTTTTAAAAGTTCTTTGAAGACAGAACATTGTGTAAGCGTTGATTATTGTATTAGTGTGACATGCAGCCTTAGTAATAGATGGGCTCTTTGATTAAGGATTAAAAAGGTTTTCTTTTTTGTCCATGGAAAATTATACAAATGAATTTAAGTACCAGGGAGGGATGAGTTTTAATTACAGAGGAAGGAAATAAAACCAAATGGAAAAGATGTGGGGAAAAAATCACAAGCAGCAGAGAACAGTCTACTGTGGGTATGGAATGCTTTATCTGTTGTACTTTGATTGTTTGTTTGTTTGTTAACCCACTTGTGTGTCAGAACTGCTATATTTTCTCTCCAATAAAAGCTAACTTGAAAAAAGCCTATACTTCCATTCAGGCTGCATGGAAGTATCTTAGTATATGCAGTTCCTAGGACCACAAGACACTGTGCGGTGCCAGTGTTTCTCTTCCTCATACGGCCATTCTAGCAGTGGTAGAGGACTGAAACATTTGGTGCCTTGATGCCATAAAACATGTGGTTGCATTTAAAACGATGAGGTGAAATGATTGTCGGTTTCCCTAGCCAGACAGTGTAGCATAGCCAGAGGATTGTTTTAAAATGATGATCCCTCCACACCCCCTCTTTAGTGTAAAGTGCAAAGCCAGAGACCATTCAGGAGAGAGTGGGCAGCAGGAGCTTTTGTGAAAAATACACAGATGGTCAAGTCATAATTGTTACTTCAAGGAATGTACATACAATAGTGTGCAATGGGCCCGAGAGAGGCTGGCCTTCTACAGTGATAACAGTACAAGGAGCCTTCCTTCTAACCCCTCTGTCTCCAGGCCAGCCATTAGTGTGGACCATTCACTTGGACTGGAGAGCTGATGGATGATCTATCATTTAGGGTGCTAGCCTGGGGCTCTGATTCACCTGCCTGCTCCACCACGGACTTCCTGCGTGACTGTGGCAAGCCACTTGCTCTCTCTGCCTCAGTTCCCCATCTCTAAAATGGGCATAATCGCACTGCTCTGCCTCACAGCAGTGTTGGGGGGATAAATACATTAATGATAGTGAGGTAGTCAGACGATGGTAATGGGGGCCATGTAAGTACCAACCATAGGTAGGGCTTGCTAATGCCACTTTATTAATGCCTGTAATACATGGCTAGCAAAGACTGGACTGCAAGGACTTCCAGTTAGCTCAGCCCCTGTCCGAGTGATGGAAGAAGTGAAGAACCAACCTGTATCTTCACCTTCCTTTGTCAACCGCACAAGCTGGCCTGAAATATATTAAATAAATAAGGCATAGAAATCAAAAGCGCTCTAGCTAGAGCCAGATCACTCGCAGCCACACGGCTACAGTTTGTCTAAAAAACAGGCACAATGCCTGATTGTTTCCTTGCAAGTAAACACAACCAGAACAAAGCCTTGGCTGTATGTGTGTGTGCTTGTGAACCTCTTTGTACTTATGTTCCTGGCTGTCCGCGGGCTGGCCAGAGTGATGCCGAAGGGGATGGGTGCAGGATACAAGCCACACAAAGAGAGACAAAAGGGAGAGATGTGCAAGCAGCGAGGGGACAAAATAACCCCTTGACCTTTCTCACATGCACAGTGAGACCTGCCATTAACCTGTGCCTCACTTATGACTCTGCCACGTCCAAAGATTTTATCCTGTCTGACGGTCCCCAACTGCTGATGGCAAGTTTAGAAAACCGATCTCGAGCTAAATGGAAATGTAGTTTGCAAACTGATTCAGATTAACCAGGCCTGCTCACAATTATTTTAATTGGCTCTAAAAACAAAACAACCACGCTAGTGAAGTTTACAAGCATGGCTAATTTGCTTCCTAACATGGTCATTTAGTCTTCATGGCAAGAGTGGGTGCAATTAGCAGCCTGGTGCTATCTGTTTAGCTTTTATTTGACATGCACCTGTTAATACAGCGCCGCTAATAGGTCGCCCGTTATGCTAACTGCTATGCTGATGAGATTTATCTGATTGAAGGCTATGAAATAGCTCTTCCATTTCCACACTGCTGAACAGCTCCACTTTCTGTCTGGCTAAGGGGATTCAGAACCTGCGACTTCATTGCCAGTATAAAGGGAGAGGAGTCTGTTTGTTTTAATTTTTGGTCTCAGCAGGTATGGCTTATCTGTTTCCCACGGTGATAGGCTTAGGTTAACACTAGGAAAGTTTCCCAGGCTTGACGTTCCCCCAAAGTTATTTTTAATGCCTGAATCCCACAAGGAATAACACTGTTTGATGCGACTTTTGTTTGTCACTGGCTCCTAGTGATAGAAGGAAAGAATGGGGAAACATTTCATGATGTAGTGCCGGGCTGGGGAACAGAACGCAAATTCTGTGGTAAAACTATGTGCACTGCAGTCTGATCAGGTTACTGTCGCTGTTTTCTGCCTTCTGTTTCATTTTTCCATTGTTTAAGTGGGCTGAGTGGGAATTTGATACATGTCTACAAGCATCTGGAAGGTGAAAATGCCGATGTTCCAGTCCTGCACGTGCAAGTCAATAAGAGTTTTGCCATTTATTTCTATCAAAGCAGAATCAGGAGCCATGGAGGGAGAAGAATTGTTTAGAGTGGTCTGAGGGTTATAATCAGGAGTAATAATATGGAACTGAGCAAAGGAGGCACCTAATTAAATGGGAGAATTCAGGCTGAATGTCAGCGGGAAATTCCTCCTAATGAGCAATAAAGAATAGTCTCCCAGGGGAAGTGATGGGAGATTGTTTGATATTTAAAACTGGACTAGACAAAACATTTGTGAATTACGTTATAAAGACAAAACCTACATTGGCCAGGGGATGGGCTTAAGGGGCCATCATTTTTCAAATGACTATTGATTTTCAATCCCTCAATTTTTTGATATTGTACTTAAGACTTCTAAAAGGGGACTGGTTTTCAGAGAATCAGTGCTCAGCACTTCCCCCAAATCAGACCCCTTTAAGGTGTCTAAAGTTAGGCACCAGAAATCACTAGGTATCTGGGGAAATCTTGGCGGATTTCATAACTCTTTTCCAGCTTTATGTTCTACAATATTTTCTACTTTTTTTTTTTTAAACAAAAATTCAAAGTTGAAAATTTAGTTGACACCTGCTGGCCAGAGGACCAAACCTATTAGCCAGAAGTAGATCTAAAAGACAAAAGGCCAGATTGTGCACTTTTTGGAGTTATTACATTAGGGCCAAGTCTCTGGTACACGTTTCTTCTACAGCGTTCAGGGTCCTGTGAGGAGGCCTCTGCTACTTTCCCCCCTCCTCAGCCTTCATTTTATAGGTCCTCCTGTACCACCATGAATAATAGCTTTCCCAAGCAGCAGTATGAAACAAACACGACCCCTGGCAATCTCTCTGCCCATAATGTTCTGAAAAGCAACAGTGAAACTGAAGTCTCAATAATTTCACACTGTTTCTGCTTAGCAAAGCCGCTGTACGATCTGTAGGAGTGGGCCTGGAACAGTGATGGGCCGTGACCGTTTTAGCGAGGCATGCAAGAACTCACTCGCATGACTTAGGCAGTCCAAAATGGTGTCCTCATGGTATAGTGCACACAAAGTCAGGTCGTGCAGAGGACACCATTTTGTTCTACAAAATGACGCCCTTCAAGGGGGCCTAAGTGGAATCGTCCCACAGAGAGCCGCCAGCTGGACAACATGCAGCATGGAGGGCATGCAGTGTGTACCTTGCATACATAGGCAGCACTCCACTGCACTGGAGTAGTTTGCAGACTCAGGAGGGCAATACTGCATTGGTTTACGTTCTGATCCCATTCCGTAGGTCTTCTTTCCAACCACCAGGGCAATGAACTTGCTTAATTAAAGATGAAAGCTTATGTTTTGCAGTCTTCGATGGCTTCTGTCACCATATCACCAGAGAGAGCTTCCCACAAGTGGATTTTTTTCCAAGCTCTGTTTTAAAATAGAAGCCTTAAAGTAGTTAAAATAGCTCAAGGGGCTGGGGGGGGGGGGTACTAAAGATTTGTATAATGTAACAAATGTAGGAGTGACGAAATAAATGAGACTGTGTAATGTTAATGATTAGGATGATGTCTGCGGTAAGCCGCTGAGTCTGCCCAGTATACACTAGCGCCCAGATTCTCAAAGGTAGTTAGGCACCTAACTCTCATTGATTTCTGTGGGAATTAGGCACCTATGTACCTCTGAGGACCCAAACCTAGATGTTTCCCAAAGGTGCCTTTCACCCATCTGACACAACTCTTGAGTACTTTACTGACCTCATTTTAGGACAGCTTCCATCCTCTAAAGATATTAGTAATCCTTTTCCAGTCTATATATGCACGTCTGGATCTGTGCTAGTTTGGAATTTCCCTCAGCTACTCCTGACAGACCCAGTGACAGCTTTGTAAACGACAAAGTAAAAATGGGGCATTTACGTTGGGAAGGAAGAACAGAGGATTGCCAGATTTTCTCACTGAAAAAAGCAAGAGCCAGACCCGGAAAAGCAAAAAAAAGCAAAAGGCAGTTAATGGCTGGCCCGCATGTGGAACGATACTGTCTCCTGGCAACCTATGGCAATCGGGTGAGAGAGTGAAAGGAGCCAGAATGAAGGAAAGTGCCAGCTTCTATTTCAAGTGGTTGAGAGAAGGTTTACTGTTCATTTACTGCAGACCTGCCCAGTTTATTAATATGCTGCATTCAAATTTAATCCCCACTGATGCAAAAGTACTGACAACAAGTATCTGTACAGTATACAGCTGCCCGTAGAAGAGTTGGTTGGTTAGTTATATTTGGCAGTTCCCATCTTTCTGCTCTGGCATTTGGTTGCCATACTGATTTTTTCAGTGTTAATTCATAATCGAAGCATAACCCTGGCATTTTCAGCTCTAAGTCCTGTTCATCCCCGATTGGTCATATCGCTAGTCATTTTTGAGCAACTGGCTTGTTACTTTGAATGTTGACCAACAGGTTTTTCATGGAAAAATTCTCCGTATTATCAAAAATATGTTGGAAAAAATGTTGACTTGCTCTAAACTGAAGTTAGTAGAGACCATTAGATTGGATTAACTCTGTTGACTTCAATGCGGGGATGAATCTGGCCTGCTGTTCCCTTTAAATTTGATTGTCCTGTCCAACTTTCCTTCTGCGTTTAGGTTATCACTGCTTTAGAGTGCAGGGGACAGATTTGATAAAAAAGAGCTACCTTTTGGCTTTCTGACTTCATAAAAAAAATGGAATTTCATTAAAAGACAAAAACAAAATTTGCAAAAGCTTTTTGGGGAAAAAAGGCCATTGACTGGGGGGGGCCGGGGGGGAATCTTTCAACCAAATCATTTTGACTACCTCTAGTATCACTATATATTGGTACTTAAGGGTCTGTCGGCATTTTCATTTCAAAACCCACTTTCAAGAGGCTTTTCACTTGGCTAGTGAAATTCATACCATATTTAATATACACTCAGTATTCTGAAGTTGTTTTGATAGCGCTGCTTAAGAAGCCATGTGCTTTAGGGGTTAAAGCAGGATGACTTTCGTTGCTAATCTCACAAGTCACTGAGATATTGTGTAACAACTGGCAAACTTGTTGACCTCGATATGACTCAGTCAACAAAACTGCTGACTGGATGGTATCACATCTAAGACATCAACGGCAGTCATGCTGGATAGTATCTTCACTGCTATACAGGCTTTGCAACTCTGCTTTCATTTCATGGTGTTTGACACTGATTTCCTTAAGTCAAAAACTCTTGAATGTGACTTTTAAACACAGAAGACGTGATTTCCCATTGCTCTGTACCTGGGGCCTAACTCATTTACACGAAGGTCTCTTTATACTGCTCTAGCACAGTAAGAAAGCCTTAAAGCGGGTACAAAATCACATTTGCTCCCACTTTACGTTGGCAGAGCAACATAAAGCGATCTTAATTCAAATGGCAATCAGCCTCTTTGTGTAATACCTTATGCCAGGCCTGAATGAATGAAAAACACCACTATGCTGATCTGGGAGAATCCACTTTGTACTGGTGTAAATGACTACACAAGGTGCAAGGCAACTGAGAATCGGGGTCAATATCTGTTGACGATACATGTACATTGGCACATAGTTCAAGTATAGAATGACAATAGGAATTTTGCAGCTTGTTTCAACAGAGCAAAATTAGGCCCTAAGACTTTAGGCTCCTTATATATTGGGCACTTTATAAATTGCGCAGCATCATGTAAACACCTGGCACTAAATACAAATAACATGAGAATTTAGGAGTCCATGGAAAGTTCATTTGCTCTGTGCTGTAGCATACCTTTTCATTCATAACAGTTCCCATAACTCTGGAGGTGCTACAAACTCATTGGAGATATAATTCCCGTGATCTGATGTGACTCTCTTCTTGAAATTCAGGGGCAAATCTGTGTAGCACTTCAGGTCTAAATGCCATCTGAGCCATCATCATTATTATTATTAATTTGCCTAGAGATCCCCAGACAAAATCCACTCTCCACTATGGTAGGCACTATACAAACACATAGTATGAAATTGTCCTTGCCCTGAAAGCTTAAAATCCAGACAGACAAAGGGTGGGATGGGAAGTGATTTTTGCAGGGTCACAGACAGAGCTTGCAGTAGAATTCAGGGCTCCTAATTGCTAGGCCAGTGCCTTATCTACTAGACCATGCTGCCACTTGCATGGAATTAGACCTCTAAAGAGACCATCTGATTTCAAAGGAGTGAAATGTCATCCTAAAGAAAGAGAGGGTTTTTGCTGTATAAATGTAAATGTCAGCAAGCAAACCATTTTGCCATTGAAAAGAAGCAGTGACTGTGAGATGTAGAATCGCACTTGTGGTAGAAGTTTAGTGCTTTCTGTTTTGCAGAGTGGAAGGCAAGATTACAATATTGTAAAGAGGATCAGAGAACCCAGTCTTGCAACTGACAGCAGATTTAGCCAGATCCTAGCTCTTCTTAGTCCTAGCTTTGCTCATTGAATACTGAATAATTTGTGCTGTTCATTAGGATGATTGCTTCCCTTGCCATGGGATGCCACACAAGCTTTGCAGACCATTTAAATATATATATGCATACAGAGAGATTTTCTTTTTCAAAGGTTCCCTGAGAGCAAGGGCTTCTGAAGACTGGAAGGTGGAAGCTCCCAGGGAAACAGGAATGTAAATCCTTAACAGCAGGATGCAAGACCACCTTGTTGAAATCAAGAGGATCTGGCAGACTTCATGATTAGTGGCCACCTGCACACTATTAGCTAAATCAAGCTACAAGCCAAATCCTGAAATGATTACTTAGGGACTGAGTCAGGCAAAACTCCCATAGACTTCAGAGGGAGGACTCTAAGACTTTATCGAAAGTGTGTGAAGATTTGTGTGCAAATGTATGTAGGTATATATCTTCCTAGCAGGAACTACACCTGGCTTGGAAGTCAGCACACCTCAGAGTGGGCAGATGGGATAGAGAGCAGCTGGTTAGCCACCCATCCCAAAACTTGAAGGGTCATCTTGATCAAGCAGGATGTGGAATGCAATTTAAGTGTACCCAAAATTACAAAGGGCTGGCGTAGCCCCATTTTGTGGCGTTCAGTGACAATGTGATGACCTTTTTGTCACAAGGTTGTTTTGCCAACTGAAGACTTGGTGAGTTTTTCCTGCAAGACAAACAGCTAAAGCAGAATAGTCAGAGCAGTCTCACAGTGGATAAAATGCCCTTCCTGCTGGGGATTTTTCAGGAGCAGAAGCTTATAAAGTCTGGAACAAGCTGTTTTTAAACATACATCTACAAGCTGGCTGTTGGTCAGCTCCTACGTGATCACCCTGCCATTCTTATCAGCACAGGTTTCCCCCCCAGGCATGATGAAAATAAAATACCACCTGAGCACAGAGCACTGAGGAGGGTGACTTCCAAAGCAGAAACAAAAACATTCAAAACCACCAACTGAACGAGTTTGTAAAACTCTGTTGGGAAAGAGGATGCTACCGCTTGACAAGACTGTAAAAAGACTCTGGCCCTTTGCCATAGCACAGGGCAGCATCCTGCAGTCTAAACCCTGCAAGGCTGCATAGGACCTAATCTGATCAAGGCTCAGGTGTGGGTGCGGGAGGAGCACAAGATCTGATAATTCCTTCTCTGAGGAATCCGATGAAGTGAGCTGTAGCTCATGAAAGCTTATGCTCAAATAAATTGGTTAGTCTCTAAGGTGCCACAAGTACTCCTGTTCTTTTCTATGAGGAAGTGGGGAGTGAGGGGTTGGAAAGGGTCAGGAAGAGGGGAGAGCCATGGCTGTACCTGCCTGTGTGCCGGCCATTAGAACCAGCCACTTGCTAGGGGAGGAAATAAGCTGTATCCTGAAAAGGGCATTGCAACTTGCTTCCCTTCTGGGGCAAGAAGGGGGTAGGGGGAGGAATTGCTAAATCACCAGTCGTTCTATGGCTTCCTCTTGGCATAGCGCAGCTAGACACCACACCAAACTCGAGGCAGAGCCTCGTCCCAATTAAGTGCTTGAGGTTGCAACTTCAATAATGTTCTTCGAACGTACTTTTCTTGTATGTAATTTCCTAGGGGTTTTTTTTCCTGGGGGGGGTGTGTAATAAATATAAAGGGAAGGCTAACCACCTTTAAATCCCTCCTGGCCAGAGGAACAACCCTTTCACCTGTAAAGGGTTAAGAAGCTAAGATAACCTCGCTGGCACCTGACCAAAATGACCAAAAATGAGGAGACAAGATACTTTCAAAGCTGGGCGGGGGGGGACAACAAAGGGTCTGTCTGTCTGTGGGATGCTTTTGCCGGGACCAGAGCAGGAATGCAGGTCAGAACTCCTGTAAAGGGCTAATAAGCAATCTAGTTAGATATGCGTTAGATTCTGTTTTGTTTAAATGGCTGATAAAATAAGTTGTGCTGGATGGAATGTATATTCCTGTTTTTGTGTCTTTTTGTAACTTAAGGTTTTGCCTAGAGGGATTCTCTATGTTTTGAATCTGATTACCCTGTAAGGTATTTACCATCCTGATTTTACAGAGGTTTTTCTTTTACTTTTTCTTTAATTAAAATTCTCTTTTAAGAACCTGGTTGCTTTTCATTGTTCTTAAGATCCAAGGGTTTCGGTCTGGGTTCAGCTATGCAAATTTGTGAGGCTTTTTATCAAGCCTTCCCCAGGAAAGGGGGTGTAGTGCTTGGGGGGGATTTGGGAGGGGGGGGCGTTTCCAAGTGGGCACTTCCCCTGTTATTTTTGTTAGGCATTTTGGTGGTGGCAGCATAAGGTCCAAGGACAAAAGGTAAAACAATTTGTATCTTGGGGAAGTTTTAACCTAAGCTGGTAAGAATAAGCTTAGGGGGTCTTTCATGCAGGTCCCCGCATCTGTACCCTAGAGTTCAGAGTGGGGAAGGAACCTTGATAGGGGGAAAAACAAAAATGTTCAACTGTAAAAACCTCCCATTATGCAGTCACAGCAGGGTGTGAGCGCAGACCCTACAGCCCTGGCTGCTACCCCTTGAGCAACCTAACTACAGTCGCTGGTAGTGGGAGAAGGCTGTTATCCCAGGTAGCACCAGGACCCAGCAGCCTGAGTTTGGGGGAGGGAGAACCCAGCCCATTCTGGCTCTCAATCCCTACCTTTCTATATATTGAGGGAGCTCTTGCTCTATGTGATGCCCCCAGAAGGGGGTATGGGCCACTGGAGCCAGATATTGGGTTACGGGTGGGGAAGGGGCACCCAGCCCAGCTCTCTCTCTCCTGCCCTACCCCCACCCATAGATGCTTCAGCAACTCCTAGGTGTTCCCAGTGCACTGTTTGCTACATCAGCTGCTTTGCCGCTGGCATCGGTCTGACCTGAGAAGACGTGTGGATTTTGGCAGGCTGCCACAATTTTCCCCAGGAAAATATCCATTTTTAGCCGTTTGTTTCTCAGCAAAGAATTTCATGGGACAAAGAAAAGGTACTTCCGTAGCCTGGGGGCACTCCCCCTGCCAAATAGCAAAGGCCTGCTGAAAACAACGGAGTTGTAAGATCTTCTCAGAGAAAAAGTTGTGAGAATCTTTTATAATGGAAAGAGTTAGGTGACTTAAATATAGGGGTTGCTATCAGCTCCCCCTATAATATATTGTGTGTGTGTGTAAAAGTAACACACACAGTGACATTTGTTGCTGGGGTTTGGAGGTTTGCATTGCTGTTTCTCCTTGCATGTTCAAAACAAAAAACATTCTGCGACTGTCCCAATTCAGATGAAAAATGTCACTTTGGTCATGGCATAATTTTTTGGCAGCTGGATCCTAGACTTGTTTCTTTCTTCATGGTCCTTGGCTAATGGACCTAGTATTGTACAGCATCCTCCCAGTTTTTAGCAGCGACTGTGAAAGAAACTCTTTGTCCAGTCAGTCACTGGGAAAGAGAGCACCTTGTGGGACTGGCAGATCGGCACCTCACGCCCACTCCATTAGTCACAGTGGTGGCGTGGGGTAACATAGCCAAGAGTGCTCTTGCCAGGCAAGACTCATGACGTTTACAGATCCAGTAATCTTGTGCCTCATGCACAACTTGAAAATTCTCCCATGTAAGCCAGGATCCTGCCTTGCCTTGTGTGGATACCCCGGAAAGGAAAAAGGAGCCTCTCCTCCTCCCCTGCATGTGGAGGGACCAGCACAAGGTCTAGGCACCACTTGAGGACCATTTTGCACTGCTCAGGCTTTTCGCTGGTGAGAAGGTCCGGCTAACATGCCTAACACTGCTCCACAGCCCCAGGATCTGATCTGTGATCTGCCAGCCTAGGTCTGAGGTCCCCTGCCTCCCTCTGTGTACGTTGCCATTAGCAGCCAGCGCTCAGACAGGCACGTTGTGCTCCTCCTTGGAACGGCAGTAGCACGGTCTGAGGCTGTCAGAGTCAGAGATAGCCTTTGCATTTTTGGGTTGGCCTGTGCAACCATCCCTGCCTCCCATTGCCCAGTAAGACTAACTCTGGTCCACCACGATATTACCACTATGCAGAGGGCAAGCCTGCAGACTGAGGAGAGGGTTAGTGAGATGATTTTTTAAGTGCAACCAGATGTAACTGTCTAATTTTATAAAAATCCCATGTAATGGGGATCTTTGGATCCCCTAGACTCCTGCTGCGGGAAAAGTGGAGCCCATCTGTTTATGCTGGAGTCCCTGCACAGCTGCTATATTGAGAAGAATTTGGCAAGAGTCAATTGTTCAAATAAGCTATGAGCTAGGGGCCAGATACTGGAGGGTTTTATGTGCTTTCCGGAGAATCCTAGCACTTACTTAGCACTTTGCAAACTAACTGATTGTCACAGCCGCCCTGTGAAGCAGGTAGGTGAGGAGATTATTCCACATGTTACAGATGGAGAGACTAAGGCAGAGAAATTAAGTGACTTGATTTAAGGATACAGAAGGATTCAGGGTCGGGGTGGGAATTAGAATACATGTGTTGCTTGCTCTCGGGCCCATGTTTAGTCCACTAAACTGTGCTGTTTCTCACCTCTGTCCCTCTTTGCAGTCGGAGATCACAGAGAAGAAGCCTGGTCAGCAGTAGGCAGGTATCCTAAGATGTCAAAATGCTGCAGGGAGATCTCGGGCTCCCTGGTTAAAATTCTGCCATGCAGCTGAAGGGAGACTCGGGATGAATTCCCTGCCTCTGATAGCAGTCACCCCTCTCTCTGGATACTACTGCCAGAGATTACTTATCTTTGGGGCTCATAAAAATACTTTGAAGTGGACCAGGTTGTACCAAACAGAAAAACCTTCCCGGGGGAGGAGGATAATAAGGTCCCACGGAGTCATTAACCCCACCTCCCATTTCAAACAACACGAGCTGAACACCATGCATTGTGATCAATGCATTCAGTATATTTTTCAAGGACAACGTGTAATCGCTTCCAGCCAAGGGCTCGTAATGTAGGCCCCTTTGCCAAGTCCTGAGGCCTCCCTCCTTCATGATGAGAAAGTGATTTTGTTTAAGTGGGAAAAGAAATTAATCGTTTCCCCAGTCCCTCCCCCCACTTTTTCATAGAGCAATAATTACAGACCCTTGGGACCTTGCATCATAAGCTTGGTGGGAAAATGTGTGTGGAAACACCCTTGTACAGATGGTTGTATTGGGGGAGGGATAGCTCAGTGGTTTGAGCATGGGCCTGCTAAACGAGGGTTGTGAGTTCAATCCTTGAGGGGGCCATTTAGGGATCTGGGGCAAAAATTGGGGATTGGTCCTGCTTTGAGCGGGGGGTTGGACTAGATGACCTCCTGAGGTCCCTTCCAACCCTGATGTTCCATGATTGCTGGTCTGCGAGGAAGCTTGTGGCAGCAGCAGCCCTCCTCTAGAGCTCTGGCTTGGCCTGGGTCTGCCCAAATATCAAGGAATCCAGAGTTAGAGATTCATGGATCTCAAAGGGCAGCCTATGATCTTCAGGAAATGCTGGTGACAAACTTTCAACCCTACTGATCAGTTTACATTTTCAAGGGTGTATGTGCAAGTCAAATGGCCTAGAAGTGCGTGTGCATCAAAATATCTTCTCCCCTCCTCATTTCCACTTATATGAGGAAGGATATTCTCTTCCCCATTCCCCATAAAGGGGGAATGTTTTCACCCCAGTCCACATTACGCTGACCTGGGAGGGAGGGAGTGGGTGGGGAATCTCTCCTTCCTAAGAATCATGAGACTCTGAGGGGACAATACACTCTTCCCTGTCCATTCGCCTTTCAGAAATATACTTCTGACCAATCAAATGAAAGATGGGATTAGCCCTGGCACTCCAAGGACCCCTAGTTCAGAAACTTAGCATGGATTTCATGCTCCCCCAAGTCTGCTCTGCCTGACTTCATTGACTTCAAAGGGGCTACTCCCAAGAGTAAGGTTACATGCATATTTACGTGTCTGAAGGATCAGAGCCATCATTTGCAAATACTTTGGGATCTTTTAGGATGCCAGGTGTTACAACATTATTTTATTATAATAATAAACAATAGCTGACTCAGGTGTTTGCTTATGGGATTTAGAACCCATGTCTGACCCCATAGGAAATAGGGTAGTAGTAATATCTTGTACAGTACAAAACAAAACTGCCCTACTAAAACAAGATACTCTACTTCAAACACTTCTCCCCCTAGAGAGAGGATAAGAGAACAAACGCATGACAGATGCACGGTTGCTGGAAGCTGCTCAGATACTGTGGTGATGAGCTCTGCATAAGAACCCAGACAGAATAAAATTGTCATGAATCCTGAACCCTATTTTCTGTTTTCTTTTTTTCTGCCAAATACTGTAAGCATAGGAAATTCCAGCCTGTGACCCTGAAATCGTTTCCCCTAGTGCTGTCTACATATTACATTCATTGCCATGTTCTTGATCATAATCTGCACAATTTTGCATTCATGTACGTTCAGTGCTATTGGCCAGGTTTCCATACGAGGACTCAACAGATCTCAGTGAATATTAATATTCATTGTAAGGCAATCTGCTTTGCTTCCTATTGTGCCTGATATTGTTTTTTCTTTTCGTTGTCTCACTGTTGCTAGCAGATTATCTCATTAATTTTTAATTTTGCAGTTTCTGGAGATTTTCTTTTTTCTGTCTCTTTTTTTTTTTTCTCCAAGAGGGAAAAAATATCCTTTGTTATGACAGTCAAGGAATGTTGAGCTACCGAAAGCTGTGAAGTTGCAATATTACTGACACTCACAATGTTATTGCAAGTCTTGTGCTATCTGGTGTCTTCTCAAAGCTACATCTCCTAGAGCCATGTGATTAGGAAAGAATCTCGGTTTTCATTTTTTTTTTTAAAAAGTGTTTTCCCAGCCCTCCTGGCTGTGGAGAAATGTTACAAATCCTAACGGCTCAAAACCCAGAAGGCAAATAAATTGCCCCCAATTTTTTATTTTTATAAGTCACACGAGTTTACACCTAGTCTCCTTAGTTTGGGAGCCTGAATCATGATTTTTGAATGCTTGGGGCTGGCAATACTGGAAATGTGTTGACAGGCTACTATGAGAACTTTGCATTTTCACTGTGGGGAGAATAGCTGACTCAGGTGTTTGCTTATGGGATTCAGAACCTTTCATATCTATTGCAGGTATTCCGATTTAAGTTTGTATCGCTTCAGAGTCAGTATCCGATGGTAAGTCCTTTGGACTGCAGCCAAGAAAACATGTTCTTCTGACTATACTAGTTTAATATACTGCAGTCAGAAAAATCTTGCAAGCCCTTCTCCTAATGTTAATCACTATCAACTAAGTGGTACTATGGTTGTGGAAGCCAAAACGTGAGGGGAAGGAGAGAGCTCCCACATGGGGTCCTGTATTTTAATGACCTCAAAGCTGTTGGTGGAGCTCGTTGTGAATCAGAGATGATGCACTTGGTGTCTGACTACACTTCCAGCTGTAGGGGTCTCCCCTTCAAAACAATAAAAATAAAATTAAATAAAATGTATTGATCTGTTAGGAATATTGGAACATCCTGAAATATTTAGGTAAGGTTGATCAAAAATTGAGTTACTGCACTTGACAATGGTCCCCTCTTTCCGATAGTTTCTTCTAGTTCTCTCTGTTATTTCAATGTTATTCTGTCCAATGTTCTTTCCAGATGGTGGGCTGCTAGGATGGCCAAAGAATGTCTGTGTTAGGGCGAGTCAAAGTCCCTACCCCACTGCAAGAATTTAAAATTGATTGAACAATCCATCAGGAAGCCTTATTTTTTATATGGAACATTTTGGATGCTGTGGTTGGAGGAGCTTTGGATTTTAAAATGCTCTTCTACTCTGAAAAGTGACTGTATTATGTGTTTCTGCATGGGTCTCATCAGATCAAACCTGCCCGGCCGACAAGTAAACAGGTTTCATTTTTTCTTTCTAACTGCCAGCGCTGAAGTATGGAATCTGACAGTCAAGATGGGTTCACTCTGTCTCACATCCCCACAAATAACGGCTCTGCTTTTGGAAATTAGTTAACAATCCTCCAGGGTGAGATTGCTGTGGAGTAAGATGCTACACAGTGAGACTAATGGTATCTCAATCAGGCCCGTGAGAATTCATGAACTGCAGTAGAATCCAGCTTACTGTCCCACAGTTGCATTTGCTCTTCAGTGCCAAGAGGAGTAAAAAGTAGGCAAAGCTTATTTTGATCAATAAAGACTGCCAATGACTCTGGATAGGCACAGAAAGATGAAAGAAGTAAAAAGGGGGCGTTTTTATTGAGTCCCATTTCAGAGCCAACCATCCTTTAATAATTTTATAGCCAAATTATGAAACCATTTTGCAAGAAAGCTGGAATTGTTTTTTTGTTTTGTTTTGTTTTTTAATAATGTGTGGTCTAAATGTTCAAAAAATCTGTTGGCTTGTTCCGCTAAATGGGTGAGAATGCAGTGTGCAAAGCTAAGACCCATTCGTGAATAGGACTGATTACTTACAGCTCTCACCTTGTAAAGTAATGCCACTCCGTTCTGATCTACTGAGATATAACTTTGTATCATTTAAAATCAGTTAAAATCAGCTACCAAAATGGCATATCATAGGTACCCCCATTTGAGATCTAAGTCCTACTTTTGGACTATAAACTGCCTTTTATCCATGATGGAGCTCCCATCTGTCTAAATAGGACTTGTGCAGTAAGAATGATATCAGTACCATATACTGCCTTTTTTTTTCCATGACTGTGATTTTCATTAGCAAAAGGGTGGTCAGTTCGCAACTAGTGTCTGTGGACCTGATTCTCATTTATACTGCAAGAGCAGTGTAAATGGCCATTAACATAAATGAGAATCAGGCCCTATTTCTTTTAGTTTCTTTATTTAAACTTTGCAAGGAGTAAACTTTTTTTTTAATGTGAAAAGTTATAAAAGAATCTCAACTCCTTGCAAAGGATCAAATGGTAAAACCAGACCATCCTTTACAAAAGAGATTTTAATTGTATGCAGTCAGTATGTCTTTCTAGTGTTGCAATACCCCTGCTGTCAGATATCTCCTATGCATATGTGGCTCACTGACTTCTCTTCCTTGGTTGTTCATTTACATTTGCCTGCATGCTATAGCAGCTATTTATGCTTCTCTCTTTCTCTCTTCTCCCCCACCTCTGTTGGTGGTTCAGCTTTTCTAGTCATCTGTTTCCTGTTGAAAACTTGCAAAGCAAAATCTTGCAAAACTCCCTGTACTGTAACTGGAATAGGTATAAAAAATACCAGTGGCCTTTCACCCTCCCAACAGTTATATCTTTGGGGGAAATAACTTCCAAATTAGCCAGCTAGATGTAGTGTTGCTATTTTTCAGTTGTTTTTGTTCTGTCAAGCCTTGACACTGAGCCAGTTTGAATTGGCAGCCTGATTTCTGGAATAAGTCATGGGGAAAGCAGCAGAACACAGTCATTTATCCTTGAAACAAAAGCATTAACGATTGAGTGTCTGATTCTTCTCTCACTCATACTAGTATAAAGCAAGAGCAACTCCACTGGAAGCAAGAATATAAGGAGTCTGAGAAAAGACTGACTCTGACTGTTCATAGTGGGGTGAAAGTGTGATATTCATCTTGTATGATAAGAAAAGACGACATAATTCAAGGCAGGTTCTGTTTCACTAGAAAAAAAAAATGTTACCAAAGTCTTTTGCAGTGATATTTTTGGAAACATATTGTGCCAGATTCTGTTCTCTGTTATGCTGGTGTAAATTGGTTGAAGTCAGTGCAGTCACTCCAGATTTATGTTGATGTAACTGACAGCAGAATTTGACCCATAGTACTCTGAGTAAGAACTTTAATTTTAGATGCAGTAAATAAGAATAAATACTAGTACTCACAAGAATACTTTTAATCTTCCAAGAACTTTACAATCATTAATAATTTGCAGAATTCTGCAAAGTGCAAAAGAATTTGGATCAGACTCTGATCCCACTTACACTGGTATAAACCCGGAATAACTCCATTGACTTCAGTAGAGTTACTCTGAATTAACACTAGTGTGAGATCAGAATCAGCTCCAAAAACTTTACAATTCCACAAGAGAGCCTTGCTTTGTAATGCATTGATCAAGACTGCCAGAATGCACAATGTGGAAGTGAGAAAAGTGTGGAGGAAGAAAAATGAGCTATTGCAATGCATGAATCCCTCACCATAACTTAAAGGGGAATTCTAAGCTTTTATAAAAAAGTTGTTTTGAACAGCTGATGACTCAAAGTGATAAACAGAATACATATATCTACTTCAGTATGAAAACTACAAAGTCAAATCCTGCAGTCCTTACTCAAGCAAAACTCCCACTCATGTCAAGTAAGTGGGACTTTGGTTAGACTAAAAGCTGCGAGACTCAAAGGTTTTCTACACTTCAAATATCAGCCATAAACATGTTGCCAACTGTGTTAATTTTATTGTCAGTCATGCAACATTTAGTGTTTTTTCTTAAATCGCCAGCTCCTGAACTCATACGAGTATGTAAGAATCTCAGCTTTCATTTTTTTTAAAAAGTAACTTTCTATCCCACATCTGTGCAGAGAAAAGCTTGACAAAGTGAAGTGAGTCAACCCTAAAAGCTCAACCAAAAAGCCAAATAAAGGAACCTGTACATTTATATATTTAAATGTTATTATGTAAAGTCAATCTCATGATTTTGGGGAGGCCTAACTCTTGATTAGAGTGCTTAACATGGGCAGTACTAATGTCAGGAGCTCTGGTTACAACACAGTTGTCCCCAACTTGGTTTTAAAATGATTCCACCTCGCAGCGTATATGGGACTGAACTGTGTTTTTAATTTTGTCCCTAACTGCTGAATTGTGCTAAAGCCTGGGGCATGGCAATTTGGTAACCACATCTGTGTTATAATTGCATCCTGACACAATTGATTTTTGTAATATAGATGGAATCAAATATGGCATTAAAAAAGCATCAATAATAGACACATCCTGCCTTAAAGTGTCCTGACAGTTTCCAGTGCAATTTGGTTTGACTTTGTCTTGTCCATCACCTCTACTAGGGAACTGATTTCTGTTAGTTCCTTTCACATTGAATCAGGCTTGCTTATTTACACTGAGATATGAAAGAAATATGAGACATGTTCACAAAGTTTTGCAGAAACGTAGTTTTGTTTAAACTTGAGATTCCATCAAAATTTTGGAACTCAGTTTTTTTCCTGAAGAAAATGTCACTTACCTGCCAAATTCAGACTTTTCATAGATTCCAAGGACAGAAGGGACCATTGTGATCATATAGTCTGACCTCTCATATGGCACAGGCCAGAGACCTTCCCTCAAATAATTCCTAGAGCAGATCTTTTAGAAAAACATCCAATCTTGATTTTAAAATTGTCAGCGATGGAGACTCCACCACAACCCTTGATAAATTGTTCCAATGGTTAATTATGCCCACTGTTAAAAATGTACTCCTTAAATTTGAATTGTCATCTGTTGGAGGGTAACTCGTTGGTTACATTCCAACAGATGACAATGCAAATGCCCTATTGAAATAAATGGGAGTTTTGAGAGTGTCCTTGTCTCATGAGAAAGTTGCATCGGTTTAACTTAATTCCATTTTAGTTAAACTGGTGCAAATCTCTGTGGCCACTCTTATTTCAATTTAAGAATGGCTTATTTCAGTTTAAACCAATTCCTAATAGACTGAAGGTGTACCTAACCAAGCCTGGTTTAAAATGAAATAAGTGTGTCCATGCAGCCTTTAGCACTGGTGTAACTAACTCAGTTTAAAGCAGGTTTCAGAGTAACAGTGCAACTTTCTGTTGCTGACAAGGTAGAAGGGAAATGTCCCCATCGGTGCTGTCAGTGTCTGTGATGTGATCAGCTAGGGACAGGGAAACACACAACTCTCAATTCAGACTTAACACCTGATCCTGTAAGGCAGTGCTTCTCAAGCTATCTGGGCAATTTTTTTCCCCAATGTGCGCGTAGACCGGCACCGGTCCGCAGACCACCATTTTGAGTAGCATTGCTGTAAGGCACTGAGGATGTGCTGTGGAGCCTCGACTTTTCCTGCCTCTGATGGGAGTTGAGGAGAGTCAGCACTTTACAGCTCTGCTCAGCGCTTGGCGGGATCAAGAGCTGAGCCTGGAAGTGTGGGGGTGGGGAATATTCATTTACTTTAAATGGTGTATTTTAGATCTCTTTTTAATATCAATATTAGCATTTATTTAAGTGTTGAAAGGGTTAAGACTAATTATTGGCATTTTTCTTTACAAAAGCCTCTGTCCACAGGGAACTGTCTATATGTTTTAGATTTTCTGCTCTTAATCTACTTTCTTGGGGGTTGTTTTTATGTTGTAAATACATGCCACATTTCTCACTCCAGCATGCACGCGCACCCTAATAACCGCAGTTCACATTTTTGTGCCAAGGTGACGTTATGCTTCTGTTCCCACAGCACATTTCTTTTGTTCAGGTTGTAAAAAATACTATCTTTTGCCGTGTAAGACAGGCTTTTCCGAAGCCTCGGTGTAGGCTTAACTTTGTTCCCACTGAAGTCGCCATTAAGACCAACAGTGGGCATGGTTATGCTAAGATTTTACGCTGTGATGTTAATACGTGCCATTACACCCTGAAATGCTAGTCTGGACAAGATAGTGAGAGCTTTTGAAAAATCACATGTGTAATTATCTTCCTTGATATTGGTAGCGAGGAGAACAGATAACGTGAAGAACAACTGACATGCAGTGTGTTAAATGTGAAGGTTTAATTTATTTAGCCAACCATTTATTTGCATTATTTAACATTGAAGGGGGAAAAAAGTTTTGTATAGTTCTTATCTGCTTACTATAACTGTAAACTCAGCTTCCTTTCAAGCGGGTCAAGTGACTGCTACCAGAAAATCAGGCAAAAAGCAAAGTCTTTGGAGTACTTTTTCTTTAAGAAATATTTGGTATACAGAACAGACAATTTTGTTTGAAAATCTGGTAGACCACATTAAGACATCGTAAAACATGCAAATAAGCACATCAGCACCTTCCTGTTGCTGCCAGTGCTGTCTAAGTATATCCTAACAGTATGGATGCCTAATGCAAAGCCCATCTGGAAAGCATGCACCAGCTGCTTCAGAAAACACTTTGCCCTGGAACAAATCACATCCAATTGCTCTCAAAAAGCAGATGACTCTGTGACTAAATGGTCTTCAGAGAGTTAACTCTGTACTCAGGGGAGATAAAGATCACCGCATCTTAATAATATGGCCTCGCTCTTTTCCTCCAGAGATATCCAAGTGCTTTACAAACGTCATCCCAATTTTACACATAGGGTAGCTGAGTCACACAGAAGTAAATTGACTTGCCCAGTGTCACAACCAGCAACAGCTCCCAGGTCTTCTGAGTCCCAGTCCAATGGTCTACCCACTAGGCCACATTGCTTCCCCATTTTTCAACATATGTCTATCAGAAAGAATGATGAACTTCCAACATAGCTATGCAAACACCGTGCAAGTAGCAACAGGAAAAAGTCTATTTATCTTAGACATGAAAAGAACTCATTGATATGAAACTTTGTTTTTCCATCCACCCTTGTCAGAGAATTTGTGATCAAGGGAAGAACTGGAAACACCACACCCTGAATGTGTAAGATTGTTTTGACACGAGGGACATATAAAAGACAGTTTCAGGGATGATTTTCAGATTGCAAAACTGCGTACCTGAAATCCTTAGATTTGACAGAAGCTTTCCATTCGGAATCTAACCAAAATATTTGTTATAATTTTGCCTTGGTAAGAAAATGCTTTGTTTTAGTCTGGCCATAAATATCCTGTTTGTCCCCTCCCACTAAAACCAAACTCCCAGCAGGAATTTTGCTGCAGGTGAGTAAGAAGTGATGAATTAATTTGGTGCTAGAACAAGGAAGGTAGGCTTAAACCATCTTCCCATCTGTGGGTGTATGGTATGTTTATACACATTGGATAGGAGTACCTCACATGTGATTGTTGCCTTGGACTTTTGTGAACGTGAACTTTGGTGGGAGAATTTAAAGCTGTCTATGGAGTCCCAAATCTATGTCTTTCTAGTTAGCTAATAAGAATAGTATGCATGCCTCTCTTGAAATGTCCTCTTTCCTCCTTTAATTTTCTTTCGACTCCATCTTAGCACAGACTCAGGCTCTGATTCTGCACCCCTTGCGCGTGTGAGTTATCCCAGGTGAGCAGGGTGGGTGGAGCAGCAAGTGTACAGGCTACAGGCAGCTCAGCAATACCACCCACCAACTATGCCAAGGGGCAGACGGAAGGGAGGGAGCTAGGATAGGAAAATGAAAGATGGAAATAATTGCACTGCAGGATGGGAACAGGGAGGCGGGGGAACAAGCAGAGGAGTTAGTGAGGAAGTGCCGGGAGAAGACAAAAGCATAGAAAGTCTGAGAACAAAAAGCTCAGGAGGAAGAGGAGGGAGCATAGAAACAGCAGGAGACAAGAAGGAAAGAAAATAAATGTGGAGCAAGGGAGGCTTTTAAATAATGGGACTGGGATTGGGAGAAAGGAGGACAGTGAGGAAGATGAGATGGGGAATTGCCTCTGGAGGGTGGGATGTGCACTTTTCTCTCCCTCACCTCAGCTCCCCAAAACCCCTATGCATACCTCCCTGACCCCTATCTACAGCCCATCTTCCTCCCCCACGTTCCAGGATAAGCATCCTGGTTATTTGCTTTGATACATCTGTTTGCCTTAACAACAGTGCTTTCCCCTGATGGTATAAAAAAAAAAAAAAAAGGCATTTTCCCCTGGGAGGCAAGACCGTCCTGTCTGCACTTGGGATTGTCTGTGTTTATAGGGACAAGAGTCTTTTCATTCCAAGATACTATGGGCTGTTTTGGCAAAGCGCACTGAATGAGTGCATTTATTGCCTCATTCTAGAAATGCAGCTTTTGCGGGGCTCTCATTTCTATTGATCGTGATTAAAATAGTCCAGGAAAGCTGGACCCACGTCTTACAGAACAGATCAAGCGTCATAGCATATATGAAACATGCCATCCCACTGGGAGAAAGCGTCATTGCTGACTCAGTAAAACACTATGAGATCAGAAAGGCTTCCACGTTAAAAAAACTACCAGTCATAGGAGAACAAATGAGTTTACTTTGGAAGACCGTATGGATGGGATCCAATTATGATCCCATGGGGAGGGCAGGAGAGTGCATTGAATGGGGTGGCTCATCTCTTTATTTAAAGATGAACACCTTTTTCAATGTTTATTTTTAAAAGCATTTCAAATCAGGTTATTTTAGGAAGTAACTATTTGCAGGATAAATCAATACAAGCAGCCCTGCTTGCTGCTAGCACAGATCTCTGTGTAGGCTCAATGAACTCTAGTATTATTACAGTGGCATCTACAGACCCCAGCCATGCTAGGCACTGTACATACACGTAGTAACAGATAGGCCACTGCTAGAAAATTCTAAATAGATAAAGGCTGGGAGGGGAAAGAGAGGTGGAATAACTTGCCTAAGGTTCACACATCAGAGCTGGGAACAGAACCGACGTCTACTAAGTCCTAGTCCAGTGTCCTACCATAGAGTCATAGAGTTTAAAGCCAAAAGGGGCAGTTAGAGTACCTAGTCTAACCTCCAGTCTATCACAGGTCCTTACATTGCTCCTGGTATTGAGTCCAATAACTTGGGTTTGGATAAAGCATATCTCCCAGAAAGGCATCCAGTCTTGACTTGCAGACATCCAGACCTGGAGAATCCACCACCATTTTTCTTGTTAGTTTGTTCCAATGACTAATCACCCTGACTGTTAAAAAGGTATGCTTTATTTCTAGTTTGAATTTCTGGCTTCAGTTTCCAGCCATCAGTTCGTGTTATGATTTGCTCCACTAGACTAAAGAGCCCTTTAGTACCCAGTACTTTCTCCCCGTCACGGTACTTATACACTGTAATCAAACCACTTCTCAGTCTGCTTTTTGAGAAGCTCAACTGATTGAGCTCTCTAAAGTCTCTCATTGTTAGGCATTTTTTCCAGCCAGCAAAGCGTTTTTGTGGCTCCTTGTTGCACCCTCTCCAATTTTTCAACTAAACCCTGCTGCTTCTCTGTAGGGAGGCCATTGCTCCTGCTAGGAGTCTGCCCTGCATTCCTAGCTCCACCGCTCCTTTGCAAGTGCACTCCCAAGCCTCAGCTCCTTCTCATGCCTGTTTGGATCCTTGTAGGGGTGAGTCTTCTGATGAGCTCCCTGGCATTTAGTGCTTGGCATGGGATTGAATGTTGCTGGTTTGAAACCTGCTTGGGTAAGTCTGTTGTTTAAATAAAAAAAAAAAAAAAAAAGTAAAAATCAACATTACTTTTTGTGTTTGTTTTCAAAAGGCAATTGCTCCCACCCCACCCAACCTGAGACTGAGAAGTCAGATTCAGACTTGTGCAGGCATGGGGATGAGAGCGTTTGGGGAGTGCAGATGCAGTGCTGTTCTGTTGGTTGGTGTTCATTGAGCATACACTGATCTGTGTTAGCACAGGCCTACCCTGTAGATGGATCAGCCCTGGGGGATTGTTTTATGTTAATGGCGCTTTCAAAACAACCAGCCAGATTCTCAGCTGATGTAAATCAGTACATCTCCATTGAAGTCAATAGAGCTATGCTGGTTTACCATGGCTGTACATCCTGTTCCAGAAACTCAATTTCCATCATAAAAAATACAGAGAAAAGCTTATAACACATGCTGGGGGGAGAAAATGTCCAAAATGACAGCACCTGCCATCAGTAGCAATGAAGGCTCTCTGCCACTTCAGCTGACAGGACCCAGGTTTGCCCTCAGATACCTCCGAATACAGCTCTTGTGGCAGGGAGCCAATTAGAGCTGTGCATGCACATCTGAGAGCAGAACTGGGTTAGCTGCATAATAAATTAGATAGGTAGGGTCTGATCCTGCAAAGTGTTGAGCACTCTCCACTCCCGCTGGCTTCCAGGCAGGATCAAAGTCATAAGACGAGACTGTGGCTGGCCTTCCCTGGGTGCAAAAACAAACACAGAAACCAACACCTCACGCCTCTAGTTTGAAATTATGCAAGTATTTAAAAAGCCCTGAACCTCACCATATTTTAGACAGGAAGCAAACAAAGAGATACTTACAATCTTTGCCCATTTCAGGCAACCCTTACTGACTCCTAAGCACTAACAAAGCTTTAGTTTTCTTTGTAGACTATGGAGAGATGGCTGCGGGAGAATGGATATAATGCTGCACTAAGCTCAGAGAGGAGAAACTAAGAGTGAGCTGTTTTAAATGTTTAACATAGTATTATGCAGTTCTTTGTACTTTTGTTTCTTGTTTTCTTCAATATGTTTTCTTTAGTTGCCTAACATGGACTGGTGTGTGATGTTACAAAACAAATAACTGGTACTGTTTTGATCTAGCAGTTTAAAATTCTCCATTTGAGCAGCTAATATGGGGCGGGGAGAAGACAGGGACATTTTTTTAGATTTACTGCCTGGTTTAATCATTGTAGGCTTAGTTGGGCAATGGGAGCTTCACCAGCTACTATAATTGCAATAATGAAAATACAAAAATGGTCTCAACAAACAGCAGCAAGTGCAATTATACTAGCTAAGACAAAATCATTAAAGCTATTAATCCTTCAAAGTATAACTGGATCTTCTGAGGTCAGGAAAACATTTCCCCCAGGTTAGAGTACTGCATAATTAGCAACATTCAGGATATGTAAAGACCTCCTTTCCTTTAACACTTGTGTCAATTAATTAAAGCCAGATTCTACCACCTGCATTCAATGGGACCACTGGTAAAATAAAGTTTGGTGCCATTTGGTGTGAGTAAGGGTGGTAGAGTCTGTCTTAGTGTTTTTATGGAATTGGGATATGTAGAAGTGATACTGCTATCTCAAATTTGAATGACAATGGCATTTGACCCTGGGGAGTGTACACTGGTTTTACAGTTGTGTAGTAAAGTGCTAAAAAACCCAGGAAATGTTAATGTTAGGGTTAACTGTACAACCTAATCTCTGCCCCTTTGTGCAGTACAATAATCTTTAAAGATCATCTACTATTTCATATACAATATCTCATACAGCTTATTCTACAGCTGTGTACACATACGGTGGGTTCTGCATGTGCTTCAAAAGCACATCAAGCCTGTTCTTATGTATCAGTTTGATCAATGACAGGCAAGTTTGGTTTCTGCTTTAATGATGTCTTCACGTGTGTTATCCTCAGGCTTGTTGTATATTCAGTTAATAACTGCAGAGTACAGTTCAACAATAGATTAATGTACTCTTCTGTGGTTACTTTTTATGTGGTGATGTTCTTTCTACTCTGTAATCTTTGAAGTATGTGCTGGTTGTTACCCACTTATTGGCTTTAGCTGCAGGATGCTTACTCAGGGCCAGCCATAAGCTGCTCATATCTTTTGTGCACAGTTCTCTCCCACCTCTCTCCAGGGTACACAATACCCCCCCAAAAAGAGGGCAGGAGGCAGGGCCATGCCTCGTCAATTCTACATACTGGCCAATGGAGCTGACTGACTGCCCAGGGGAGCAACCTGCACCCCATAAGTGGTGGTGGGCTGCCTCCAAGGGCTCCCTTTAGGATAGTATGGCTGCATATCAGCCTCAAAGCAGGTTAATTACTAAGTGGCACAACTGACCCCAGTGCCAATCTTAGTTCCTGTACTAAATACCCATCATTAAACCCATCTTCCTGTGCCTTCTCAGAACATACCATAAATCATGTGATTATTTTATTCAGTCATCTGTCACATTGGTCAACGGCGTTAATGAATGTATATGAACAGGACAGGGAGCACTTATGGGCTCCCTTGTCTCCATTTATCTCAAAATTGTCTATATTTAAATTTCAGATGAGCAATGATTTTTATTTCAAGAACAGCCTTGAATCCCAGAAACAGTTTCTGGGAGAAAAAACAATGCTCATTGTAATCAGCAATGTTTTCATTGCTGTCTGTCATGCACAGAATGTCACTGTCTGGGGATACGCGTCTGTCCTTCCGCCAAGTTTGGACGATGTTCTAACTTTTCTAATCACATATACACAACAAATATGGAAACGTACAGACTGAGCCCTCTTTCTATCATGTTCTCTGCTCAATCAGAAAGCAGAGTACATGGCATTCCATAAATGGAAACATGGTCTCCATGGAATGAATTTTCCAAAGATTGACCATTTGCAGTGAAAGGATGAAACAGACTTCTCTCCCATAAGGCCTGATCCTGCAAATTCTTATCTTCACAAGTAGCCTTTATTCACATGGGTAGTTCCACTGACTTCACTGGGACTATCTGTATAAGCATCTGCAGTGCTTTGGCCTTTTATTCCATTTTCCTAAGGCTATTGTAGAGCCATAGCATATATCTGTGATTTCTGTCATACAGGTGTAATGAAGCCCTGTATCAATTTGTATTTCTGCCCTCCCTCTATTACATGGGCTGTAGAATTGTTCGTAGCTTTGCAATTTGAACAAGTAAAAATATAAAAAATGAAAATTCTTGCTAGCCAGCCTTGGTGAAAGTATGTTAACAATTGAAATGAAAGCTCTTTTCATCAACTGATAGAATTTTAGATGGGATTTTTTGAAGTCCCTGTACTCTGCATTATCAGGTACTCTAAGATGTCTTATTAGAGTTCTGTATGTTACTTAATGAATATCATATCCCAATTACATATAATAAAAGGAAAATCTTTGAAACACAATATTAAGTCTGAACATATATAGCATTGCTCTCAGTCTGAAAAGGTAAGATACTAAAAAGCAAAGATCCTCATAGCAATGTGAACTCACATACAGAGCTGCATGTACACAGTAGGCATTCCTGGCAATAAAGGCTGTTTGTGCCAAATCAAAACTGGGCTATTTAGCAGACAAAAGTCAAGAAACCCATAGTTTAGGGTGAGCTTTCAATCTTAACTTTGCCACCTTGCACTTGTGCATTTTAATACTGGGGGTGATTTTCAGAAGCTCAACTCCCCTCTGTGCCTTTGAAAATCTCCTCAATCTGGATGGAATTGCTTTGAATTTACACCAGGGTAACAGAGCAAGATTTGGCTCCATGTCTCATGACAAGAAAGAAACATTAAAAGTACACAATAAAAAGTACTCTAGTATTTTAAAAAGCATGTGGTTACTCAGGGTTAGACTGTCACTTTGCGATCTGCCCTGAGCAAGGAGATGTCCAGGAAGCAGATTGTTACGCTCCAACACACAAGGTGTGTCTTCCCTGCTGTTCTGGGGCGGAAGTAAACAATGCTGGGCCTATACCAATGCAGTATCCATCACCCCACATGCAGGTGCAGTTATGCTGACCAGCACATTGTGGGGTCAGAGCCAAAGCTTTGCTTAGTCTTACCCTGTCCTTTCCCACCTTCCTGCGCAGAGGATGAGGGGAGAATAGTAGCTATGTGGAGTATATTTCCCATCTCACGCTGCAACCCAACGTACAAATACCCAGTACAAGGTACTGTCTTACTCACCCTGCCCCCCTCCCACACCCTTACCTCACCTTTTGCAGCTATGTGGTGCCAGTGATAATCTAGTCCTTAATTAAACTGAATATTATAATGCACATGTGCAGAGGGGCAAAGGTTGAATGTTTGCCCTTATTTGTGCATGTCTTGACTTCTCTCTGTCTGACTACACAACCTTTGTTTTCCTTCAAAAGTTTTCTAAAAGCATTTTTCAGTTTTTAATTCCATTGAGGTCAATGAGGTTACTCTGGATTTCAGCTGGGTAACTGAGAATAGGATTTGGATCATAACAGGAGGAACAAGGTCATTTTAAAATAAGGCTCCCCCAGACCTCAGTGTAAACTAATCAGGATCTTGTAATTAATAGGCTCACAGTTGCCTCCTCATGTGACACCATCATTACTTGTTGACCACTGATAGTTAACTTACATGTAGCTCCTGTAAGCATTCCTTTTCCTTCCCTTTCCATTTACAGAAAGAAGCAAATGGTATTTACTGGCTTCCTCTTTCCTGTGTTATGACTTTCATTTTTCTTGTCAGCAAACTAGAATAGCCAATTAGCAGAAAATAATGACTTCATAATAATATAGTAGCTTGAAAACGCTTTTGTAAACAGTATTTACTGAACTGCTGAGTATGAACCAAGTTAATGTATAACTGTGAAATGTAGTTTGATTGCCCAAACTGTATGCAATATAATGAAAAGATGTGAAAGCAAGAAAACATTTTTCTCCTAATAAGTGATTAAAGAAAAATCTGATCTTTACGTAAATTTGCCATTCTCATGATTTTTTAAAAAATATCTAGTTATTCCTTAATTATAAAGCACATATAGATGCTCAGCAAATAGATTAGATGTTATATGAGTATTCCAGTGTCTCTTTCGGAAAAATAGCATAAAACTATCGTGTCCAACGCAATCAGTGATCCATCTAGTCCAGAGGAGGGCAAACTATGGCCCGCGGGCCACATCCAGCCCACAGGACCCTCCAGCCTGGCCCCTAAGCTCCTGGCCCTGGAGGCTTGCCCCCGGCCCCTCCCCCGCAGTTTCCCCTCCCCCACAGCCTCCGCTCACTGCGCCGCTGGCACCATGCTCGGGGCAGGGGGGCTGCGAGCTCCTGGGGCAGCACAGCTGCAGAGCCCGGCCTGACCTGGCACTCTGAGCTGCGCTGTGGGTTGGATAGAGGCCAGGGGAGTTCAGGTGGGGGCATGGACAGGGGTCGGGGCGGTCAGAGGGCGAGGAACAGGGGGGTTGAATGGGGGCAGGGGTCCTGGGGGAGGGGCAGTCAGGAAGGATTGGAAGGGTTGGATGGGGTGGCAGGGGGCAGTCAGGGGACAGGGAGAAGGGGTGGTTGGATGGGGCAGGGGTCCCGGGGGGGGCAGTCAGGAAGGAGCGGGGGGTTGGATGGCGTGGTGGGGGGTGGGCAGGGGTTCTGGGGGTGGTCAGGGAGAAGGGGTGGTTGGATGTGGCAGGGGTCCCGGGGGGCAGTCAGGAAGGAGCAGGGGGTTGGATGGCGTGGTGGGAGGCGGGCAGGGGTTCTGGGGGTGGTCAGGGAGAAGGGGTGGTTGGATGTGGCAGGGGTCCCGGGGGGGCAGTCAGGAAGGAGCGGGGGGTTGGATGGCGTGGTGGGGGGGTGGGCAGGGGTTCTGGGGGTGGTCAGGGAGAAGGGGTGGTTGGATGTGGCAGGGGTCCCGGGGGGGCAGTCAGGAAGGAGCGGGGGGTTGGATGGCGTGGTGGGGGGGCGGGCAGGGGTTCTGGGGGTGGTCAGGGAGAAGGGGTGGTTGGATGTGGCAGGGGTCCCGGGGGGGCAGTCAGGAAGGAGCGGGGGGTTGGATGGCGTGGTGGGGGGGCGGGCAGGGGTTCTGGGGGTGCTCAGGGAGAAGGGGTGGTTGGATGTGGCAGGAGTCCCATGGGGGCAATCAGGAATGAGAGGAGGGGTTGGATGGGGTGGCAGGGGGCAGTCAGGGGACTGGGAGCAGGGGTGGGTGTGTGGATGAGGGAGGGGTCCCCGGGGGGCCGCCAGGGAATGGTGGGGTTGGATGAAGCAGGAGTCTATAAGCTGCTCATAATTTTGTGTATCAGTATCAGGCCCTCATTCATTTTCTGTCTAAACCAACCAGCCCAGTCTTTTTAAACTTTCGTCATAGAAAAATCTTTCCATACCTCTTTGTACTGCACAGAGGTTTTCACTGGGCAATCTACAATAATACCCAGCAATGTTACCTACGGCCATAGGATTGGATTTTGCTGCTGTAATTTTGGATGTAGGAACATTTTCAATTTTTTTTAAACATTGTCTTTCTAACTGAAACGGATTAAAACATTCACTGGGTTTGATTTTTAGAATAACAGTATATGAAAATGTTACTTTTTTCATTGTAAGGTTGCATTCTCACTTCTGGAGAGGAAACACAGGCCACTTCCTATTAAGATGACAGATCTTGGGTCACATGTGAGCTGCTCATACAGCAGTCTCAACTAAAGCCTTATCTGCACACACAAGCTGAACTGACTTGACTGAATCAGTTTAGACATGGATTTAAGAATGTCCGCACGAATGGACTGCACTGATTTAATTGAATTGGTTTCTAAATTGATTTAATTACATTGGTACAACTCCTGTGTGGACAAGCCCAAAGAGTTCAGACCCAGGCCTGGGAACCAAGGATGTATGAATGCTATTTCTGACTGACACTTACTCATTCTCCGAGCAGCAGTGGGATTGTCACTTTCTATTGTATTTAGATTCCTATACCTCACCCATCATTTTAGTCTAAGAATACTACTTAACTTCTCCGGTTACATATCCCCCTCGGTAAAATGGAGCTCATAGTAGTTACTTACCAGTGGCAGACAGAGTTTATTTAGCTCTTTGACAGCCTCCAGGAAGGATTTCACTGTGAAGAGCAAAGATTGTGTGAAGATTTTGAATGGGGATTTCAACTGCTGGGCTTTTCTTTTTTTTTTCTTTAATGGATTAATTTGGTTAGTCTGAATGGCCAAAATGTTTTCTTTGGAACCATCCTTTTAAGAAATGGTCAGATCTGACTCTTTGGGGTAGGGATCTGTCCTTTTGTTCTGTGTTCGAACAGCACACAGAGTAGGGTCCTGGTCTGTGACTGGAGCTCCTATGTGCTACAGCAATACAAATAAATAACAACCGTCCCTAAGGTTAGGCTACTACAGCTATATTTTGGCACCTAGATGAAAGTGGCCTTATTTGCAAAGGTGCTAAGCACCTATCGTTTCTGTTCACCTCAATGGGATTTGCAGGTGGTCCGCACTTCTGAAACTCAGGCCACTCTTATTTAGGAGCCAAAATATGGATTTAGGAACCTAAGTTCTACACTACAAACTTAGGTCAACATAAGCCGCGTTAAGTTGACCTAATAATGTATGTTTCTACACTACCGAGTCCCTTCCGCCGACCTAAGTGGCCTGTAAGTCGGCTTCTGTACTCCACCTCCGCAAGAGGCGTAGCACTCGATTCAACATCCACGGGTCGACACTGGGATAGTGTAATCACTGTGTCGTGTAATTCAAATGAATTGGCCTCCAGGAGGTGTCCCACAGTGCTCCGCTGTGACCACTCTGGAGAGAACTTTCAACTCCACTGCACGTCAGCCAGGTGTACAGGAAACAGCTGCTCCCCTTTTTAAAGGCCCGGGAACTATTGAATTTTCATGTCCTGTTTGATCGCTGTGGAGAGCTCGCCAGCACAGCTGATCATGGAGACCCAAGGCTGCAAACGCGCTCCAGCATGGAGTACACAGGAGATGGTGGATCTTATTGCTGTGTGGGGAGTAAAGACTGTGCAGGCAGAGCTCCGATCCAGCAGTAGAAACCTTGACATCTATGCCAAGATCTCACGGAGCATGGGGGAGAAGGGCTACACCAGGGACATGCAGCAGTGCCACGTGAAAATAAAGGAGCTTTGGCAAGCGTACCAGAAGATAAGGGAGGCAAACAGTCATTCTGGTTCTGCCCCACAGACATGCTGCTTTTACAAGGAGCTGCATGCGATTCTCGGTGGCGACCCCACCACTACCCCAAAAGGCAGTGTGCATACCTCCCAGGAGTCCTGGGCCACCTCGGGCAACAATGAGAAGGATATTGTTGAGGAGGAGGAGAATGGGAGGCAGCCAAGTGGAGGATCCATTCTCCCCAACAGCCAAGAACTGTTTAAAACCCTGAAGCCCATCCCCTCCCAGGACCAGGTGGTGGCTGAGCGTGATGCCGGGGAAGGCACCCTTCCAATCAGACTGTAGGGGTTGGATGCTATTATTTTTTATGTTTAATCTGAACAAAAAAGGAGGTGTAGTGAGTATCTGTTTCCCAAGGGCCACTCGAACTATGTGGAGGTGCTCCCTAAAAAGGACTGTTTATGTGCATGGGGATGGCCCGGGAATCCTCCATGAAGATCTTTAGAAAGCTTTCATGAAGGTACTCTGCAGTCCTTTGCAGAAGGTTTCTGGGAAGGGCTGTCCACCACGGTAGGATACTTTCTCACACCTCTCTGGTATTAACTCAATGGCATCATTGCAGCACACAGCATTGCAGCGTAAGGACCAGGTCTGTACCCAGAGGCTTGCAGCATCTACTCCCTAGTAACCTAGTAAGCAAACAATGCCAGCGACCTTTTAAATATCCAAAGGCAAATTCCACCGCCATTCTACACTTGCTCAGCCTATGGTTGAACTGGTCCTTACTGCTGTCCAGGCTGCCTGTGTATGGCTTCATGAGCCATGGGAGAAAGGGGTAGTCTGGGTCTTGCAGGATCACAATTGGCATTTCAACATCACCAATGGTTATTTTGCAGTCTGGAAAGAAAGTCCCTGCTTGCAGTTTTCTGAACAGACCTGTGTTTCTAAAGATGCATGTGTCATGCACGTTTCCTGACCATCTCACGTTGATGTTGGTGAAACAGCCCCTGTGATCCACCAGCGCTTGCAACACCATTGGGAAGTATCCCTTTCAGTTTATGTACTCTTTGGCAAGGTGGTCTGGGGCCAAGATAGGGATATGTGTTTTATCGCCCCACTGCAGTTAGGGAACCCTATTGCAGCAAAACCATCCACAGATGCCTGCAGAGTCACTACCCCTTCTTAGCAGAAGTCTGTTAATGGCCCTGCAAACTTGGATCATAACAGATCCCATGGTAGATACACTCACTCCAAATTGATGCCCCACTGACCAGTAGCAGTTTGGCGTTGCAAGCTCCCACAGAGCTATCGCCACTCGCTTCTCCATTGTCAGAGCAGCTTTCATTTTAGTACTGCTGTGCTTCAGGGCTGAGGAAAGCTCTGCACACAGTTCCTGGAAAGTGGCCTTACGCATTCGAAAGCTCTGCAGCCACTGCTGGTCACCCCATAGCTGCATAATGATCCGGTCCCACCAGTCAGTACTTGTTTCCTGGGGCCAGAAATGGTGCTCAACCATGTCAAGGTGATGCGTGACTGTTG
The DNA here is from genome assembly GCF_015237465.2 of Chelonia mydas. NCBI lineage: Eukaryota > Metazoa > Chordata > Testudines > Cheloniidae > Chelonia > Chelonia mydas. The sequence continues at coordinate 16,370,346 of NC_057852.1, forward strand.
CCAGCAACTGCGAATTGCTCCGCTCTATGTCTTCCAGCAGGGCTGCTTGCGTGGCATCACATTGTTCCGTGTGGTGGCTCCTGTATCAGCTGTGTAAATACTGCAGGATAAGGCGTGAGGTGTTTGTAATGCTCACAACAACAGTGTACAGCTGAGCAGGGCCCATGCTTATGGTGCTATGGCATCCACACAGGTAACCCCGACTTATAAAAAATGGCACAAAAAAGGCTTGGTTTATTTACCATTGATTTCAGGGAGGGAGGGAGATGGTAAGTGCATCATGGGAGGCTAATGCCATGTTCCCATAACCGCCCATGCCAATGTTCTGGTCCCATGAGGCATTGCAAGCCCAACCCCAGATTCCACTTGGCTACGTGCACTGTGGGTTAGCTATCCACAGTGCAGTGCTACGTGCATCGATGCAAGCCCTGCCAGTGAGGACGCACTCCGCTGACACAATGAGGGTAGTGTGGACACGCAGGATTGACTTGCTTAAATCAGAGGCTAGATGTTGACTTACATGAAGTCAACTTAACTTTGTAGTGTAGACATGGCCTATGTTTAGGCGTCCAGGTTTGAAAATTTTGGCCAATATTTCTGAAGTCTAGTTTGGTTTTATGATGTTTAAACTTTTTCTTGTTTTGGATGCGGATGTAGGTTTGTCACATGCAGTGCAAGTAATGAAGTGAAAAAGCTGTGAATCAAGATGCTCGCTCCTGAAATGATACAAAATTCTCTGTATTAATCTGCTTACTCACATTTATCACTTCTGGATGGTAATGAGACACAGTACACGCAGTGCTGTGTCAGAGGCAGTATTTGAATCCCCTGCTAAATGATATTAAGCAATAAGGCTCCTTTTGGGTTAGATAATCTATCATGGACCCTGAAAAAGGTACAGTTCATAGCTGTGCTGCTCCTAGGAGAAAACCAGGGACCAAATTGTGATCCAGAGTTCCCCCTTGCTCCAGTGGGGAAGTAAACTGCATCAGCACTTTAGCTGGTGCAACTTAGTTACCCTGCCATATTGATGCTGCTGTGCTGACAGATATGTTTTAGGGGCCATAGTCAAGACTACACCCACTCCCTTGTGCCAGCTCCCTACTCCACACCATATGGGGGAGAAGAGGAGTAGCTACCCAGTGAAAGATTCTCTCCCTGTTTTGCATTGCTAACCTCAGCGTGGACAGTGTGCACAGGGAGTGAGTGGATGCATTATGGCCCATATTCCCATATGTGGGCATGTGCCACAGGTCACTCAGTGGCCCATAATCGTGAAGACTAGGAAGATTGACTATCTCGCCATTTGACCTCATCTTGTCTAATGCTATGATTTGACAAATGATCAGAGGCTAATGACCAGATTATGGGGGGAAATGCTTATTCCACAGTCCAGGAGATTTGGAATAGTGAATCATAGGACTGGAAGGGATCTTGAGAGGTCATCTAGTCCAGTCGCCTGCACTCATGGCAGGACTAAGTATTATCTAAACCTTTCCTGACAGGTGTTTGTCTAACCTGCTCTTAAAAATCTCCAATGATGAAGATTCCACAATCTCCCTAGACAATTTATTCCAGGGCTTGTTAACCACCCTGACAGGAAGTTTTTCCTAATGTCCAACCAAAACATCCCTTGCTGCAATTTAAGACCATTGCTTCTTGTCCTATCTTCAGAGGTGAAGAAAGACAATTTTTCTCCCTCCTCCTTATAACAACCTTTTACGTACTTGAAACCTGTTATCATGTCCCCTCTCAGTCTTCTCTTTTCCAGACTAAACAAACCCAATTTTTTCAATCTTCCCTGATAGGTCATGTTTTCTAGACCTTTAATCATTTTTGTCACTCTTCTCTGAACTCTCTCCAATTTGTCCACATCCTTCCTGAAATGTGGCATCCAGAACTGGATACAACACTCCAGTTGAGGCCTAATCAGTGCAGAGTAGAGCGGAAGAATTGCTTCTTGTGTCTTGCTTACAACACTCCTGCTAATACATCCCAGAATGATGTTCACTTTTTTTTCAACAGCGTTACACTGTTGATTCATATTTAGCTTGTGGTTCACTAGAACTCCCAGATCCCTTTCTGCAGTACTCCTCCCTAGGCAGTCATTTCCCGTTTTGTATGTGTGCAACTGATTGTTCCACCTTAAGTGGAGTACTTTGCATTTGTCCTTATTGAATTTCATCCTATTTACTTCAGACCATTTCTCCCGTTTGTCCAGATCATTTTGAATTTTAATCCTATCCTCCAAAGTACTTGCAACCCCTCCCAGCTTGGCATCATCTGTAAACTTTATAACTGTACTCTCTATGCCATTATCTAAATCCCTGATGAAGATATTGAACAGAACTGGACCCAGAACTGATCCCTGGGGGACCCCACTCATTATGTCCTTCTAGCATGACTGTGAACCACTTATAACTCACTCTCTGGGAACAAAAAGAAAAGGAGTACTTGTGGCACCTTAGAGACTAACCAATTTATTTGAGCATAAGCTTTTGTGAGCTACAGCTCACTTCATCGGATGCATACCGTGGAAAATACAGAAGATGTTTTTATACACATAGACCATGAAAAAATGGGTATTTATCACTACAAAAGGTTTTCTCTCCCCCCACCCCACTCTTCTGCTGGTAATAGCTTATCTAAAGTGATCACTCTCCTTACAATGTGTATGATAATCAAAGTGGGCCATTTCCAGCACATCGGCCAATGTGATATATGCCATCATGTGCCAGCAATGCCCCTTTGCCATGTATATTGGTCAAACTGGACAGTCTCTACATAAAAGAGACAGTTACATGAGAGGAAAGTGATCAGGAACAGTCAGCATGGATTCACCAAGGGAAGGTCATGCCTGACTAATCTAATCGCCTTCTATGATGAGATTACTGGTTCTGTGGATGAAGGGAAAGCAGTGGATGTATTGTTTCTTGACTTTAGCAAAGCTTTTGACACGGTCTCCCACAGTATTCTTGTCAGCAAGTTAAAGAAGTATGGGCTGGATGAATGCACTATAAGGTGGGTAGAAAGTTGGCTAGATTGTCGGGCTCAACGGGTAGTGATCAATGGCTCCATGTCTGGATGGCAGCCGGTATCAAGTGGAGTGCCCCAAGGGTTGGTCCTGGGGCCAGTTTTGTTCAATATCTTCATAAATGATCTGGAGGATGGTGTGGATTGCACTCTCAGCAAATTTGCGGATGATACTAAACTAGGAGGAGTGGTAGATACAGTGGCAGGTAGGGATAGGATACAGAGGGACCTAGACAAATTGGAGGATTGGGCCAAAAGAAATCTGATGAGGTTCAACAAGGATAAGTGCAGCGTCCTGCACTTAGGACGGAAGAATCCAATGCACCGCTACAGACTAGGGACCGAATGGCTAGGCAGCAGTTCTGTGGAAAAGGACCTAGGGGTGACAGTGGACGAGAAGCTGGATATGAGTTAAGTGTGTTCTTGCTGCCAAGAAGGCCAATGGCATTTTGGGATGTATAAGTAGGGGCATAGCCAGCAGATCGAGGGACGTGATCATTTCCCTCTATTCGACATTGGGTGAGGCCTCATCTGGAGTACTGTGTCCAGTTTTGGGCCCCACACTACAAGAAGGATGTGGAAAAATTGGAGAGAGTCCAGCGAAGGGCAACAAAAATGATTAGGGGTCTGGAACACATGACTTATGAGGAGAGGCTGAGGGAACTGGGATTGTTTAGTCTGCAGAAGAGAAGAATGAGGGGGGATTTGATAGTTGCTTTCAACTACCTGAGAGGTGGTTCCAAAGAGGATGGTTCTAGACTATTCTCAGTGGTAGAAGATGACAGGACAAGGAGTAATGGTCTCAAGTTGCAGTGGGGGAGGTTTAGGTTGGATATTAAGAAAAACTATTTCACTAGGAGGGTGGTGAAATACTGGAATGCGTTACCTAGGGAGGTGGTAGAATCTCCTTCCTTAGAAGTTTTTAAGGTCAGGCTTGACAAAGCCCTGGCTGGGATGATTTAATTGGGGACTGGTCCTGCTTTGAGCAGGGGGTTGGACTAGATGACCTCCTGAGGTCCCTTCCAACCCTGATATTCTATGATTCTATGATTCTATGAAAAGAATAAATGGACACAAATCAGATGTCAAGAATTATAACGTTCATAAACCAGTTGGAGAACACTTCAATCTCTCTGGTCACGTGATTACAGACATGAAAGTTGCGATATTACAACAGAAAAACTTCAGAAACAGACTCCAAAGAGAGATTGGTGAATTGGAATTAATTTGCAAATTGGATACAATTAACCTAGGCTTGAATAGAGACTGGGAATGGTTGATTCATTATAAAAAGTAACCTATTTCCCCTTGTTTATTCCTCCCCCCCCCCCACTGTTCCTCAGACGTTCTTGTTAAACCCTGGATTTGTGCTGGAAATGGCCCACCTTGATTATCATACACATTGTAAGGAGAGTGATCACTTTAGATAAGCTATTACCAACAGGAGAGTGGGGTTTTAGGAACGGGGGGGGAGAAAACCTGGATTTGTGCTGGAAATGGCCCACCTTGATTATCATACACATTGTAAGGAGAGTGATCACTTTAGATAAGCTATTACCAACAGGAGAGTGGGGTTTTGGCAATGCGGGGGAGAAAACCTGGATTTGTGCTGGAAATGGCCCACCTTGATTATCATACACATTGTAAGGAGAGTGATCACTTTAGATAAGCTATTACCAGCAGGAGAGTGGGGTGGGGGAAGAGAAAACCTTTTGTAGTGATAAACACCCATTTTTTCATGGTCTGTGTATATAAAAACATCTGTATTTTCCACGGTATGCATCCGATGAAGTGAGCTGTAGCTCACGAAAGCTTATGCTCAAATAAATTGCTTAGTCTCTAAGGTGCCACAAGTACTCCTTTTCTTTTTGCGAATACAGACTAACACGGCTGTTACTCTGAAACCTCTCTGGGAACAGTTTTCCAACCAGTTTTGCACCCACCTTATGGTAGCTCCACCTAGGTTGCATTTCCCTAGTTTGTTTATGAGAAGGTCATGCGAGACAGTATCCAAAGCTTTACTAAAGTCTACCGCTTCCCCCCATCCACAAGACTTGTTACCCTGTCAAAGAAAGCTATCAGGTTGGTTTGACGCAATTTGTTCTTGACATATCCATGCTGACTGTTACTTATCACCATGAAGCCATGTTGTATTACACAAGTAAGGCACAATGCTTAGTACTTTTGAAGATCCCACCTTAAATGTGTATCTGGTGAAAATAAACCTAGAATGCAAACATTTAAACAGTAAACCCTGCCTTTTAAACAGTTTGAGGTTCCTATAGAGGCAGAGACAGCTACTGGCTGGCCGCCCAAGCCCAGAAGTTACAAGTGCTGATCTTCTCTCTTAGCTCCTGTCTGCTATTGTCAGCAAAAATCATGTTTACCAGGGCTGTGCCCATGACGTGGCACACCTATGTTACTCACCACCTCACAAGGGCATGGTGAGAATTAATTCGCTAGTCTTTGTAAAGATGGAAAGTGCAACAGTGTGTTAGTATTATGCAGCAGCACTCCAGTTAAACAGTAATAATTTGGGTGAAGAGCATTTCTTCGGGACAAATGAAAGGCTGGGAGGAGCTGATGGCCCAAGTTCCTGCAGAGAGATTATTATTGTTACTATAAACTGAAAACGAGAAAAAAATAGGCAAGGGTTTTTTTTTTTTTTTTTTTAATGGATGATGCAATTTTTATAGGAATCTAAAAAGCCTTCCTGGTGAATGTATGTCCTGAAAATTAGCCAGGCAGATTGTTTGAATCCTCATTCTATTCAGTTTATGTAGTGAACCTGAAGCATGCTTTATTTTTGCTGAGCTCAGCTGACAGAACTTTAACACACACACACACACACACACACACACGTTCTCGTATATATATATATATTTTTTTCACACTGCTCCTTTTTCCTAGTATAGTTAAAGCTACTTTTCATGTGTTTTGAAAATAAATTACTAAAGTTCCAAAATCCAGTTTTTAATAAATTAATTTCCACAGTTGATACAGTAAAGTCAAAATTAAAGTCATGATAATTTGAGGCCTCTTCCAACCAGGTGTATGGGAATACAGTGGGAATTGAGGGCACTCAGTACTTCACTAGATTAAGCCAATGGTTCTTTAAGGTGTCATGCATCGTATGACACAGATTTGTTTTGTGTTAAGTGATGCTCTTGATTAGCTAAGAAGTAACTGTTGTGCTCAGGCTCTCAGCTTCCAAAATGTTTTTTAATGCTTATAGTACTATATAAAAGAATATGTATATATTTGTCATTAGGTCTGATTACTAACAATATTTTGTAGCTTCACTATGTACCTTTCTCTATGCAGTGTTGTTGTAGCCATGTTGGTCCCAGGATTTTTTTCCTGATATTTGAAAAGTACATAATAAAAAAAGTCATCAAACATTTCACGGACCAGATGTAAAAGCAAAACCAGCTGTCTTCTGATAAAAAGAATATGATGGAAAAACAAAATGGTTTTTTTTTGTACCTCAAGTGCTCTTCAAAGGTGCTATGGCCATTCCATGACTTCTTACTGTTCCACATAGCTTCAGGGCATATCAGAGCCTCTGGCAGTTTTCAGTGGCACCATGGATTTCTTTTTGTGATATTAAATAATGTATGTGTATTTCAAGTGTATATAAAGGAAGGCTGCAATAGACAGTATTCTGCTGAAATTAACAAAGTACTCAAGCTTTACTTTTGTGACTTATGAACTTGTATAGATTTATTAAGCATATCTGGTGATACTTTGATTCATTCTTGTAACCTCTCCCTCCTCTCATGGCTACACTCATTGTCATTCATTATAGGTCAATCTAAAAATGTGACATAAAACATAACATTATCCTTCACTGAAGGACACTAATGTCCTTGGACCTGTATGTTACAGAGAAAAAGACAAGAAGCAGTTCCTCAACAGCTGTAAATTGTCATAGCCACGTGAACTTCATCTTGAAGACTTTGTCTTGAACTCAGTGGAGCTATGACAATTTACACTGGCTGAGGCTTTGCCCTATAGCCCATGCACCTATGGTGCTTATGTTTTAAATTAGACAGAGCAGGGGTCTCAAACTTTTTCCACATGTGGATGGGGCCTCATGTTAACAGAGATTGTCTTGTGGATGCCTCACTTCCATTTGTGATCATGAAAACCACCTTCATTCCCATTCCCAACTGTGCTGACCCCTCCCCTCCTCCCCGCTTCCATTCATTCCCTCAACTGTGGCAAACATAGCAGCTGGTGACATAGAAGCATAATAGTAATGCATTCAATGTATTTCAGTTTTCTTGTAAAGCAATTTTGCAATAACGGGAAATAAGGGGAGTCAGCATCATATGACCAGTCAGCTTTCCATGAACCATCAGTAGGTACTCCACAGACCATGGGCCACAGTTTGGGGGGCAAGCACTATATTTCACTGACTGCTAACTGAAAAAGGTACAGCTTCAAAAGATTGCAGACTTGGTTTTGTTTTTATTAAAATGCTTAGCTTGGTGCATTTGCTTTGAAAGATTCCATAGAGGAAGTGTATTTTAAGGACATAATCAAAATTGTGTTATGTACCTTTAATAATACACATTTTAAAGGAAAAATTACTGTGAGGATGAGGTTATTGGTAAGAATGAGATGACTAAATCATTTAGAGCGTGGGGGGCCAGGACAAAGGATAAACAATTACAGTAGAGGATGAATAACAAGGAAGGAGAAAATGATATCAAGAGTCTGACTAAGGAACTAGAAAATGTTTAAATAATATACATAAAATGAAATACCAGCCTGAGATTTTAACCGAATGAAGAAACTGACTGTGTTCTGCACTAGTAGTTATTCATATCAACAAAATTCCTGATTTTAATTGTATGTATTGTTTCACCTGAACTAAGAAAACTCTCATAAGGTGAGAAGCATTTGGCCCTTTGTTACTGAATAAACAAGAACTGTGATCTAGAATCACAATCATCACAGTGTATGGCAGATATATCAAAGATTTGTTTTGATGTTTATAATCAAAATAAATTATCATATGAGTAAATTAATTTTAACATAAACTAGACATTTTAAACTTCTGCATGTTATATGAATGAATAATTCTTGGAATCATATTCTAGGTCTTAATGTAGCCACATATAACTATGTGATCACTGCACTGGTGTCTTGAAATGGGAGTAAAAACAATACCAATACTTTGCACTTCTATAGTGTCCCCTATCTAGTAGCTCAAAGAATTGTGGATCTGCCTGCCATCCCTATTCTGAGTATGATCTTACTCTGTGAGTGGTTTCACTAATTGTTTTTTGTTCTTTTTAAAGTCCCCGAATGACTTGCCAAAGAACATAGACAAAGCCTGTCTCAGAGCCAGGAATCCCAATCCCTAACCACTATGGGGATTTTAAATTCTTCTTTCTGTCTTAACATATATGATCATTTTGTGCACATGAGCCATTTATGAACATAGTATTGAACATTACCTGAATACTTGCATATCTCCTTCCATTTCAGTAGCAAAGGAAATAAAGTTGACTGGTGATTTTATAAGATTATTTATCATGTTTCCTCATATGCTCCAACTCTAGATATGGGTTTGATCACTCTATCCTCAATCCAGCAAAACAATTAAGCAGATGCTTAACTGTAAACAAGGCCAGGTAAGGGATAGGCACAATACACTTGTACTTATAGGGCCCCAACTCTTGGAGTCATGTAATCAAAGATCACATTGCCACCCCTGCCTCTCTAGGGGTGAGTGAAGAGAGGAACCTTACTGCCACTCTTGAGATTACAAGGGGGCCCCATGCCACTGCCCCTGTCTCATTGGGAGAAGAGGGACAGAGACTGGGGGGTGGGGCCATGGGGGCAGAGCAACAGGGTGGTCCTAGGGGCTCAGATTGCCTGGCCCTGGCCTTTTAGCATATGAGTAATGCTATTGAGGTGAAGCTTAAAATGAAAATTTAAGTGCTTTGCTGGATTGGGGTCAGAGTGCTCAGAGTCTTGTAGGATCTACCCATATAACTTCAAAAAGCGAACTGATACTCAGTTCTATCCTTGATCTTGCTTATTTAATTTCCAAATTTCCAGCTTTTCCAATCGAAATATTAAAGGATTCCGGTTTGGCATCTAAGGCTCCAATTCTGCAAGCTGCTCCAGCTAGGCCACGGGATCCACCCACATGAAACAGCTTGCAGGACCAGCACCAAAGTAATTTTCCAGTCCATTATATTCTCCATCAAATTCCTTACTTCATTGCAAAGAGGGGCATGGAGCAGCATTCATGTCGCACTCTCAGTCAGTACCCAGCCTGGGGAAACTAATGATCCAACCATGGGACGAAATTCGGTGATGAATCCTGGTCGCGTGCCACCTGAGGCACATTGCACATACGCTAAGAAGAATCTTGAAAAAATGTCATCCATTGATATTGTCCCTATGGCCGTACAAACAGATGTGAATTTCTCTGCATTCCCTTGTCCTTACCTGGGCAAGGGCTGTAATCTCAACAAGAAATTTACCCACATATGAATGGGCAAATCTTCCATTGAAGTCAATGGCTCCTGACTTCAGTGTCAATGAGACTTGCACCCACTTACATCAAGGCTGAATACAGCCATTTATACCTTTTAGTCAATTTTTTAGATATTCTACATCCTAGTATTAGGAATCAGTAATTTTCCTTTGGCTCACTTTATTTCATGTTTAGAACAGATGGGGTTGAAACTGACAGGGTTTGAAATTCCTCTGTTTGTAAGGCCAGCATGAAGTCTATACACCGTGTAAGCCCTCAAATTAAGTATTAAGTAGGCTTGGAAGTATTAGATTTCTACTGGTAAATGTTGATTTCACTATACACAAACCAATGAAAAAATATTTCCATTGATGATAACTGAAATTTACAAATAGGCAAAATAATAAAAATGCTTCTTGAGAACAAGTTTGATTTTAGGTTACTTATGTTGTATATTTTGACCTGTGATGTTCACAATTTGTGTTTTAATGATTCTAAAGCTTTAACGTTTGGATTTCAATGTCTACTGTCATTAAATAATTAGTCTGACCCCCTCCACACACACACACATAATTTCCCACAACTGTGAACATTTAAATTGACAAAATAAAAATGTTTAAAAATAAACATTGATATTATTGGTCCAAATTATATTAAAAAAATCAAACTCTGCCAAGTCTAGTCTAAAGTAAGACTTTATGCAGTCCAGTTGGTCTTGTGTTGGACCTTTGCAAAGGAGTGAATTTCATCCATACTGTTTTTTTCACAGTAGCCTCTCAATGTACCAGATATTTGATATTTTGTATACATTTAAAAACAAACAAAAAAACCCCCAAAAAACAAAACAAAAAAACAGGAACTTTCCTTCTTGCTGCTGAGCGTTGGAGTTAAGGTATTTACTTTATGTTAGAGAAGCTCACTTGTCTCTTGGGTTTGTCCTCCTGTCCTTCATCAGTAAACATTTGGATTGGTGTTGGTCACTGTATCTAATTCAGGCTAAACCAGGGTCATCAGCAAGGAACTGAGAAACAGTATTTACTGGGGTGGGGAGATTATATAGCTGCTTCTTTGTGTAGATGATGGTTCTCAGCGTTCCCACAGGACTAGAAAGAAAACAAACATAAAACAGTGAGATAAGAGTAGAAAAGTGAAAATAATGCTTATGATGAGACTTTTCTCTTGAATTCTCTTGTTCAGACTAACCAAACTATCAAAAGATAGAATAACCTTCATGTATTATAAATGAACTGGCGTAATGGCATGCAGATATTGCTGCTATGGCCTCTGCACACCAGCTAGTCTATAGTACAAAGGCAAAATCCTACAGTTTGAGTATGAGATGAAGTATAATTTAAGGAGAATTAGCTTTAACAAAGAGAGAGAGAGAGATAAGACAGTTTTAGTAAAGTAAAAACAGATTTCTGAATAGTTAAACATTTTCTTTTCATTTGTTTCCAGTAAGCAGACTGGGAATTTAGTATGAGGGAAAGATTGTCCAGGAAGAAAACAGCAGGCAGACATTTTTAAGAACTAATATCTACACAAAGAAGAATTTAGAGAAGTACTATGGGGATTTTTGTTTTATTTTCCTTTAAGAGCATTACAAACATTTGTGGGGGAAGGTTTATTTGATTTTGTTGAGACTGAGTTTAAACCATTTTATGAACCATATGAGGGAAAGAATTTACAGTTGGGAGAGAGATGCTTAGAAAACAGAAAGAAAGAAACCGAGGAGGTTTGGAGCGTTAAACAGTATAGAGAGGAGAGGATGATGTCAGCATGTTCCTAACTCCACACCTGATATCAGCATATGGAAAACACCTGACGTTACAGCAACTTTCAAATGCTCTTGCATGATGATAAAACAATAATAATACCTAGCTCCTATATAGTGCTTTTTATCAGTAGATCTCAAAGCACTTTACAGAAAATGTCAATGACACTGCTGAAACATTACATTGTATAATCCATATAAACTATTAAGAAATTTTGAATCTAAAAACACATCCTCTGCTATGTACACTTAAAAAATTGGGGATTTGTATTTGTGGATCCAGCTATAGTAGAGGTCTCCAGATCTACACAATTACTAAATAAGAGCATTAAGTGCAGTAATTTACATTCCATATGTGTCTGCAATTATACATTCTTGTTAAAAAAGCTTCATTTTCTGCAATCCTTGGTATTATTGAACCCAGCCTTTAAAGAACCATGAATCAAAATCTCATAATTTTTGGAGCATCTTACAAATCATGAGATTTAGAAAATAATCAAATTTGGCCTTTTGTTTGCTTTAAAGTTTGTAAGTGTCCAGGGTACACATTTTCAATGATTGCTCCATAACTTTGAAGGCTAGAAACTTTTTTTTAAAATGAAAGCTTGGATTTACCAATCATCACATGATTCCAGGAGCTGGAGCTTTAAGAAAAGACAAATATTGCAAGACTCAAGATAAAATTGTGAGTGTTGGCAATGTTGCTTTGGTCCACTCCTCTGCTCCGTTTCCCTCACCCACTTCCTTTACAACTGGTCTCTTTCTACCCTTTAGTCCAGCCTCCCCATCATCTTGCCTCTTCCAGTTGCTGGGTTATTCTTCAGCCCACCCTCTCTTCTATGTCACTCATCATCCGCACCTGTGTGTTGTGCCTCTTTTTGATCCATCCCCTGTTCTCCCCTCCCCTTCTTTGCACTGGATCTATCCAATCCTCCTCTTTAGGTCATCCACAAGTGGGAAATTGAGAAATCTAAGTAGACTCAGGGTGCCTCTCTGCTATTCATTGGAAAACTGAGAGGGAAGAAAGACTATCTGAAAGATGTCAAGTTTCTGGTATCAAAAGATTCTTTAATGAACTGGCAACTACCACTGCTGTCCTAGGTATCCCAGCATGAGGTGTTATATGCTACTGTCAGATTTGGACTATAGAGCTCCAAAAAGTGGATGTATTTGTATTTGTGCATTAAAGTAACTGACAGCAAATATTTTGCTAGTATGATACCACCCTCTGAAAAAAGCTACTTGCATGTCATCTGCATTTGTATTGTGGGAATCCCCAGAGAAAGATATGCCTGCAGTCATATCATTTTGTGTCAGGATCCTGTCATCTCCCTCAGCCCAAGCAGTCAGGCTGGGTCAGTACTTGGATCGAAGAGCTCTATGGAACACCTAGATGCTGCAGATGTTGGGGATCCAGCATACATAAGAGAATGGCCATATGGGGTCAGATCAATGGTCCATCTAGCCATATCCTGTCCCCCACAGTGGCCAGCACCAGAGCTTCAGGGAGAGTGCACAGAACAGGGCAATTTTGGCGTGATCCACCTGTCTTCCACATCTGGCTTCTGGCAGTCAGAAGTTTAGGATTGCCCTGAGCATGGGGTTGCATGCCTGACCATCTAGGCTAATAGGCCTATTTTCCATTTATAGGCCTATCTTCCATGAACATATTTAGTTCTTTTATGAACCCAATTATACTTTTGGCATTCACAACGTCACCTGGCAGTGAGTTACACAGGTTAAATTGTGTGTCGTGTGAAAAAGTACTTCGTTTTAGTTTTAAACCAGCTGCATATTAATTTCCTTGCGTAACCCCGAGGTTTCTGTATTGTCTGAAAGGGTCAATAACACTTTCTTGCTCACACCACTCATGATTTTATAGACCTCTAAGTGTGATTACACTTTTTTCTGTGTCAGCTAGTTCTTCTAGTCTATGCAGGCTCTTAAAACACTTTCATCACCGTAGTAGATGGGCTTCCCCTGACCTTGGCTAAGTTTTTTCTCTCATTCACTGCAGGTTGAAAGTTTCACAACCCTTTTTTCCTTTCCTGCAAACAATTATGGAAAACGATGCCAGTTTTTGACCAGCTCCATCCATGAGCCAGAAATGTCCTGTTCACAGGCGCTTGGATGTGCCAGCAGCTGGGATTGAAAGGAAGAAAGGGCTGTTGCCGCCAAGAATAACTATGCCTGCTGGGCCTGTCCTAAGCTTTGGCTGGGGACACTGTTTAATTTGTGCCAGGGCTTGACAGGACTGATCCCTGGCACCTCTAGGCTTGGCAGTTCATAGCCCCGCTGGGCTTGCTCCATCAGTTATGAATGTATAAAAAAAAAATGCCTGTGCCCCAGTACCTCTTTCATTACAAATTAAGTATTGGCTGGGGAAGGGCTGCTCTCCCCCTGGCCTAGGGGCAGGGCCATCCCCGCGCGCACGCGCCAGCCTCCCCGGGGGCTGGAACCCCTGCTCCTCCAGCGTTCGAAACGGTCGTTCCCCCTCTAACGGCAGGCGGGGTCCAGCACCAACGTTCTAAACAACGGCCGAGGCTCTCAAAGGGCGGCGCGAGCTCTCCCTCCCTCCCCACGTGCCGGCCAGGCCTGGCGACCTCACTTCCGGCCGCGGGGCGGGGAGTGGGCGGAACCGGAGGAGTGCGCATGCGCCGCTGACCGCACACAGCCCAGGCGAGGCGGCTGGTCCCTTGCAGGTCCCTGAGTGCTCGCCTCGGTGCTGCTGCTGCGGCTGGGCGCAAAGTCCGCGCCGGGCAGGGCAGCGCGGGGTCCCCCCCTGGCCCTGCGGGAGCAAAGGGGGCGCAGCTGGGCCCGGCGCTTCCCACCCTCCTCACCCCCCCGGCCGCGGTGCCGCTGCCTGGCGGGGCGGCGGGCGAGTGAGCGGGGCGGGGGCAGCTCCCCGCGGGCGGAATGTGAGGCTCGCAGCCCGGCTCCTGCCAGCGGCGAGCGGTTCCCCGGGCAGCGCGTCCTCTCCTCCACCCCCGGGCACCCCTCGCTGCGGGGCCGGGCACTGCCCGCGCTTCTCCGGCTCCGTCCCCAGCCCGCCGCTCGCCATGAAGAAGTTCTCCCGCATGCCCAAGGCCGAGGGGAGCGGCGGCGGCGGGACGACGTGCGCTGGCTCCGGCGGCGCGGGCGGAGCGGGCGCCGCGGGCCGGGTGCTCGCTGTGGGACGGCACCAGGTCACCCTGGAGGATCTGCTGGCGGAAGGTAACGGGTGCAGGCCCCGGGCCGTGGGGGTGGGCAGTGCCAGGGCAAAGCCCCCGCCCTCTCGGTGGAGATGCCCCGGGGGCGATCGGCGGGGCAGGGCGGCTCAGCCCCCATCCCGCTCGCTTTCCCAGGGCCACGAGTGCCGGCCCATGCCCCTGCGAGAGGGAATCGGGGCTGGGAGGCAGGAGCCCTGCAGAGTCCATGAAGGGGGCTCCCGTAGACCGACTAAAAAGTTGGGGACAGAAGGAGAGAGGTCTTCCCTTTGCGCCCCCACTCTGGGCTAGAAGCCGGAGACCTTTGGATGCCCCTTTTTTCTCCTCCCCCCGGCACTGGCTCTCCTTCCCAGACTCTAAATAGCTGCATACACATTATAAGCCGGTTAGTGATTTTTTTTTTTTTAAATGATTGGCTGGTGCATTGGCCTCATTATAGGGTTTACTTAGTTTCCTGGCATATTGTCACCAGTAAACCAGTATGAAATTGCCTAGCAAGTGGCATGCTGCTGTTGGATCTGATGATTCATTGGGTCAGATCAAATGGTGTTTCAGAGAATGTGTGTAGTGTACAGTAACCAATGCCAGAGAACGGGCTTGTATAAGATTTTTGTCCTGTTTGCTAAGTAATTCTAAATGAAGCTCATATTAAGGCCTAACTTCTGGAATTCAACAGATTTGTACTTGGATCAGCAGTGAATGTGTGGTGTTTGCAGCTTTATATGCAGTAGGACTCCTGTCTTTCCCCTTGCAACAATATTTGATTAATTACTCCATCATTAGCATGCTGCTTGTATTGTTAAACCGGCAATTGACATTGCAGTGAACTTATGTTAGACAACAAAAGCTCTGAATGGGCAATATTTGGTCATTTATTCTATGCATTTTAGTAAACTAAATAACATAGGTAATCTTGACTAGTATCCGCTTTGGGTTCTTATTGTGGGAGTAACCAGTATAGTTCTTATCCCTTAGCTAAATGTTTATGTATTCTCTACACTATGAAGACTACTGTAAAATTCCCTTCTCGGATGGTTGGACATAAGGCCAGTTTTGTTTTGCAATACACCTATGCGGTGTGGTATTCTTGCAAAATTAGAAAACAGTAAAGTGAATAAAATTATGTTAATGTTTATTGTCGGAGAAAGAAAAGGAGCACTTGTGGCACCTTAGAGACTAACCAGTTTATTTGAGCATAAGCTTTCGTGAGCTACAGCTCACTTCATCGGATGCATACTGTGGAAAATACAGAAGATGTTTTTATACACACAAACCATGAAAAAATGGGTGTTTATCACTACAGAAGGTTTTCTCTCCCCCCACCCCTCTCTCCTGCTGGTAATAGCTTATGTAAAGTGATCACTCTCCTTACAATGTGTATGATAATCAAGGTGGGCCATTTCCAGCACAAATCCAGGTCCCCCCTCCCGCCCCCCCCCCAAATCCATTCTCCTGTTGTCGGAGAGTAGACTTATGTGCATATGCATGCTGGCAAATTTTCATGGTTTATTTATAACTCTCAACCCAAGTACTGTGTGCAATTGTGTAGGTTTGCATGTTCTCATTACCCCTTGCATATATTTATTAAACTGCTATTAATGTCAAACAATGTTTATAGGTTCTAAATTGATTTCCTTATTTCAAAGTGAGAGAATTGGTAAACGGCTAAAGCATTGCAGATACTGATAGTAGATCTGAGTACTGTTTAACCCGTGCTATTGAAAAATGATTGCAACGGGAGTATGTTATTGTGGAATTTTCATTTTTTCAAAAGTATGTGGGATTCTGGGAATCCTCTTTAGAACCTTGAAAGGTCTATTGAAAAATATGAATACTAAGGAAGAACTTGCCTACCCTGACTTTTAGTGCTCTCTGAAAGGGACACTGTCATCTTGAGATCTTTTTGATTTAAAAATATGAAATGAATAGTTTGTTACTGCATCTTTTTTTAGCTTTTGTGCAAATTTTTCTGTAATAATTTCCTATTAAGGTTTCAATTCAACTATTAAATACCCACACAAAGGAATACTGACCATGCACTTCGCAGCACTTGATGCCAAAAGTAGAGTGGAATTTTCCCACCTCACCTTTCAATTAATATCTTTATCTATTGTAATGGATTTTTTTAAATCTTTCACACAGAAGTATTAGTTGACAGTATCCCTTTAGCTAAAATTGAATTAGTGTTCAATATTGAGAAGAAGGGTAGTTTTGCTTTTGCAGTTTGGAAGTGAGCTCAGTACTCATGCATTAGTTTTAGGCCACCAATTCCACAACTAGCAATGCAGGTGGACCCTTTTATGGAGCTTTAGCCCTGGTCTACACTGTGGGGTTAGGTCGAATTTAGCCTTGTTAGGTCCATCTTAAAACGAATGTGTCTACACAACCAACCCCTTTCCGTCGACCTAAAGGGCTCTTTAATCGACTTCTGTACTCCTCCTCGGCAAGGGGCGGAGTGCTAAAATCGACCTTGCTGGGTTGAATTTGGGGTAGTGGAGACGCAATTCGGCAGTACTGGCCTCCGGGAGCTATCCCAGAGTGCTCCAATGTGACCGCTTTGGACAGCACTTTGAACTCCCATGTACTAGCCAGGTACACAGGAAAAGCCCCAGGAAATTTTGAATTTAATTTCCTGTTTGGTTCGCGTGGCGAGCTCAGCAGCACAGGTGACCATGCAGTCCCCCCAGAATCGCAGACAAGCTCCAGCATGTACCGAAAGGGAGACACTGGATCTGATTGCTGTATGGGGAGAAGAATCTGTGCAGGCCGAAATCTGATCAAAAAGAAGAAATGCTAAAGTATATGCCAAAATCGCACAGGGCATGGTGGAGAGAGGCTACAACAGGGACACGCAGCAGTGACGCGTGAAAGTTAAGGTGCTCAGGCAAGCCTACCAAAAGACAAAGGAGGCAAACAGTCGCTCAGGGTCAGAGCCCCATACGTGCCGCTTCTATCATCAGCTGCATGGCATTCTAGGGGGGGACCCCACCACTGCCCATGGACACCTGCAAGGGGGGAGTTTCACGCAACAAGGAGGAGGATTTTGTGGAGGGGGAGGAGAATGCTCAGCAGGCAAGCAGTGAATCTGTTCTCCCTGGCAGCCAGGACCTTTTCATCACCCTGGAGCCAATACCCTCCCAAGGCAGGATCCCCAATCCTGAAGCCAGAGAAGGCTGCTCTGGTGAGTGCACATTTGTAACTACAGTACAGGGTTTAAAAGCAATAGTGTTTGTTTTGCTCTGAAGAATTGGGATGCATTCGCAGCCAGTACAGCTACTGGAAAAGTCTGTTAACGTGTCTGGGGATGGAGTGGCAATCCTCCAGGGACATCTCCATGAAGCTCTCCTGGAGGTACTCTAAAAGCCTTTGCAGAAGGTTTCTGGGGAGGGCTGCCTTATTTCGTTCTCCATGGTAGGACACTTTACCAGGCCAGTAGCAAGTAGTCTGGAATCATTGCAGCACAAAGCATGGCAGCGAATGGTCCTGGGTTTTGGTCGCATTCAAGCAACATTCGGTGTATATCTTTGTGTTAGCCTCAGGAGAGTGATATCATTTCATGGTCACCTGGTTGAAATAGGGGAATTTTTGTAAGGGAACAGTAAAAGGACCCCGTTCATGCTGGGTTGTTTGCGCTTGGCTAAAAGGGATCATCCCTGAGAACAGCCACATGGCGGGGGGAGGGGTGAAGGGATCATCCCAGAGAATAGCCACGTGGTGGGCTGGAGGGAGGTGTGTGCTGCACATCCACCCGAAAACCGCAGCCCCTCCTTTTAAATGTGAAACCCAACTGGCATTACTTGCTATGGGAAAGGATGGCGCTGCAGTTTGAAACCATTCCCACATGTTATGAAGGCGTAAGAAGCCAACCCTGTGTACCAAAAGGCTTACCATGGCTGCCTGGAAACCAAATTCTGTTGCTCCATACCGGCAGGCGCTCAATATAAAAGGCAAAATGCGACCTTGTACCTAAAGCACATGTGCTGTCTGCTGTGAATTGCTTGATTCACTGTGAAAGAGTCTCCTTGTTCTCAGAAATGTATTATTTTAAATTTTACTCTCCCTTTTTATCTCCCCCCAGGTGCAAATGTTTCTATGCTCCCTCTATCATTTCCATCCCTGAGGTTATCGCAGATTAGAAGGTGAAAAAAACGCACTCGCAATGACATGTTTTCCGAGCTCATGCAGTTGTCCTGCACTGATAGGGCACAGCTTAATGCATGAAGGCATTCAGTGGCAGAGGCCAGGAAAGCATTAAGTGAGCGCGAAGAGCAGAGGCAGGAGGCGGTGCTGAAGCTAATAGGGGAGCAAACGGACATGATGAAGTGTCTGTTGGAGCTTCAGGAAAGCCAACAAGAGCACAGACCTCCGCTGCATCCATTGTGTAACTGCCTGCCCTCCTCCCCAAGTTCCATATCCTCCTCACCCAGATGCCCAAGAACGTGGGGGGGAGGCTCCGGGCACCCAGCCACTCCACTCCAGAGGATGGCCCAAGCAACAGAAGGCTGTCATTCAAACAGTTTTGATTTTTAGTGTGGCTACAATAAGCAATGTGGCCTTGTCCTTCCCTCCTCCCGCACCCCACCCAGGCTACCTTGTCAGTTATCTCACTTTTTTTTTAATTAATAAAGAAAGAATGCATGGTTTCAAAACAATAGTTACTTTATTTCCTTTGCCAGCTGTGATTGAAGGCGGGAGGGTGGTTGGCTTACAGGGAATTAAAATCCACAAAGGGGGCGGGTTTGCAGCAAGGAGAAACACACAACTGTCACGTCTGGCGAGTCATGAAACTGGTTTTCAAAGCCTTTCTGATGTGCAGCATGCCTAGCTGTGCTCTTCTAATCGCCCTGGTGTCTGGCTGCTCAAAATCGGCCGCCAGACGATTTTCCTCAACCTCCCACCCCGACATAAACGTCTCCCCCTTACTCTCACAGATATTATGGAGCACACAGCAGGCAGCAATAACAATGGGAATGTTGATTGTGCTGAGGTCTAACCTAGTCAGCAGACAGTGCCAGCAAGCTTTTAAACGTTCAAAGGCACGTTCTACCACCATTCTGCACTTGCTCAGCCTATAGTTGAACTGTTCCTTACTACTGTCCAGGGTGCCTGTGTATGGCTTCATGAGTCCTGGGAGCAAGGGGTAGGCTGGGTCCCCAAGGATAACTATTGGTATTTCAACATCCCCAACGGTAATTTTCTGGTCTCGGAAGTAAGTTCCTTCTTGCAACTGCTCAAACAGCCCGGAGTTCCTAAAAATGCGAGCGTCATGCTCCTTTCCTGGCCATCGTACGTTGATGTCAGTGAAGCATCCCTTGTGATCCACCAGTGCTTGCAGCACCATTGAGAAATACCCCTTGCGGTTTACATACTGGTTAGCAAGGCGGTCCGGTGCCAAGATAGGGATATGTGTTCCATCTGTTGCCCCACCACAGTTAGGGTACCCCACTGCAACAAAGCCATCCAGTGCGACCTGCATGCACATTTCCCAGAGTCACTACCCTTGATAACAGAATGTCAGTGATTGCGTTGGCTACTTGGATCACAGCAGTCCCCACAGTAGACTTGCCCACTCCAAATTGATTCCCGACTGACCTGTAGCACAGTCAGGCGTTGCAAGCTTCCACAGGGCTATCGCCACTCGCTTCTCAACTGTCAGGGCAGCTCTCATCTTGGTATTCCTGTGCTTCAGGGTGGGGGAAAGCAACTCACAAAGTTCCATGAAAGTGCCCTTATGCATGCGAAAGTTTCGCAGCCACTGTGAATCATCCCATACCTGCAACACTATGTGGTCCCACCAGTCTGTGCTTGTTTGCCGGGCCCAGAATCAGCGTTCCACTGTATCAACCAGCCCCACTGCCACCATGATGTCCCAATTGCCACAGCCTGTGTTTTCAGGAACGTCTGTGTCCATGTCCTCATCACAATCGTCCTCATGCTGGCGTCTCTTAGTCTGGTTCTGCACATACTCCAGGATAATGCGCAAGGTGTTTATAATGCTCACAACAGCGGCAGTGAGCTGAACGGGCTCCATGCTTGCCATGGTATGGCATCTGCACGGGTAACCCAGGAAAAAAGGCGCAAAACGATTGTCTGCCGTTGCTTTCACGGAGGGAGGGAGGGGCGACTGATGATGTACCCAAAACCACCTGTGACAATGTTTTTTGCCCCATCAGGCAATGGGAGCTTAACCTAGAATTCCAATGGGCAGCGGGAACTGTGGGATAACTACCCACAGTGCACCGCTCTGTAAGTCGATGAGAGCCACGGTACTGAGGACACACTCCCCCGACTTAATGTGCTTAGTGGGGACGTACACAATCGACTGTATAAAATGGATTTCTAAAAATTGACTTCTATAAAATCGACCTAATTTCATAGTGTAGACATACCCTTATTGAAGTCAATGGGGCTCAGTATAGGGATCTGCCTTTGCAAGGCTTGTTACAGGATACAGTTTTCTTGGATTGTGTAGGGGTATGATTCTCTAATAGTTGAGGAGGTGACTTAAAATAGGCCTGTGGTAGAAAACAGGGAAATTGGATAGTGCTTTGCTCAGGCTTACATACTTAAGAGGACTGGTAATCTCGTTTGTAAATTGTCAGTTAAGAAAAATATAAACTCTAATTTAAGGTGGATGATGTTAGGATACTACATCAGCCTAAGGGTTGGAGAAAAGTAATACGTGTGTAGCCTGTCCCTTTTGTTGGCTGCTGTGTTATCAAGTAACTTCGCATTAGCCATAAAATATAATGTTGTCTATAACTTCATCCTTTTGTGTGTATCTGCTTTTGCTCTATGATTACATTAGAAAGCATTCAAGTCAAACTTACTGTTCAAGTTAGTTGATAATGTTCAACGTTTGTACTCAGCAATGATAGTTAGTGGCATTGTGAAGACATCTGCATCTGTAATCCTTCCACTGAAGCCAAAAGAAATGAAAGTGAAAATGTGGAATTAAAAATTAGCAGAGCTAAAATAAAATCTACTTGCGCAAGGGCCCGTAGGAACCTTTCATCGTGTTATTTACTTCTGCAAACTCTAAGGTTCTGTTTATCCTCTTTCCTGTAAAAAGCAAGTTTCTAGTCCTTATAGTTGTGAAGAAAATGTTCCTAATATGGTGTAGGGCAGGGGTTCTCAAACTGGGGGTCGGGACCCCTCAGGGGGTCGCGTCCTGTGAGCCTCCACCCTGAACCCCGATTTGCCTCCAGCATTTATAATGGTGTTAAATATATAAAAAAGTGTTTTTTATGTATAAGGGGGGGTTGCACTCAGAGGCTTGCTGTGTGAAAGGGGTCACCAGTACAAAAGTCTGAGAACTCCTAGTGTAGGGTTCTCTTGCCTTTCTGAATGCAGGCATACCATCTCAGCCACTCTTGTCAGTTTTCACTGTAATTTAAATGCCGATGAAACTGATAAGAGGGAGACCAATTTAAATTCAGTGTTTCTTGGGATGAGCATTGGAAGTGGTCAAGCACTGGAGCTGTCAATGGAGAGGATTCAAAAGAGATTTGGGGAGAGCTAAAGTAGTAGCTACAGGAGCCATGGAGACTGTAGTATGGGAGTTGGGGGAACAGGAAGAAAAGGCTGGCTGAGAGGAGCAGCAGGCAGAGGACGTTTGGGCTGGAGGGTACCACATTGATCAGACCCGTACTAGCTGGAGGCTATAAAAGATGGAGTCCTGGGGGGGGTCCAGGGTAGCATCCTAGTGGGACTCCCAATGCCTTCACCTGTTGCAGTAACTGGAGGTGTGGGGGCTGGCTTATCTGAGCATTATCAATTTGACAGCAACCTATTAGACCCCAGCCCTGTTTGTAATCTCATTGTATTAGGAGATCTGGTATCTGTTTGTTTGACTTATTTGGCAGATATTTTTTTAATTCAGCTAGGTCTACGGCGGGTCAAATACTGTTCAGCAAACATTACTATTTTTGTTAAATCCTCTAGTCAGGATTAGGGGCACCATTGTGTTTGGTCCTGTATAAACCCACTGGAAGATATATGGTCTATGCTTCAAAGAGCTTTTAGTCTAGGGCAACTGGAATTAATAAAATAGAAATTTATTTAAGAATTCATTGCAATTTGAATACACAGCTGTCTATTCTTCCAATTGAAATGGTGTGGAGTGGCCATGTAGATATTTTCACCCCAGCTGATAGGCTTAGTTGTTGGATAAGTATGTGTTGGATAAACATGTCAAACTCTGAAAATTAATATTTCAGGTTGAGTGTTTGAAGGCTATTACAAAGGCAGGCCCTGATCCTATAGCTTGACTTCAGTTAGGCTCCATGTGAGTGGAGGATTGGTGCCCTGGAAGTGGCAAATTGGTATTTTAGAGGTTTACCTATACATAAATTGCTAGCATACAGTAACGAATCTTCACTAGATTTGCCACTGTAATATACATGTCCTCACTGTAAAGAGGAACAATGCCAAGGAGAGTACTGCCAGTCTTTCAGTGACTTGAATGGCTAGACTTCATAGCATTGCAAGTTTGTTTGGAATGGGATGGGTACCGGAATGAGAGAACAGCATCCATCTGCTGGAACACAATGATTCATGAGATCTAAAAGCACTGTTCTTTTCAGGGATGTTCTGGTCATGACACTTTGTGTCTGGTATAGTTTTCATAAATTAGCAAAAACATGATCAGTCTTACCCGAGAGAGAGAGAAATTTCTGTCTCGGGTGGAGCAAAATTACTTATTTCTGTGCGCACTGCCTATTAGGTGGAGATGGAATTCTGAGACATACATCGTAAATATTGGATTAAGCAGAGCGCAACATTCACCCAGAAATATCTTCACTCGTAAATCAGCATGGTGGGTTGTTTGGTTTCTTTGTATCTGGAAACAGCAGTCAAGTTCTGTGTGGCTTCTCCATAGGTCTGGACCCAAGATATGAGGTGATGAATGACTTCTCATAGTGCTGGGCAATGTTTCTCATTTATGCTTTCCCGCTGCGCCCCAGGATAGTTGAGGGTGGCAGTGATACTGTTCCCACCCTCCCTGGCTGAAGAGGCTATGTTTGTCAGAACTGATTAACCTGGCATGGACCTTCCAGTGCCTGCCTGCCTCCCTCCCTCTCTGTCTCTCTCAGTGGTGGTTTGCTATTGCAAAAAAAACAATTTTCTAGGACCAGACAGTATAAAACGGGTAACTTTAACTGATCATTTCTCTCATGAATGCTAAAAAGAAGTCGTCAAATAACTTATTCTACTGAGTGGTGCAAAGTCCGTAGTTTAATTACTGTATTAAAGAATGAAACATACTTTTGAGTTCTTCCAGAAGGACTTTAAAGTGGTTGTATAAGAGAGTCCAAGCAAAAAGGTCAAGTCTCTCTGTCGTATAATGTTATAGTGTTCAAGAAAGAGAAGTTTTACACAAACACCAACGTTAAATGTTTCCTCTGGTCAACAGCCCTTTTTCCAGCCTCCAACGTCATGGAGCACTACCTTAAAAGTTCAGTCTGCTTCTTATAGCAGTACCCCGCTCAAACTGCTGCAGAAGGTATCATTATACTTTCCACTAAAATATATCTCCTCATAATTAATAACTGCACGCAGACAAAATTTTGTGATGAGACCCAGTATTTTTAAAATTAAACAAGTAGTCCACTGGGCAACCTTAACTCAGAATTAACCAAGTTTTGGGGTAGGTAATATATAATGTAGGTGGTTCTGGATGTCCATTTTTAAAAGATGGTCTTGGTTCCCATTCTGGAGGCATACTGCTGTGAAAATCCTATTATAATGGATCTGTGCAACATAGCACAATGAAGAATAGGAAAAGCTACCAGCGCTTTCCTGAGTTTTTTTTCCTTTCTTTGAGTAATAAACTGTGGCTCACCATAAAGCTAAACAGATGATTTAGAAAAGCAGAGCTGAATTAATCTGAGTGTGGAAATTCTCAACTAGAGGGAACTTCAGGAGATGGTGGCAGAGATGGGTAGGCCTGGTTCTGCCTCCAAGCTGCAAGCCTGCTGAAGTGTCCATTGTGATGAATCTGTGGACTTTGTTACTTGAAAGGAAATTTTCATATATGCTTAGATAAATTTTTGTATTCTCTAGCTTTCAGTCTGAATCAAAATCTCAGTATTGACCATTCTTGTTCCTATAGGCAGAGGATGTGTTCCCATCTGCTACTTCATTTTTACACCTTAATTAGGTAACTATATTAAATGGAAACTAAGGCCTGGTCTACACTACACAGTTAGGTTGACGTAAGGCAGCTTACGTTGACCTAATTATGTCAGTGTACACACTACAGCCGTGTCCTGCCAGTGTAAGTACCGTACTACACCGATATAATAACTCCACCTTCATGAGAGTCGTAAAGCTTATGTCGATGTAATTAGGCAACGCAGTATCTCTGTAGACACTGTGTGACTTACATAAGCTGTTGGCTGCCATGCTGGAGCCTTGAAATTTGACAAGAAAGCTGGGATCCTACAGCCTGGCTGCCCCTGGTGCTCCGGAATATGGCTGTGCCCGCCTGGCTCCCCACTCAGGGAAGCAAGAAGCCCGGGTGGCTCCTCTTCCCCGTTCCCCCCCCCACCCCACAGTGGGGAGCTGCACTGAGTTGAGAGCCATGGCTCTCCGCCCCTCCACACTGTCCATCTTCAGTTGGTGGAAGCGCTCCTTGTGAGGATGTGCACCTCTGACAGAAGTAGGGTAGTGTGAACATCAGTAATTACTGAGGGGGCTGTAAGTTGACCTAACATAGGTTGACTTAAGTCTGTAGGGTAGACATGCCTTAGTAACTCTTTGCAAGCTTACATTTTGTTACACAGGCTTTCTTCAGCACTTCAGCAGTTAGGTCACATGTATCATGCTGCTCCTTGTATCTTCAAATAAAAATAAGAATCCTTTCTGTTGGGAGTCTAGAAAGCTTTAGATATTCAAATGCTTATGGACTACTCTGTTTGCTCAGGAAAAAGTAGTCCAGAAAAAATCAAGACTTCTTGTAAGTTTAGAGAGACAGTTAGTTTTCCAAACTGCTGGTTTGTTTAAGGGCTTTACAAAACATAATATGAATTAAACTTTGTTGAGAAAGGTTAAATACACAACTCACAACTGGTGCTGCCCCTAAACACAACTATGCTGTGCTAATACAGGAGAGCTAAAAAATGGAACTGACTTCTCTCTTTTGCCCAAGCTAAGTTACCTCAAAAAAATTAAATAGCAAAATTGGTGAAAAGGAAATAGATTTAAAAACATTTCAGACTTAAGTGTGATGATGATATAAACTTTAATTTTCTGTATCTTGTCTGTTTATAGAATAAAACATTATTGTGACTGTGAAAGAACATAAAATATTTGATATAGTTATTTTTATTTGAAGTCACAGCTTTGAAATAAGTAAAATATTCCAAATGGAGGACTGAGGAAACTATACAACCTAAAAAGAAAAGGAGTACTAGTGGCACCTTAGAGACTAACCAATTTATTTGAGCATAAGCTTTCGTGAGCTACAGCTCACTTCATCGGATGCATTTCATTCGTGAGCTGTAGCTCACGAAAGCTTATGCTCAAATAAATTGGTTAGTCTCTAAGGTGCCACTAGTACTTCTTTTCTTTTTGCGAATACAGACTAACACGGCTGCTACTCTGAAACCTATACAACCTAACTGTTCTGTCATGCATTCCCCTTCTCTCCTCTGCACCCAGCGCGACTCCACATGTACAAACTAAGTTTCTATATGAAATTCAGTGAGAGTTTTATGTCAATAGCATGTGGGGCAGGAGGTG
Organism: Chelonia mydas; assembly: GCF_015237465.2. Taxonomy (NCBI): domain Eukaryota; kingdom Metazoa; phylum Chordata; order Testudines; family Cheloniidae; genus Chelonia; species Chelonia mydas. Next base: position 16,396,603 of record NC_057852.1, read on the forward strand.
AAGGGTTAAAGGAACTTTTGATCTTGGAGTTATGTAAGGCAGGAAAATAGGCTGTTGAGTACTAAAAGGTATTCTAGGGTTTTAACTTCATCAACACTTCTGATAGACTAGCTCTAGTAATAGCAATATGAAGTGAGATTAACATTTTGCTTTCTACAGGATGCAGCTGTGTTCAAATACATTTTCTTTAAAAACAGGAAGTGCCTATGGGTAGATGTGTGTAATTCTTGATTTGTCTTTCCCATATGTTGTTGATGCATAACTGAGAGTGTACTGAGTAGAGGAAGGCTTCGTTTTAACTCAGTGTAGTGGTACTAGGTACAAAATAAGAAAAAATGTTATGGCTCCCTCCTTAGCATTTCATTTTCACTGAAAAGTGTTTAATTTTGGTGGAATAATAAAATTAGTAACTAGTCTATTTTGTTTACTAACTCAGTATACTTTAACTGATTTTGATGTATCCTAAATTAGAATAAGATCTTAACACTTTTACCCATCTACTTCACAGGGCTGTTAGGATCAGCTCTATTATATAGATGGGGAAACTGAGGAAGGGAGGATGAAAAAAATTCCCTAGGGCTGGAGAGGGGTGTCTGCATCAGATCAAGGATAAAAATTCAGGAATTCCTGAGTTTTAGTCTAATTCTTCTCTTTTCATATTATTAGTGCTCAATCATTCCCTAGACAATTATTTCCACATTTTAGTGTGTATTATAATTTATTTTCACATTTCCCACTTTATTGTCTAAACTCAATTTGATTTAAAAGAGAAACTAAATATATTTTCTGTGTATGCCTAATTGTAGTTGGATATTGGTTTAAATTAGCAGAAGGAGAAACCCACGTACATGGTAGTTCAGTAGCTCTGAAAGCTTTTTTGTAAAATAGTGCTCAAGAATCAGACTATTGTTAACTAACAGTTTTTCTTTGGGAGACGTTTTATGCTTAGCTTGATGTAAATTTTTCATAATTTTTCCCACCAGTCAAATCTTGATAGATTCTATTTGCAAACACTTTTTGTTTTACATTTCATAAATGTTGCTTTGGCGATATTGACATTAATACAGTTTGACATTACTATTAATTTATATTATGGTAGTACCTACGAACTCTAATCAATGGTGAGGGTTCCATTGTGCTAGGCAGTGTACAGATGAGTAACAAAGAAGACTGTTCTTTCTCCAGAGAGCTTAGCGTAGGGTTAAAATTTTCAAAAGGGACTTGCGCACTTAGGTGTTTTTGAAAATTTTACCCTAATCGTGAGAAAGCAATAGGTGGACAAAATAAACGGAATGGGGTGGGAGTGGGTGGGAAGATGAGGATAAATTGAAAAGATAGTGAAAGCATAGTTTTGATGAAATCAGAAGTATCTTAAAATTTTATGTTTTTAGTGTATCATAGAAACACAAACAAATTAAGATCAGTGTTAGAAGATTTATTTGGCTGTGTATCCTCTTGTCATTCAACAAACTTACCCTGCATATCTTTTGTTTAAAATGGAGTAACAGTAACTTTAACTGACATGGATTGTAGTTAGTGTGCACGAAGCTGGTGTGTGAATCTGCAGCACACTAGCTTGCGACACACTAACTTGTTTTGTGAACCTTGCTACTGTGCATTAAAAGTTCTGTAGTGCACTTTGATATGCTGCTGGAACATATGCAGTTAGTGTGCAGCAAGCTAGTGCACTGTACATTCCCACCCCGGCTTGTCACGCACCAAGTCTCTGGTGAGCTAAGTCCTTAATTTTTGATGGATGAATGAATGAATCTCAGTATTTGATATGACAACACAATACATGTTCAACAGTGAAGAAAAGTCAACTTCTCAGACTAATTCCTTTCTAATCAGTAGTGGTGATTTCATGTCTAAGCTCCTCCTAGGCATTGATCAGTTTATCCTTACAGCACCCTATGAAGTAAGGAAGTAGTAGTAGAGGAGAACCTCAGAGTTATGAACATGTCTGGAATGGAGGTTGTTCATAACTCTGAACAAAATTTTATGGTTCTTTCAAAAGTTTACAACTGAACATTGACTTAATGCAGCTTTGAAACATTACTATGCAGAATAAATATGCTTGCTTTCCCTTTATTTTTTTAGTGGTTTACATTTAACACAGTACTGTACAGTATTTGCATTTTTTTTTTTTTTTTTGGTCTCTGATGCTGCCTGATTGTGAACTTTTGGTTCCAAATGAGATGTGTGGTTGACTGGTCAGTTTGTAACTCTTGTGTTCATAACTCTGAGGTTCTACTGTATGACCATTTTATGGATAAGGAACTGAAACAGGCAATTGGCAAAGGTCACAAGGGACTGAATGTAATTCTCCTAAGTCTCAATCAGTGACTTAACCAGAAGACCGTCCTTCCTCTTGCCTAGTTTGGTGAGTACAACCTAGAAGAGCAGCTTGTCCAAAATTAAATTATGGAGACTCACTTGTAGGGAGAGAACCATCCAGACCCAAAAAGTCAAATTGGAAAGTGTACCCTTATTATTATTTTTAAGAGTTACTTGGTCATTCAGGCATATAGATAGAGAGATAGCACATGCATATTACTTGGGTTGAAGAGAGAGTGAAATTGATTTTTGACAGAAGAGAATAGTACTCAGTGGGTGGGGCAGTATTTTAAGTCTTGTAACTGGGCTCCTGGCTATTGTGTTTATATATTTTTCTTAATTTATTTTAATCTTTTTTCAGTCTTTCCCTCATTGTTAAAAACTTTTATTAGCTTTCTTTAAATCCTTAACTTAGATCTTTATCTCTAATAAGTTTTATGGACTTTAGACTGTCACTTTTGTATTTGTTGCTTGGTGGCACATCCTGGTCATTATAGTCTTATAATTCAGAGTGTAAAAAAACCCTGACAATTTGGACACTTGCCTGCCTCAGTCTACTAGAGAAATACTGTGAGTTTGTTTCAGATGGCACACTAGGAATTATTGCTGGAACCTCTGTAAATCGATTATGAAACTTCAGGTTTTTTTGTCTCTGCATCAGTTGGTTCTCTGTGTGTATACAATATGTCAATACTGCTTAATTTAGTAGTTGCTTGAAAAGGCTTTTAACAGTGCCTGAAATACTTGTATATAGCTAATATCTAGAGGTTAAATGTCTGGGGATAGGATTCAGTTCCCAATGGCTTTAAGGGGCAATTCTCTGTTACATGGCATATACAGTCCAGTCCTCTTGGTTGCTGGAAAGGGAAAGTTCACCCCAGCTTTCGTCTCTGCCTTATGCTGAGAGTAAGTAAACTTTTGAGTTACTGGTCTGGTCTGTGTATGGGTAAGGTTTTGTCTCCATTCTCCCTTGTCAGCAAGTGGACAGGGTGGAGAGAGAAGAGGGGCGTTCTGTTCCCTTCTGTGCTGGTTTTTTTTGTTTTTGAGGGGGTTCAGTACTGTCTCCTATTAGTCTCTTGTTAAGTATCTGAGATTTTGCCATGCTGGTTTTTGGTTCACCTCTGCCCTTGGTCTCAATCACCCCACATCCCTACTCTTCATAACTTTTAGGAGCAGCAGTGTGATGATTACAAGATCAGAGATCCGTGGTGAAACTGACCAATCTTCGAAATATAGGTGGAATGGAAGAGATTGTAATCAGTTACACTGTGCAGCTGCTTGGGAGCGAGCAATGATAGTCATGTTTTTGCACTGTCCACACTGGCGCTTAGGTTAATGTAACTTATGTCGCTTGGTGAGTGGTGGCTTATTCACAACTCTGAGCATAGTAAATTATACTGACATAAGTGGTAGTGAGTACAAGCCCTTAGTTACTGTGCTGATATAGAATGAGAACTTGAAGAGAATACCGTAATGTATATGTGTAGTGAGGCTAAGTTAAGGTTGTACATGAAACTTTAATTTTTTAACTTCCTGTCTTTTGAGTGCTTAACTTTGCAACTGTAAGATTCCTTTTACATGATTTGTTTTCTGTAATTTCTTGGGTCTGCAGATTGACCAATCTATAACTATTTTTTCACTCCCATAATACTGGGTGGACAAAAATTGGCCAAACAAATTTTTCCTGTACATCCGGAGGTCTGTGACAGGGTCTCTCCCCCCTAATCCAGATGGATTAATTTCCTTTGGGACTAAAAACCATGACTGTTTGAGATTCTGATACCTTTGACAAGACAGTTTGTATCTAGAGTCTCTCATCCTATCTGAAAAAAACGTAATGTGGTGAAATTTGTTTTATGAACTTGACGTTCCTATTAGAAGTATTCAACAAAAAGGTTGAGCCACTGTGATCCTTCCAAATCTACCTGATATGCAGAAGCCTGCATTCCACAGGACGTGGTCAGTTGGCCTTGTATCATGGTGTATGGGGAAACAAGTATTACAAGGCTGAGACCACTCCTTCTGAGACTTCAGCTGGATACCTTATGCAATCTAGTTTGAGAAGTTGTCCTGGGAAACACTGGCATCTACTGCAGATGTGAGTACACTGTGGTGTCTCCAAAGTAGTTGTGCTACTTCTGGAAAGATTGATAGCAAGGACTAATTTAATGTTGACTCTGGATTGATGGATTTGTGGTATCAGAAGACACATACTGGTAATGGACAAAATGGTCAATTCTGTAGTACAGAGTGGATTGACTTAAAATGATTTTAATCATGATTACAATCGGCAAGCAGGAAACCTTGATTTAAATCATCAATTTAATCTTATTTTGCATTTGTAACTTTTACTGGTAATCATTAAAACATGTTGGTTTGCAGCTAAATATAGACTTACCAAATTTAGTGTGTTACTTTTTGCTAACCAGGAGGATAAGCTATATCTACGCATTTTTTTAAAGCTAAACATAGCTTTATTTGGATTAATTTTTACTTATGTTGGAAAGTTGTGAATGATTCATTTCTTATTTACTAGACTATTTTTTTGCTTATGTTTTGTACTGAGCTGCATTTGGATTGAAAGTGGAATTCAGCTAAAATTCACACAAGCTGCCTTTTAAAATATTATTTTTATTAAGTAAAACTACTGTAAATGTGCTGGATGTTTTTTCTTATGTAAGTTTTGATAAAAACATGTTTTGCAATTAAAACCGTTTTATTAAACAAAAGGAAGACTTTAAGACTTTCGAACAGGTAGCTCTCGTCCTCTCGGATCTTGTTTATAGATTGGAAAAGGGAAAACAAGCTTTCCTGCTTTTTCAACTTCCAATTTAACTTTGAATAAATTTAAATGAAGAAAATAATCTTTCTTCACCTGCAGAAGAAGCTGTTGCTGTCAAAAGCTGGTTTAGCACTTCAGCAAACTCTGGCTCCAAATTTCTACCATTCATTGGTTTGATTTTCTTTAAAACTTTTTTGTAGCCAGCATGTCCTGCTTGAATATTTTTTATTTAAATGGTAGGTTTCAGAGTGGCAGCCGTGTTAGTCTGTATTTGCAAAAAGAAAAGGAGTACTAGTGGCACCTTAGAGACTAACCAATTTATTTGAGCATAAGCTTTCGTGAGCTACAGCTCACTTCATCGGATGCATTCCTCCACTCCATACGGCTAAATGCAGTGCCTTGCATAATGACAGGTTTCAGAGTAGCAGCCGTGTTAGTCTGTATTTGCAAAAATAAAAGGAGTACTAGTGGCACCTTAGAGACTAACCAATTTATTTGAGCATAAGCTTTCGTGAGCTACAGCTCACTTCATCCAAAGTGAGTTGTAGCTCACGAAAGCTTATGTTCAAATAAATTGGTTAGTCTCTAAGGTACCACTAGTACTCCTTTTATTTAAATGATTTTGATAGATTACTATTAGTTTAATCCTTAATATAGGTTGTCACAATTCCAAATTTAAATTAAAATAGGTTTATTTAAAAAAAAAAGTATTTAAAATAAATCTGATTTAAATAAAATATTTAAATTAAAATCTGATTTATTTATCTGCCTTGTTCTACAAATCACATTTCCATGGGAACTGATTTTCTAATTACACAAAGACTTTCCAGTCAAGTGAGGACTTGACCTCACTTGTTAATTCAGCTACTGGTTATCTCCAGCTGAGATTTACCTATTGGGGCATGTGTGTTTGGTAAGCTTTGTTAAAAAGCTTCAAACTCCACAGCATGGAATTTAGAAGTAAAATTAATTACAAACGACCCACAACCCTGCTGAAATTTACAGACTATATAATATACAATAAAATGCTTCTAAGATACAGTTTTAATAGCAGATTAGTTAATGTGTTTTCTAAAATTTTGTTTATCCCACGTATGGCCGAACTATATTTCTTAACTCATTATTCTTTTCATGGTATTTTAGTTTTTCAGAACTTCCAGATTTACGTATTATTATCCACCAGTGCTTAAATAGTAGGAGACAGCAATTTCTTTGCTTTTACCTGCTGTCCTATACATGGTGGATCTAGCCATTTTGCTGTTGTAAGCAAGTTTCAGTCTGTACATAGCTCCCTCAATTGCTTCAGGTGTAACAGCACTCACATATGGGATTGGGACTGTGTTCAGTTTTGTTCCTTGCACCTGAACGATCCAAAGGAAAGTCATTTTTTTCAGAGTTTCCTTTAAAAAAATTTATGGATAGCCCTTATCATTTCAAAGATAAACAGATGTAGTGATATCTGCTTTATTCTGCATTCAGTCTGAAACAGTAGCTCTGAAAGGTATAAACTTGCCCCATTTATTTCAGTAAGGGGCCTGTGGGCTTCTCTCTTCTGTGGCTGTGGAAAGTGGTACGTTTCCAAGATGCCACAGAATTTGCCATTTTGCTGTAGCTGGACACTTTGTTTCCATGCCATGATGGCAGCTTCAGGATATTCAGTTGGTAAATGATTAGGGAGCGGGTATACAAGATGGTAGAAAGTCACTTATCCTTGCCAGACAATATAGGAAAAAATACAAGCCTTATACCAGTCCAAACAGTCCCCTTGGGGTTCAATCAGGAAAATACACTGGGAGAGAACAGCTGCTTGAGGGGAAAATAGACCTGTCTTTCAAGAAGTCTGCAGGACTCTGTGTTGGCTTAATCTGGACTGAAATCCCCTTGTCTGTGATCTGACTTTTCTCCCAGTGTGCGGAGTATTGTTCAGTTTCCATATTGGATGAGTGAGCTTTGGGAGACTTCCCTTAAGGGGATATGCCTTAGAAAAGGTCCCGGGATGTAGACTCATCCTGTCATAATTCAGCCTCAGGAAGAATCACAGTAGGCTTGAAGCTATCCATTATCTGCTGTGGAGAGGGGTGATAGTCAGAGCCTCTCTTCTATTCTATTCCTCGTTACAGAGCAGTGTCTGATTTGGTGTATTCTGTAAGTTCCCAGAAAAGTTCAAATCCAGCATAGGGACTCTCACATACACTTCGGCAGCCATAAATTTAGAGGCCTTCCCTACTTTCTATAGCTCTGAAGGCTACTTCCTATAAATCCTTATTTATTGATCACATGGGGGAAACCTGTATTTTACCTTGGGATAACAAAAAGAAAAGGAGTACTTGTGGCACCTTAGAGACTAACCAATTTATTTGAGCATAAGCTTTTGTGAGCTACAGCTCACTGCATCCGATGAAGTGAGCTGTAGCTCACGAAAGCTTATGCTCAAATAAATTGGTTAGTCTCTAAGGTGCCACTAGTACTCCTTTTCTTTTTGCGAATACAGACTAACACAGCTGTTACTCTGAAACTTGGGATAACAGTACTTCCAGCACATTTCCTTTGCCTCTTTGATATGGCTACTACTCCTAGTGTGTTCATGATGCTTGACATGATAGTAGCCCATAGAGAGGAGAGAATCTAAGGCTATGTCTGCACTGTCGCAGTGCAGGCGATGGGACTGTGAATTGCAGAGTGCACCAAAATGTTGTGCTCTAACTGCCCTGTGTGGATGATTCTGGCGCAGACTAAAAGGTATCTAGTTCACATCAACATAGATGTATTAGATTCTCTCCTGGTCTCACCAGTGGCCTCCAAAGCTGCTTTCGATCTCTTCTGTACCCTGGTCTGTCTCACTTGACATCAGATATGCAATCCTTCCAAGCAGTGCTGAAGTAACTCATCTAGTATCTCTATCTCGTGAGTGGGGGTTTTAAGGCCTCACAGCTTCTTTTCACTGTGATAGTCCCAGGAAGCCAGTTTCCTAAAGGTTCTGTGCATGTGCTTTGCTTTCGCTGAGGGCTATGAATAGTATGTTGCTACCGGTTACAAGTTACTGCATGGCTCTTTCTAATCAAGCAAAAAGCATTACAAAGAAAACAGATTTAAATGCACACTAAATATACCCAGAGTCATCCATTGAAAGACTTACCAACCCTCCTGTAGGACTGCAGGGTCCCCTTGGACAGAAGATCTTGTCTGCTTGCTAGATCAGAAAGGCCAGGTCTACACTATATATCAGTATAACTATGTCGCTCAGGGGTGTGAAAAATCAAAGTGCTACAGCAGCTGAGCTGCACCATTGCAGTTGTGCCACTGCCGCTTTTTAAGTGTAGACCTGCTCTGAGTCAGTTTAAGCACAGCCTTCTTATGCCCTTTCTTTGTCTGTTGGTCTCTAGAAAACCCAGTTTGAACCACTATATGCAAGCTTCCCCAGTGGGTGGTACCTGCTTAGCAGTGTTTAAAACCTAAGTGATTTACCTTAATGCCCCCCACTGTTTTTGGTTCCTGGAGGAATTGTGGCAACCCTGCTCCCTGGCGTTCGCATACAATCCTTGGACCACAGTGATACATACATTTAATAAAATATGGGCCCCAGCGATATCACATGGGATTGCATTATCTGTTACAGCAGCCTACCAGGTTTTGCAGCAAATACTTTGAGAAGAGAACAGTCCTAATGGCAGGGCTCTTAAAAGAAGGGAGACAGTATAGGTGGCCAAAGCCTCAAGGTGATCCAGTATGCTACTGCTTCTCTGCACAAGTTATGGTTGCGTTATAGTTAGATCCATTCCAAGGTTTGAGCCCTGAATACATATGAGACTTGACATTAGACTAGTTAAAGTCAGAATAAATTCTTGTTTCTATCACTAACTCTTCTGGACTAGATTACATTTTTAAACATAAAGATTTTATCTTTAATTGAAAAGACATCTCTCCAGTTAATAAAACAGCAAATAGAAATTCACAAGGCAGAACTAGAAGTATATTCCTTAGAATGGGACATGTCAATGACTAATGTTTGTATCTTTGGAGAAAAACCTTTATTTGTTTTTAAACTCTTCTGTAACTATCACATGTTTGCTGGCATCCGAAATTGAACGTTTCTTGAACTTACTTAAGAGCTCTTTGGTTTTTTACAGAAGAACTAGCTTAGGCCGGTCAGATATTCTAATAACACAGCACTATTAAATGATGCAATTAGAAGTTGGTGATTGTTGCAGTTAACTGAGTGGAGGGAATCTGAGGGGTGAGCTTGCACTTGTACGACTTTATCTGTAGACTAAAAGATATGCTTAATTGCATATGGGGGGGGGGAAATTCATCCTTCTAACCAATCAGTAATAGCATAATCTTTTTAAAATATAAAGGAAATGAAAAAGCTGTTAAGACAGTTTCTGTGAATAAGAGGCTGAGAGAAGGATCAGTTACCCTCATTTTGAAAACATTAGTGTCTGAAATATCCTGATAGGTCTTGCATAATTTCCTTACGCTTTCATTGTCTGCAGATCTTTGGAAATTGGGTTACTACAAAATTGCTGTACGTTTTACCTAAAAATAACGAGGTAGAATGTGATGAGAAGCTTTTGAATTAGATGGCTTATGCAGTTTCTTTTGACATCCAGTTCATAGTGTGTAGTTATGACGTTGGTAAGCAATGATGGATTTTTATTTGAAGACCTCTCATTGGAAATTAGTGGAGGCACTTCTAGCTTTCCCTCTTCGTCAGTTTAATCATGTTTGAGTTTATCTAATGGCATCACAAGTAACACCAACAGTTAGTATAAATGAGATTAAACTGAAACATGAATTTTTCCTGTCCTGTACACATGACCTTTTTATTTGTTGGATAAGAAATTCAGTTATAGGAAGTCTTGTTTGAGTGAGTCCTTTTTTTTTATAAAGAATTAATTGAGAAGTTTCTTTTTGTATATTCCAAATCTACATTTCAAAGTTTTTGTGTATGACTACTAACCATAACTTTAAATTTTCTCATTGTTGTGTATGAATATAACGTTAAGTTCAACATCAAAGAAGGCGCTGTTGCATTTTGTTTGTCTGCATCTTTAAATCAACATCATGTTGGAATATAAAGGAAACGCTGCAGATTGAAGTGCATTGGTGTAGTAAGGGATGAGATGTATAAAATATTCAGACAGGTGATCAAACTACTCATCCTTAATGTAAACCCACATCAAGTCTTTCTTTTGCATAATTTGGAGATGTAGTCTGGTGTCCCCATTTTGGGAAGATTTAATGCAGGGATTCAGGTTCCAGCATTTTAAGAGCAGTTTGTGTTTTTGTAACAGACATGTCAGGAGCAAAATGTTTAAGGATGTTTTGTACAATATGTTGGTCTAGATTTGAAAGGTTGCTTTCTCTAGGGCGTCCATATAATATTGAAGTGACTACTCTGTCTCTAACCAGATTGGGGGCAGGCCAGATTAATGTCTCTAAAATTCAAGATTAAGCCCTGCTTTCAATTAGTATGTTTCCCCTTTGTGAGAGGATGGCTGCAGATGTGTTGCAGAACACTACAGTACTTCTAGCCCCAAAATGCATAATTGATATTATGTTTAATTACAAGTAAATCTTGATACCTTCTTATGAATTCAGTTTCATAGCACCCAGTTATAAAGCGCTGTAAAAGCTGACTCTTTATTATTAAAAAAAAAAAAAAGTTGAAGCCAAAATGATTGTGATTTATGACCAAGCATAAACTTGATTGACTTTTATATTAACTCATTTCTAAGACTGTTCAGATTAATTCTTGTAGTGACAAGTGTCTCTTGGATAAAATGTATAGGTGAAAATGGGTTATCATTTGAATCTGCATACTTAGCTGGGATATTACTGGCAGTGAAAGCAATCTGTTAACCTTGCATTACTAATTATGGTACTTCATTACCACACTTCCTTGTTAAAAGAACCAAAGTATTTTAGTGCCTTAAACAATGGAGTCCATGAATTATTTGTAATGTTAGAGAAATTTGGATCTTGCTTTTAATGAATAGAAAAAAGGCAGCTAGTGAAAGCAGTGCTATAGTTAAGGTTGATAGACCTCAGTCCAAACTTTTATTTTTGGTTCCAGTATTCATACTTTTAGACATTCTGCTTCAGAAATGAATTGTTTGGGAAAGTTTATAAAAACGTGTTGATTATGTCTCTTAGAGGCCCTTAATTTATCCTAATTGAGAAGGAAAAAGCCTTTTACCTTAGATGCAAAATTCTATTTTTTAATCTTTTCTTTGGAATGGTAGATGCTGAATTAACAATATAGTCTTTTCAAAGGTTTGCAATTCTTGTAACTTTAATTAAAAGTTAAAATCGATATAAAATGACTGAACTTTCTACTGTTCAGGGTAGTTCTTGATATCATGTGGAAAAATCCTGATGAAGCTTGATAGTTAAATTCTTGAACTGTACAATTGTGGGACATTTTAAAAATTCATGGATGTTTATCAATTGTAAGCATCATTGCAAACTTACTTGGATTTAATCTTTTCTCACTTTCTTGGGGTACTGTGCATGTAAGCTTATATTGATATGTTGCTGCTGGTCATGGGTAGGCAAATCAAAAATAGAAGTACAGAAGTTTCTTATATGTAATCCATAAGAAAGGAGCAAAATACTGATGCTGATTTGCCTCACTAAATGTCCCTGAAACATTTTGGTAGCGTACAGTGGCATAGGTCTGTGTGATACACACTTTGAATTTACATGACACAACGCTGCAGGTTTGGTTATGATGTCAAATGTGCTTTAGAAGAGCGTGCTTTAATTGGTCTAGCCAAGCTATACCTTAAAGTGAATGGTAATTTGGGATACTTCAACTTTTTATTATACTTAACTGGAGACAATTTAAAAAGTGCTTGATTTTCAGGAGTTGGTGTGCAGCACTTTTTGAAAATCAGGGTCTCCTTAAGTTGTCAGGTTGGTCACCTAAATTCTTGAAAATCTTGTCCTGTATTCCTAGCTCATAGAAATAGAGGTATTTTTAATAAGCTTGAAACAAATAGACAAGGGCAGATATCAAATGGAAACGACTGGGTATTCGGCTAAAAAAAAAAAAGGCCAGAGATAAATTTGTGAAATGTTAATGTCCAATAAATGGGTACAGATTTGAAAATATTGGTGTGTTGGGTCAGAGAAGAAGGAAGGTTTTAAATATTAGTTTCATAAAACAATAAATAAAGTGGAATAAAATGCAGGAATTAATTTATCTGAAAAATACTATATTTCTTAATATTCTTATATATAAGACTCATGAATGTGACTGTAATTGCTTTGAAATTTCATCCTGTCACCATGGATATAAGCCCAATCAAAGACTTTGGGTAAAATTTTCACAAGTGCCTAATGGGCACTAAGTGAATTAAATGCTTTTGAGAATTTTACCCTTAGTTCATACCTGTTACTTCCTGAGTCTGTTGCATATGGGTGAAGGTGCCTAGTAAAGAGTCTGTCACAAGTAGCATGGCTAATGTATTGTTTTTCTGAATCTGAGACTTCTTAAAAATGGATTTTCCCAAGCAGGAGTAGGTGTACCAAATATTATTTTGTTTTCAGTAGTAGTTTAGCTTCCTGTGAATATATTCAAATTACACAGCTCTTGTTGGCCATACTAAAAGCTGTCTGTAGAAAAATCTCTTCCCTCTCCAGTGCCTAGGTGTACTATTCTATCCAGGTAGAGAACATGTTTTACCATGGAATTTATTTTGTATTTAACAGCACTGATAAATAGATCATGCCAATGTAGAATGTTTTGGCTCCGGCCCATTGGTGGTACTGGTATTATTTATCTCATAGGCTTAAACTAAGGGCCACCAAATGAAATTAATAGGCTGCAGGTTTAAAACAAACAATGCACAGTCAACATGTGGAACTCCTTGCAAGAGGATGTTGTGAAGGCCAAGACTATAAGAGGGTTTAATAAATTCACGGAGGATAGGTCCATCAGTGGCTATTAGCCAGGATGGGCAGCCTCTATTTGCCAGAAGCTGGGAATGGGTGACAGGGGATGGATCACTTGATGATTACCTGTTCTGTTAATTTCCTCTGGGGCACCTGGCATTGGCCACTGTGGGAAGATAGGATACTGGACTAGATGGACCTTTGGTCGGACTCAGTATGGCTGTTCTTATGTTTAAATTACCTACTACAGTTACTTGCATATTTGTATTTAAATTGCTACTGGTGACTGGCCCATTTAAGACGAAAAAAAAAGTTTAAGCCATAGCAGGTGAAAGGTCTACTTCAGGCTTTCATGGAATTTTACTTTGCATGTGTTCTTGTGGAGAGGAGGAAAATGTAACTTAATCTAATCAAACAAATTGTAATTTAGAAATATATTTGATAATCCCTGGACTAAAAGATGTGGAAATATATAGCACGTGAATGAAAACTTGTAATATCTGGATTCTCAAAGCTTCATAAAAGTATCTTTTGGATGGGTCCCAGTAGACAAGGACTCAGAGATCTCACAAAAGCACTTAAGGCTCTCAGTATGGCTAGCTCCAACAGGCCTTATCAAAGCCACTAGAGAGCTTGTATGATCTGTAAGCGAGCTAAAGAAGCTAAAAAATCCAAGTAAAATAGGGGAAGAAAGTGTAAAAGATCTAGGAGTTATGAGTCCTTTGACTTCTCCTTCCTTGGTCTCTTCCACAGAGGATGGTGAATTGCTGGGCTGTGACTCCGATCAGGATTGGGGAAAGACTCAGCAAAGGTTTTTTCCACTTGAGAAATTTGAGGCCATGTTTAACAAGGTTGAATCTGTGATTCAGATTCAGTCTGAACAAAATCCCAAGAGTAAGCCTTTGAACACACCCCCCCCCCCCCCCCCGCATCTTCCCCTGCGGTTGCAATTCTTCTACACTCCTCTTTTGAGGAAGTAATAAGAGATGATTGGGATAAGTCAGAGAAGGACATATTAAACATGATCTTAAGTTCTGTAAGATCCAGGAACCAAAAATTGCAGTTACAGAGATATTGAAGATTCTTGCTACCATAGCGTCCCTGGCTAAAAATATGGTTATCCCCTCAGAAGGGGAGTTCTAGCCTAAGGACCCCATGAGGATGAGGCGGTGCTCAGAACTGCAGAATCGTTTGTCATGAAGGTGAACTCTTCTTTCATTGCTTCCAAAGAAGTGGTTCTACCTTCAATCTGTCTAAGGCCACAGTATCCCACTGAAGAGAAGTGCCACAACTGTACGTGTCAGAGGGGCTCTGAGAATTATAGGAAAAGGTCAAAAAAAGGAAAATGGTATCCCTCCCCGTCTATAATATTTACTCAAAGGGCAAAATCATTTCCAAGTGACAACCTGCAGCACATTCCTGCCAATGGATGCCGCTGCAGAGGACAGGAAGTTCACCTTGTTGTGCTTGATTGTGACGCGTGGCCAGAAAGAGTTAAACATCCTGCAGAATAAATTACTAAAATTCAACTCTTAAAGACATATGGTGAGATAATGTTTGTGTTTTGTATATGGGTAGAGGTCAACAGTGTAATCAACAGTCCCTGTCTATGCTGTATTCTGTTAATTCAAAGATCAAAAGAACACCCTAGCATTTAAATGAATTGAAAACACAGGATATCTCTGTATTCATCTGTTTGAAATGTACAGCAAATCATCTGTAAATGGTGGAGAAACAGGCCATTGGCCTTATGTTAATCTGTGTGAATAGTTAACAACGATGCTTAAGAAATGAGGGCCTGTTGTTCCCTGAGGGACTCCAATTTATCAAATAAGGCCTGAAATTGTATGGAAGATCCTTGGGCCCCAATCCTGTTTATCTCAGATCCGCTTAAGTTTCATCAGGGGAAGTTTGAGTTGTCAGATTGAGATCCCAGTTATGCTGGTACTCCCTGAAGGTGACATTGGACTACAACCTATTAACTAAATTCTAAAGGAACTCTTTGCAACTATAAAGCTTACTGTCTCTGCTATGTATCTGAACCTTAAGAATTGTCTGTATGTATGTTGATCTTTTAGCCATACTCTTTCCTTTTTAAATAAATTTTAGTTCAGTTGTTAAGAATTGGCTGTATGCGTGTATTTGGGTAAGATCTGAAATATTCATTAATCTGGGAGGTAATGTGTCCGATCCTTTGGGATTGGTAGAACTTTGTCTTTTATATGATGAAATAAGATTTTCAGAAATCTTCATCATATTTGACTTGGGTATCTGGATGGAGGCCTGAGGCTGGGTTACTTCAAGGGAACTGTGGTGTTGACTTCCGGGCAACCAGTGAGGTAACAAAGAATCTGTTTTGTGCTGGCTTGGTAAATCTAAGTATTGAAAATATCCACCAGCTTTGGGGATTACCTGCCCCATTCTTTGCAGTTCACCCTAATTGAGTGACCTCAGCTGGCACCCAGCTGGGACCCCGGTCACAATAATACTTACTCAAAGGGCAAAATCATTTCCAAGTCACAACCTGCAGCACCTTCCTGCCAAAGGATGCCTCTGCAGAGGACAGGAAGTCCACCTTGTAGTGCTTGATGAAAGTGGTAGCATTTGACCAGGATGCTATCTTACAAATTTCTGCTGTGGATGCACTAGCTCTTTCTGCCCATAAGGTCACCAGGGATCATGTGTAGTGTGCCCTGATTCCTTCTGGAACCAGAATCTCCGATGTCTTGTATGCTTTCACAATACATAGTCTAATCCACGTAACAACAGAGAACTCGGAAGCTCTGAGTCCTTGGCATTTCAGATGGAAGACTACAAACAGGGCATCCTGTCTCCTTTTGGTCTCTGTGTTTGAGATAAGTTTCAGGAGAATGATAGGGTTGGCTATAACTGAGGGACACTCTTGAAGTACGTGTGTATGCTTCAGAAGCATTCCTCAGAACAGTTCAGCTCTGAGAATCTTGCCAACTCCATGCATCTTTAGGGGCTGGAGGGACTGGGGTTAGAGAACGTGGTAATAGAGAGGCTGTGAGTAGTGCAGCTGCTGTAAACTGTACTGGCAGTGAGGGGACCTTTGATTTCCTACTGCAGATCGGGTCCCAGTGAAGTGGGAAGAAGCTGTGTTGCCTTTCTCATAGATGCAGAGGGAAAAAGGAGCCCCTTGGAGGTATGGGGTTTTGAGGCTCCCCTTCCCCTTCTCCCATTCCTTGCAGGCAATCTACAAAATTAACACTTGTAGATGTGATTCCTCCTTTTTTTTTTCTAACATGCTTTGATCAGCAGAAAGGTAGTTAACAAAGTTGACATTTAAATTACTGGGCATCTGAGCTAACTCCCAACTGAGATCAATGTTCACACATCTCAAAGCTGCTATTGCAGGCTACCTGCAAGGCTAAAATAGGCTTTCACTAAAACAGTCTGGTCAGGGCTACACTGCCACCAAAAATGTCAAAAGTAACCTATTAATGCTCATGCCTAGCATTTGAGGCTCCTAAGAGCAGGTAAGATTCCAACGAGCCCATGTCTGATGGGTTGGTGGTGGGCTCCCAAACTTAGCCTTCCTCAGTCTCTCTTCTCAGCACTGTTGGCTATAGGTAATGGGAAGCAGAAGGGCTTGTGGGGCTACAGTCTTTTCCCACTGCTGCCATTTTGGCAGTTCACAACCATAATCTAAACATTCATTATGACTTGCCTTCAAAATTAGACTAAGAGTAGTGCTCAAATTTCAGAGTAATAGCCGTGTGAGTCTGTATTCGCAAAAAGAAAAGGAGTACTTGTGGCACCTTAGAGACTAACCAATTTATTTGAGCATAAGCTTTCGTGAGCTACAGCTCACTTCATCGGATGCATACCATGTGAGCTGTAGCTCACGAAGGCTTATGCTCAAATAAATTGGTTAGTCTCTAAGGTGCCACAAGTACTCCTTTTCTTATTAGTGCTCAAAGATGATTTGCTCAAGAGTCCTACCGAAAAGTGTAAACACCTTAACTAGATACTTCCTGAAGATACCTCTCTTTGTATGTTAAAGAACAGATGCCTTGTTTTTCTGGAGAGTAACTTTCTCCCCTTCTCTTTTCTAAGTGTAGAAAGGAGATTCTTTGTTCAAACTATCCTAAGAAGCTTTTCTGTTTCATGTTTTTTTTAATATAGCTACAAAAGTCTAGGCAGCCTCTAGCCAGCAAAACAGTGTTGATGGTTTTCATTCCTAAATAACTTTTAACAGTGAAGCAATTTGGTTTGGAATGATGGATGTTTTGCCTCTAAGTGAAAATTTCTTAATAAATAAAATTTTCAACTCCTAGGCTACAAATGCGTATGTGCACATGCTTTGCTTTCAAGCATTTGAGTAGTCCTATTGAAGTCAGTGGGACTGCTTATGTGACAAATTACCTCTCTGCTTAAGTGCTTGCAGGATCAAAGTCTTAACTTTCAATATTTTGTTTTTGTCTATAACAGTTTTGTAAAAATCAAATAAGAGACTCTCAGGCATTTTAATAAACCACCATGTGTTATTTCATTATAGCACACATTTTCAAATGCATTTTACAAAGTCTCAACTGGATTTAAATCATGATTATCTTAAAAAAAACAAAACAAACAAACCTACGCAAAACACCACCCACCTAAGGAATTTAAACAATTTTAAATTGCTTCACCATGAATTTACTATTTTTAGGTAAAATAGTTGAAGAGAGCATAAATGTTACATTACGTACATTTGCAATGACAGTTTCAGTATCTCAGAATACCTTCTCTTGTGTTTTTTGGGAGGCCCATACTAACACTTCTAGAAAACTTTTAAAAACTATTTGCCAGAATGTTTTTAAGGATGTCTTCATATATGATCACCCTCTCCTTTTTCCAGTGCAAATTGTCAAGAGAGCCATTATATCTCTTAAGTGGTGGATTAATTTCTGGATTATATTACAGTAATTTTAAAAATTTATGCGTTTTTGAATAGGAGAAATGGTTGTCATAGTAGTTAAGCATTTCATTTTGTATTTGTGCATTTCCATCCTTGTTTTATAACCTTTCATTTTCTGCATTGTTGAGTCATAATTCCCAGATGAGTATTCAGACTCATGATCAGATTGTAGTGAATTATGGAGAGCCCTGATTGCTGAGTTGAGACAGTTTGCCTAGAAGTGTGGGAAAGATGTGGACTTTAAGACATTACAGACTTGAAAATCACACTTTTGAATAGTTTTCAAATCTACTATTGTTACAAACAGCCCCGAAGATTACTGTAATGAACATTAGAGAGGGAAAAAGGTTTTTTGTTGGTTTAGTGCATTTGAAAGCATTTTGTGCATATGCAGTTTCACTGTTTTCCCTGTACAGTTGTTTTTACCTATTATTTGTATGGTTCTTATCATAGCAAGGTGAGGAGAAAAACTAAAAACAAAAATAGACAAAAATTGACAGGATGACTCAAGTGTGTGTAACACTTGAAACTGAAATTTGCATTTCGTATTGATGGTGTTGCTTTTAGATGGGGTCTGATCTGACTGATGAAGGGAGAGTTTAATTTCATTCTTGGATATGTACATATGTGTTGCCAAGGGGATCAACAGTATAAAAGCAGATTAAGTTTAAATTGTCACTTGCATTGTGTGCAAAATTCAATTAGCAAGTATCTTTTTCAAGTTTGTGACCTTTTTAAAGGCTTTATCTTTACAGTTCTCAAGCTACTTTGCCTACCCCCTAGCTTTCTAGGGTGCCAAAAGAATTTCCTAAACTTGAGTTTAGGTTGTGTACTTGATGAAAGATGGGGTGAATTTGCCATATAAAGCTTAAAAATTGTGAGTAAGTATAGAACTAAAAATATAAAACATGGCACTGTTCATCCTGGATTAAACCTCTCAGAAAAGTTTCATTGTCATCTGCAAATGGCAACAGTTACAAGCTGCAGGAGTTGACAGACTAACATTAATGTGAAATAAACATTTTTCAGGCAATAGCACTGCATAACATATTGTAGTTGCCTTAAATTGTTAACCAACAATTAAGTACAATTACAAGAGGACCAAAGTGTCAGTGATTTCCTACTTGATTAAAAAAGTGTTCTAAAAAATCATGTTTTATCGTGGTTTGATACATTTTTAAAGGAATAATGGAAATTCTAGTGGTCTAACTTTTGTGTAATTTTTTTCCTCAGGTGGCTTTTCCACTGTGTTCCTGGTGCGTACCCATGGTGGAGTACGCTGTGCATTGAAACGAATGTATGTTAATAACGTGCCTGACCTCAACATTTGCAAAAGAGAAATAACAATTATGGTAAGTAAAGGTTTCAGAGTAACAGCCGTGTTAGTCTGTATTCGCAAAAAGAAAAGGAGTACTTGTGGCAAAATAAATTGGTTGGTCTCTAAGGTGCCACAAGTACTCCTTTTCTTTATGGTAAGTAAAGCAACTATTTGATGGTATGCAGCCAGGCATGGATTTGAATGGAAATTTTGCAGCTTTATTTTTCTAGAGGGGTGAGATTAGGAATATAGATATCCTCTACTTTTGGAAGATGTAGTGTGAATTGTGCTTTAGTTACTCTTAGCTGGTCAAGGAGTAGAATTGGAGAGAAACTCTTGTGAACCCCTTCTCTCTCAAAGATGATTTCAGTGCATCTCAGCAGCAGCCACAAATGCAGCAAATATAAACATATAATACTGAATGAAGAGGTGGGTAAAAGTCTTTATCTCTGATTCAGGATTATATCTGGAGTGACTGATTTGTGAAGGTCAAGTGCAGGCACCTTTGCTGGTGTTAATGCAACAAGCCACGGGGGCAATGTGCAAATGCTTTAGGGCCCAACCTTGCAGTATTAAAACTCATTTTTTAGCAATCTCAGTATTAGTATCTCTATTTGTACTCAATAGCCTATGTTAGAATTTCTTCACTGAACGCTGTTGTTTCCTGAAAGCTGTTGCTAATGTGTTCATGCTCTTCAACCTTCTGACTCCTAGTTAAAAGGTTTGAGAACATGCAAATGTACTGCTCTAGTCTTATAAGACAAACTCTCTTCCATGTATAAAAGAGAATATGCACACTACCAAAAAAAAAAAAGAGAGTAACAGTAAGACAGCATATCCCTTATCCTTCTAAATTTTTTACCTTGTGAATCATGTGAAAGAGATCCTCTCATTGACCGCCTCCTTTCTAAACCTCAAAATCACAATTCCCCGTAGCAATTGAAGTGTTACATGTAACAAGTAACATTAAAACTGTTCTAAAGTATAATTCTGTAAAAGCGATGGTAAAAATAGCAATGTAGGTTTCCACAGTTAGTCTGTTTCTGTGTCAAATGTGTTCTGTTTACAACTAAAAAAAAATTTTCTGACAGATCTGTGAACTCTAACTGTAAGCTCTGAAAGTACTATATGTGACAATCAAGGTTCTGCTGGCTAAATGATGCTTGTAATGGGGTTGTCAAGCGATCTAAAAAAATTAATTGTGCAATTAAACAATAGTGATATACCATTTATTTAAATATTTTTGGATGTTTTCTACTTTTTCAAATATATTGATTTCAATTACAACACAGAATACAAAGTATATAGTGCTCACTTGATATTTATTTTTTATTACAAATATTTGCACTGTAAAAAACAAAAGAAATAGAGTTTTTCAATTCACCTCATACAAGTACTGTAGTGCAATCTGTTTATCATGAAAGTTGAACTTACAAATGTAGAATTATGTACAAAAAATAACTGCATTGAAAAATAAAACAATGTAAAACTTGAGAGCCTACAAGTCCACTCAGTCCTACTTCAGCCAATCGCTCAGACAAACAAACTTGGTTACAATTTGCAGGAGATAATGCTGACCGCTTCTTGTTTACAATGTCACCAGAAAGTGAGAACACGCGTTAGCATGGCAGTTTTGTAGCTGGTGTTGCAAGATATTTATGTGCCAGATATGCTCAACATTCGTATGCCCCTTCATGATTTGGCCACCATTCCAGAGGATATGCTTCCATGCTAAAGATGCTTGTTAAAAAATAATGCGTTAATTAAATTTGTTACTGAACTCCTTGGGTGAGAACTGTATGTCTTTGGCTCTGTTTTACCCGCATTCTGCCAGATATTTCATGTCATAGCAGTCTCGGATGGTGACCCAGCATGTTTGTTTTAAGAACACTTTCACAGCAGATTTGACAAAACGCAAAGAAGATACCAATGTGAGATTTCTAAAAATCGCTACAGCACTCGATCCAGGGTTTAAGAATCAGAAGTGCCTTCTAAAATCTGGGAGGGACGAGGTATGAAGCATGCGTTCAAAAGTCTTAAAAGAGCAACACTCAGATGCGGAAACTACAGAACCCAAACCACCAAAAAAGAAAATCAGCCTTCTGCTGGTGGCATCTGACTCAGATGATGAAAATGAACATGCATCGGTCCGCTCTGCTTTGGATTGTTATCAAGCAGAACCCATCATCAGGAAGGATGCATGTCCTATGGAATGGTGGTTGAAGATGAAGGGACATATGAATCTTTAGCGCATCTGGCACTTAAATATCTTGCGATGCCGGCTACCACAGTGCCATGCAAATGCCTGTTCTAACTTTCAGCTTGTAGCAATCTTGTCTGCAGTGTGGTTCTACAGGTGTAACTGATTGGAACCCGGTAAACCATTCTGATGTGCAAAAAAACCTCCAACCCCAACCTGGTTTAATTTGTTAGTTTTGAAGTTTCTACATGAGAAGAAAGCAGTAAGAACTTTATATTTTAAACTATATGCAATGAGTAGATGTCTTAAGTAAGATGATACATTTTTTTACGCCAACCCACACTCTAGACACAATATAGAAATAATATGAAGGGTGCAGCTGCTTGGTTATGTGCCCTCACTTAGTATCAGTGGTGCAAGTAGAAATCATTTCTTTCGGGTACGCTGCCCTCATGGGGGGGGCGCATGTGACCTCCACACAACCTGGGGCCCCCGCATTCTACCTGTCCCCTCCCCATGATCCACATCCATCCCATGTTAGCTGGCTCATAGTTGAATTTAAACTAAAGAAATAACAAAGGTAGATGTGAAGCAAACATGCAGGATGCAGAATTTTTTTTTTTTTTTTTTTTTTTAAGTAGGTCAGAAGATCCTTTAGAACCCATAACAGTCCTGTACTAGGCTACAACAACCAGGGCAGAATTTCTGTGAAAGGCACAACATCCACATGTACTGCCCTTACTATAATTATATCAAGTCCATTCTGATCAGCATCTAATACATGAAGCATATTGTATATGGCTGCATATTCATGGGTCCATGGCTTTGATCTGATGTTTCTTCCTGGTGAGCAACAGATCTTTCAAATGTACTATACAACTCTTTTAAAGATCCTTAGAGCAGGGGCGGGCAAACTTTTTGGCCTGAGGGCTGCATCGGGTTTCTAAAATTGTATGGAGGGCCGGTTAGGGGAGGCTGTGTGTCCCAAACAGCCAGGCATGGTCTGCCCCCCCCCCCCCCCCCCCTGCTTCTCACCCCCTACAGTCCGCCCCCCTCTCCCCCCTGGGACTCCTGCCCCATGCAATCCCCCTGTTCCCTGATGGCCCCCCAGGGACCCTGCCCCATCCACTCCCTGCTCTCTGTCCCCTGACCACCCCCGGACCCCCTGCCCCTAACTGCCCCCCGCCTGCCCATCCAACTCCCCCCTCTCCTTCCTGACTGCCCCCTGGGACCCCTGCCCCATCCAACCACCCCTTGTCCTTGACCGGCCCTGGACTCACTGCCCCCTGCTGCCCCATCCAGCCCCCCTCTCTCCCCCCGGGAACCCCTGCCACATCCAACCACCCCTTCTCCCTGTCCCCTGACTGCCCCCAGAACACCTGCCCCATCCCCCCCCCGCTCTCTGTCCCCTGTCCGCCCCTGGACCCCCCCGCCCCTAACTACCCCCCACCGCCCCATCCAACTCCCCCCTCTCCTTCCTAACTGCCCCCCCCGGGACCCCTGCCACATCCAGCCACCCCTTCTCCCTGTCCCCTGACTGCCCTCAGAACCCCTGCCCCTGGCTGCCCCCCGCCGCCCCGTCCAACGCCCCCCTCTCCTTCTGGACTGGCCCCCTGGGACTCCCGCCCCCATTCAACCACCCTGTTTCCCGCCCTCAGAGTGCCCTGATCCCTATCCACACCTATCCCTACCCCCTGACGACCACCCCCGAACTCCCCTGCCCTCTATCCAACCCCTCCGCTCCCTGCCTCCTTACTGCACTGCCTGGAACACTGGTGGCTGGCGGCGCGGCTGCACCAGGACAGGCAGCAGCCCAGCATGGAGCACCGGGTCAGGCCAGGCTCTGCAGCTGTGCTGCCCCAGGAGCTCACAGCCCCGCCACCCAAAGCATGGCGCCGGCAGAGCAGTGAGCTGAGGCTGCGGGGGAGGGGGAGCAGTGGGGGAGGGGCCGGGGGCTAGCCGCCAGGAGCTCAGGGGCCGGGTAGGATGGTCCCGCCGGCCATAGTTTGCCCACCTCTGCCTTAGAGCATGACAAGTGATCCTGATCAAAGGGATTATTAAAGACCAGTATTTCAAAAAGTTCTCTTGATTCTGACAGTGCCACCATGTTCTCCATAAATCTATGGGGAGGCAAGGGTCTTAATTCTTTTATATAGGAAAACTATCCCTGTGAATGATAATTGGAAGTTGTTTAAGAACACTTCACTAGATGCTCCAAAAGCCACAATCAAGGAAGAAGGCAGTATTGGTTAGAAAACTGACCCGATTTAGAAGGGAAGTGAAGACAGCTATGAATAATAATTAAAAAAAAAATAGATGGAAGAAAGGAGACGTTGATAGCAGTCAATATAAACCGAAAGCTAGAATTCGTTGAAAATTTATCAGGGAACAAAGGAACACCAGGAGAAATCTATCACTTGCAGAGTTATGGACAATGAGTTTTAAAAAAAGTATATTAGATACAAAAATAATCCTGACAATGGCTTTGGTCCATTATTAGAGGCCAATGGTAGAATTATTAATAGCGCAGAAAAGGAAAAAGTGTTCAATACATATTTCTGTTCTGCATTTGAGAAAAAACAGATGATGATGTCTCATATGAAAATACTCTTTCCATTTCACTGGTATCTCGGGAGCATATTGAATAACCGCTATTAAAGATTTTTAAATCAGCAGGCCCAGATAACTTGCATCCTAGAGTTTTAAGAGCTAACTGAGGAGCTTACTGGAACTGGACTGGTAATGTTGGTTTTCTATAAGTCTTGGAACACTGGTGAAGTTCCAGAAGAGCGGCAGAAAGCTAATGTTATGTCAATACTTAAAATGAGTAAACGAGATGACAAGGGTAATTATAGACCTGCCAGTCTGACATTGATCCCAGGCAAGATAATGGAGCACCTGATATGGAACTTGATTAATAAAGAATCAAAGGAGGGTAATATAATTAATGCCAATCAACATAGGTTTATGGAAAATAGATCCTGTCAAAGTAACTTGATATCTTTTTTTAATGAGATTAGACGTTTGAGTAATAAAGGGAATAGTGTTGATGTGATATACTTTGCCTTCTGTAAGGCATTTGTCTGGGTACTGCATGATATTTTGATTAAACAACGAGAAAGATGAAAAATTAACATAGCACCCATTAAATAGATTTAAAGTTGGCTAACTGATAGGTCTCAAAATGTAACTGTAAATGGGGAATCATCATCAAGCATCTAGAGGGGTCCTTCAGGGATCGGTTCTTAGCCCTACGCTGTTTAGTGTATATTTATCAATGACCTGGAAGAAAACAAAATCATTACTGATAAAGTTTTCAGATGACCCACAATTGAGGGAGGGATTAAATAATGAAGATGACAGGTCACTGATACAGAGTGGTCTGGATTGCTTGGTAAATTGAGCATGCACAGACAATGTGTGGTTTAATATAACTAAATGCACACATCTAGGAACAAAGCATGTAGGCCGTGCTTACAAAATGGGGAACTCTATCCTGGGAAGCAGGG
The DNA here is from genome assembly GCF_015237465.2 of Chelonia mydas. Lineage (NCBI taxonomy): Eukaryota > Metazoa > Chordata > Testudines > Cheloniidae > Chelonia > Chelonia mydas. The sequence continues at coordinate 16,421,572 of NC_057852.1, forward strand.
ACTGAAAAATATTTGAGGGTCATGGTGGATAATTAGCTGAACATGGGCTCCCACTGCGACGCTGTGGTCAAAAGGCCTAATGTGATCCATAGATGCATAAACTGGGTAATCTAGAGTAGGAATAGAGAGATAATTTTACCTCTGTATTTGCCAGTGGTGTGACCGCTGCAGGAATGCTGTGTCCAATTCTGGTGTCCACAATTCAAGAAGAGTATTGAAAAATTGGAAAGGGTTCAGAAGAGAGTAATGAGAATGATTAAAGGATGAGAAAATCTGTCTTAGAGTGATAGACTCAAGGAGCTCAATCTATTTAGTTTAACAAAGAAGGTTAAGGAGTAATATGTTTATGTCTATAAGTACCTACATGGGGAATAAATACTTAATAATGGGCTCTTCTATCTAGCGGACAAAGATATAGCATGATCCAATGGTTGGAAGTTGAAGCTAGACAAATTAAGACTGAGAATTAGGCGTACATTTTTAATAGTGAATAATTAATTTATTGAGGGTTGTAGTGGATTCTTTCTCACTGACCATTTTAAAATCAAGATCGGATCTTTTTCTAAAACATATGCTCCAGGAATTATTTGGGGGAAGTTATACAGCGTATGTTATATGGGAGGTCACCTTAGATGACTGCAATATACCCAGTTGGCCTTGGAATCTATGAAGGTAGGACTGGGAATTGTCCAGTATATACTGCTTTTGGCTACTTAACTAGCTGGAAAAGAGAATGTTGTCATAGTAAGAGCTGGTTTTGGACCCTAATAAATGGTTGCTTGATCGGGTCTTTCTCTGCTGGGGTACATTAGAGGTGGAGCTCTTTGCCGCTAATTATAAAAAGAAGCTCCTGCACCAAGTGAAGGCTCATATGGTGTAACTCTCACATCCTTTTGTGAGGGAAAGCTCTCATAACTTTCCACTAGTCCTCTTAGAAGCAAGGACTGTGACAGCTGTGGAAACTGTCAGGCATGGATCAAGTTGCCTGAATTTTGGCTTATTTTCCATTAGTCCTTTTTAATGTAACACACAGTCCATGAATGTTTGCAGTGTATTATGATTATAGCTGCAAAATCTTAACATTTTTGAGTTTGTCTTAATGATGAAATTAACAGAGAACATTTTTCTTTTGACATGTGCTTAGTGTTTATAAAGTTTCCAAACTGACAGCACTGTAAATTGAACCTTACTACCTACACGGGTGCAGCATAAATAGTGGCAATCCAAGCGTGTTCACATTGTCCTGTCCATGGTATCTAAGTCCTCTTTTGGAGGAATTATGTTTCTGCTCTGTTTGATCCTTGGTGCTTAGCTTGGTGCTTAGCTATTTTCTTTGAAGTGGGCACCTGTCCCCTGGGACTTGTAGTTGGCACCTACTCACTTGACATAAGCTCCTAAGTAGCTATTAGAATGTTTTTTCAACAGTTACCTAGGACGTTTCAAGCATGGTGTAGAGATGAAAGACTCCATATCCCAAGAATTCTCCAGTCTTCTATATAGACGTATCTTTATACTTTCTAGAGTTTATTTAAACGTTTGTTATTCAAAATGTGATGTGTTGTTTTTTTTTCCGATTTCAGAAAGAACTCTCTGGGCACAAGAATATTGTAGGCTATTTGGACTGTGCTGTTAATTCTGTTAGTGACAATGTGTGGGAGGTGCTCATCTTAATGGAATATTGTCGAGGTAAGTAAACTACTGTTGGAGTTCTTATTTTTTATGAACATAAGTAAAGCATTCTTAAAGTTAGAGTCCAGGGTTATCTCCTAAAATGTGACATGTATTTTGGTAAAGACCACATTTATTATCTTCCTAGTTAAGGTCAAGACCACTGAAAACACTATCACACTTGACTTTGTTCTTAACTGCCAGAAAGAATGAATCTGGGAATATTGAAAAGCTCATCCTACACTGCTTTATATGAAGGTCTGACCAGAAAAGAGGGGGGGAAATTAAATGTTTACATAAATATGTAAAGTGTCCTTGTTCCCTCTTAACAAATCTCAGAATATATTTGTGTATTGATTTGGGAATGAAGACTTTGCAAAACTGAATATCTTTTCACTGATGAAACTGCTGCTCCAGATAATGAACTGTAAAGGCTACATGCTGTCTCATCATCCTGATCCCTTAAATTGTTTTAAATCAGTTTATTCGGTGGAGGGTGGAGGCCATGGAGGTCCAAATAATGGTATCTCATGTCCTGGTCTATAACGGTTCTTTTTGTTTTAGGCAATACAAGAGGCTTCAGAATCATTCCCTCTTTTTCAAATATTTAGTTTCTTTAATTTACAAGTACACCTCTACACCGATATAATGCGGTCCGATATAACGTGAATTTGGATATAACGCGGTAAAGCAGCGCTCCGGGGAGCGGGGCTGCTTTACCTCGTTATATCCAAATTCATGAAACAGCTGATTGGCGCGGCAAGCCTGGAAGGAAGGGAGGGAGCGGGGGAGAAGTGGAGCGGCGGCAGCGCACTCAAGGGAAGAGGCGGAGCGGAGGTGAGCTGGGGCGGGGAGTGGTTCCTCTCCCTGCCCCGATATAACGCGGTCTCACCTATAAGATGGTAAGATTTTTTGGTTCCCAAGGACCACGTTATATCGGGGTAGAGGTGTATAGTTTGGGTTTTTCCCCCTTTTTTGTATAGAAATGTATTCTAGTAGTTTAGCTCAAATGTAGAGAAGTGTTAGGATCCAGTTATGGTGAATCGGGAGAAATGCTTGGATTTCAAAGTAATTGTGTCTGCTCCATGTGAAAATAAAATGTTCTGCATAAGCCTGCGCATTAGGTGCTTAAAATGCTTCAGGTGCCTTCCCTTTGAGGGTATTTGGCCTTTGTCTGCACTCAGCCAGTGCTGGTCAGTTGGCCTTCTGTGAATTGCCTGATGTGATATCCTTGGATCTCTGTTTTGAAAGACAAATCTGATTCTGTGTCATTGTAGCTTGTGTGTATTCTCACTGTTGCTGTGAGGTGCACTGTTGTGTGCTTCTGCAACCTTCTAGAAAGCTATGCTCATTGGGAGCCATGTGAGTGATGCTTTCATTGTGCTCAACATTTACAGCCTGAATTTACTTCATCTTCTCCTATTGACTGAGGGTAAAGGGAATGTCTGCTGTAACCCTCAGATTTCCAGCTACCTATTCTCTTGTTGTACTTAATTTAGATAGATAACTATAGTTCTTTGACTTTTCTGCACCATCATGTACATGGTTTTGGCGATGGTTTTATCTCTGTGCTGATCACGTAGACTAAGAAAGCTCCTGCATTGTTCTGAAGCAGCCGTACAGAACTAAAACTGAATATTGCTCTTGTTCTCCTAAACTAAAGATGCTTTTCGATAGGGAAAAGGGGCACTGATCTGAGAGCCAGAAGACCATGCTTTTCCACTAATACTAATTCTTTTCATATTGCTTAATGAACAAGACCTGATACCTTCCCCCTTCTTAAGGTAGGGTTTAATCACTTCTCCCATCTTATAAAAAGGTCTTACAGGGTTTGCACAAGGTCACTTCTCCAGTAAGGCAGACCAGGTCTCATTCACTTAGCTACACTGCCTCCGAATTTTACCTAGGTTGGTATAGAAAAGGAGTGAGATGTAACTCCATTAATTTCAGTTGAGATGGACGAGATTTGTGACGTGGATTTGAAGCTTCTGGGTTCAAACCCTGTTGAAAATCCATGCAGGAGCTTGGTACAGTTGCACATGATGATGTTAGGTGGTTTTTAAAAAATGAAAACTGAGGAAATTACATGAAAAAAAACTGTTAAAAGGATATTAAGTTTGTGAAGTTGAGCACTCAGATTACAAAAACAGTAGAATTCAAGTTGCTGTTTGTGCAGCTTCTGTTTGTCAAAATGCATCAAGGGGGAGACAGCCTTTAATTACATGATCACATACTTCCCTTGCTCAGGCCCTTGCCTCTGCCTCATTCAGTGCATAAGCAGGACTTTTGAATGCTTGACTTCGCAGTTTTAATAGTGGGTGAAGTAATATCTTTTCTAGGACCAGCGTCTGTTGGTGAAAGAGACAAGCTTTCGAGCTCCACACAGATCATCCACGTTGTTTCTCTAATATTCTTGGACCAACATAACTACAACAACACTGCAAACAGTTTTAATAGTGTCTTTTAAACATATGTTTATATAGTAGAAGTATAGATTGCAGCTGTTCATGTAAAAATTGACTCAATTCAGCTCAAATTTTGAGTCGTGTTTTGATTTTGCACACTTCTGAGATTTAAACATCTAAATTTCAGTAAGTAAAATCTTAAAAATTTATGGCTTGTCCACTTGCTGATATTAATATAAGTTAACTAAACTGATAATTCTTTATTTTTTTTTTTCTGTTTGCCAGAAGCTGGGAATGAGCAACAGGGGATGGATTGCTTGATGATTACTTGTTCTGTTCATTCCCTCTGACGCATCTGGCACTGGCCACTGTCAGAAGACAGGATACTGGGCTAGATGGACCTTTGGTCTGACCCAGTAGGGCCATTCTTATGTTCTAACAAATGTGGTTTTGAAACTAATGGGAGCTATGCTTTCCTAGCGTCTGAAAGTAAGGCTTATAATCTCATAAAAGACAGTATTCTATGTGTAGTATAACTAAGCCCCTGCGTTTTCGGTTTAAACTGATTTTTACAAATAAAAAAAAATCCTAGGTTTTACAATAAGTGTTCGGTTTTTTTTTCTGATTTTCACTCTACGTTTGGATCATTCATATCTATATATAAAATATAACTTGTTTTATTAGGAAAATACAGTACGTTGCATGAGATATGTATTACGATAATACATTAGTCTGTGTGTGTATATGCAAAGGTGCCTGTTGAAGTAAGGTTATGTATTAGTCTAGAAGATGCACACAATAAAGCTCCTGAAGTGCGTATGCATCTGAATGTACTAATGAATCTCACGCCCACCATGTACGCATTTCAGGCTGTTAGCAGATAACAGTTTAAAGCTCTGACACACTAAAGTCGGGAAAATCTGTATCAGAATACATTTCAGAACATAAGGAAAGTTTAAAAAACTTTAAAAGTTTAAAAAACAACAAGGAAAAGCAATGAAGTTGAGTGTATACACTGCAAATGCTGTGGCCCACTTACTAAAGTAAATATTTATAGGCTAATAGTTTTAAGTCTATAACAGTAAACTGTTTATTCAAATTAAAAGTTTTAGTTTGGGATTAGAGGTATATTGTTTTCTTAAACTCATAGTTGGCATTGTGTTTTGAGTGGTTATAGTTCTGTAGCAAACCACATTGAATTCTATTAATCAAAGCATTAATCTACTCAATACTTTTGCCCTGTCCTTGTGTCCACCAAAATAAATACCGATATTTGTCCATAAAAATTAATAGTTTTTTCCTCCAGTTTTCATCTGTTTTTGTCATTGTATTAATAAACACAGATAAATTCCTGGGAAAAATAAAATAAAATAACTGAAAATGAAGGGCTCTAAGTATAACATGAGAATAATATGGTGATCAATTCAAAAACTGCTGTTTCTAAATGTAAGTTTAACTTGATTGCAGTGTAGATGGAGTAGAAAATTAAGCTACTAATTAATGGAGAGCATAAATGTATTTCTCATTTGATCCACTGCTTTGAAGTCATAATTAATAGGTATTGGTGTCTGAATCGACCTAATGGAGACAGTCTTTTCCTTCTGAAACTTCTCCCTGCTGGCACACTTGCTGAGTTAACTACACCTTCCTTCCAGTATGTCTGCCTGCACTGAAGATAATAGATGTTTTCTCTTTTGCTCTCTGTGAGATCCTTTGACAAGGGAGTTGCCTCTGGGAAACCAGTTTTTCCTTTATTTTTTCCACTTTAATGGAATATAATGTTAGAAATGACTCCATGATCACCAGAGATTACCAATAATCCAAGAACTTCCTCTGAGAATTTGGTGCTTATTCTGCCAGAGATATGTAACATAGTGGAGGGAGAACCATCAGTCCTCTCTGACCAAATCACAGTGTTACAGGATTTTTTTTCAATCTATTCTTTCTGAAATAGAAAAGGTGAATTGGTTTCTTCAGATAGCAGTTCTTGGGCAACAGATCTGTCAACTGTCAGTGGTTTTCAGGATAAAGATGTACATTTTAAAAAATACAATTTTGTGTTCAAGAAAATTATTCCTTCTGCATGCGGAAATCTTGAGTTCAAAGACTGTTGAATAGTCTCCATTGTATCTTTCTAATGTGATTAATTCAGATTTCTGGCAGTTACTCAGTGGTTGCTTTTTTCTCCTGAGTTATAGATGTTAAGGACAGAAGGAAGCATTATGATCATCTAGTCTGACCTTCTGTATAAAAAACCAGACCAGAGAACTTTCACCTATTGATTCCTGCATGCAGCCCCATACCTTTAAGCTGAGCTAGAACATGTCATAGTATCATAGAATATCAGGGTTGGAAGGGACCTCAGGAGGTCATCTAGTCCAACCCGCTGCTCAAAGCAGGACCAATCCCCAATTTTTGCCCTAGATCCCTAAATGGCCCCCTCAAGGATTGAACTCACAACCCTGGGTTTAGCAGGCCAATGCTCAAACCATTGAGCTATCCCTCCCCCACTACAACCGTTTCTGTCATTGTGATACTCTTTGCACTGGTACTTTTATTACTTTCCCTATATGGTGGTTGAGTGATAATGAATGTTTGTTACTTCTCATGAATTAGGACTCCTGTCTAGGACAGTGAATCCAAGAGAGGAAGGAAAAAACCAGATTTCTTACTTGCCTCCCTAATATGACTATAATTCTTAGGACATACTTTCCCTATATTTATCAACTAGTTTTTGTTTAGGCAGGTGAAGAAGCGCTGTCAGATGTCAAATATTGCAATAGTGGCATCTGCATAATGGTGGTTTATTTTCTATACTTTGAAATTATAACAACTTTTGTAGTTTTTGGGTCTTCTCAGATTTGGAAGGATTTGGCAAAGGTCAGCAAGTGTGTTCGTGTGGGGAGGTTTCAGATTTCAATTCCAAAAGATCCTTTTGCCACCATTGAGTGGGATTGGACACTGAATTACCTTCTGTTTGGAGCAGTGGGTTCTTATTAGGAATCAATAACATTAAGGGTAATTAACTTTGTCTGTTCTGTAGATGTACGGGGGATGGGGGTGTATTAGCCTTGTTTGAAAAACAGCAAGAGTGGTTGATTAAAAACTTGTTTAATTTTTTGACAAGAGGTTGAAACATTTTGAGTGCATATAGATAAGGTTTTAAATAGAAACACACTTTGTTAGATTCAAGGCCACAAAACATTTTGAAAGATCGTTAAAAAGAGTTGGTACTTTTACAAAGTTATGTTTCTGCTGTAGCGGGGCAAGTCGTAAATCAGATGAATCAGAGACTTCAGACAGGCTTTACTGAGCCAGAAGTGCTGAGGATATTTTGTGACACCTGTGAAGCTGTTGCCAGGTTGCATCACTGCAAAACCCCAATAGTTCACCGGGACCTGAAGGTAAGAGTTCCACTAAAAGGTAATGAGCTGAAATGTTTGCTGCTATTGAGCAGCTGTCAAAAGATGACTTGTAATGTGGAGGACATCTCATAGCGTGCAAAAGCTGCCCTCTTATATATGGGGAGAAGAACAAAGTCTGTCTGCAGAACCGTACCCAGAAGATTAAATGAAAAGCGTTAGGTAGGTTAGGCATCACATTCTTGTAGAATAGATTTTGGCACTACTGGTGACCTAATGAGGTAATGATGAAGTTATTGTTTTACTATTAATGCTAAATTTCTTTAGAATGTTCAGAATATTAATACATGACAGGTTTGTTAACACTAACTGAAAATTAAAGGGAAGACTTAGCTGCTTTCTATAAAATTGGACACTACACTGTTTTTTGTCTTTCAGTTTGTCAATTTACCTGATTGTTTCATTTTTCCTTTTAAGGTAGAGAATATTTTGTTGAATGACAATGGAAACTATGTCCTTTGTGACTTTGGCAGTGCCACTAACAAATTCCTTAATCCTCAGAAAGATGGTGTTAATGTAGTTGAAGAAGAAATTAAAAAGTAAGTTCACTTAAATAGCTATTTGTAAGCACTAATTAATTTTCTTAGCAGCACAGAACTTATTATATGTTATGTACATTAATGGAAACATAAGGGACTAGCTAGGAACAAATTAGTGTTCAGGGTGGTTGATTTAAGTGCACAACTCCTGAAGATACATTCCTGTTGTTAACCACTTCCTTAGTAGTGATCAGGGCTATGCAAATACCTAAAATAGGCATAGCAAGATAGTAGGAATACCTGGTAATGTTGATGCTATTTCAGTTAACCTACAGGCAATTCCTGCAAAATTTAAAGTGAATACACTAACAGTAGAGTGTTAGTTACAAAAAGTTTGATGCCTCCAGGTAATACATTAAACTTAGAATATATGCAACCTTGTGATACTTGTACTGTCTTGGCTCTTTCCCCCTAAGAACCTGCAGTGTTCTAAGCCTCGCTTCATTCCTGTTTAGGCCCCTGACCTGCAGTTTACAGCATACAAGTGAACTATTGTACCAACATGTTGTTAATTGCAGAATTGTGAGACCTTAGATTCAAAGTTATTTGATGTGCAAGTTTGTTAGCACATTGTTGAGACATCTGGGTGCTATTGAAAGACAACTAATAAGAACAGGCTCAATCAGCCTGCATGATTGCTGACACTGGAAAAAGGCTTCATACTAAGGTCTAGATCTGTCCTAATGATGGATCTAGTAAGATCCACGTCATTTCCACTCTGTTTAATCAGAGAAATTGTGCATGTGTTCAAGTTTAAAATTTGTTTGTTAGTTTGCCTGCTAAAGATAGTTGGTGCTGAAGAGTAACTATGTATTATTCAGAACTTAAATGGAAAATAAATAGTACACCTTTTTGAAACTACTACTTAGGATACATACATATGGGAATGATATGTTACATTTTATAAACACACTGTTATTTGCAAATATGAGACTCAATATCCCTGGAATATGCTTAGTTTTTAACTAGCAAGAATCAGTTCAATGAAGTGAGCTGTAGCTCACGAAAGCTTATGCTCAAATAAATTGGTTAGTCTCTAAGGTGCCACAAGTACTCCTTTTCTTTTTGCGAATACAGACTAACACGGCTGTTACTCTGAAACCAGTTCAAAGATGTAACTTCCGCATCTGGGTTTGGCTTTGACTGCAATATTTATCAAGAAAAGTTACCAAAAAATAGAAGTAGACATACTGCTATGAAAAAAATCACTCTTGGCTTTTCTAGCTCCATCTTTCTCTTTCCATGCTCCATATTTCCAGCATTAGCTTCATGTTGCTTAGAACTTCAATAGGAGACTGATCTGTTAATGTGTAATACCTTTAGAGTAGTGTGAGCAAAATATCAAAAAATAAGAGAAGTTAAAATGCCACAATCTAAGGTGTAATTTGGAAATAGTTTTTTCGTAGCTGCTTTTGAAGATAATCTATAACAAGAATTAAATATTTATCATTTCCCTGATTTTATTAAAATCAGGTGTTCAAGTTTGATACCTTTAGACAAACTTTTTTGTGTTCATAAACTTGGTGTATTTGATTTGCAATAGTTATAACTTGTTGTAATTCTTCTAAGAGTATAGAAAAACAGCAAAAGATTCTTTCCATAAAACAAAAAACTTTTGCTGAGCTATTAGTAGCATATCTACTGCCATGTCCGCATAGATGGTCAATGATCAATCCACACAGCATCATTTGTTGCTTACAGGAATGCTGCAATGACTTACTATTTTACATAGTAAGAAGAAAAGGAGTACTTGTGGCACCTTAGAGACTAACAAATTTATTTGAGCATAAGCTTTCGTGAGCTACAGCTCACTTCATCGGATGCATTCAGTGGAAAATACAGTGGGGAGATTTATATACATAGAGAACATGAAACAATGGGTGTTACCATACACACTGTAATGAGAGTGATCACTTAAGGTGAGCGATTACCAACGGTGGGGGGGGTGGGTAATAAACAAGGGGAAATAGTTTTACTTTGTGTAATGACCCATCCGCTCCCAGTCATACATACTTCCAGTCATAACATTCAAAAACCAGTCGGAGAACACTTCAGTCTCTTCGGTCACTTGATTACAGACCTAAAAGTTGCAATTCTTCAACAAAAAAACTTCAAAAACAGATTCCAACAAGAGACTGCTGAATTGGAATTAATTTGCAAACTGGATACAATTAACTTAGGCTTGAATAGAGACTGGGAGTGGATGGTTCATTACACAAAGTAAAACTATTTCCCCTTGTTTATTCTCCCCTCCCCCCGCTCTCCTCCTGGTAATAGCTCATCTTAAGTGATCACTCTCATTACAGTGTGTATGGTAACACCCATTGTTTCATGTTCTCTATGTATATAAATCTCCCCACTGTATTTTCCACTGAATGCATCCGATGAAGTGAGCTGTAGCTCACGAAAGCTTATGCTCAAATAAATTTGATAGTCTCTAAGGTCCCACAAGTACTCCTTTTCTTTTTGCGAATACAGACTAACATGGCTGCTACTCTGAAACCTATTTTACATAATGTATAAGTAATCTGTAGTGGGCAATTACCCATATTAAAAATAATTAGTGTGTATTAGCTTATGAATGGTGGATAAAAAAGGTATACTGCAAATCTTCCATTTCATCTCAGTTCCACTTTACTTATTTTCTGCTAGGTATACAACACTGTCATACAGAGCTCCTGAAATGATTAATCTTTATGGAGGAAAACCAGTTACTACCAAGGCAGATATTTGGGTAAGTAATATAAAAGGTGGTCTAATTCTTGTAGAGTTGTTCTGCTTTCTTAAGAGTAAAAAATTGATAAAAGGGAAGTTAGTGTCTCAGAAAATACAAAATAAAGGCTTTGCAGTGAGAGAATAAGGTGTGGCTTCTTGCAGCAGAAGTAGTGTGTGGGAAATGGTGATAAAAAGAAATAGCTGTAGATAATGGTTTTGTCTTTTCCTACAGAAAATTATTGGCATACGTGATGTACTGTAAAAGGGGAATTATTATTTAGATAAGTATTTTTTTTTTCTTTAGCCTACTAGTGCAAAATGTAGGTAACATCAGTATTTTTCCTCGCTCTGACTCAGTTGTTAAACAGGTTTCTATTGAAGCCATTGTTAAGTATGATTTAAATAAGGCAGACTGAATAGGTGACCAGCTCCTGTGCATTCAGCCATGTCAGCGATGTTTAGTTCAGTGTGGAAAAATAAGATTTTATTATCACTAATGATGTATAGTGAATATTTGCAGAGTGCATTAAAGATGAAGAGTGCTATATTTGCTGATTATTACACTATATATAATCAGAATGCAAAGTTCAGTAATAACCAGCTGGACATAATTTGAGCGTAAGGAGAAAAGTAACAATGAGAAAATAAGGTATGTAATACAAAAATAAATATTTGTAATGAGTGGCTGGTACTGTTCGTTAAACATCTTTTAATTGCTAAAGAAACAAGGTGGATGAGCCACTCTCTTTTATTGTACTAACCTCTGTTGGTGAAAGAGACAAGCTTATGAGCTATGGAGAGCTCTTCAGGTCTGGGAAAGATATGCAGAGGCCACAGCTAGCCCAGGTCAGCTGAGCTGGGCTGTGGGGTTATAAAATTTGCAGTGTAGATATTTGAGCTCAGGCTGGAATCTGGGCCTTGAGATCCTGTGAGGTGGGAGACTTGGCTCTGAGATTTGGTGCCACAAGTTCTTTATCGTAGTGTGTATCCAGAGTTTTGCAGCTAAATACAAGGTGGAAAAGAATTTGTTTAACATAAGTAGCTAATGTGCATTCTAAGGGCAAGTCTACACTACAAAATTAAGTCAACCTAAGTTAGGTCGACATATAGCAACCACAGTAATTAATGGGGCTTTTCATGTCCATACTGTGCCCTCTGTCAGTGGTGTGTCCTCACTAGGAGTGCTTCCACCGACTTAACTGTGTGGGGCATTGTGGGGTACTGACAGCTGGGGCTTTGGGGCTGACAGCCTGAGCTGTCGGCAATGCGGGGCTCGCAGCTGCAGCCCCACTCTACCCAGGGACGCACGGCCCAATATTTACATTATTATGTAAATAATGTAGCGTCTACATGGATGCAGTGTTGCCCTAACTATGTCAAACTAAGCACTATGCCTCTCACAGAAGTGGAGTTAAGTTGATGTAGTGGGTGACTTATATCCGTGGGAGCTAAATTTTAGGGTAGATCCTTATTAGATAAGGTAGCTTACCTTGACCTAACTCTGTAGTGTAGACCAGGCCTAAGAGACGATTCAAGGAGAAGTGGACGCGTTAACACCTCTTCAGTCATAGGTCTGTGAGAGTTCATTTGAGAGCATAGTTATGGTCTAGTTTCACCCACACATGATGATACCCATATAGGGTATCATTAAACAATTACAATCCATACTTGATGGGGACCACAGCCTGAAAAATCTTTTCTGAACCCTCTTTTCTGGCCTTAAAACAACCCCCCAGACTCACCAATCTCATGAATAGAGGCAAGCTCCCCACAGACCAGGACACATCAACTCAAAGTGGTACTGGCCCTGCCATAACAGATGCAAAACCTGCAGAGTCAACTCTGCTCCTATAATGACCATTACCCACCATAACATACCTTTTAAGATCCACGTGGCCTACACATGCCTATGGCAACGAGGTGTACTTCATTCAGTGCACTAAATGCCCTAGTAACAACTGTGTGAATGAAACCAGTCATTACTCTCTCAAATGAACTCTCACAGAAAAGTGATAAGACAAAAACAACATTCATGGGCCAACACTTTTCACAAAACAATCATTCCATATCTTACCCCTCAGTCCTCGTTCTCAAAGAGAACGTGCATAATGCTTTCGAAAGATGAGCCTGGGAGCTTAAATTCCTAACCTTGCTAGACACTAGAAATCATGGTCTCAATAAAGACACTGGATTTAAGGCTGATTACAACAATCGGTAACCCTCTAGCCTGCTATTTTTTTTTGTCCTATGACTGCAGAGGTGTTCACAGGTCACTTTACCTGGAATAGTCTCTTACAATATGTGTTAACTGCTTATGCTAAACAATTGTTTCCACCTTGTATTTAGCTGTGATGCTCTGAGTATCTTTCCCAGACTGGAAGAAGAGCTCTGAGTAGTTTGAAAGCTTGTCTCTTTCACCAACAGAAGTGATCCAATAAAAGATATTACCTCACCCACCTTGTGTTTCCACTATCCTGGGACCAACACTGCTACAACAACACTTTTAATTACTAAAACCACTGAGGAAATGAAGCGAGGGTAAATCTGATTACTATATGAAATATAACACGTTCATTGTCAACATCTGTAATACCTAATGAGGACTTAAGAACTTTTTCAGATCACTGAAATGGGAGAACAACTCCATGATTACTTTTCTTCTACATGCCAGACAGGTGCATCTTGAGTAGATTCCATCAAAAAGTTTATGGGAAAATAACATGAGCTCAAGGACTCTTATTTGTCAGTTTAGATGGTGGTTCTACACGTGCAATTTCGCTGTATAAACACACATTGGAATATTCATCTGAATTAAAAAATAGATTTTTTTAAAATTCAAAAACAGACGTAAGTTTCCTCTCTGAATTTCTTTACGTTAACAGCTTAGTTGCTGTCTGGCATCCAGTTGGAGGGACAAAAAGCACTTGTAGAATTGCTTCAGATCACGTCATTGCTTACATCCCAAGTTATGTCAATGGAGTGTTAACTCAAAATGCTACCATGTTCAATGTCTATGCAGGCATCAGTAGTGACCAGCATTTAAGTTATTTATTAAATCTAGCTTCACTTTTTACACTGATTTATTGCCATTTAGACTTTGCAATGACAATACTTTTTTCTTTCTTCTCTTTTTTTTTATTTTATTTTATAGGCACTTGGCTGCTTGCTGTATAAACTTTGTTTCTTCACACTTCCCTTTGGGGAGAGTCAGGTTGCTATTTGTGACGGAAATTTTACCATTCCAGACAATTCCCGATATACCCATAATGTACATTGTTTGATAAGTAAGTAGCTGGGCAGCACTTAAAATTGTTTTGTGTGAATTTATTAGACCTTACTACTAGTAACCTTCCCTACCTGCAGTATGCACTTATAGTTAATGTCCTTTAAATCAGTGAATTTGAAGGTTTGCTTAAACATAATCTAACCTTGCCCTAACACCACTTTTAGACCTTTGTTCTAAGTTCAGAAGAGTCCTTATCTCCACTGTCTGAGAAGTCAAAGTAAATCTGTTGTTTTGCTGGGGAAGAAAGGGGGATCATTGCATTGAGGAAATCTTTTGAAAAGGAAAATTGTCTGCTCTGATGAAGAAAAAAAAAAAACAGTTTCCTTTTAGTTCTTCTTCGAGTGCTTGCTCAAGTCCATTCCATGTAGGGATGTGTGCGCGCCACCTGCACGGGTGTTGGAATCCCCCCTCTCCCTCGTGGTATCCATAGGGGCTGGCTCTGGTGCCCTCTGGAGTCACGTGCATATGCGCCAGTATAAGGGAATCCCCCTCCCCCCTTCAGTTCCTTCTTACCACCAGTGCTGGTGCTGGAACGCTCCTCTTGCCTTAGCAAGCTGTACTGACCAGTGGTGGTTCTAGTTTTTTCTTGTGTATATACCTGTAAATAGTAGTAGTTTTAGTAGTTTCTAGTACTTCTTAGTGGTTAAGTGTAGTATAGATAGTCCCTGGAGAGACTTGGTCTAGGGACAGGGCATGCCCTGGTCCCTGGGCTTTAAGCCATGCGAGCGGTGTAAGAAGCCTATGCCAGTGAGCAATCCATGCATCCATTAGGTAATATAAAATATTAAAATTTTTCTTTAAAAAGGTATCCCTGTCTGAGATCTTTCACCTTCTTCAAGATCTTCCCTACAGATCTCCCCATTGTTTACAGTGTCTCTTCTCCTCCTTGCTGAAAACTTACATTGAGGACAGCCCCCCCAAAAAACTTTTTGATAGGACAACCAGCTATATCTGTAAAATTTTCAACATTGGTCACTGTATAAGAATCTAAGCAATATATACTGTCTTCAGTAAAACTAGTTACCTGTGCCAATCTTTTTTAAATAATCAGTTTTGAGCTACCCCCGCTTTGTGAGGACTGTTGAGTTTACTCCTGAGCTAACTTAAAAAGACAGAATCGCAGCTAGGATGGAAAAAAACATATGTTTTGAAAGGATACTTATGCAGTATTTGCAAGGATACTTTTGCAGCAAGGAGCAGGAAATGCATTTCTTTCTAAAAAGAGTGTTTATAGAACACACTGGTAATACCAAAATTCTGCAGATATCCATAAAACCATGCTGAGATATAGCACAGAATTTCCCCTGCACTTCCTTGCAATGCTCCCAAATATAGCCCTATATTGCTCTAATCAATTTAATGAGGAAGCTACCATAGACAGAAAAACAAACAAAATTTTAAAATTCTGGGGAAAATCTTGTTTAAATCGTAGACCTCATAACTTTAAGTAATTATTATTTAAGTACTTGAAATGTACCTCTACACACTCACTTTTTTAAAGAATAAAAACAGTGTTGCCTTCTTCGTCGATAAAGCAAGATGTGTTCTAGAAAATGTTGTCCATCTAGACCAGTCTTACATTTCTGTTTGGTTTGCTTTCTACCTGGAGAAAAGTAACAAAAAGTAGGAACAGAACTCTCATCAGAATTAACTCCAGATACCTGGCTGTGCACACCAGAGATGAGGAAGAATCTCTCGCTTGAAACTTACATTTAATTTGATACAATCACTCTTTCAAATCAGATCTGTTTAGTTCTTTATTCTTATGACCTTTCTTGATTCCTAGAATGAATGTTGTCATATTTCAGCTGGTTTCTCAGGTTGCCAGGAAAGCTATTACCCCAAAACTGTTTGATAAAGCTTGGGCTGATGCAAATTATACTTTTAAAGTTTCCTGACATGTTCTTGCTATAAACTTCTTGTTCAGAATCTAAGACAGATTTTTCTATTTTTATAATTGTTTCTGTATTTGGCAACTTATTAAATGATGAGCTCAGTATGCTGACTTCACTGGCAAATTTCTGACCAACGTGTACTTTAATAGGCTGTAACTTATCGTGTAGTCTTGGTTCACACAAGACTACAGGTGATTTTGTCATGTATTTAGCAGGACACTAAAATCCAGGATGAGTCCAAATATGCCTCTAAATCCTTCTGAGCCCTGGGCATCTATCTTTTTAACCTCGAGTTTGTCAAAAGCTTTGTTGTGACATACCTCTTTCAGAGGAGGGCTGCACACAGTTTCTCCTAGCTGCAGTATATTACTTCTGTTAGCTAGGGGAACTTAATAGAATTGAGGTCCTAATTGTGTCCTGACCCCCCGCCCCTCGCCCACTACTTGCAATGCCTGAAACTGTTCTTTCTCAGGTGCTTCTGATGCCATCATTTCCAGCAATTTTGCACCAGGCTAGGATCATGTGGTGGTGACACTGCAACTTTTCCATCCTATCTTACACTGTTCTTGTCATCTTTTTTAAATGGTATTTCCCCAGCCTTTTTGACTAAACTCTTGGATTATTGCAAATATGTGAAATGAGGCTAGACCTCATTTTTAGGGTGAAATTTGCTAATGTTTTACTACAGTAGTGTCCAATCTCTTAATCCTGAGGGCCAAGTGTATTTCAGAATGGTCAGGAGTCTACAATCAATATTTTGGGGCTGATTCTCTGCACTGTTCTGTCTCTGCACCGTTCAGGATTTACCACGATGTAGGGAAGTCTTCTAGCTCTGCACCTGCTCTAGCTCCTGCATAGAGGGAGGCATAGCTCCTGAAAAGGGAGCATCTGAGTGGTTGGGGTGGACACTTGAGTTGGAATGAACACTTGGGCTGTGCCCAGTTGGCATATTGTCCCTTGGGGACCACAGCCAGCAGGCATTTCCCAGGGCAAAGAATTGGGGAACTGTAACAGGGTGGTGTTGCTCAACTCCTGGCCTGCCCTGCATGGGAGAGGAGAGTGGTATTTTGCTTAGTGCGCCCTTAAGCTCAGGCAGAGCTAATAAAGCTCTTTTGCTGCCCTTTCTGGGGCTTCTCCACGGAAGCAGACAGTGGAGCAGCCAGAATTTTTCTCTCCTCGGTGACGTGATGAAGGAGATAGAACTGCAGCAGGGAAGGGACAGCAGCAGCTCAGAGCGCTCGCACCTCAGAGCTGTTGGAAGTAGCATGAGACAGCGTGTCCTGTGTCCTCCCTGAAGTGATGGGTCTGTTTTGAACACTTCATTTTTTAAAATTGCACTTGTTTAGGAACACATTTTTCACTTGGAGTCAAATATCGTTTTTTCTTCATGTAGTGACCCTCCAGGCCACCAGCTGGCGCCTAGGTCACAGATGGGACACAGCTAGCTTAGCGTCTTATAAATATCACTACATACAAAATCAGGCTTATAAATTTGTCTGGTTATTCTTTGTGATTATCATTTTCAGTGGCAAATTGAAGCAAGTTAAAAGTAAAGGATGCGATGTGTAGGATTTCAGGCATGGCTAGACTTCCAAAATGAAGTTTAAGAAACCAGTTACTGTTTAGTGTAAGAGCCATACTTTTAAACATAACTCTTTGGTTTCCAAGCTGCATTTCTTTGTAATGTGTAAAAGGTAAGCTTCTGTGCGGTTATGGAAAGGTTTGCTTGCTCATGTTTTTTCTTTTAATCAAATAAATGATTTATTTTAAAATATCTCAAAACACTTAAGTATTTCGTACTCAAAATACTTTCCCTCTTGCTCTGTGTAGAATACTTTGGAAGATTGAAATTGAACTTTTACTGAAATGTTTTTCCTTCATATGTGAACTTTTCCTTGCTTAAAAATGTAGGATGGATGGATGCTTAATTCTCCAGTGCATTAGGTGTTTCCATATTTATATTTATTATATTGAATGCATTGCGTTCCAAACTAGTTAATTACATGCCATTACTCTCTGTAGTGAACCTAAATATTTCTGGTAGTTTACTGATTAAATCAGTGGTTCTCAAACTTCACTGTACCATGACCCCCTTCTGACAACAAAAGTTACTACATGACCCCATGAGGGGGGACTGAAGCCTGAGCCCCGCTGCCCTGGGCAGAGGGGTCAAAGGCCAAGGGCTTCAGCCCTGGGCGGGGGGCCTGTAACTTGAGCCCCACCGCCCAGGGCTGAAGTTGAAACCTGACCTCTGCTGCTCAAGGCTGAAGTTCTCAGGCGTGGGCTTTGGTCCCGGGCGGTGGGGCTCAGTCTTGGGCCCCAAACCCCAGTAAGTCTAACGCCAGCCCTGGCGACCCCATTAAAATGGGCTCACGGACCCACAGTTTGAGAGTCACTGGATTAAACTGAGTGTACTTCAGAATTACTTATTAACATTAAGTTTGTTTTTAATAATGCTGTTTCTGTAACGGACACATGGATTGGTGCTGGTCTAAAATCCACTCTTTTTTTAATTAGTCTGCATCTAATTTTAACATTCATATAGAATAATGTTCTCATGAAATGGCTGGCTGTGTCAGTTCAGAAAACATAACTTGTGTTCAGAGATGGAACTTGGTTATGTTTTGAGTGGGAGGGTGTGTGTGTGGTTTTTTGCATGGGTCCTCTAATTAAAAAAAAAAAAAAAAAAAATGTTGCCGGTTCCAAATGCAGTGACATTTACACATCAGCCCACCTGTGATGCCTTTAGTTGGCTCACTGTTTTACATTTCTGTGTCTCAGAAAATGATTTTCAAGAAGGCTGGTACTCCTGAGTTGTTTTCATTCTAATAATGGAGAAGAAGGTTTTGAAGACATAACTCTGATCTAGCTGGTGGAGAGACTCAGTTTTCCTAAAATACGAACTACTTTTTTTTTAAATTTATTAGTGTAGCACTTTGCAGTTTGTTTTATAGAATCCCTAGTAGTCCTTACAAGTCTGCTGTTCAACTGATTCAGCTGAGCTTCAGGACTGGTAATGCAAATTTTCTACTCTTTCATTCAAGCAAAAGAGTAAAACATACAGTATAAACCACATATTCTTGGCAACAGACACCATTCTAACTCAGTACTTGTCTGAAAGAAGTAAAAACCACTTTTTGAAATGAGTAAATTCTAAATCAATTAGTAAAGTAGTTTAATTCTCATTTACTCTTCATTTGTACTATGTCGTAGGCAAATTTTCTTTAATTGCTATTAGAGAAATTTTAATCAATCCACTTTTACAGGGTACATGCTTGAACCAGATCAAGAACGGAGACCCGACATCTTTCAAGTATCTTATTTTGCCTTTAAACTTACCAGAAAGGAATGTCCATTGTCCAATATTAATGTAAGTAGTCTTCTGTTTTTCACATCTTTTGATAGATTTAGTAAGTGTCCCTCAATATTGTCAAAAGGAGTTATTACTTCTAGATCAAATCAAGTGAAAACATGTCTAATGTTAACTTTTTTCTTTATAAAAGTCTGTCCCTGTGCTGAAATTTCTGGATATGATAAATTTCAAATAGATGCTGTGTTGACAGAATTCTTAGCTTGTTAAACTAAAGCAAAAAGGAAAACTGCCTTAGAATCTTCTGGATAGCCCTAATAAATAAAGATGGAATGGAAAATCGCTTCTGACACATCCTGATAAACTATATCAGAACGTAATGGTACTTTCAGTGAACTGTACTTTCCACACTTTTTATTTGGCTAGGTCTCTGGGTTAATATAAAATACATTTTAAATTGTTCCTGCTATGTTGATTTTCTCTCAGTAAGTTCAAATTTGAGAGTTACTACATGAGGTAATGAGGACAAAAGGAACTGATAATTTTGAACAGAGCTTTGAGTTAACTTAGTATTATTAACCATCCTTAGCCATTTCCAGCCTTGGCAGGCTCTTACGTACCGACAAGGGAAAATGGAATAGCCTGAGATTTTCTCCTCAGCCACCTTCACCCTATTTCTATATTTCTCTAGCATTTGGGGGAAAAATATAAAATCTCTAATTCCCAGACACAAACTACATTTAAGATGGAGTTAAGGTTGAGGGGACATAACTAGTAATGTTATAAGGATGGAATAATTATTTCAAAACCAAGCATTCTTCTTGAAGTAGTGTCCATATGGGTGCTCTGCTTCAGTTGTGCATATGCCTCTTGAGCCCTTTGATCAGAGGTTTTTCTACTACCTGTGCCTGTTTGACCTGTGTATGTGCCCTATACCTCCTCATGCCAGATGTCAAGGCTATATAGGGATGCTTGAGTGAACCACCCTTAGTTCCTATTCTACCGCCTTGGCCGGAGAGGGAGCTCTAGTGTGCCTGCCTGGAGCGTGCCGTGGCTATTGTGTATTCTTCTTAGAGTTGCTTGATAAGGTTGGTTAGTATAGTTAGCTGTTAGTAATAGTAATAGTACCTGGATGACTGGCTACTCGAGGACCATTCTTATGAAGCTGTGCTATCTTCCACCCAGAGAGCCCTTGCTCTGTTCCAAAAGTTGGGTCTTCAGCTGAAAGTAAGGAAATTCACCTTAACCTTCATAAAGAAGATACAATTTATAGGGGCTTCATTGAACTCGTTGACAGCCAGGGCCTGCCTTCCCTTAGACAAGTTCATAATCGTATCAAGTTTGGTACAGACAATTCAGGGAAGTCCTTGGACTACTATAAGGACACATGACAGCTTGCGGTTTTGTGACCGAACACGCATGGCTACGTCTCCACTTCTTTCCAGGCTGGCTCAGAATGACCTGTTTTCTAGGCAGCCGCACCTTGGACAAACAGGTGATGGTTCCTCTACAACTGAGGAGCTTCCTGGATTGGTGGAAAGATCAACTCAACATTTCGATGTGCATTCCCTTCTGTTTCCCAACTCCATCACTAACTTTAACAGAGGCAATATTGTTGGGATAGGGAGCTCACCTTAATGCTCTCATGACTCAGAGCAGATGGACAACGCAGGAAACCAATCTCCACATCAATCTTTTGGAGTTCAGGACTGTCAGGAATGTCTGCCTCCATTTCCTGCCTCTCAGAGGCACATCGGTCGGGTCATGATGGACAGTGTGTCCTGCGTGTTCTATATCAACATACTATGGAAATGGTGCATAGCTCATCAGATCTAAATGTTGGTGGTCTACATCTTGGGCATTCAGAACACCACAGCCAATGTTTTCAGCGGACACATGGCACAGAACTGTGAATAGGAACTAGACTTTCAAGTCCTCCAAAACATATTCCTAAGATGGGGTCTGCTGAAGGTGGATCTCTTCACAAGAACAAGAAGTGCCCTCTTTTCTGCTCATGAGGGGGGTCTGAACCACCATTTTGGGGGGGATACCTCTCTTCCTTTCTGAAGGAATAGTGTCAAATTCTATCCAAATGTAGGTTTTGTGTTTTAAAAAAAAATCTTTTATAAAGCGTATGGTGAAAATAAATGTTTCCATGAATGTGTTTGAAAACTCCGAAGGAAACATTTTAAAACAAATATTCTCTGCACTCTGTGCAGCCCAAACGTAACAGCGTTGTGCTAGTGCATGGGAGCCTGAAAGTTAAACTGACTTAGCTGACTTCTATTCAAGATGAGAAAGCTAAAAGCAGTCTATATAATGGTGAATTTTTTTTTAAAAAATTGCAATTAATAATCTCTGTGATGGTTTCTCCATGGGGTTCCACCTGGAACTGGGGTAACACTGAGCCCCCTGACCCACCAGCCTGTGCTCCCTCTCACATGGTACTGCTGTGACAAGCTGCAAAGCCCTTCAGTCTGCACTTTCACCAGCATTCATACAGGGAGGGACACACTCAGCTGCAGTTACATGCAGGCTCTCTGACCAGCCCCCCATAGGAAGGCTACAGCCAAGGCAACCCCCAGCTCCCCAGGCATGCCCCCCCTCTGGCGTATATACCCAAAATTGTACCGTCTTGTGCTGCATGGGGAACTCAACAGCATAAGCTCAAAGTTTCCCCCCTCCTTCAATGTGGAGAGGAATACCCAACAGCCTTTGAGCTATGATTCCCAAACCCTTCTCTGCAATTCACTGGTTAAGATAAAGCAAAAACAATTTATTAACTACAAAAGATCGATTTTAAGTGATGATAAGGAACAGCAAACAGATCAAAGCAGATTACCTAGCAAATAAAAAAAAAAACCAAACTAAGCTTAATATACTAGATAGACTGGATATGAATTAGCAGATTCTCACCCTAAGAGATGGTACAAGAAGGTTGCAGATTCTTACGGGGCAAGTGCACTTGCTTTACAGCTTGGAATCCCCAGGTGTTTCATTCACAGGCTAGAAATCCCTTTAGCCTGGGTCTAGCACTTCCCCCAGTTTAGTCTTTGTTCCTCAGGAGTTTCCAGGAGTTGTCTTGAGTGGGGAGTGAAGAACCACAGATGATGTCACTCCCTGCCTTATATAGCTTTTGCATATGGTGGGAACCCTTTGTTTCAAAGCTTGGTTCCCAGACCAGTCTGTGGAAAAATACTGACATCCCAGGATGGAGTCCAGCATCATGTGGTCTGATCACATGTCCTTGTAGAGTCATAGCAGCCAGTACTTACAGGCTGTTTGGAGCATTCACAGGAAGGCTCACCAGGTGGGAGATAAGCTTCTCCAAAAGCCTATTGTTTTTTCATAATGGCCCATTGCCCTGAATAGGCCCTTCTCCACCCACTATTTTGTCTAGTGGGCATTAGCCAGGTGTAACTACATTTGAAATACAGATATAGTCAATATTCATAACTTCAGATAAAAAGATGATACATGCATACAGATAGGATAATAATAATCAAATCATAACTTTTCCAATGACACTTCACATGCCTAATGTACAAAATGTATCATAATTATGCCATAAAGCTATCATAACATCACTGTGAAGAACATGAGGTGCAGCGTCACAATCTTTGTAACATAGGTAAGGAAACATTTTTAATACATTTAATCTGACAATGTGTGTTTAACCACAATACTGAGCCAAAGCACTGTCTGATACTTTGTTTATGAATTAAGATCCCCCAAGAAGCCACAGTATTCCTCTTCAATTTGTAACAACTTTCAGGATTTTATATTTTAATTCACATGTGTTTTTTCTGAAGAATTCTCCTGTCCCTTCAACTCTTCCTGAACCCATGACAGCTAGTGAGGCAGCTGCTAGAAAAAGCCAAATAAAAGCCAGGTGAGTAAAATAATGTAGAACTTCGTGGATTCTGATGTAGATATTTTTATAGCAATTTTATGCACCTGAAGTTTTCTTATATGTTTGGTTAATATGCTAAAACTGCTCCTGATACCCAGGACTTGTGTGTATATGAATTTTTTTAAAGGTCAATGTTTTTAGCAGTCTGAGATGGTAATTTTAATAGATAAGAATATTTTATTATGAAAAAATGTCTCTTTAGCATTTGTTTTTTTTTGACAGATTAGTGATAGGGGCACATATTGATAGGATAACTTCAAAAGCTCCTAGTTGACTTGACTTAGCCTCCTGTGTGCCTAATGACAGGTTTCAGAGTAGCAGCCGTGTTAGTCTGTATTCGCAAAAAGAAAAGGAGTACTTGTGGGACCTTAGAGACTAACCAATTTATTTGAGCATAAGCTTTCGTGAGCTACAGCTCACTTCATCGGATGCATAAAGTGGAAAGTTCAGTGAGGAGATTTTATTTTCACACAGACCAGGGCAACAAAGCCCGTTGCCAACTGTGCCCACATATCTATTCAGGGGACACCATCATAGGGCCTAATCACATCAGCCACACTATCAGAGGCTCGTTCAGCTGCACATCTACCAATGTGCTGTATGCCATCATTGGCCAGCAATGCCCCTCTGCCATGTACATTGGTCAAACTGGACAGTCTCTACGTAAAAGAATAAATGGACACAAATCAGATGTCAAGAATTATAACATTCATAAACCAGTCGGAGAACACTTCAATCTCTCTGGTCACTCGATTTCTGACCTCAAAGTGACTATCCTTCAACAAAAAAACTTCGAAAACAGTCTCCAACGAGAGACTGCTGAATTGGAATTAATTTGCAAATTGGATACAATTGACTTAGGCTTGAATAGAGACTGGGAGTGGTTGAGTCATTATACTAAGTGAAACTGTTTCCCCTTGTTTAATTCCCTCCCCCCCCAGTTCCTCAGAAGTTCTTGTTAATGCCTGGAAATGGCCCACCTTGATTATCACTTCAAAAGGTTTTCTCTCCCCCCACCCCACTCTCCTGCTGGTAATAGCTCATCTTAAGGGATCACTCTCCATACAATGTATATTTTTTCTTGGTCTGTGTGTATATAAAATCTCCTCACTGTACTTTCTACTTTATGCATCCGATGAAGTGAGCTGTAGCTCACGAAAGCTTATGCTCAAATAAACTGGTTAGTCTCTAAGGTGCCACAAGTACTCCTTTTCTGTGTGCCTAAGTACCTTTTGAAATGAGGTTAAGGCTTGCTCCTAAGTCAGTTTGGCACTTTTGGAAAATTTTACTCATGTTCTGGCAGAATATTGCATTGCTATAAAATTCCCAAATAGCGAAATAGAACTGGAAATGACTGAAGCTCTAGAGTCTGTAGATTTTTGACCACCATGAAGAGAGAAGAAAGGATTCTTGCTTTTAAAAAAATTTTATCATCTCCTACTTTTTCTATATTAGTGTTGAGTTTCTGGAATATTCCATGAATGATCATCATGGTGCAATCACAGTACTTTGCTCAAACTCTGAAACAGTTGCATTCTGTCATTAAGTTATGATCAATATATGTCTCCAGGAAAAACAGAACACTTGCACTTAGGAAGAATGAATGTTAATGATGTTCAGTCACCTTGGTCTCCTTGGAAATGTTGTTGCATGGGCCCCCTCTTGTGGTATCTATAGACATTTGAGAGTTTATCTGAATTAGTAGGCAGGTCTTTGGGCTTGTTCTCCAAAAGTAATGTCGGGTTTTTCAATGTCTTCAATATTTTTAGAAATCAAAACTTAGAAATATTAACATAAAATTTAAAGGTATGCAAAAAGAAGATGGGCTTAAGGGTATCTTGAATAAAGCTGAAGAATAGTCATATACATTGAAATGTCTTCTCTGGAAAATTTTTCATTATAGAATAACAGATGCTGTTGGACCAACAGAAACCTCAATTGCACCACGACAAAGACCAAAGGGCAATTCAAGCACTGCCACTTCTAATGTGCTAACTATCCAGAGCTCAGCAACACCAGTAAAAGTATCGGTTCCTGGTGAATTCGGTAACTGTGTGCAAAAAGGTAATTCACTCAAGCTGAAGGACTTAAATATTAACACCCTTCCTTCCCCCCATCCCCACCCCCAAAAGGGTGGTGGTGGAGAAGATTTGTTCTATTTTTCCATTGTTTTTAATGATAGAAATCCCTAGTCTGTGACAGTCACTTTAAACCCAGAGGTAGCTGTTGTGATCAGTGTCCTGGAGCTCTGAGCCATCTGGATAGCCCTAATGGCCATCCTACCTATTCTTCAAAACTCCACAGTGCGGATCCTGACAGATAGCACCTCCCCTACATAAACAATCAAGAAAGCACAAGTTCATCTCTCCTCTGCCTGGATTGGAAGCTGTCAAACTCTAGATGTGTCATCAACACCAGATAACTGAGATGGCAGAAACAACGTGGCAGACGTCCTGAGCAGACAGTTGGTTACTACTCATCAGCGATTTTTTGCCTAGATCCATCATAGAGATGAGACGTGGGGACCCTGGTGATAGATTTGTTCGCCACTGATGTCAACACCAAGTGCCAGAACTTTTGTTCCAGAAGGAGCACGAGTCTAGTCTTATTGGGCATCTTCCTTCTGCAGTGGTACCAAGGTCTCTTATGTGCCTTTCCAATTCCCCAGATCCCCCAGCATGATTTCCAAGATTAAAAGGGACAAATGAAGAATTATTTGTAGCTCTGTACTGGCTGAAGCAGTTCTGGCTTAAAGATTGATTACACATGTCCATCCAGCCTTTGGTCCAGCTCCCAGACTGCTTGAAGCTGAGCTACAGCCTCACAACCAGATACACTTCCCAATCCAGAAGTCACTGCAGCCTCCCAAAGACAGCATAGCTATTAGCTGGTTGAGTACCATGGACAGAGACTGCTTCCTTCAGATCCAGAAAATCCTGATACAGAGCAGGAAAGCATCTACCAGAAAAACATATTCATTTAAATGGGAGATGTTCTTGTTGCAAGCAGCCCAGCATGGTCTGGACCTCGTCCAGGCCTCTGTACTGAAGGTCCTCAACTACTTATTGCATTTAAAACAGTCTGGCCTTTTATTCATCTCTGAGACCCACCTAACAGCAAGCCAAGCTTGCCATCTGCCTGTACAGTATTGCTTAGTCTTGTCACCCTCAAAGGAATATTACACACATGCTCTCCCACTGGTCAGAGAACCTCCTACTGCCTGGGACTTCAGTTTAATCTTCCTACGGCTTGTGGAGCCTGCATTCAAACCTCTCCTTACACCACCGTGGTTTTTGTTGTTCTGATCCCTGCGATAAAGGGAACAGAAATTACATGAAAGTACCCCAATGTGGGAATTGCCAGTAGGTGTAGAGCCAGCATATATTGCTCCTTCACCACCCTCTCTAGAGACCACGATGCAGAGGGCATGTTGCAGGGAGTGGCTGGAGAGCAATTACGTGGCACAAGTGAAAGCAACCTTCAGATTGTAACTGGTGCAAAGAATCAGGGACATGTAATAATAGGTGGCTGGTTCTCAACTTCTCCTTTTTCCTGTATCCTGGACTCTCCCACATAGCTGTCTGAGGGAGGGGAACCATTCTTGGCTACACTCTCCCAGGCACAGGCAAAGGCAGTCAAACTCCTGTCTGACTCTCCGTAGGGCTCCTGTCCCGGAGATAGGTAGGTCAGATTTCCTTTTTCCCCTGCAAAGCAGAAAATGGCCAGTAGGGGAACGCGTGAGCAGCTGCAACAGATGATGGCTGTGCACCCATACAGTGATAAGACTGATTCAGGTGCTTAATTTGAAAAGTGGCAGGATACTTATGAGAATAATTTGTAATTATTTTCTTAACCCAGTTGCTCTCAAGGACCACTGCTTAAAGCTTTGGTCACAAGTGGCCCCAGGGCACAAGTTTTATACCACTGGCCTAGAATGTTACACATGAGATACATGATACATGAGCTACCTGACTTCATCTTACTTAGACAACAGTGTGTAGTACGTTAGTAACTACTTACCTAATAAAGGCTGCACAAAGAGGACTGTGTGGACTGGAGAATCTGGCCCAGTGTGTGTGTTCAGTATATTGCAAATGTTTGTGTCAATATGCTCTAGATCTCTGAATATACAAAAACATTTTTTCCTAGCTATTTTTTTAAAATCTTAAGCAACTATAATGTGTGAGGAGTTAGATTTACCTTGATGCATGAAGACTTCATGTGCCTAACTTGCCAGCGTGTGGAGTGATCCACAACAAGCAAATATATATTTTCCTAAATGGATGAGTCATGCATCAAGGTATATTCATTACATTAAAGAGTCAGAAGGATACAAATGGAATAAAAGGAACTGTCTATTTCAGTATCAAGTTCCCACTCACTGGAATGTTTTGGGACCTCTGAGCATTCTCAGTAAAGAAGAGCCCTCGAACCAGCTGACAAAGGCCATAGAGTCAAATCATAAGAGCAAAGGGAGTTTCCCACATGATTCAGGCTGGAGGCATGAACTCTTAGAGTGAGAATTCTGCAAGATATCTTCAGAGATATAAAATTTACCTTGTAATTCTACCTTCTCTTAAGATTTCAATTTCCCAAACTGGTCAAGGAAACTCTTAGAGCAGGTCTATGCAACAAACTTGAATTTGTAAAGACTTCTGGTGAAGATGCTGTAAACTGACAGGAGAGGCAAGAGCTGCGTCGGCAGGAGAAGCCCTCTGGCCAACATAGTGCTGTCTACGTGGGGGGCTAGGGTCCATATAATCTGGATTTTTCACACCCCTGAGTGATGTAGTAATAACGTAGTAACTGTATACTCGGACTTAGAAAACAGTTTGTTTGCAGTAAGAGTGTTAAAATAAAAATGTGACTGTTACTGACAATTCTGCCAATAAACTTCAGCAATACACGAGTTAATAAAATTCTTTAAAAATGTTATAGGAACCCTAAGACCAGGAAATGGACAAGAGATCTTGTCCCAAGGGACCAATCAGCACCCTCCACAACAAAATAGAGTACTGCAGCAACTGCAACAGGGGGACTGGAGATTACAGCAACTGCACCACTTACATCACCAGCAACAGCAACAATTACTTCAGGATGCTTACATGCAACAGGTACAGGTTTATTTTACTAAAGGAAAATGCCATGTTTAAAAATAATTAAATGTGAGTAAGCCCTCTTTTTAAATTCTATATTTCAATTACACATGGAAATTTAAACTTTTCTACTACTGGGGGGGGGGGGGGGGGGGGGGGGGGTTTCTGCCTTTTTCAGGCAGAGAGCAAAGTGGACTGTCTTATTTCCCCTTTGTCCTACATCTGTTGTGTAACACACTTTTTATAGTTACATTCTACATGCTAACCAGTTGCTGTTTCTTCCGGCTGCTTGAACTCGGATCCTAGCTGGATTTTGATTTAGCACTAGGTGTAAGTGATGTGTTGTGTGAGACACCCTTTCATTCCAACAATCTAGGAAAGCAACGTGATGCTGGCAATGACTGTCAGCAATAGTTTGTTCTCTAAAGATGCCATCTTATGTGTAGGATTCTCATTCTGTGGTTTTGCCTAGTCAGTGTAAAATTCCCATAGCTGTTGAGGTTTTTTTGACTCTGGAGGGTAGCAGCAGTGAGAGCAGAAGACAGATTCCCCTTCTTGTTGGATCCCCCTGTAAATACTACTTCGCAAACATTATGATCCCTTTTTTGACCATGGTCAGCAAAGGTGCTCCCTTTTGGTGATTTGTGATTCTGCATTGCTCCAGCTCTTCTGTTGACACTGTGTATCCTTAAAAGACTTACTTAAACGTGTGTTCTGTTGAGTATGGCTTCCTAAATTTCCTGAGGATCACATCATTTTACTTGTACTGTGTGGT
The DNA here is from genome assembly GCF_015237465.2 of Chelonia mydas. NCBI lineage: Eukaryota > Metazoa > Chordata > Testudines > Cheloniidae > Chelonia > Chelonia mydas. The sequence continues at coordinate 16,450,596 of NC_057852.1, forward strand.
GCCTAAAACACATTTGAGGGTGAGTTATACAATAAATAACCATCTGAGAGGGAATCTAAAAGAGCAATCAGGTTTGACAGATTCAGTGGGTCCATAATACATAATTTTTTCCCCCACAGGACTCTATGCTTTTTAAGGTAGACCATTGAGTTTTCATTTAAGTGTTCACTTGCAAAATAGACTAAATACTGGCCCAGTTTTTATATCTTGTACTATCAGAACAACGTGTTTTAAAATGCACCAATTGTTGATAGTGCGTTTTACTCTTATTTAACCATTGCTCTCCTTGCTGATGCATATAGATGCATTTTTTAAACAAGCTGTTTAAAATCATTACTCATTGAGTTGTTTTGGTTAATTTTTTCAGAAATATCTCTTTCTTTCTAAATGTAGTATCAACAAGCAATGCACCAGCAAATGGTCCAACAACAACTTATGATGCAATCTATGTACCAACAACAACCTTCCCCATCCCAGTATCCTGCCATGGTATGTTGCCTGTAGATGCTGATATTCTTTCTTTGATTAGTTGGTGTGCTGTACAGATTAATTGCAATGTATAGTAGTCTTAATAGGTATCTGAGCTGCAATAGACATCTTAAATATTGGGCAGTGAATCATCTAATTTGTTTCCCAATATGCTACAGCTTTCAGTGCTAACATGTTTCTCTGTTCATATCTGTTAACTGATTTTATAATGAACACATTTTAAAGAATGTGTAGATTTGGGTACAGTTAACACATACTGCCTGAAACACTGCTGAGTAGTTATTCACTAGCCTGAGAGATATTTGGTTGTTACAAGAACGTAGGCAGATGTTCAACGTCTAAAGGTTGGTAGAAAATTAAAGCTCTATAAAATCCAATATTTGAAATAAACTTTTCAGGCCAAGACTTTTTCAAAAGTGGTTGCTTAAAATAGGGTTCTTAAGTGGCCTGAATATCCAGCAGCTCCCCTTCAGGCTCCATTATACTGGTACTTATCACAATTGGCTAATAGTACATGTAGCTTCTGCAGTTGCATGCAGTCATATTAACCGAACACTCATTTTGAACACAATTGTGGAAGTCTGGTCCTTAAAGACAAAAATAGAAAATAAAGCACTACAGTAGACACCATTTAAAATATTTATAATTTTGCTTTTACAAGTAGATACTGAAGTATAGCATAACATACATTAATTTTGCTTGCCTTTGCCAGTAAATATTTTAATGGTGACAGTTGTATGCACAAACGTGGCTGAGTTAACATTACTATTAGAACCTTAACTTTCTCAGAGTAATGTTAACTTGGCTACTCCATGCATACTATCTCAACATCTCATTTTCCTGTTTTTACTTTTTATATTTGTTCATAAATAAATATTCTGAGTATGCCATAAAATATAGGATGGGCACCAGAGCAGAGAGAGAATTTTTCACTTGCTTATGATAAAGCATTTGAAATCAAGTATATGTTACATTGACTGAAGTTTGTTTATATGAAATATTCTTGAATGCAGCTTTTAAAATATATCTAAAGTCTTGAGTTAACAAACATCAAAAAATATCAGTTAAGTTAAACCTTTCCTTTATTTACCATTTGATGTATCATGATTTCCCTAAAGAGTAAATGTTCTTACATAGTACGTGTGCTGCAGTATGTAGATACATCACGGTGGAAACTTTAAGCTCAGAATTTTCCTGCTTTAAAGAGATCTTTTGTAGGTGGTCTGGTCTTTTCTTAACAAGATGGAATAATTTCCTATTGTTTTGCGGTATGCAGTCCCTCTGGACTTAGAACCTGACTGCAAAGGTGGTTTTATTTCATTAGACTTACGGTTAAACTAATTTTAAATTTTTCTATTTTTATTAATAGATATAATATTGTCAGTTTACTCCACCTTTGTGATGTAGAAAAAAGGACATGGAAAAATAATTAGCCCAATCTAATTAGTACACTCTCTTATCTCTAACATAATTAGAGATTTTACACCCCCCCCCCCCATCAAAATAGATTTATCTGGGTATGTGGGCAACTATAATTTTTGCAAAGATAATTTACACCAAGATTACTAAAATGAACATTACTCAGCATTTCAGCCTTTAGTGGATATAGTAAAACATAACTTGTTGACGGTGCATACAGTACAGCATTGTAAGGACTCCTCTGTGCTGCCATACAGTGCCCTCAGTATATTGAATGTGTGTAATTTTAAAAAAAAATGGTAGCAATTATATATTTACTTTGATCTTTTTCCTTCTCCAACTCGTATGTTTCAATGAGTGATTTATTAAACAAGCAATTTTATTAGTAGTATAAATGCTCTAATACTGATTTCTTGCAGTTTCAGCAGAAATATGTAACTTTGGCTTTGCCATAGCCTGATGTTTTTTGTCTTCCTCCTCATATATTAATTTCAGACAAGATGGGTGAGGTAGTATCTTTTATTGAACCAGCGTCTGTTGGTGGAGGGGATAAGCTTTCAAGCTTCACAGAGCTCTTTCTCAGGTCTGGAGAAGGTGAAGAGCACTGTGAAGTTCGAAATCTTGTCCCCTCCACCAACATAAGTTGGTCCAATAAAAGATACTACCTCACCCTCTTCGTGTCTTATATCTTGGGACCAATACAGCTACAACAACATTGGAAACTACGATGATTGAGTCATATTGCAAGTCCAAATACTGTACAAGAAGGAAAAGGAAAGTGGCCTGTTGAATGGCCACATGAATTCTGGTTACTTTATAATGGTGAGTCTCTTCCTCAGGTGCAACAATACCAGCAAGCTCTCTTACATCAGCGGATCCTTGCACAGCAACATCAACAGCCACAGTCTCCTGAGTATCTTACCTCTCCTCAAGAGTTCTCACCAGCCTTAATTTCCTACTCTGCATCGCTTCCAGCTCATGTTGGAGCAGTGATGGATTCTCCTTATACTGCCAATAGGCAAGTAGGCATGTTGTTGAGACAGTAGTGCCGGAGGCCCTAGTTGACTCAGTCCCGTTGTGATGGGGACTGTACAGATACTTGCCTGGTCCTTTCTCAAAGAGCTTATGCTTCCTTCACTATTCTGAAATGTATTTAAAATGTGTCCTACAATCTGCATTCAACTTGATGCTGTTTATATTGGGGTGGGGTGGGGTACTTCTCTGGTTACTCTGACTGACAAATCAGTTCAGGTTCTGCTTCTGACAGAACACACCATTCATAGCTGCTTGCTTCTGGACTAACCTCACTTCCTGCCTTGGTCGGTCATGGGCTAAGTTGCTCAGGTATTGAACTTGACACCCTGCTGCCATTTACCATTCTGCTATCTCTAGGCAGGATTAAAACCTTTTCATATGCTGCTTCAAGGTATGAGTATGTCGTGATTTGCTGTTGACTGTTACTTGTACACCCCACAACACAAGCTATGGCTGAAGTTTCTTTCAGTTTTCAGGCCTCAACTTTAGCTGCACGCAGTGTAAACTTTTCTATTTTATTCACTATGCAATGGAAGGAAAAGATCAGCTTCATTTGTTATGATGGAAATATAAATGAGGCTGCAGCTAAAATAGTTTCAGCTTACTTACAAAGCTGTGATTTTGTTAAATGAGTTTTCTGAACCAAACAGACATAGATTGAAGGGTAAAGGAGAGCTGTTATGGTCAGATGTGGGTGGGGGTTGTGTTAAAAAATTAGGCTGAATTTGGCACCATATGGGAGCCCTCTCCACAGATGTAAGATCACACTTGAGACTCGATAGCTGAAGGCAACATTCAGATGACAGGCAAAATTTTCCTCCTGGCCAGTAGCAGGAATCCACAGAGACCATATCAGATAAACAGGCATAGTCTGCATCCAGGACAGCTAGGGTATGCTGTTAGAACTCAGGATTAACCAGGGCCTGAGGTTTGATAGGCTTCTGTGAACCAGATGCATCTCAGAAGCCCCAGGGAGTTCAGCAGGAGATCACTAAGGTGTTGTGGCCCTCCAGATAAGTCCCAAATCCCACAGCTCCAAATATCACCAGGGCATTGTCTGATGGGCCAAGATGACCTGACAACCACAGACAGGATGGGGGAAGAAAACGGACACCAGCGAGGATGTAGGAGACCTTACTAAAGAGGTGTGTCAGTATTTAGTTTATCATCTACAACCAGAGTCTACATATTTCTCTTACCTGTCAGGCAAGTTCACAGTTTCTTAGCAATGCAGGTCCTAGTTGGTGCCCCACCTTCCCCAACTTCAATACCTTTTTCCCCAAGGTGGCTGCCTCTCCTCCAGCCCCTTCCAGGGCAGTTTTTCTTCTTGGCACTCCTTCAGCTTAGTCTTCTTGGGTGCTGCTGGTGTTGCTCTTCCTCCTCTCTGGAATAAGCTGGGTCTGGCTTGTATAAACCCCAGCCTCCTCCCACTCCAGCAGACTCTGAAAAAAGTAGTTAATTGGAGTCAGCTTCTTGGGTCCTTTTTTCTTCCCCATGTGGGAGAGTTCCCTTGGTCACAGCTTCACAGCCCCTAAATCTCTGCAGCTTACAACAGAAAATAAAATCAAAAGTAAAATACAGACGACAAAACACAAGAACATTGACGAAAAGCTGCCAATCCTTTGAGTTTTTTCGGTTTTTATATGTTGCGTCAATGATAGATACTGGTACAAGTTAATCATGTTTGAAAGACTTCAAGAGTGGATTTTCTCATCATTTTGTATTTTTTTTTTAAAGGCCTTGACTGACTGACTGACTTGTTTTCATTGTCCTAGTATATTTCACTTCTACCTATAAATAAATGTTTCAGTTCTTTAAGTTCATGCCTATGGATGCTCCACCTTAAGATGTGCTTGCGCTCTTGAGTGGAGACTGCAAATTAGTGTCCACAGGGCTGTTTCTGCTCTGAGCTGTGCCTCATGCATCAAACAAGAGGATAAAAGGAGGCATGAGCCTGCTGCCACTCAGCTTCCTCTTCGTTGCCTACAGCTCAGAATGGAGCGTTCTGCTGTCTTCAGGTTTCTGCCATTTTTTCCATTATTTATTTTATCTGTTGTTTTACTTAGTTATCCCCTTTTCAATTTTTGGTTAGCATGTTTGTGCTCCTGGGAGCGAGGGGCTGTTCCCCCTTCCTCTTCTTGGACCTTTCATTTGCGCTGGAGCACAACCTGTTACACTTAAGGGCTTAACCCCTACCAGACCTGCCGCAGGACTTGTCCCTGCAGTGACAGACACTTGAGTTGCCTATGGTGTTTGGGGGTCTCTTGCCTGCCCTCAAAATGTAAAGTGTGTCTGGTATTCAAAGACCGGTCCAAAAAGACAGGGAAACGAGACTAGAACTCCTGCCTAATGAAACGTACTCTAGTTCCAGAGGGGTCTGCTCCCTCCTCCTCTATGTTGGCCTCAACATTGCTGGCTGCTTTGGCCACTGTTGGAGCTTCGTCTGCAGCTCCAGAAATGATGATTTCAAAGGAAAAGAAGTACGCCTCCCCAGCCAGGTGGACGAAGAAAAGAGGTAGGTCATCCCATATGACCCACTTTCAGGAGACTGTGCATCCCTCAGAGGGTATGGCTGAATCTCTGGCTGAGTCCAGGACCAAGGTTTTTGTACCATAAGAAGCCCTATATAAACAAGCCCTCTAGCACCAGAGCACCTACTGCAGTGGCACCACCTGATCCTTCATGACACAGCTGTAGACACAGGGCTATCCTGCATATCTCGACACTGGTCTGTTACCACAGTTCCGCAGATGGTTGCAGACCCTGCAGCTTCCTCAGTACTGCAACAATCTCTGTCTCACCAGTAGGCATTTCTGCCTCTGGTAACAGCCCAAGTCTTTATTATAGGCTATCAGAGGCCTCCAGCGCCTAGATTTTTTTTTTTTTTGGGAGGACTTTATAATTTCTGATGAGCTGGAGTCTCCACTGTTGAGATCTGTCAGAGCTCCCTCCCTGGTAACATTCAGACAGTCACAAGTTGAGACTCACCTAAGTTGCTAGCCTTTAGAACTGGCTATGTTACCTTGAAGTTCCATTTGTAGCTCAAGAGAGGATTGGTCAGACTCCGAGATCTTGGTACAGGAATTCTTCCATGTACTGTACCACTACACTCCTATGAGTCCCTCTAATGGAGAGAATTTGGGGGAACCTGCCGGACATTGTAGGCCTAGAGAGTCTGATTATCATTGAGAACTCCTACTTTTTTCTTGGGGATAAAGGATCAGTAACCTTACTGTCCATGGGTACCAATGGACAATTCCCTCACTACTTCGGTATTGGATGATACATAGGAGGAACAAGAACCTCAGGCTGAGGGGATCTCTCTTCCTTCCGTCAGGTCCTCTTCATTTCTGGACCAGGTGGTAATACCATCACTGCCTTCCTGTGCTGGTGACATCAAGACCTTCCAGGACTTCAGGCAGTGGCTGGCGGGCTCTCTCCAAATCCTGCTAGAGGAAGTCCAAGAGTCGCATCATTCCTTCATGGATATTTGGAATATCAATCCCCAAGGAAAGTTTGCCTTGTCTATTAATTTCTCTGTCTCTTACGTGCACCCTGTGGCAAACACCTGCCACAATTCCACCCACCTGTAAGAGGGCAGATAAGATATATTCTATCTCATCAAGTGGAATAGAACACTTCTTTTCCCATTCCAGTCCTAATTCCTAGTGGTGGATGCAGCCAACGAAAGGAGCCATCAAGCTCACTCTAGACCTTCTCCAGTGGACAAGGGATCAAGTGGCTGGACTTGCTGGGCAGGAAGAGCTACTAGTGTTCTGCTCTTCAATTTCATATTGTCAATTATCAGGCCTTCATGGGAAAATAAGACTTTGCCACATACTCAAAATTTACACATTTTACTGGACACCTGCCACAAGACCAGAGAGATCAATTTCAGTCCCTCTTGGAAGGCTAATTAGTCGCAAAAGCCTCTATGCAGGCTACCCGAGATGCCACGGCTCCAGGTCCAGAGCCATTGCTGTGGTCGTGAGAAGAGCATCCTGGCTCCAGGCTTCCGATCTTCTGAGAGAGGTGCAAAACGCTATGGGGAGTCTCTCCCTTTAGAAGGACCCAATCTCTTCAGTAAGAATATGGACTCCTCTTCCTGCATACTCAAGGATTCCAGGGCTGTTTTGCAGTCACTGGGGATTTAGTGTTTGTTTAGTAGATCTCAAACTGCTCAAAGATTCAGTCCATTACAGTATCATCAGCACACCTTCTCTAAGCCCCAGGAACTCTTCTTTGGAAGATACAAACAGCAAAAACGAGGACCCCCTCCACTCCCCCACACACTTCTACTCAGTCTGCTCTCGACTGAGCAGTCAAAACCACCTCTTAGAGCATCGAGCATCCCATTCTGCTGGATCCTCTCTTGTGCAGTTACTCCCCCATGTCCCTTTTGGTGACTGCCTGTCCCACTACTTACCTTACCTCAGCCAAGTGGATACCGGAGGTCATCAGAGTTGGTTATTCCATCCATTTTCACTCCCCTCCTTCTCACTCCCCCTTACCCGTCCCTCTACAGGGACCCTTTTCACGAGGAACTCATAAGACAAGAGGTTCAATCCCCCCTCCTCCTCCTGTGAGCAATAGAGCCAGTTCCACCAGAGTTTATTGGAAGAGGCTTGTATTCCAATCTCTTTCTACTTCCAGAGAGAGAGAGGGTGAAACTCAGGAACTTGAATTATGTCCTAGCACAGCACTTCAGAATGGTGACACTCACTACCATTATTCCATCCCTAGATCCGGGAGGCTGGTTTGTTGCCCTCAACTTACAGGATGTCTGCGTTCATGTAGCCATCCACCCATCTCACAAGCACTGCTTACACTTTAGAATAGGAACAGATCACTACCAATATTGAGTTGTCCTTTTCAGACTCTCCATGGCTCAAAGGCTGTTGACAAAAATCCTCTCAGCAGTAGCAGCTTCTCTGTCAGCTCGATATTCCTGTACTTGGACGACTGGCTGCTCTAAGGCGGGTCACCTGAGAAGATCCAGTCATCAGTGGGCAAGGCATTAACCTTATTGTAATCTCTGAGCCATCATAGGAAATCCATACTAATTCTGGAACAAAGAATAGACTTTATAGGGGCCACTTTAGACTCCACAATAACAAGAGCCTGTCTACCCAAGGAAAGATTTTTCCATCCTATCCAGTTAATCTCAACACTGCAGTTCAGCCCACAAACAATCTTAAAGCCTTGTCTAGAGCTACTTTTGCCGGTGATATTCCCAACCCCAAAGAGAATTGGGTTGTCACCATTTTTTCTCTTAGCTTTTTAATTTTTAAATTTGAGTTGAATTTTTTCAGCCTGCATGGGATGTGGGATCATGGTTTTTATACAAACTGCAAAGGGGGTGGGGGGGAGCAACGTAGAAGGGGTTTGGAGATGTAAACCAAGAGGCTAGGGCAAAATGTTGTATGTTTCCAGTTAATAAGAAATGGAAAAAATGAAAGTATATTTACATATTTATTTAGGCCTGGTCTACACTGTAAAGTTATGTGTGCTTTAACTGAAAAATTTCATGCCCTGTGTGATGTAGTTAAACCAACCTAAGCCTCAGTGTAGACACTCTCGACATAGCTATGGCCTCTCAGAGAGATGGGTTTAAGAACCTCTTCCATTGTGGTAATGTCTGTCTGTGGTGCAGCTGCAGCACTGTAGGTGTGCCACTGTAGTGTTTCTAGTGTAAACGTTCACTTAGACATTCACATACTACTTACTCTTTGTTCCTTGAAAGTGATCTCCGAAGGAAATGGGTTTATGCCTCTTTTTTTTTTTGCTATATATATGCGCTATATAAAGGCCTGAAAAGTTTTAAAAACCACATTCATTAGAAGTTGACGTTATATAGCCCTCCTGTCTTCCCTTATTTTTAATGAAAACCAAAGAACAGATAGTATTAAGATTCCAAGAAAGGAAAAACTTGATTAAAGAGAAAGTGACTTTATTTTGTTTAAAATTTATCTTTTTCTTGTTAACACTTATTTAACTTCATTAACTCTATAAATAATTGGAGGAGGAGAACCTTTTAGTCAATAGCCCCAGCCCTTCAATTAAGGACCAGCAGCTCTCAATCTACAGATACGTTCCCCTCCCCCCCCGCCCCCCCCCAAATCCCAGCAACAAAACAGGGGAAACAAATTTTGACATTCCCAATATACCTCCCCTGCTACCCCCCTAAAAAAGCAGAAATAAACACATTGGCTATTTTAAAATATAATACAGAAACAAATAGATACACTGCCTTGACTATTTCAGGTCATGTTTACATTAGAAGGTATTTGCAATTTGGCCATGCTTAGAATGAATGGAGAAAAAAACTCAAAGTAAAACACAAGTTGAAGTGATTTACATACAACAATGTAAAATAAGGTGGAACAAAACTCTAAACTATCTCACTGGGAAGCTGTCACATTGTGTGTAAGAACAAATGTTCAAAGACCTCTGAAATGACGAAATTCTGATATGCTTAATTTTACATCAATAGGCTGTAATGTTTCTTTATCTGCTTCCCCAAATTGACTTCACAGGTCAGCCGTTCCTGATGCAGAGGCCGTTTCCAGTTACCCAAAGCAGAACATCAGTAACCCACCGGATATGTCAGGCTGGAACCCATTTGGAGAGGACAATTTCTCCAAGCTAACAGAGGAGGAGCTACTGGACAGGGAATTTGACCTTCTGAGATCAAGTAAGGGACGCTTGAAGGCTTATTTCGCTTCACAGTAAATAAGGGCTCTGTAGGTACACTCAACAGTGCCAAAGACTGTCCTTTTGAAGGGCCATGCAGTCTGTTGTACACAAAATTCTTTCTGAGCATTTGAGGGCAGAACTAGGTCCGCTTTCTCACTTTTCTTTCCATTTGGAAAATGTTGTGTGCGGGGGAAATTCACTGTTTAGCATTAGCAGCTATTGATATAATCTTTAACTCTTCAATATTTCTCACATCTCCTTGATTGTCAAGAATTCTAAGTATCAGTAGTATGGTGTTCAGATAAATGAGACAATTTAGCTGCTTGCATTATTCCATTTGCAGCTCTGTTTTCTTGCACACCAGAACAGAAGGGTCTGTTGGTCTGAAATGCCCTTTGAAAATGCCTGAAAGAAAAATTGGTCTATTACATTATGTTAATGTTTTGTAATGTCCTTTGATGAGTGGCTACATGTAAGGGCTGCTTTATTGTTCTGACATGGCAATAGTTAAATAAACTTTTTTCCTCTTTAAGTCAGATATCTCAATGTTTTGACTTGAAATCACTTTCTTTAGTCAACTTGTTGGTATTCATCCCGATACTGTTTTCAAATGTAATTTTGTTAAGGAAGACTAGATCTGTTTTTAAAAAGACCTGTAGCATGTAACAAAACATGACATTGACTTCAGAGTTACAGATATAATAATTTGACGGATAGGATCAGATTTCTCACTTGTAAAAATGCAACAAAATAGCTAGTGGGGAATTAATGGAAAAAGAAACTATAATTTTAACAGAGCTGGCTTCTTTCACATTTCTGGTGGCTTAATTTTTCCAAGTGACTTTTTTTTTGTAAGCTTGCTGTGAGAATGTGGAATGCCAACAAGCAAAGTGAACATAAGAATATTAAAGAACATACATGAAATTGTTTTTCTACCATTTAAATTCAAGAAATCATCCTAAAATAAATAGGGCAGAACCGAAAGCTTACCATAGTGTTGCACAAATGTAGTTTATTTGTACCATTTTTCTAAGAGATGTCAAAGTAGCACTGCAAAAATGAATTATTTCCAGTAGAACAAAAAACTTGTTAATGTTTGGGAAATGAAGATTGTCCTAGTTGAAAATAACCATTCTTTAAAAAATTGAACTTGAAACTATTGTCTTTCCAGTAATTGTGTTTAAAATCTTAAGCATACTTCCTTCAAAAGGAGCCTTTGAAGATTTGGAAATCAAAATAATACTCAACAGGAGAATGTTTGTTTAAAAGTGAAAGGTCAGCATAGCGCTGCCCATTCTCATAATTCCTAACCACTTTGCTGACCATAATTATGCTAAATGTCTGGAGTATGTCCTGTGTCTGGCTTCACTGATTATTCGATGTTTCCAATAGATGTAAGGAAAACAAAATATACTGACCAAAAAAATATTTTAAGTGTCTTCATGACTAATGTACTAGCTGCCATCTAGCAAATGTACTTACTGAGAATGGCCAGCTATACTGAGCATACCCAAAGTTCTGTTCAGTCTGGTGAAAGATGTAGAAAAATTGACAACTTAAACAGATTCTAAGAAGGGAAAATAAGATTGTCAGAGATTTAAGATTTTAATTTTTTTCTTCATACAGTGTGATCATATTCTAAAATTCCAGCAAAATAGAAATCCTAAAGTAATGCTATTTTCACGCAAAGTCACTTTCTTTGAAGGTTCTAGGAGGTTGATTTCTTCTTGTAAATGCTAGTGAACTTTGCATAAGGTTATCTCATCAGGAAATTCTAACACCATTGTCTCAGAGGCCCTGAAGTTATGTAATGCCTTTATACACACCTGATAGAGAGCTTATGACACTTTGTAGTGAGATGACTGGTGGTATTCTCAGTGCAAGATTAAGGAGAATACAAAGAAGAATAGTTGAGTAAGATTATTATACAGTCTGTAGGCTAGAGCTACGTCTACACTAGCACTTTGGTCGTTATAGCTTATGTCACTCCGGGGTGTGAAAAAAACACACCCCAGAGTGACATAAGTACACCGACGTAAGTACACAGATGTGCTCCCATCGACACAGCGACCGCCGCTCGTTGGAGGTGGTTTAATTATGTTGACGGGAGAGCTCTCTCCTGTCAGCATAGAGCAGCTGCACGAGCGATCTTACAGCGGCACAGCTGCATCGGTACAACTGTGCCACTATAAGCTCACTAGTGTCGTCATGGCCAACAGTTGCTTTATTCCAACATCACAGTGAGCAAGATGGGACTGTAAAGTGATGGCATAAAAAGGAAGAATTATTGTAACATGACAAGAATTAGGACAACTTTTACATGGTTGGTGGCTCCTGTTAATATTGCGTTCATTATATATAATGCCTGCCATTGAATTTGTGTAGTAGCCTTAATATGATGTTTCTTGGAACGCAGTCCTTGTAAAAACGGGAGTGCTTGAAACCACACAGTTTTCTCTCCTCTTTTGCTCTTTACTGTTAAGTCGGGCGGAATATGTAGTAAAAGTTAGAGCATAGTAGACATTAGACTTCATGTTTCCTTAATGCCGACATCTGTTTGAGTTATTCCTTATTTCCTCAAGTATACTGAGCTTCTACAAGAGAATTATATGAAGAAAATAAACTAATGGTGTCTTGTACTCTACAATTCCTTGTATCTTTTCTGCTGATTCTCCTTTAACAGTTACTGATTACTTCCATTGTTCAGTGTTTGTATTATACCCTGCTAGTATAACTGACTAAACAAACAATGGGTGCTGGTGTATCTTGCTTTTCCCCTACCCTAGTCTGTAAAGTGACTTTACTATTGTATAAGAGGCTCATGATAATAAGCCACTAGCACTTCACATTGTAAAATTAAGTACCTGAGCACTGTTCCATTTATTCAGTATTTAGTACTTAGCTTGTACGTAGCACTGTATATTTAAAAAAAAAAAAAAAAACTTTTCAAACATCAACTAATATCACATTACATTTCTGAACTAGGGAATAACTCCATTTATAGATAGGGTTAAGTGATGTGCCCTAGGTCCTTCAATGAGTTGTTAGAGCCAAGACTAGAAACTCAGGTTTCCTGACTCCTTTTTTTTTTTTTTATAACCACAAGACCGCGCTGCCTAGGAAAATGTTGAGACATAACTTGCTGTGGTTTGACAAATAATACACTAGGTGGCAGGCTGGTTTAGTATACTGCAGGAGGTGCAATAGTTTTTCTTCCTCACCTTTGGCTTGAGTCCAGTTTAAAAGCCTCAGTGGCAAGCCCTACTACACATCACAAATTTCCACAATCTTCACTCCGACAATGAGGATTTTCTTAATGAATTTCTCATTGCAGTTATTGACGTCCTGTCACAAAAGAGATCCCTGATATTAAGGCAGTTGTAGACAAAGTAGATAAAATACTTCCATTACATTTTAGCCTATGGATTTTGATGTTGAGACAGTTAGCAGTCTTGTTCTAAATGTATGTTCTGTAATACCTATAGTAATCTTTTAAAATCAGAGCACAAATGTTTACCACTATACAGTTAAAATGGCAAAAGTGGTAAATGTACAGGCATACACCTCTACAGAGATAATTTACATAATTCTGGTTTTAGTTATTTCATTGTACATTAACAAGATTATACTTGCTAAAATGTTTTTGACATCGTGCAGATGTGTTTAAATATATATCACCGCTCTTTTCATAAAATCACCAGATTCCTTTCAACAGGAGAAGACATCAGTTTTTACAAGAGAAAGCCACTGTTTATCACAGAATGTGTAAATTTTCTAAGTTTATTTTTGCTTTTTTTGATCTGAGGGAATAAGGACGGAAGAATGAAAACCCAGAGAAGAAAATTTCATTGCTGTACTACTTAGCCCGATAATTGACGTGTTATAAGCTATCATATAGTCTTTTGAAATAAACTTTTCCATTTGCTTTCAGTTTCACTGGGCTGGCATATCACAAAATGTTGATCCTTGTTTTTATTTTCTAAAAGCCTAATTTGTTATGTCATGTCACAGTTTACATATACATTAAAAATATGTAAAGTTTTGTTCACCATTCATTAAACAAGTTTCCTAGGTTCTCCCTTTTGGGTCTCAAAAGTCAACGTTTTTAGGGTATATGATTTATCTGCAGCTATCAGCATCTTCATCTTAATGTGGGCACGTTCTGCTATACAATCTCTCATATAAACTGGTTAAACTATTATCTGCGTGCATAGTAGAGTATGCACAGAGAACTAAAGTTCTTGATGCTGTGATGGTTAAGCTTTTTGTTCTCCATGTTCACTGCAGGAGAAATGAATAAACTGAATATTTTATATCATATATAAAAGAATATTATGCTGTGGAAAAGATCTTACTTTCACAGAGACAAAGTCACTTGACAATTAATCAGTAGATGAAGCTAAGTGAGAACTCTTTTGTGTAAAAACATTTTTTTCAAAATTAGCTATTCCATTAGCTGTTGGCTTTTTTTCTGCATGGTTTCCTTTTCCGTGGTCATGGTTTTAAAGATGCCAGTGAAGCTGCAAAGGCCAAACATGAGTGATTGTAATGGGTTTCTGAACATTATAAAATTGCATTACGACTAAATGGTTTCTTTACTGACTAAACACTCAGCTGCAGTACTACACTTTGGAGCCAAAGTAAAACACTCACTGGAATATGGGTAACAATAGTTGAACGGTCATCTCTGCTCACTATGATTTTCTGTTATCTTCGCTCCTGAAATCTTTGCTGAAGATTTTGTTCCTAGTCTAAATAAATAAATAAAACATTCTTTCCCAAATTGGAAAATTTTACTATTGCTGAGTTATTGCTTTTTAAGCTCCAGTACTCTTAAACTGGAACCTATGGTTTTGGGATTGAAAACTGCCCATTCTCCTAAATAGAATTCCTCTTCAGATCCATTCTGAATCATATTATTTTTGAGATCCAAAATCACTTCAAACAAGTGTGCATATCATAGAATCATAGAATATCAGGGTTGGAAGGGACCTCAGGAGATCATCTAGTCCAACCCCCTGCTCAAAGCAGGACCAATCCCCAATTTTTGCCCCACATCCCTAAATGGCCCCCTCAAGGATTGAACTCACAACCCTGGGTTTAGCAGGCCAATGCTCAAACCACTGAGCTATCCCTCCCCCCATATGGGGCCTATGGTTGCCAGCATCCTAGAGAAATGTATAGAAGACCCATGGGCATGGGATGCTCAATATAGTTTAACTCCACCTGTGTTGAGGAACCATCCAGTCCATGGCTTAAGCAAATTAACCATTTTTTGAAAATGATTTTTTTGTATAGTCATTTTTCCAATTTTATTCTGTTTTATGCTTTCTTGTTGGTTCAAAGTAAAAACTAGAGAGAGCTGGTTATTAAAGAGGTGTGCATCTTATGACAGGATGCAAGTCTTGTTTGGATTGTGGCACTTGTGTGGAATCTATTGCATTGTCAATTGGCATTAAAGAAACTGATAATTTTCCTCTAAAGCCTAATCATCTATGCTGAAGGACAAATAAGTCTTCATATCAGTGTGCTAACAGTCTTAATTGCCTTAATCATTGACACTCAAGGAAAGCTCATGCAAGCTTTTTATCCCTCAGTTCCAGGCTATCACATGAAAGTAACTTTGCTTGCTCCACATGTTGACCGTCCTTTTGAGCATCAAGAAACCATAGAGTCAGCCTGCTTTTGCCCTGGCCTTAATCAGGAAATTGGACAAACTCTTAAATCACAGCAAGATGCAATCATCTTCCTCACCCTTCCTTCCTTGGGCTCCTTGTTGTTACCAGTAAATTTACAAATCAAAGGGAAGCATGTCACTGTGACATTAACACCAAAGGTTAGCTCAATTGAGAAGGAAGGCTTACCCATTTTTGCTACGAGCAGAAGTATAACGGTAATGGTACACAGACTGAAAACCAGCCTCAGCAAAAACAATTCAATAGCGGCAGTCTCAGGGTGTGGAATGCAAGGAGTGCCAAGTCAGTGAAACCTTTCCTGGATCCCGTTAGCTTCGTCTTCTGAATCAGCTGATGTTCCCAGAGAGCTAAGAATCCCAACTCTTTATTCGGAATCTAGCTGTCCAAAAACCTTCTACCCATCAATCTGCCTCCTTCCCATCCATATTCTGAGGTCTTTTCTGTGAAAAATAGAGGAGAAAAACAGCTGTCTCCATTTTGCCTATAGCAGGAGACTAGGGATGATGGTACCTAAAGCCTCCCACATGCACATTTTACATAAACTTGTATTACGGTAGTGGCCACAATGCAGCAGGCTCTGTCCAGATATGCAGTAAGAGGCAGTCCTTGTCCTGATGACCTCACAACTTAAAAAACAAGCAGCAAACAAAGGGTGGAGGAAAATACTTTTTTTTTTCTCTATCAGCTATCTCCAGCTGGTCCTCAGACTCTCCGTGAATAGTCAGTTCATTTAATTGGCACTTGGAAGTAAGAAAGGTCAATACAGACCAGATCAGAGAAGATGTTACCTGTAAAAGGGTCATGTAGGAACAAATGTGAAGATGGCTGTGGGAGAAAAGGAAAAAATTGGAGGTTGTCTGCTCATCATGGGCAGGGAGGCAAAATGTAAGAGTTAAACAGTTAATGTTAGGCCGTATAAGTAGAGTATATGCAAAAGAACGACTAATCAAATTCCTCAGACTGGCCCTATGCAGGGGTGTGATGGTGGGAGAAAACAATGTTTTTTAAAGCCTACCCATACACCTGTCCTATACTATGCTTTAATTTGACAGTGCTTATTACTATGGCCTCTGCAGAATGCCATTTTTGAAACTTAAACTGACCAGGAGCTACTTGAAGTCTTCCATGACTCAGACATTCAGGATTTGCTGTAACAGAGCAGAAATTGACAGGCTTTTAATACAACAATCTGATAGATGAACACACACACATAAACTGGCACCTAGTGCACAGATGAGCTAGTGCAACTGAGAGCAAGTTGAGTGCACATATGACTCAAGAACCTGCTCAGGTCTGACACAGTGATGTTGCCACCATCATCTTCCCCTACACAGAGATCCATATGAAGTCTTGAGACTTGGGTACTGCTATAAGTGACACACCTGTAATCAACATAGTTGAACCACCATGTTCTGCAACTCTTGTGTGGGTATTTGCCAGAAGGGCTTATGACCCATTTTAGAAGAGCTGTGGCCACCTCTTTATCTTGCCTCCATCAGATTTACAATGCTTTCAGTTTGTATCTGTATCTGGCTCAGTAATATTCTCTCAAAATGCTGGAGCTAGACAATATGCTCACTCTGTCAAATCATTTATCCAATATCTGTCCAATTAAACACTCATTAGTCATCCACCTGGGAATTGCAACTACTTGTTAATCTACGATGGAATACCACAAGGGTAATTATATTAACTCTGGTTACTGGTAATTTTTCTTTCTTTAGCTGAATGTATAGTTTCTGTAGATCCTTGCTCACCTGCCCTCCATCCCTTCTTCCTTTTGAATCAAAAATCGGAGTTTAGCCAGAGGGAGAGGCGCTGTGGGCAATTGAGGATGTGGGCTTTTTATATTCACAGAATGCTCAACTATGACTATCAGTTTGTGTACTGTTGGGTAACTGCTTTGAAATGGTTCCAGGACTCTTGAGCAATAGTGCACCAAGATAGATCTGCTGACAGAATTCCATTATGGGTTACCTTCTTGTCTTATCACTGATGACCCTTGGAACACTAGGCTACAATAAATGAGGAGACTACATTTCCAGTTTTGTGTTGCATTATTCTTGTAATGTTGATTACTGTATGTATCCCGTTCTAAAACACATTGTATGGACCAGAACACTAGAGAATAAAGAGCATACAAAACATAACTATACTTGTTTGGATTTGGTGAAACTCAAAAACTGGTATTGCAATCATTAGTACAATTCCATAATTTAAAAGGGATGCTGGCGGGATTACAAATTTATGTCCTTCATTGTGGTTCTAGCAGAAAATCTTTACCTTTAGGGAAGTTGGTGAATTTTTTTTAAACTGATTTTAGACATAAAAAATTAAAATGTAACACAAGGTGTCTGACTTAGGTCCTTGGATACCATGGTGTTTGTGATGTTAGAACCTAAACGGAACAGAATGAAAATTAGTTTCTCTTACAAGTGCTGCTTGACTATATTGGTTTTTGGTTTTAATACTTTTTCATCATCTGCCACAATTTACTTCGGGGTGGGAGCAGAGAAGTAAAGCAAGAATGAACTCATGCAGATGAAGGCCTTCAAAAATGGGATAGCTGTCAGGGTACAAGGAGAGGATGTTATCCTTCCGAAACAAACACAAATCTATTAAACGTATCATTAATTTGGCATAAGAACTGCCATTTTTATTTTATTTTATTTTTTGTTCTGTTTCATTTATTTTTACAGACAGGCTCGTGGAGAGGAGAGCATCCTCAGATAAGAATGTGGAGCCACATTCTGCTCCACAGAACCATCCTTCTGAAGATCCCTTTGGTTCTGTACCTTTCATTTCTCACCCAGGCAAGTTACATATGTAACATCACTACCTCTTATTTAAATATCTCTCTCTCAAAGGAAGCTTGTTCAGTTATATGACCAAACCAATGCAAATTGGAATCATCAGCCTTGTGGTTGAAGATTGAATAGAGGACAATTTTTCGAACATTATCGTGTATGTCTTGGAGTTTAAATCTAACCTAGCACCCAAATGCATTGATACATTTACATTTCAAAAATTACATATGCATGATATATTGAATTTAATACAACCTGTGTCAGTTTAAAAAAAAAAGTCTCTTGTTAAGGAAATTAGTAATTTAGGTCACACACAAGTATTGCTACTTTCCTTTATTGTTTTCAGCCACCAGCCTTTCTGTCTTTTATTTTTGTTGTTGGCTCCTCTATTTTATTAGAATCTGCAGGTGCAACAGCAGAGGGATAAAGAGCTTAGCTTTATGTCTGGTTACAGTCACACTTATGACACTGAAACTCTGTATAACTTTCTTTATAGAGACAAATTTTCTGACTGTACTGTGAACTCTGGGATCTAAAAACCAAGTTGTGCTCTATCGCTTACTAACTTGCCAGTTATTAAAAATTCGGCAACAAGAACTTCATTGACAATTTTAATGCATGAGGTAGAATAGAATCTAGGGCACTCCTCCGTAACATTACCAAAAGTTTTTGTTACTTTGTACTACGGCGAAGCCAGCAATGAGTAAAATAAGGTGTAACTTAAAGATGCTCAAAGTTGTGGGTATGTTGAGTTAAAAATGCCCTCTTCATGTGATTTTTCTGACAGTCCATATTCACAGAAATGGTTCCTCTAATATGCTCTGATTTCACTTTGTCTTCAGTCTTGTGTACTTTTTTTTTTTGCAGCCACATTCCCTTTTTTTCTTTCACTTTGCATTTCTGTGAATCTCCTTATGTGATCTAACACTTAGGCCCTTTCTGACCATGCATTACCAGGTGTGAACAGAATAATATTTGGCATTCTGTTCTCTACTGTGGTACTCATTAAGAGCTAGGCTGTTAGTTCTGTTCTCATTCTCTATCAACTTTTTCCTTGTCAGGCTGCCTTAAACTGGTTAAAACTGGTTAAACTGCTTAAACTGGTTTTGCTCACATTACTACATTCTCTGAGTTTTCGTCTGTTATATCTGCTCAGCAAGCACTAAATTACCACCTTCAATCACCCTGCTCTAAAGAGTTCTAGCATTTCAGAGGTCTCTTAAGCCTGTCCTAAGTACGGTGTGTTTCCCATAGAACTAGACTCTGCAGGATTTGCATTATGCAGTATCTCCAAAGACTCTTCTTTGCCTTATAGGCAAGGCTGAATTAATGTGAAATAAGGAAAGAAATGGTCCCTTTGAGTGATGGCCATCCAACTTAGTGTCACTGTTTTACTTTCCTGATCTTGATACGCACTCAGCAAGCCAAGGTATCCTGCACTGAGATACTTCTAGGTCTGGAAACTTTTTATAGTCCCTTAACTTCTGACACAACTTTTTGATGCTTTTACTCTGCTACTGCTTCTCAGCCTGCTGTGCCTATAACCTTAAGATAATTACACTGAATTTACTAAATCATATAATGAAAACCCCCCACTTTTTTCCATTTACGTATTTAGGATAATCTTGAGTCCAGGAAATGGAAGAGCTGGGGAGATCTAGAGAGAGAAAATATATACCCTCACTATTGACTCTTTTGCCATTTGTAAAACTTACAAAAAAAAAATATTTACAATCCTGGATCAGTTGAGGCTGAAAAGTAAGAGGAGACTTATAAAAGATCTTCTCTAGCTGTTGATTGTAAAAATTCTTACACTACAGCAGTCTGGGAGGCATGGCCTATGTTGAGGTCTTTTACTGAAAAAACTGCAACAAATGTCAATGTTCTTCTTCAAGTGATGGTCCCTATTGTATTCCACTGCGGATTACACGCTCACACAATGTGTCTGAAGCCAGAGAATTTGAAAGTAGTGTCCACTGATCCGCATGTGCTCCCTGGCTCACCTTGTGCCTCTGACTGAGGGGATAAAGGGCAGGGCAGACTGACCGCCTCTCCAGTTCCTGTCACTGCTGCTTGGTGCGGGTCGGAACCTCTCTGTGTCCATAGCTTCAGCTTCATCCCTTAAAATAAAATTTAGCTTTTTAAATAGTTTTAGTGGTGTTATGTTATCCTGGGGGGACCCTCCCCACTAAACCTCTTGTGGGTACTATAAACACAGCTTTCAAAAATGGCTTTATTAGGTTAATTTCTTCAACAAGGACCACTTGTTGAGATATTGGACATGATAAAGCAAGATCAGTGCTATTTAGCAAATACAGAAGCCTGAAAATACATCCTTTCGTTACAAGGTGACAGTTATTTTTTCCCTAAATTCTTGATAGCATATCTACTGTCCCACAGTCTGTCAAATCTCAAAGCAGTGTATAATGTCTTGTGATGGCTGGCACAATTTGGTACAACATATGAAAGAGTTCTGAATTCTACAAACGAATTGGTCCTTTGTAGGTTAACTTCTGGTAGAGTTTTAGTTTAAAAAAAAAAAAGAACATTCCCATAAATAAATTTCTGCTATTTGGAATGGTACTCAATGATAATGTTATAGATAGATAGTTAACGGCCTTGTACTCTACTCCTTGCATAGGACATTTTGGTCTCAGTCTTTTAAGCGTAACTAAACTGGATGCATACAATTCCCAAGAACTTGAAGACTTTTAAAAAATATATATATATATTTTCAGGCTCCCAAGGGCTGGAATTATTCTCTGAATCGAGTTGTATTTTGTAGCTTTTGGTAAAAAAATTTTAAAAAGTAGAGTTTTCATTTCCTTACTACTGCAAAGCATCTCTAATGAAACTAATTTATATCTTTACCAGAAATATCGTCTAGCTTTCCCTGAAAATTTAATTTTGAACAGGTAAACTATAATGGTAGTGTCCCAGTCATCAGACTGTGGTAATCAAGAATAATGAATGATGCATGATTTTAAATCTGTAGGCATGATTTTAGACCATGGTAACTCATGTGATAAATTTCTCCCCATCATATTTTTACTATAACACACAGATTACTATAGATTTTGATTTGTAAATGTGAGGCACAATTCACTTAAATTTAGGCAGAAGAAATATGGAATATAGTTGAATCAATGAGGCAAATTTGCATAAAACATCTGATTCCCTATATAAATATCAAATAAGACTGCACAGTTCTCCAGCTGCATGCAAAACATACTTATTTTGGTATTTTTGAGTTGCCTGGAAGATGATGCAGCTAATTCATGCCAGTATCTCTGGCTAAATGATCATCTACTAAGCAGTGGTCCACTTCACAGTAACAATATCAGTGAGTTCATGGAGTAATTCACTTTGGGGGGAAACTTTTTTTTTTAAAACCTCGCACTTAATATTGTGGACTTTGACCGAAAAAATAGCATAGCTTATATTGCAGTAGTCTGTCTTTATTAAACTATGGCTGTCAGTTTCCTACTACAGTGGGAATTCATGATCTGTGACAAGTTGATGGTCCAGGACAATACTGATTGCTTTGCTCTTGAAATGACTCAAGTATACTCCTGTCACTCATTTTGTTGTGTGGTCATTTTCAGTCCTTTCCTTTTTGGGGATGAACAGAGATCCTTTGGAGGCTGCATAACTAGGCATCCTTTAATAGTAAATAATGAAGTAGGTTTTCTACTCCTAAAATTAAAATAGATCAGTACATCAGGATCATGCATTATGTAAGTCCACTCATGTTTCATGATACAAGAGGGGTCCCACTAAAAACCATCAAAGACGTCCTAACAAGTGTAAAGTTATTCACAGATGTGTTTTGAAGGGGAAAAAACACATCTAAGAAATACATGTTTTAATTTCCAGTTCTTGTCTTGAAAACAAGAGCAGCAAGCAATATACATCTATTACAGTATTCAGCAGCTGCTGCTCTGCCTGTCGTCAAAGAAATAGTGCAGATTTAGTTGAAATGTCCCAGTAATCCTGGGGCCTGACATGTGGCAAATTGCTGTGAAATGATGGCGGCAGTATGTTACCAATTCAAAGAAAGCGTAAGGCCCTTATGCCCCACTCTTCCACCCCCCTCCCCCAACCCCTAAAATAATGAACCAGCAGAAGGAATGTAATTATTGCAGTTGTTACAAGCCATTCATCCTCTTATAATCGGATGTCTAGAAAAAGAACATCAGAACAGAAAATTTCCTTGAAGATTATTAGGATCTTCTTATATGATTAAAGATGTTCCACCTGCCTTGCATTTGAGTGAAGAACAATTGTCTCCTACAAGATGCAAACCTGATTAGAAGTGTAGCAATCTGAGCAGTACATTGCAAACAGATGTTACTGCATATTTCTTCAGCTTTTATAAATATATATTTGAAAATTTCATTGCAGCAGTTTACAGTTTGAGAAGATTACTTAAAAAAAATGAAATCTTCTGCTATGTTTATTTTAAAGTGCATTCTGACAACATTAAAATGTCATTAAATCAACAAAACTCTTTTTTTCCCCTTTGGGCATTTATTGTGATACATTTACAAATTTTGGTAAATGAAGTATAGTTTGACAGCTTCTACTTTTGGGGTTGAAAATAGTTTTACTGTTATTGATGGAGGAAAATTTCTATAATGTTTAAACTTATGTGAATTATTAACAATACCGGGGCTTTGTATTTGGATATTTATTTTTACTTGTTTAAGGTTGAATGTAGTGCTCATTAATTTAACCAACTGTGACGCTGACCAAAGTCACCAGGAGTGTTGTCGTTGGTTTCAAGTGGGAGTATGCTTATTCCCTAAAAGCATGTTTGAGCTGTGCATAATCATAATGTGTGCAGGTACGTAGTGGAAGCTTCTTCAAGCAATGATGAATCCAGCAAAGTCTAGCACTGTAATATACGCCTAGTATATTCTGGACTTGGGCTTTTTTTCAGCAAAGACTGTTAATCATACTTTTTTTGTGCTGTGACTTTGTACTGTAAACAAATAAGTAGAGTAAGATCCACGCTCTTTTCTAAAATGCAAGGACATATGACCAGTGATGTCCCAACTGTACAATATACATTAGCCATGCATTCGTCACAGAATGGAGAAGAGGGAGAAACATCTGCCATCAGGAACATCTGACATTCACTGTTTTCCTGTTTTGAGGCCCCTTTGAATTCTAGTCATAGAGGCGTTACCAATAGCAAGTTTTTATTACAACTTTTGCTCCCACTTACTGAAGATTTTAATTAGCTTATCCATTATGCCTAGCCCATCTTTTTAAATGTTTTTGTATTTATTCAGGATTTTTTTGGTTTCATTACAAAAATCTAGTAATTCAGTTCTTCTCTCCACATCAGGAAATCAGCAATGTTCCTGCATATTGTTGGGGACATGGGTGGAGGGTGAGGAGAAACAGAGGAGAGAACCCTGGGGGAATTTTGGGTGAGGAGGCGAGGAGAGAACCGTAGGAATTTTGGCTTTTCCTGTTCAGAAGTAACGTACGTTGATTGAAAGACTGCCTTGGGCAATTCATTTTTATTGGTCCACTGGGTCCAAATAATACGTTTCAACATGATCAAGAATGTATTCAGTATGTAAGGGAATTCCTTGAGGTGATCTCCAAATCAATGGTTGCTTAAAAAGGATTTTCTCTTGGACATGTTTCATTGTGTATTTTTGGTGTATATAAAAAGTAAAGAAAACTCTTATTTCTGCAGAAACTGATGTAACCTTCTGATGAGCTTTCTCTTCCGTTTACCCCCAAAAGGGCCTGATTCTCCCCTTTCTTAAACTGGTTTAAATCTGGAGTAATTCCACTGAAGTCAATGGAGACCCCATTGTAAAACCAGTGTAAGTGAGAGGAAAACCAGGCTTACTATCTCTATAACTATATTATCTCAGCATATGATTTAGAAGTTGCAGAAGTTTAATACATCCATAATATATCAGATTTTCCTCAGCAAAGCTGAGGAAAATCATACAAAGCAAAATGTGAATCTCTTCAATGAAATTGGGGGGGGGGAAAGAGCGTTCCTGGGTTTGCTTTTGTATGATTCTAATAAGTATTTGACAGTTTCAGTAGGGACTATGTC
The DNA here is from genome assembly GCF_015237465.2 of Chelonia mydas. Taxonomy (NCBI): domain Eukaryota; kingdom Metazoa; phylum Chordata; order Testudines; family Cheloniidae; genus Chelonia; species Chelonia mydas. The sequence continues at coordinate 16,474,826 of NC_057852.1, forward strand.
AGGAAATTAATCTCAAGTTTTGAATAAAACACTGTGCTTCTTCCTCTAGGAAATAGTTTTTCACAGTTTTACCTGCAGATAACAAAAAAGAAATCGAGATTTGCTATTAATAGAAGTGGAATGACTTTTGGCCTCTTATTGCTGAGTCATTAAACAAATATTCCAAATTAACCCCCATAAACTGGCATTGGTTGTATGCACTTACAAGTACCCTGGAGAGGGTGCAGGGAGGCAACTTATTTCTAGATCTAAACAAAAATCACCTGTGTATACAAACAAGGAAAACCTACTTCTGTGGCTTGTAAACAAAGTATGAGAAATAAGCAGTTTAGGGCAGAAGTGTTACTTAAATGAAAGTTGGAAGTTATTCTAAGTCTAATAGTAACCAGAGGTAATTTTTTAATTGATAATAGTCACATCTAGATAAGGAGCAAGGACAACCCAATCCTAAATCTATGAAATAATTAACTGTCCTGGGGGAAAATATTTTGTAAATCTGATTATTCTAAAATTCCAGATGGAGTGGGTAATATTGAGGGTGGTTTTGATAGGGATGAGAATTAACAGAACGTATCTCTCACCCGCACTTCTTTGCAAGCTATGTCTTGTAACCTTCAGATTTACATCCAAGACACCCAAACTTGATCTCACTGTTAGTTACTGTCAATAAATGGTAACAGAACGCTGACACAGAGCTGTGGTTAGAAAAGATCTTGCAAGTTTAAAGAAACAAATCCCCCACATAGTTTCTTGTTCTCTATTCTTGGGTTGTCTCCTATATTTAGGGGTTTTTTGGTCACCGATTTTAAACTGCAGTGGTTCACATTAGACCATGGCAGAGAGAGAACTAAGAATGAGTCGGCATGGCTGCTGCTTCGTTAAAATCTTTTTATATGAGAGGTGGAAAGGGGAACAAGGGATGAACAAGGGTCTTTCAAGTGCACTTCTGTGTGAAAGCTCTTTGAGTTGTAGTACAAGCTCAGGAGACAGAGCTTTGATTCTAATCCCCACACTTACACGGTTGTGGTTTCAGAGTTTAAGTGGGCAGTCCTGTATAGTATGTAGGGTAGGAACCATCAAACTAGAAAATGACTTGGCAGTCATCAGAAAATGAAAATCCTGCAACTGTCTTCAAAGTAAGCCTGTAACCACAGAAATAATATATTTTGAATTATTTTTCTACTGGGTGAGTTGTAAGTAGTGTGGATACCACTTGTTCAGAAACTGTGCTGCTCTTTTTTTCAACCCCATAGCAACAGATATGATGCTTTTGTAACTGCATTGCAGTCACGAGCCGAAGTAGTAGGAAGTTCAAGTTTAAAGGACGTTATTTCTGTGCATGATATGCTCTGGGGAGTGCAGTTACTCTGTTCTGTACTTTGAAACAATGTACAAAAATGGGTATCGAGAGTGAGTTTCTGTTTAGACATTTAAGTGGCCTAATTTTCAACAATACTGCGTGCTCAGTAGCTCCCACAGAAGTCGTGGGAGCTCATCAGTGCTCAGCACTTTCAAGAACCAAGCCACTTGTTTAGGTACCTGCATATGGATTTAGGACTTTAAAGTTAGGTTCATGTTCTCGAAAACCTTGGATAGGGGATGGTCCAGTTGGTTAAAACTGCTATACTTTCTACTATATACAAGTAAGGGACACAATGAAAAACTATGGACTCTTAGAAATGTATAGGTCATTATTATTTTTGTGTGATCTACCTACTTCAGTGCTGATATAGCATAATCCAGGGGTCTCAAACACACAGCCCATGGAGTTATTTGCTGCAGCCCGCCGAGCTCCCCGCGCCCCCGCTCCCAAGTTATTTCCTGCGTCCGCCAAGCTCCCCTCCCCCCCAGCATGCCATGTCCCCGCTCCTCTGCCTACCTCCAGGCTTAGCGCTTTCCGGGGAGGGGGGAGGGAGGAGCAGGGACCCGTGCACTCAGGGGAGGAGGCGGAGAAGAGGCGGGGATTTGGGGAAGGGGTTGGAATAGGGGCAGGGAGGGGGCGGAGTTGGGGTGGGGACTTTGGGGAAGAGGTTGGAATGGGGGCAGAGAAGGGGTGGGAAGAGGCGAGGCAGGGGCGGGGCCTCATGGAAGGGGTGGGGGCGGGGCTGGAGCAGCGGGGGGAGGGGTGTCAGTGATGCGGCCCTCAGGTCAATGTACTAGTCCTCACGTGGCCCTCGTGGTGATTTGTGTTTGAGATCCCTGGCTTAATCTTTATTCTGAAATAGCCTCTCATATGTATATGATCTCTGTTCAATCGATTGATAGGTGGGAACAGTAAAAGACTTCAATCCTAATTCATCAGACACTTAGAATAAATAAGAAAGCACTCAAATAACACTAGTCCTAGCAATTTATTCTTCCTGTTCCATGCTCTGCCCCGATCCTTATTGCATCTCTGTGCAGATCTTTAGATCTATTTCTTCAGTGTTACGATTAGTGACATATGGATGCTAACAATGTCTAAGGACTCCATCGAACAATCTCAGACAAACACAACCCCTTTATCGACCTGATCGTGGAAACATGCCTGTGAGTACTGCTACTCATGTGACTAGTCCCATCAGCCTCAATAGGACTGCCTGTTCCTATGCCATTACAAGGAATGGAGGCACCAAAGCTGATTGGCAATGGAACAGTTAGTCATATACTGACTGTTTGCAGAGTGCTCTAAATATGAAAACTAAATATTATTTTATGTCAGCTATTAAGCTGTTCCCCAAATCTCTCAAAGCTCTCTTGGCTTTATTGCGGCTGAAAGAAAAACATCAATAAAGGCTATGGTGATAGTAAGAGGTGCTCGGGTGATCAGACCCAATAACAGCAAATGTTCATCCCAGTAAACAAACAAAAAACCCACCTAACCACTTCATGTATAATTAAAATAAGACCTCTTTGCAGTAGACATAGCAAGCAAGCTCAAATTAAAAAATTATTTCCCAACTGATTTCTTCTCCCGTTCCTCCATTCTCAAGCCCCTTCCTCTACAGGAGTTATTATCCATATATTGGAAAACTAGGCTTTCGGATGTTCATGTAGGTCAACAAAAGTGAAGTTGACCTAGTGTGCTAGGACTCTTAAACTGTATAGATCAGATTCAGCACACTGATTATAACGTGCACAGGCTCAAGCCTCAAGTCTTTTATTACACGTGTTCTGTCATGGCAACGTTTCCCATTTAAAAAGTAAACACGCACCATTATATGGGTTAAATCTTGCCGCAGTACAGTAACTCCTCACTTAACGTTGTAGTTCTGTTCCTGAAAAATGCTACGTTAAATCAAACGATGTTAAGCAAATCCAGTTTCCCCATAAGAATTAATGTAAGGGGCGGGGGGGGGGGGGTGGTGTTAGGTCAGCAAGTTGAGACAGCTGCTGCTGCCAGCAAGCTCCCTCCGTCCTGCTCTGTGGAGATGGGGTAAAGGAGTGAGGGGGACACCCTGACATTAGCACCTCTCTTCTCCCTCTCCTCCCCTCTGCACAGCAAGCAGCAGGCTCCCAGGAGCAGCACATGGCAGTGGGGGGAGGGACAGCTGAACTGCCCCGCAACTGATAGCCTGTTCGGCGGCTACCGCACAGGGAACTTAGGGGAGTGGGGATAAATAGGGGGGCTGTCGGTCCACCCTGGTTCCAAGCCCCGACCAGCTAGCTCCTACGGGCTGCTCTTTCTGCAAGCCGTGGACAAAACAGACGGCTGCCAAACAATGTTATAAGGCAACATTACGCAACTTTAAACGAGCATGTTCTCTAATTGATCAGCAACGTAGGATGACTTTAAGTGAGGAGTCACTGTGTATGCTCCAAGGGGTCAAACACAGCCCTCACAGTTTCTCTTTGTCTTGCTAATGCAGTTTGGGGATGGTTCGTCTCCTAGTATCATCAGGGTGAGAGGATGAATATGAGACTAAAGACTAATATGTGATATTTAGATATTTTAAGTGTACCAAATTTTCAGTTCATCAGACAGAAATTGAACCATTTACCGGTTACAAGTGTTCAACTCTCTTCATACAGAAATAGGTGTGTAGGTATATACAAAAAAGCGGCGTATACACTTACATTGGTACTAATATTTTAAAAACAAGTTTGTCTTTCTGAACCTAATGTTGCTAATGTCTACCCTAAATCAGATAGATTTAGGTTATTTTCATTTTGCAAACTAATCACATTCATGTTAACAATTACAGTGTCTCAACAAATATTGGAAATGTCAGGATTTGGAAGACATGGGGTTATCAAGTCCAACATGAAGGCTATACCTTTGGGAAATCTAAAGTATCCAGTCAAATAATCCAGATTTTAATTTAACAGTAAACCAAATGTGTACTATTTAAACTAAGAACAGATAAGACGCAATTTAACACCAGAAGCAAACAAACAGTCCAAAGCTATAATCACCTGATGTTTCTGGTCATTTTGTTCTTAAATCCATATAAAAAACGTACATTACTTCTAAATTCTTATTATGACTCTGGGCATGTTTTAGAGGTGAAAAAATGGTTACCAAAAACTATTGTTATACTTTTTTTCATAGAATACAACAAGATAGTCCAGTAAGCTTCTACTTCCTGCCAGAAATAGACCATTAACCATCAAAAGATAATATTGACCTTGCTTGGAGTGATAAAGTTGCATACTCCTTGAGTGGCAAAGGAATAAATCATAAGCCAACAGCAGAAGCTTTACCAGTTAGAAACCAATGAGTAGAGTGACAAACTTTTTACTCAGACTAACCAATTCATCCTTTAAGAAAAGAACAAAAAAACCATGAAAACTTGCCCTGTACTGTGAACAATCTTCAGTTGCTTATATTCCAGGAGTGCTGATTTTTTTATGAAGAGAGGGCCCAATACTTTAGTCCTTACTCAAGCACAACTGTCATTAAAGTATATGTAAATTTTGCTTAGCTGAGGACTTTCCAGGTCAAGTGGGGTACTACAGAGGTTGTTAGTTGCTTTAACAGTACATAGCTGTTCTACCTATAATTTACGTTGGGTGTTGACCGTGATGTAATGATTTATTCATTTATTTTTATGCATTAATGACTGTTGCATATGGGTATATTACTGAATCGTACTGTTTTAAACTGCCCCCAGTGGACAGTACAAATAGCTCCCCCCAGCACAACCCATTTCAATTGACCATAAATCAACTAGTAATTATCAGTTAGTCGAGCAAATGCTTGATCAAAAATATGTTTTGTTCCATGCTCTGAAGGTCGATAAAAGTGATCTCTTGTGATACGCCCAGAAGAAGTGGCTTCCATGCTAGGGGACTCTCCTGAAATTAACCAGCCTCAACTCCCTACACGAAAACACCATCGCACGGTCAGCAAAAGAGCTTCAACTGAGATGACGAGGCATAGGAAGGGGATGCTGTTCAAGTTTTACAGGACCCAAACCACATATGGCCTTATCAATTAAAAACTGAACTGGGAAGCAGTCCATGGAGCATAGATGTAATGTGATTGGGCCAATGTTATTGCAATTGGAAAGAAGTGCTTAAATGTGTAGCTGGTTTCCCTCATCCACAAAACTACAGATTTCTACTGACAAAAGTGTTTATTCTGTTCAGTATTTTGTATACCTCTCATTCACTTTATGAACAGCCTTTGGAACACACAACTAAATGTTCTCTTGTCAGATGCAGTGACAAGAAGCAGAGATTTTGTCCTGTGTGTCTTTGAAGGAGGAGCAAGGGGATATACGGTAGAGTACACGTTGCTGCTTCTGGGAGCAGACATATAACTATACGGCCCTTGCTACTGGCTAGTGCCTACTGCTGACCATGCTCATCTCAACACTGTTAAACTCAGATCCAAAATCGTGCCCTTGACACTCCCAAAACTGAAGAGCTGCATCAGATCTTTTGCCTTTAAGCTGTTTTTCCCCTACTATGCTACAGTTGTATTTGTAAAAACAGTGCCTAGGGCTGGGGATTACAAATTTGTCCCATCTCTGAAATAGGTGACTGTATGTCAGTTGTAAGAAGTCTTTTTATACATTCAAAATATATTTCAATTTAAAAATAAACATGCCTTTTAAAGTCTTTTATATTAAATTTTAAAATGTGTTAAATGCTGTAAGAATGGAGTTACATGTGGGGGGAGTGTAGATGAGAGAAAAGAGGTAATTGGCCCTTCCATATTTTAAACTCTTCTGCCGACGAGTAATTTTGTTTCCATGCCACCCATCCCTCTCCCTTCCTACTGATTATGAAGCACTTCAGTGTAGCAGTGCTCTGTGGGTAGGTGTTAGCAGTTGCTTTTTTTACTATCTGGAGTGGAATACAGTAGTGGCTTACTTCCCTTTATTACTCACGTTAGAAGAGACACTCATCCCCTCCTCCTTGCCCGTCAGTTTAATCAATGTAACCATCCCCCTCTTTCCAAATCCTTCCATTGGCTGCCTACCCACTATTGCATCCAACTTAAGCTTCTCATCAACTACCTTCAAAGCTCGCTGTAATTCTGGTCCTCCCTACTAATCTTTCCTTGTCAAGCTTTTCATTGCCCCTCATCCCTTCTACTCCACCCATGCTCTTACCTTTGTCCACTCATTTGTTAGCTTTTTGCACAAGCCTCTCTGTGCGGTCTTCCATGTGACCTCTATGCTACATAGGAGCTCTCTGAACTCACCTGCAAAGACTTGACCCCATCCACATTTAAGTCCCTCTGAAAGACACATTTGTGTGATGCTGCATATAATGATTCTAGTTCAGGGGGTCTCAACCTTTTTCTTTCTAAGCCACCTCTCCCAACAGGCTATAAAACTCCACAGCCCACCTGTGCCACAACGACTGTTGTTATGCACACAAAAGCCAAGGCCAGCATTAGGGAGTAGCAATCAGGGCAGTTGCCCTGGGCCCCTCGCCGCGGGGGGATGTGCAAAGCTAAGTTGCTCAGGCTTCGGCTTCAGCCCCATGCGATGGGGCTTTGTCTTTCTGACCTGGGCCCCAGCGAGTCTAAGGCCAGTCCTGCTTGGTGGACCCCCTAAAATCAGCTCCCGGGCCCCAGGCCCCTGGTTGAGAAACACTGCTCTAGTTAACTTGTATATAAACTGCCTATTGTTCCCTTTCCTCAGTCTCAATTTGCTTGTCTGTCCTTAGATTTGAGGTCTTAGATCAGGGACTATCCCGTTTCAGTGTTTGGAAAGCACCCGACTCATACTAGGCATTGCTGTAAGTAATTAATAAAGCCAAAAGTAAAGGCCAGTACAAGAGCTTTGCTTTATATTTTCCCCTGTAGGACAGCAAAACCCAGTAGTAAAACAGCTGCTGCTAGGAGATATTCAGTCCTTTTTTGTAGTTAAAAAGTGGGACTCATTAAAGACAATCAGTGGTGTGCTTCAGTAAGAGTGAAGATCTGAGAAGTCAGGAAGTATAGCATTTTCAGTAAATAAATTGATTTACTTTGGTGTGATACTATAAACATGAGACCCGTATTCATTAAGCAATCTTCTGTGGGTGAAATGAAATGTATCTACAAAGGTATAAATATTCTCCATACTGTGTGTGTGAGTAAACTTTTCTGATGTCCTTTAAGATGAAAGGTGCTGTATAAGACACCTGTAAGATATTAAAATATTAGTATAATTGAACTCTGAATTTTACAAAGGTCTCAAGGGACACGTGATACCTATGTAAAATCAGAGCTTCAGGTGACCCGGGTTCCCTCAGTTATAGGCTGGCTGAGTCCGCAGAAAGGGGTGCTGAAGCTCCACAAGGCTGAAGCTAAACTCCAGTGGCACTCGTAATTTCTGCAACAGGGGAGCTCTGAAGTTCTGCTGGAGCAAATCTAACCCCCTGGAGGAGTAGGGCTCTGCTTGATCCCTGCAGGTGATTAAGAGCTCTGCATGGTTAACTACACTCAGTAGCACATCAGAATAATAACAGATAACTTGAGTTTGAATATCTAGCTCTTGTATAGCACATTTCTTCCATAGATCTCAAAGGCCTTTACAAAATACTGACCACCTGATCAATATCATTCCCATTTTACAGATGGTGAAACTGAGGCAGAGAGGTAAAGTGACTTTCCCAAGGCCACCCAGCAGGCCAGTGACAGAACCAGGAATAGAACCCAGCTCTCTTATATTACAGTCTGGTGCTTCATCCACTACGCAACTCTGCCTCACCCATAAAACTGGGGTTGCAGTGTAGAAAAAATCATTTAATGAAAGAGGTCATTTTGTGCTATTCAGATGGACCCTAAATAAAGATGAGCTGCCTTTTCTATTTTCCCTGCCCCCCCCTTTTGTTTACAAGCTCTATAGACACTATTTTGGCCTCATAATTAACAAAAGTATTCCAAGTAATTAGACTTGAGACTCTACTACCTCAAGTACCTTATTCTGGAGTGGGGAGAATATTCTCTGTTCTGTATCTGCAAACCTACAATCCTGTACCACTGAAACAGGACCCATCATCTCTGTTCCTTAGAGATTGAAGAAAGATCCTTTAACGTATCCCCTTTATGCTATTTCAGAAGACTTGATTTTGTATTTGTAGTTTTAGTCTTTCTAGTGCATCAGTGTTTTACGAAGAAAATGAACAGCCTGTAGGCAGTGTAAGACCCTGATTCAGCAAGGCACTTAAGCATGTGCTTAACATTAATTATGGACTTAAGTGCTTTGCTGAACCAGGGCCAAAGTATTGTTGTAGGTGAGAAATTAGAACATAGTTTTTAAAATGTGCTCCTAGGGAGGAGGGAAGAGACGTGACCTTTTAAAATAAAGCAACAGACCGGTGTTTCATAACAGTTACGTCCTTTTATAGATATAAGTGGTACTGCTCAAACATCTGTTTTTGCTGGCTTTTTCATAGGGAATTTGCATACGCTTATACATATGCTGATCCAGAGACACCGCCAGGTTGGCACATTCACCAATAGTTCACCCTGCACGTGGTGCTGTATAAAAAATACTTCTGGGACCGTATTGCAGCCATGTGGCTTGCTGGTGTGCTGAATTCCCCCACCTCCTCTTCATCTGTGTATTTCTTCACACACAGCCTTCTTACTCGGACTATGTGCAGGAAAAAGTGAATTTCACCCTTTGAGAGCTCATGCAACAACACTAATCAGCACGATTATTACTACCATTATATTGTTCTATGATACACTCTCCATTCTTTGCACTGTATTTTTTTGCAATTTGGTTTCACAGTCAGAGCATAGCTAAGTTGTCCGCTGATGTACGATGCTGCGGTAGTGTATCAATATAAAAAAATCAATATTGCTATCCAGACCGGTACCTATGCAGTTGTACAGTGCACACAGCCAAGTAAGGTAGTGTCCACATTTGTCTTCCAAAAATAAAGAAGCATCTTCAAATTCAAATGCTGTCATACAACTGTATTGCTCTCTGATTTGTGATTGGTAGTTTGTTACATGGTGTACAGAAACTGCACAAATTAGATTCAGTGTGACTAGCTCACACTGGTAGATTTTTTTCCCCCCATTAATTGAGCTATAAGATTTTTCAGACTAGTTTTTCAAAAGATCAGGACCCCACCGGCTCCCACTTAGGCATCTTAAAGAAATGGAAAGATTTTCAAAGCGCTCAGCACCCAGCAGTTCCCATCATTTTCAGTAGGAGCTGCATTGTGCACACCTGAACAGCTGGCCCTACTTGTTTATATTATCTTTTGAAGATTGATACCAAGAGCTGTCAAAGGAGAGAAAATGTTGTTCTCACAGGCCAGGTGTATTAGAAGTAACCGAAGGGCACAAAGGTCTGACAGTTTACCTCTTTCATTAACATCAGATCAAAAGTTGACACTCTATATGGACCTTCAATCTCTTTTATGTGAATAACTGCAAAAGAGGCACATCTGAATGAACCTGCACCCTTCTACATGTCTATGTGGTATATGTGAAATAAGAGCTGTTGGTTGTAAAAATGAATGTAAAGTTATGTTTTATATTTTCTTTGGCCCTGCAGGTTCTCCGGGAAAGGCAATTGACAATTCAGCCAGCAGTCAAGAAAATAATTTAGGGAGCCCAAACAAGGCTGAAAAATCAAGTCAAGCCTCTCGAGAGCACCATTCAGGAAGAAAAACAGCAGGGGGACAAGTGCAGAAAGGAAGCGATGAGTCAGAGAGTGACTTTGAATCTGATCCTCCTTCTCCCAAGAGCAGTGAGGAAGATGAAGAGCAGGAGGATGAAGATGTCTTACAGGGGGAGCATGGAGACTTTAATGATGACAATGATACAGAACCTGAGAACTTAGGCCATCGGCCTCTCCTTATGGACTCTGAAGATGAGGCGGAGGAAGAGGAGGAAGAAAAGCAGAGTTCTGATTCCGATTCCGATCACACCAAGGGAAAGCCCATGGAAGGGATCCCTTGCGGTAGATACAGAGAGGTGGGTGGCAGTCGTGAAGACAAAGAACCTAATGTAGCACTCTCTTCCTTGCCTGAGTTACCAAGTACTGTGGCCAAGGTGAGCGCTGGCCAAGAATTTGATGTCTTTGGGGCTGTCCCCTTCTTTGCTCTTCAGACTCAGCAACCTCAGCCCAGAGAAGAGAGTGACACAGATTTCTCTCCTCAGCCTGCTTTTCTCAGCCTGAGGCAAGAGCAGGATGACTTTGATGTCTTCACCAAAGCCCCATTCAGCAAGAAGGTGGCCCAGCCAGATGGCCTGGTTGTAGGAGCTGAGACCCAAACCTCCCCTACTTCTCCCCGAAGTGTGGATATTTTTGGCTGCACCCCTTTCCAGCCTCTTCCCACCCCAAAGAGCAGTGAAAGCAGAGAGGACCTCTTTGGGCTTGTCCCCTTTGAGGAGATTACAGGGAGCCAGCAGCAACAGAAGGTGAAGCAGCAGCGGAACCTGCAGAAACTCTCCTCCCGGCAAAGACGCATGAAACAGGAGGTGCCCAAAAGCAATGGGAAGCGCCACCATGGCACCCCGACCAGCACCAAGAAGGCTTTGAAACCCAGCTACCGCACCCCAGAGAGAGCCCGCAGGCACAAAAAAACTGGCCGCAGGGACTCCCAAAGCAGCAACGAATTCCTAACCATCTCAGACTCCAAGGAAAACATAAGTGTTGCATTGACTGACAGCAAAGATCGAGGCAACCCTTTGCAAGCGGACGAGAATCTGCTGGACCCCTTTGGAGCCAAACCTTTCCACCCACCAGACTTGATGCGGAACCCACAACATCAAGGACTGGGTGACAACCGTGGGGACCATAATATAGTAGTGCCTGGTAGACCTAGACAGAGCTCCCTACATGGGGCCGTTCACAGTGGTGATGGGCTAAAAACAGATGACTTCGGTGCAGTGCCCTTCACAGAACTGGTTGTGCAGAGTGTAACACCACAGCAGGCCCAGCAGCAACAGGCATTAGAGTTAGATCCATTTGGGGCAGCTCCATTTCCTTCCAAACAGTAAAGGCTTCCACCAGATTATTTCTCGTTCTCCGCACTATTTAACTTTGTTTTTAAATAGTGTAATAATCCATCTGGTTGAATTGACAGGAAACTGATTTTTCGTACAGTTTATTCAGCCTCGGTACTGCATGCCCAGCTCTCCCCAAAAATTTAAAATCATTTGTTTTTGTATCATATAAAACACCCAGAAAAAGGAGGAAGCATTTCAATAGGACAGCACATTTCCAGAGGAATCAGACGTGAGCTCTTATTTCAGCCACTGACTTTGTAGCCATGAAATATACTGTTCTGCACTTTTGCATGGCCTTTCCACTCATAGGCAGTGCCAGGGGAAAAACCAGGGAAGAAGGTCTGTCATGATGCATCCAGTAAGTCTGATGGAATGGAATCCTTCCATGATACAAACCTTTGACTGTCTCTGAGACCTGAGATAATACGTATCTGCTGGTATCCAGGATTTGCTGGAAATTCTTCAGTCTCCACCTTCTAAATGAAAGCTCTTTTCTAATCCTAACCAAGACACCTACTCAAAGGATTGTGTGTCTCAAGATTGTGGAGTGTGGTGGTGGCTTGAGAACTGGTGCACAAGTAGAGGTGAAAGGCAATTTTTGTGTGCCTGAGTATAAATGTTTTTACAGTAAGTGCCATTAATGTAAAATAGCAAAATGAAAGTCTCGAGTTAAAACTAAAGATATAGAGAATATATTGGTTTGCTAGATAAAATCCTGGGTAACAAAGTAGCAGGGATACAGCCAGCGTTTGCAGCACTTTGAAGACTACACAGTACACTTGACAAGAGGGGTTGATTTACCTGGGTGCCATGTCTAGCACAGCAGGAGTATATCAGATCATCAGTACAATGGGCAGCAAGTGCAAACACGTAAAGATTACAGAGTGGCTTTATTCAATTATTAATTAGGGTGTGCATCTGAAAATACCACTACTTTCTCTTGGATTTTTATTCCAAACAAAATCTGTGTATACCTTAGAAACTGTTTTTAAACAACAACTATGAAATTGTCGCATAATATTCTTTTCAGTTCTGACAACTCTGCTATTGTACTTAGTCTGTTTTATAAGAGTTTCTGCTAAATGCACTGAGCTATGAAGAAGCTATACCGTGAAACCACAGAGTTTCAGAAGAGAAGCAGTAAGCAGCAGGTAGCTTGTAGATGCTGATTACTATTCTGTCAGTAAACTGCATTTCACACCACAAGGCCTTACAGACAGGACCCACTTCCTGCTACAAAGTACCTCTAAGCCAATAGGTGCACATGAGATTGCTAAAAACGTATACTACACAGTATATCATGATGGGCTGGTGATGCTAATCCACTTGGTGAATACATGATTTAGCTGTTCTGTTACAAAAGAATTTACTAGCTATATATGGGCCTGAATCTCCACTGTCTTGTGCCTTGTGTCTAGTCACTTACACCTATTGCAAAGTGAACAGAAATCAGAATGGTGGTATTTGACACCCATTTCACACTAATTTTTCACAGGTGTAAATGACTAGACACAAGATGGAAGGCATCGGGTCTTCTGTGTTTATTTCAACATGGTATATCTTGCTCTGAATATTGACATTTTGCACAAAAAGCCCATTTTAAATTATTTGAGACAAATCAATGGATGAATGTATATACAGATGCAGTGAGTGTTCCCTTCCTACCCACCTGTCCACGCCCCCCCCCCCCCCCACACACACATACACATTGTGGATTAGCTAAACATCTAGATTAACACATTTCTTCTGAAAGTCTTGTTAATAAGACAAATACAGTTAGGTGCAGACTTCTCCATAGATTTTTTCCAGAGGAGTCTGGCTCTTTTCACGCACAAAAAGAAAAAGGGGACTTCTCAAAACAAATGGCTGCTCTCCTTTGATAGCTTTATTCCATTTTAATTGACTGCTTTTTTGGATTGACTAGAAACCATCTGTAGCTAAAGTATTCATGTCTCTGGTCTTAGGCATGAGAAATAAGAGCTGCATACATGGGTCTTTATCTCTTCCTCTCTTTTTCCTTTATTCTGACAAAACAGATGAAATTCAAATACAAAGTCTTGCTGAGTTAGGGGTGTCCTCGTGCTAAAATGTTTAGCTTTGGGAAAGACAGTTAAAAATGGGTAACCTCTATCTATCTGCATCTGAATATTCCAGCTCTTTTAGGCTCTATCCCTGTTATTCTTTCCTATTCTTGTGCCAGGAAGCAAATGTCGAGCTTGCGTTTTTTTTCTGGCTCTCAGATTAACACTGATTTACAAAAAACCCACCAAACTGCTTTTATTGAAATTTTACGCACCTACCTAATTAGTTCTTGGAAGATGTTAATTCCAAAAGTGAACAGATGATCAGATTACTCATGGGGGTAAATCGTGTAATGTGGACTCAGAAATTATAGTAAATCATGTCTAGAACACTCTGGTCATTGCTTTCATTTGTGTAGAATGATCTTAACTACCTGCAAAACATTTGTCTTAAATTGGAAAATTCATTTTTTAGTCTTAGATCTATCTCACACACAGGAATTATACCTCTGAATTTAACAGTCTGCACAAAGGGATTCTTGACTCTGCTCTTTGAAGTGAAAGGGAGTTTGCCTTTGACTTCAATGGGGGGAACATTGGGCCCCAAAAAAGGTTATGTACTAAGATAACTCTTTCCTGGATTTTCAGTTAAAATGAGCATAGAAGGCAGATCATTGTCATCCCAATTGGATTTCTTTTCTAAGACTTTTATCCTGAAACATGTTTAAGTTGGAGAATGTTTTAAATGTTTTCGTCTTTCTTTTCTCGCAGCAGAAGGAAGGTATATGTTAGATTAAATGAGACTCAGTAATGAAGTCTCATTTAAGGGAAACAAAAATACTGTAAAACCAAGTAATTCCAAAATTCTCTGGCCTTTCATTATTATGGCCTTTCCTTCCTAATGGCTTAATATACCTTGATTTATGTACTCTATTTATTTAGCAGATCCTTTTCAGAAATGACTTATTTTTAAAATGTTTCTGTAGTGACAATGATTTTTGGGAGGCGGTGGTAAAGAGAGACAATATTTGCATGCCTTACAAACCTGGCTTTGCCTGGTTGGCTGTGCAGTAGACTTGGCCTGTGGAGATATTGACCTTGAGTTTAATTTCCATTAAGATCTGTTAATGGAACCAAAGTAACTGGTGTCACTGGGGAAAACAGTATACCTTTGCCTGTACTGTGTGTGTGTGTATGCATGTATATATTTTAAAAAGGATTATTATATCATGACCAAATACTGGAAAAAACATACTATGATAAGTACCACGATGCTGTATAAGACAACGATAGAAAGGTAGGGAATTGTCACTTTTTTTTTGGTTACCCAGCAGGGAATATCGTTTTAGGGTTTGATCCTTCCCTCTAGAACAGTGATCGGCAATCTTTGGCCTGCGGCCCTCCAGGGTGAGCCCCCTGGCGGCCCGTGCCAGTTTGTTTACCTGCTGCGTCCGCAGGTTTGGCCGATTGCAGCTCCCACTGGCCGCGGTTCGCTGTGCCCGGCCAACGGGGGCCACGAGATGTGCTGGCCGCCGCGTCCCACAGCCCCCATTGGCCTGGAGCGGCGAACTGCGGCCAGTGGGAGCTGTGATCAGCCGAACCTGCGGACGCGGCAGGTAAACAAACTGGCCCGGGCTGCCAGGGGGCTTACCCTGGCGGGCTGCTGGCCAAAGATTGCCGATCCCTGCTCTAGAATATAAAAGGCAGCAGGGGAGATCTTCACAAATCAACTACTTTCAAACTGCAGTAGATCCCAGCACATTAGGGAACGTAGTGCCATGATAGCAGTCCACACAGTCCATCAGTGGATAGCACGCTAGCATGATGTAGATTTACACCCCAGCTGGCAATGCACTAGCTGTTCGTCTTAACAAGCGTTGAGTGGATTTTCTAAGATTGCACATCTTGTCAGAAGGTACTAATAAGCCCTTCATGGCTAAGGGCAAGAGTCACTGAAAATAAGTCTAGCTTCTCTGCAGACCCCAAAGCATCAGATTTGGGAGATCAGCATTGCTTTTTACTAGCTTGCACAATACAAGAGCTGGACGTAGTTTAGTGTGTCCCACGCTTACGGAAATACCTTTTAACATGTTCCAGCTAGTCAGATGAGATACCCACTGTGAAAATAAATGGATACTTTGACTACTGTGAGAATAACAAATAGAGTTTATCTGGAGATTTTTATACTATACGGTGTATTTTTATATATATAAATATACACATGCACTCACACATTACATATCTCTTGGAGTTAATGTGACTTTTTTTTTTTTTTTTTTAAGTATCATTGCAACCACAATCATTTTCATGTGACTGGAAAAGAGAATATGAACAAAAGCCATTAAAAATGCCAGGGAGACATAAGAAAAACGCCAGGGGGTGGGTGCCCCGTTATTTTTCTATAGTACTTCTTTCAAAAGGAAAATCAAATAATTGTGTATGTACCAAGTTTGTTTGTGTGACTAGGGCGTCCTCTAATAGTAAACAGCATACAAGCTATTTTTAAATTGCTGGCGTACAGCTTTAAGTGCACTTTCCTGAATTACACTTCCATTTCTTGTTAGACTTGAAGTTTCTAAAGCTTTTTTGTGTACCACTAAACAGAGAACTTTAATTTTTCTGTGAAATTGATGTACATCATAAAATACTTGCGATTGTTATTAAAAAAATAATCAAATGTGATAGTGATTTTGCAGACCTCCTTAAACAACTAATTGTGTAATATCATATTCCTGATGAGCTGCCGTTAACGTTCTCCATTTAATCACTAATTGAGTTTTACGGCATTTTACCTTTTCACTGCTACAGACTTGATTTTGGTCCCTAGTTCATTTTGTTTGAAATATTTTTTTTCTTATTGTTTATTATATCTGCTGCCTAATAATCTGCTTTCTCATAAAGCAGTAAATCCCAGTGGATTACACATTCTTTTATAATTCCATGAATGCAACATATTTACTTGACTCCGTCCTGCAGAAGATTTTCATATGTGAACATTCAGATTCTTAATAGGGAAGCCAAATGTTTGCAATTTCCAGTACTGGCTAGAATTCTAAATACTGTCTATATGCTTACTATACAGATTCTGCCCTGCAATTGATTTTCTAACCATTTCTTAGGATAAAACTACGCTGGGCCAATCTACTAAAACCCCAGAGCAGACTGGGGTAAGAGTAGGGCTTTATTGAAGACTAATGACAATGTTAATGTTACCCCTATTCAAACCAAATGTAAAAGTAAAGTGAAACGGGAAGAAACCAATATTAGTAATTGGTGGTGAGTACCCCATATTAGTGGTGATTTGGCTGTGTGTTCTGTCCTTCAGTCACCATCATTTGATTCAGAAACTTACTACCCGCCGGATCAGTGGGCAGCGATCAAGCCAGCGGGGGTCAATTCATTGCGTCTAGTCTAGATGCGATAGATCGACCCCCTGAGAGCTCTCCCGTCGACTCCTGTACTCCACCGCCGCGAGAGGCACAGGTGGAGTCGATGGGGGAACGGCAGCAGTCGACTCACTGCAGTGAAGACACTGCGGTGAGTAGGTCTAAGTATGTTGATTTCAGCTATGTTAGTCACATAGCTGAAGTTGCGTAACTTAGTTTGATCCCCCCCCAGTGTAGACCCGGCTAGAGTCTCAAAAATGATGTACATCTATAAAAGAAGCTTTGTTAAATAGGTGGCTAATGAGATTTTTTTTCATCTGTAGGTCCCTTTTCAAATCCAGCTCAGTTTGCTTTTTAGTAAAAGTTACCAACAGCTGGTTGGCTGGTTATAGTCTTATGTTAAACACTTGGCACCTTCTTTAGCAGTCTCAGTACAGGACCCAGTGATTGAATAGGCACAGAAAATCTCTCATTCTTCTTAGGTGGTTGTTACAGGTTGACTGTCCCTTTAAGGGGGTGAAACCCAGCCACACATGGGCCAGCTGAGCTCCCCCTTCGCCCCATGATATTGATCAGCTGCAGTTTTAGATGGGTTCATTAATAGGCTCAGCTGGGTGGATTGCACATAAGAAGGGTTTGCTTCTTGAGTGGAGTGAGGCCAAGTTCCCAGGAGAAGTAGCAGACAGCAAAGGGAGCTAAGAGAGGCCAGTTGTCTGGTTGGCTCCTCTGGGGGGACTGGAACTGAGCTAGGGCAGACTCAAAGCAGGAGGGGTGTGGCTGGTGGGAAGCAGTGGGTACTCGTTGTGTGTTGGCTAAGTGTGGACTCTGAGGGGAGGAAACCTGAGAGCCAGCTTTCTGGGAGAAGGGTGAAGGGCTGAGCACTGAGCCCAGGAGGGGCCAGGAAACTCTTGGTTTATGTCAGGTGTGAAGATTATTTTGCTGGACTCTCTGTTTATAGCTCCAGAAAGGGACGGAAGGGAGTCTGATTTGGCCGGAAGGAAATGGGGTGCGGTTGTTGCAAAACCAGGTCTTGCTGGAAGGGGATGTTGAAAACTATTACAGTGGTCTTTTTAGTTCAAGATGTAAGCATTTTGGTCAGACTTTTGGGGGGAATGTGGTGGGAGGGAGAGAGCTTACTCTGATGCCTGTGCTACAGCTAATTACAGTATTTAAATCTCCAGGACTATCCATCTGACATCTTTTGCAAGTGCTGAAATCCACATGCACACAAACACACAGCCCGGGTATGCAACATACGGGGAGATAGCATAATTACTGTTAAAGTTCCTTAGGATTCACGACAGAATCAAGTAGAGGAATATATGTGAGCAATTTTTCTGCTCTAGCCCAAAACCCGCTCCTTTTCATACGCAATATCTTGATGTAGGCTACACTTACAGCAAGATTACTTGGTAACAACACTACTATGGGAATTTCACTTTTATGGTCTCTACTAAGCCTATGGTAGTTTGATTTCCTGTAACAATGCATCCAAGAAGAGGAGAAAATGATGCCCCTGTTGTTCTAACATGAACCGTGCTTAGCAGAGAAGGAGGGAATGTCTCATTGAGGAAGGTAAGAGAAGCATCACAGGTGAACTCCCTTTACTTGTGCTGACCTGGTTTAATTCAGGTTGGGACATGGGCCAGGCCCTCCTGTGTCTGGGATTAAGCACAATGTATGTACCTGTGCCCTTTGCAGTGACTAGGACCTTGTATTGGAAGTGATCCCTGTCCAACACAAACCTGTAACCCAAAATCTCC
The DNA here is from genome assembly GCF_015237465.2 of Chelonia mydas. Lineage (NCBI taxonomy): Eukaryota > Metazoa > Chordata > Testudines > Cheloniidae > Chelonia > Chelonia mydas. Next base: position 16,493,394 of record NC_057852.1, read on the forward strand.
TGCAATTACTTCATCTTGAAATATGACCAAGATCCATCTGTTTGACTGACCCAAACCGCTCCTGCAAAGGGAGGGAATTAATATTGGTAGCCAAAGAAACCATGCAGTGTTTCTTAGAATTTGATCAAGTTTCTTCAGATCAAGAGGGAGCTGAAGGTTTTCCTCCTTTTGGGAATGAAAAAACTGCTAAGGATTAGCCCCCTGACCTTGGACCGCATTTAGATAGGGAGCACTTTGGCACCTTAGAGACTAACAAATTTATTTGAGCATAAGATTTCGTGAGCTACAGCTCACTTCATCGGATGCATGCAGTGGAAAATACAGTGGGGAGATTTATATACACAGAGAACATGAAACAATGGGTGTTACCATACACACTGTAACGAGCGTGATCACTTAAGATGAGCTATTACAAGCAGGGGAGCCGGGGGAGGGGGGAACTTTTGTAGTGATAATCAAGGTGGGCCATTTCCAGCAGTTGACAAGGTCTGAGGAACAGTGAGGGGTGGGGGGGAATAAACATGGGGAAATAGTTTTACTTAGTGTAATGACCCATCCACTCCCAGTCTGTATTCAAGCCTAAGTTAATTGTATCCAGTTTGCAAATTAATTCCAATTCAGCAGTCTCTCAGAGTCTATTTTTGAAGTTTTTTTGTTGAAGAACTGCCACTTGTAGGTCTGTAATCGAGTGACCAAAGAGATTGAAGTGTTCTCCGACTGGTTTTTGAACGTTATAATTCTTGACGTCTGATTTGTATCCATTTATTCTTTTACGTAGAGACTGTCCAGTTTGGCCAATGTACATGGCAGAGGGGCATTGCTGGCACATGATGGCATATATCACATTGGTAGATGTGCAGGTGAAGGAGCCTCTGATAGTGTGGCTGATGTGATTAGGCCCTGTGATAGGGTGCAACTTCATGTAACAGTGAAATGGGGATTCTTTAAAATTGCACAAGCGAGACTTTTTCAGTTTCTAACAACCATGTGTTAGTAATAAAGATTGCCGTGGCCTCTGAGCCACAGGGGAAAACCTCTCTCTAAAGAGAGCTCTCTAAGGCCCACTATTAGCATTACCCTGTAGATGGAGACTTGGGAGGAAGTTCACAGCTTGAAGAGGTCCTCTGAATGTGGTGATGGGTCTTGAAAGATGAATGTTGGTGTCCATCTGAATTAAATGCACCTCACAGCTAAGATGGTTGGGCCCAAAGCTCTAACTAAAGTTTCTTAAAGCATTTTTAACATCTGTGACAGAGCACCATTATCAACACCTTAAGGAGGACAGGCAAATTAATTTTGACAGAATTTCTTGGGAGGGACCCAAAAATCCAGGAACTCAAAAGCAGCATGAATTGCCATAGTTTAGGCTTTAGCATTTGAGAAGCACTGCAGTGCAAGTGTAACCCACGCACCTTCTGGGTGTGGTGATGAGTCCCATCTAGCGGCACCGAGACCACTTAGTGAGCAAGAGAGATTAATGAGTTTGCTCTACAGCCTTAGCTACCAGCCAGGTGGCTTTTAGCTCATGCGGTAGAGGCTCATGCACTAAGCTCCAGGGGTGTCCCCGGTTTATCCTGCCCACCGACGACCAGGGTCTGTCGGTGTTACACAAGCTCAGTGAAATTGGATAAGTTCATAGAGGATAGGTCCATCTATGGTCAGGGAGGTAACCCCATGTTCTGGGTGTCCCTAGCACCTCTGATTGCCAGAAGCTGGGAGTGGACAACAGAGGACGGAGCACTTGATGATTGCCTCTCTGCTCAATCCCCCTGAAGTACCTGGCATTGGCCACTGTCAGATGACAGGATATTGGGCTACATGGACCATTGGTCTGACCCGGTAGGGCCATTCTTGTTATTCTTTCTGCAGCCTAGGGTCTCACAATTCTGGCCGTGTGGGCTGCTCTAATTTCGTTGCAGCCTCACGGAGGCAGATCATTTGGCTCCCAGGCTCTGGCTGTGCCCGTTCTGTTACAACTTGCCACCAGAATCTCTGCCTCTGTGGCAGCAGACCATGGCAGTTTCTGTTGCTCCTGCCCTTATTTAGCAATTTGAACTGTTTCTGTGCAGCTTTTGGGCAGTAAGGAGCGGGTGTTCTCCTCTCCTCCCTCAGTTGGTTAACCCCTTAGGGGTTTAACCCTTTCTGAGCCTCCACTGCAGCATCTCCCTGCTAGCTCCTCTGTCCCTTGCAAGCATGGAAGAGCACCCAAAGAAGCACAGGGCTAAGTCCAAGCAGTGCTCTATTTTGAGGCAGCCTTCCCAGGCTTGGCAGTGGATGAATTGTGCCCAGCCTGCACCGAGCCTTCCGTCCCGAACACTGTTAGATCCTAGGGCTACAAGTCAGACAGGTGGCATCCCCTAGCCACCACCACAGCCACAACTCCAGCTGGGGAAAATGGACCAGGAACCACAGTGCAGAGCAGGGAGAGGCTCTGAAAGTGAAGACCCTGACCACTCAACTCGGGTAAGTCCCAGGAGACCTCTGCAGAACAGAGAGGGGAAGCACGCAGGGCCACAAATCCTCTCCTCTCTCAAATCTTAACCTGAGCACCCTGAGGAAAGAAGCAGGGCTTCTAATCAGCCCTCCTCCTTCCCAAGCTGCCTAGGAGGGCTCTGACAAGGAGGGGGAAGGAGACCCAGTGGAGGGGTTTCAGAGACAGACCTCTCGGGAGGGCTCCAGGCCCTTAGGAAGGCAATACACAAAAGGCTTCACCAAAGCCACCATAGAACTTCTACACTCCCAAAGTGCACAAAAAGTTTAAAAAAAAAACAAAAAATCAGAAGGGGTGGGGGTGGGGGAGAAAAGCACATAATATCTCGGAGACGAGTCCTCTGCCTCCCCCTCCTCCACTGAGGCAGGTGAGCTCTCTGGCTTTGAAGCCAAACAAGGGGTGATGGGGGGAGGGAGGGGGTAATGCAGCAAAGGTGGGTTTTCTTTCCCCCCTTTGAGAAATTTCAAGCTGAACAAGGTTGTTTCCATGATTTGAATCCAACCTGAGCAGGCATCTGAGAGTAAGCCTCAGAGTAAATTTCTCCGCTCACTCCTCCCCTGAGGGGCCGATACTCCTTCAAGGAAGTGATTCGGGGTGAATGGAACACTCCTGACAAAGGCAAGTGCATTAACTAGAGCAACCTCAGCCTCTTAAAACATTCAAGAACCAGAGGGCTCCATTGCTGAGACACTGCTGTAGTGTCCCTCGCCAGCTATGGTTGTTCCCTCAGAGGGAAAGTTCTATCCTAAGGACCCCACGGATAGAAAGATGGAGGCCACCTACAAAAAGGACTTTAAAGCCTCCTCCATTGCCCTCAGAGCATCGCTGACAGACACCTGCTTTGCAGGAGCATCTCTCACCTGGCTGGAAGTTCTCAAAGTTCACAAGGACAGAGATCACCCTGACTTTGGTTCCATTTTAAAGAAAGCCCTCCCTAGCAAGAGTATTTGTAACTGATGCCTCCGGCGATGCAGTGAGGTTCTCAGGCCAAGCCATGGCTTCCAGCTCACTAGCCAGGCACCACTTATGGCACCATCCCTGGAAGGAGGACAAAGCAGATTCTGTTCTTGGCCAAGTTTACAGGTTCCCTCCTTTTGGAGAAAAGCTGGAGAAGGTGATGACTGGCTGCAGCAAAATCCAGACCCTCTTTTCCTGTCTCACTAAGTGCCCCCAGGAGAGAGTACAGACCAGCTTTCAGACAACGGTGCTCCTTTTGCGCCTCATCCTCACAGAGATGACAACAGATTCTACAAGGGAAAACAGTGGAATCGAGATCTGGGGGGAAAGTCAAGAGGGACCAAAATCCACTTAATGACAAAGATCACATAGGTCTCTGCCTAGAACTGATGGTAAGGGGCAGAATTTCCCATTTCCTAGTGGAATGGTTTTCAGAAATAGCCAGGGATACTTTCTCAAGCTGAGGGCTCCATCCCATCCATTCTTCATCCACTCATCTAGTTCCAGCAACCCCATAAAGTGCAATCTGATCTGGAACAAAAATCTCACCTTCTGGATACGGAAGAGATAGTGTTTTCTCAGAAGAAAGGTTCTCTGGGTTCTATTCCATCTTTTTCATTGTGCAGAAACACATGGGGAGTGTCTGTCATTTATTACCTCAAAAGACTCAAGTGGATGAAGAAAACTAAGTTTCGGATAGAGACCCTGCCTTCTCTAGTGTCATCCCTGTCAGGGGGATGGGGGGGGGGGTAGGAGGGGAAGGGGGAGAAGGATGGGGATTTCTTGAATTCAGTAGACGTAGTGGACTGTGCCACCACAGAGCTCTGAGAGTTACTCATGGCAAGAACCAATATTGGTACCAAACACTACTTCCTCGAGGCATGTCCCTGTGGGTGCTGCACGTTAGGTGTCTTGACACCCTGTGCTTGTAATCAGAGATTTGTGGCAGCAGTGCCCGGCTGAGCCGTGCACGCGAAGCAGCTGACTCACGTGGCACAAAGTGGCTACATGGCAGTGCACAGCCAACCGTCTACCACCTTTGGCTTGAGTGGGAGAAATCAGCAGTGTCCTCTCTGACTTCAGATAAAATTTACGGTAGATCATTCAGAGTGGTAGCATTAGCTTAGTTGTAGTTAGCTTCCCTATCCCTTTGCCATACTCTAATTTCTTTAATCAAAAAAAAATTTCCATTTTTTCCTCCCCTGTCTCTCCGGCAGGTGTACAGCCTTAGTCTCAAACAGGGTTTACCCCTGTTTTTTCTCTAAGATACCGACTCTCAGGGCCGGCTCACCTGGTTGTAAACAATGCCTGATTTGCAGACTCTCCATACACCGCTCAAGGTGTCCGCTAACTTGGCAAGACACACATTACTCAAAAGTGCCCACACTGCAGAAAGCTAACAGCCAGGACAAGAAAAGCCAGGGATCTCTTAACTGAAGCACCTCATGATGGAGAAATCCCTCAGACCAGCGGGTGGAGACCCATCCTGGATTTACGAAAACTCAAATTCATGAGAACGCAACGTTTCAAAATGGTGACTCTAACCACAATAATTCCGGCATTAGAGAAGGGAGATTGGCTATTGGCCCTCGACCTTCAGGATGCTTACTTTCATATTACCATTCACCCGTCACAAGATTCCTGAGATTCACCCTAGGGAAACAGCATTTCCAATACAGAGTACTACCCTTTCCACTGCCCCAAGGGTTTTTTCCAAAGTCCTTGCTGTCATTGCAGCTCACCTCTGCAGACAAGGAGTGATGATATTTCCATGCTTAGATGACTGCCTTTATAAGGGCACCAGTTCAGCAAAAATTAATAAACACCATGCAGAGCATGATAATCCTGTTCACAGACCTAGGATTGCGAATAAATGTACAAAAGTCCACACTGGTTCCTGTCCAAAAGTTGGAATTCATAGGAGCTTACCTCACTTGTTTCACAGCAACAGCAGCGTTACCCCAACAACGCTTCCTCACTCTAGTCAACCTAATTTCAACGGTGATGGACAGCCCACAAACATCCGCCAGAATACGCTTACAATTCTTGGGACATATGCCAGCGACAACATTTGTTGTGAAACATGCTAGACTCCACATGAGATGTTTGCAGGCCTGGCTTCGAACAGTGTATATATACCGCACAGACACATTCTCAACAACAGATGCCTCACAACGAACAGTGAAAGACTTGTTAACTTGGTGGACACAACCAAAGAACATCTGCTCAGGAGTACCTTTCCAATAAAGAACTCCAACCATGACAATCACGACAGACACTTCCCTAATAGGTTGGGGGGCACAACTATTCAACAATATGATTCAAGGCCCCTGGTCCCCAGTGGAGTCCAACCTGCACATAAACTTACTGGAGCTAAGGGCAGTCCAAAATACATGCGATCACTTTCTCCCTTTAATCAAGAACAATACAATCAAGATCCTCATGGACAATATAGCATGCATGTTTTATATAAACCACCCAGGGGGAGCACAATCATACTCCCTATAAGGAGACAATACGTCTTTGGAGTTGGTGCATCACCAACAACAGAGATATCAGCATCTTATCTGCTGGGATGTCAGAATAAAACAGCGGATCCACTAAGCAGGGATTTTTCACAAACCCACGAGTGGGAGATGGATCCTGGAATTCTCAAGTCCATATTTAAACTATGGGGGTTGCCTACCACAGATCTATTTGCAACAGCTCAGAATGCCAAGTGCCCACAATATTGCTCCAGGGCGGGATTGGGACACCACTACCTAGGCGACGCTCTCCCCATAAAATGTGAGGCGCCACTGATGTATGCCTTTCCTCCAACCCCACTCCTAAGCCAAGCCATTCACAAGATCAGGCAGGACAAGTTCCGGGTCATTCCCATTGTGCCCACATGGCCCTGAAACATGGTTCCCATACCTGCGTCAGATGGCAGTGAAAACACCTTGAACCCTTCTCTTAGTGCCTCACCTTCTATCACAAGATGCGGGATGCATCCGTCACCCCAACCTCGCAGTACTCCACCTAAAGGCCTGGTTACTCCATGGCTGACTGGGTTGAGAAGGCCTGTTCTGAGGCAGTAAAAGATATACTACTGAACTGTCGGAGACTAAGCAGAAGAAAGACATATATCCAGAAGTGGAAAAGATTCTGCACCTGGTGCCAAGATAAATGGATCTTACCACAGTCGTCGTCCCTACTGAGGATCCTCGACTACTTATTAGGACCACAAGCTCCTTCAGAGTACACTTGGCTGCTATTACCTCCTTCCACGACAAGGTGGACAGGGTCACTATGTTTGTTCACCCGACGATTAAACACTTCCTTAAAGGCATTGAAAACACTTATCCTACACTAAGAAACCCTACACCCATGTGGGACCTCAACCTTGTTCTACACGGACTCATGGAAAAACTGTTTGAACCCCTTGCAACTTGCCCTTTGTTGCACTTATCCATGAAAGTGGCTTTCCTCATTGCCATCACGTCCGCAAGACAAGTGGGAGAATTAGGTGCCCTAATGGCACACACACCTTATACAGCATTCTTTAAATATAAAGTAACCCAGTGACCGCATCCTAAATTCATACCCAAGGTCGCCTCCCCCTATCATTTAAATCAACCCATTTACTTAACTGTATTTTTTCTGAAGCCATATGCGGACAGGAGGGAGGCCTCACTCCACACGCTGGATGTTCGCAGAGCATTAACTTTCCACACTGAAGGAACAAAAACATTTAGAAAATCACCTGGACTATTTGTTTCCATAACAGGACACTCAATGGGTCAAACCATTTCAAAACAGAGACTATCCAAATGGATATCTGGATGTATCCATTTGTGCTACCAAACCAATGATTTACAACTTCCACCGGGAGTTCGCACACACTTCACCAGAGCACTGGCAGCATCTGTGGCCTTTCACTGACATTTGCAGAGCAGCTACCTGGGCATCACTCCATACTTTCACTAAACTCTATGCTTTAGAACAACAATCAGCATCAGATGCTCACTTTGGACTTACGGTGCTATCCACCATTTATAGACCAACTCCGAAGCCCCTGCCCTCCCCCAAGGGGCCCCGCTCAACAGTCACCTAAAGTGGAGCACCCCCAGGGACATTCCTCGAGGAAGAAGAGAAGGTTACTCACCTTGTGCAGTAACAGAGGTTCTTCGAGATGGTTTCCCTGTCCACTTCAGAGTTTCAGGCCGATTCTCTGAAGTAGAGAAGGAACAAGGGTCAGTTGGCTGCACATTGCTAGGTAGCCACTCGGTGCAGTGCGAGATGGCTGTGGCGCGTGTGCTGCCCAACTGGACACTGCTACCACAAATCTCCGATTACAAGCACAGGGCGTCAAGACACCTAGAGTGGAGCACCCACGGGGACAACCATCTCGAAGAACCTCAGTTACTGCACACGTTGAGTAACCTTCTCTTTCATTCGGCCTGTCCTCAGACCCCAGGGTTTTTACAAAGATGTTGGTAGTGATAATAAACAGACTCAGGTTGCAGGGAACCCTTTCGTGGGTGACACTCGGATCAGAGCTCCATTACAGTGTACAGGACCACGTTTCGGACTTTGAGTCTCCTCCAGGTGCACGGCTTCATCATCAGTGCCAAGAAAAGTTCCCTGGTTCTATCCATGAGAATAATCTAGCTCTGGGGGGCAGAAATAGACGCCTTGGTAGCAAGGATCTAACCAGCATTAGAAAGGCTTCAGAAAATCCAGGAATTTTTTATCATCATGCTCCAGAGCCGCAGAAGACCTGCCATAGCATTATACCTCCAACTGCCGGTGTCAAGCATAGGCATCACTTCATGGGCACATCAGAGCGCTTCACGCCTTCTTTTTGAAGGAGAGGGACCATTCCCTGAAATGCATGAAAAGGTCAAGTACTGGTTCCGACACAGCTATTCAAGTCCTTACAAATTTGGTCAGTCCATGACAATGTCTGCAAAGGCATGCCCAGCTGCCTTCAAGATCCTTCAGTCCACACAACTGATGCCAGTCTGGAGGTTTGAGGGGCTCTCTTGGGGGCCCAAACAGTTCAGGGCCTCAGGAGCGAGGAGGAAAAGGCTCATAAAACTCCTACAGCTGAGAGTGGTCAGCTTAGCTGTGTGAAGGTTCCAGCCCCACTCCCCCACAAGGGGGAACCACTTCCTGGTTCAGTCAGACATAACATGACTATGGAAGCCTATTTAAACAACCAAGAGGAACAAGAAATCTGACACTGCATGTGTGTAGCCTGTAGGTCTAAGTGCATAGGTATAAGTTGCGGCAGTAATGCAATGAACCTACCGGCCTCAAGGCCTGTGAGAAACAGTTCAACTAAACCGATGAAGGCATAAAGCCCCAAAAGCCTTAGCAAAGTCGCTAACCAAAACTAATCCTCGATCATAAGATATCACAAGATAGAATGATGCAATGACTAAACTGCTGACAGGTAACCACAAAATGCTAGTTTGTACCGGCTTGGCCTATTTGAAATTAGGGACATCAGGGGATGTCTGACCACAAGAATGCCATGGTAACCAATGACGTATATGTTAAAATTGAGGTAAAAGGATTAATAACCTATCGGAGAAGAGCATCCCAACATTAGCAGGATGAGGAACTACAAATAAGGAAAAGGGGCTGAAACCCCTACCTAAGATGCATTAGGCATACTGGCATCAGTATAATATACTGTAAGAGCTGTATCCAGGTCTGTCTCCCTTCGGAGATGCCAGGATGACTACCACTGCTGATGGGGATGATAATGAGGTGGCAGATAACTAACTCTTCAAGTTGTTCTGCAAGGGATAGTGAGAGTATATGGATGCTCCGCTCAGTCTATATTCTCTACCTCCCTTGCTGGGAGTGTTTGTAACTTTGCTAATAAAATGTGAGTGTTGCAATTGGGGTTCCCAGTTAAACAGGAATTCTAATAATACTGGGCCTGATCTTGGGACGAGAACCGATCAAACCTCAAAATGTTAATTGGGAATTTTTAAGCAATCATATAATTAATGCATAATAGATCAGGCAACATGTGGAAGCAATGGAAATGAGGAGGGCAGAACAGTTCTTCTTTGCCCTCAGAGTGATCCACGTGAAAGGAGATCTGAACCAAAAGGCAGACTGGCTTAGCAGGTGCATGGTCAACACCTCCAGGTGCTGACTGATGATCTTCGTGCTGCTGGTCTTGGAGCGTGGGTGTTAGCTGCACTAGCAGAGAGTGCAGCCTGCTGATTCAGCAGACCTTGATATTAATCAGAAAGAGAGACCACAGGTTTGGTTCGGTGGCAAAGTCGCTTGGCCAAGTTTATGGTCAAGGCAAGTCCTAGTGTCCTGGCTCAATGGTTACAGGTACGTGAACCCATATATGCCCGCGACAACATAGTGGCTCACTTGACGTAGTGTTGTCCCCTAGGCCAGTACAAAGTAGCCCCTCCTATGGCTTCTCCTTTTATACATTGATACAAACAAGTTACGTGTCACACTCCAGACATTGTTAGCTACCACCTATATCTTGTACCCTCTAGTTTGAACAAAACATCCTCATCCATTATCCTGTCATCCCCTCCTGATCTTTACGAGGGGTCTGTGTGTCCCTGTACCGTCCTCTCAGGTCAGGAATGTGCTTTCTTGGTTAGCTGATAGTCTGACAAGGCTGAATTTAGCCATTCCTGGGGATCCAGCAAGGCCTACATTTCCCCTCCTCTTTGTCTTTTTATGTCTCTCTCATCCTGGAAAAGCATAGTGTTGGAAGTGAAAATGACCCAGTGGGCTAAACACTGTTTCTTGGCCATTTTACTTTACATATCCATACATTCATGTCCCATGCATCCATTCGAGGCAATGTGCAGACCAGTGACTTGTGAACAGTTTCCTTTTTCCAATTGTTCTTTGTCCCATACAGTGGGCCTGGGAACGTTAGGTCCAGGACTTCAGTTGAGAGGTGTAGTCTGACTATTGAGCCCTGGCGTCAGTGTGTGTAGGATAGAGATAGTGGTATATAATTGCTATAGTAGATAACAATACCCATAGATATAAGGATGATATGCATTCTATAAGGATATCTGGAATAATAAATGCATATTGCTAATGCTATCATTATATATTTTTAAATTTCCTCCATTACTGCAGCTTTATTAATGGTCAAAACTAATTCTTTCCCAGTCTGCTGTTGTAATTTAGCCCTTTTATTCTGGTAACCCACAAAGCAGCATATTCCTATTAGTTTTGGAGTACTGACATTACAAGTGAGGCCTTCATATCTAAATTTCGTGTAATTAGTTACTACGCTATTGTCCATTCATATTATAGGTGACCCTTACCGCTGGTTGTCACCATCTGGTAAGCTTCACCAGGCAGCAGACAGGAGAGGTTACCCTCTCCGTCACATAGAACTGGGCTGAACCATTATGACCACTGGAATAGCGATGTGAAAAAAATCCCTGGCATAACAAGCAGCGTGCAGTGCTCTTCAGGCTAGCATTGTTGTATGATACACCAGTAGTTGAAGTAGATCTAGTTGTTTCTTGTAGATGAGGTCTTCCAGGTAGCCTATTAACTTGATTACTGCCTATTTATCTAATTTTGCTGTGTCAGGATTCCATGTTGATGGCGATACCGTAAAAGAAATGTACATGAAACTGCACCAGATTATTTTGAATAACATCCCTCAGTTAGGTTGCAGTGCCATTGACCTCAAATTATGAATGGGACTAAAATGGCTAGAGTAGTTATCATGTAACTCCCATAAGCAGTAGAAATAATTTCTTTACCAACCCAGTTTTTCCCTTGCCTTTATACTGTTTGTTGTAATTAGTTTAACTTTTACTGGTGTTTGATTAAACAAGTTAGCAATGGCATGTTTGTTGTAAGTGGTGAAACGTTTCTCAATAGCCAGACCCTTAATACCATGGATTATAGGTTTAGAGAGAGTTTCCGCTGCCTGGTGGTCAAAATACACCTCTATCCCGATATAACGCGGTCCTTGGGAGCAAAAAATCTTACTGCGTTATATGTGAAACTGCAGTATATCGAACTTGCTTTGGCCCACCTGCTCCTTGTCCCCTGACCGCCCCCTCCAGAGACCCCCTGTCCCTAATCACCCCCAGGACCCCACCCCCTACCCAACCCCCCTGCTCCCTGTCCCCTGACTGCCCCAACCCCTATCCACACCCCCGCCCCCTGACAGGCACTCACCGGCAGAAGCGGGAAGCGGAGCAACGTGGCCCCAGCCCGCTCCACTCCACCAGCTCCCAGCCACGGCACTCCACTTCCCGCCACCGGTATGTAAGGGGAGGTTGGGGAAAGGACGCCCCCCGCACTCACAGGTTGCGTTATATTGGATAGAGGTGTAGTTAATGTAGTATATATCTGTATACATAAATATATTTTCCACATTACCCCTGTTCAAAATGGATATTCCAGATTTAAATAATCTTGAAATGTAACCAATTATTCCATCTAGATTTTGGACTCTCCTATTTTGAAAGATGCCAGACTGCAGAGTTTTCTTTTGCCCAACCGTTGAGTCTTGTGCACATTCCTGATAAGATCTAGTATATTAATTAACAAAGAAGTATACAGTAATGATATATATAATTTTACACCAGAGGTGGGCAAACTATGGCCCACGGGGCCGTTCTGCCTGGCCCTTGAGCTCCTGGCCGGGGAGGCTAGTCCCCGACCCCTCTCCCACAGCCTCAGCTTGCCGTGCCACCAGCGCTCTGGGTGGCGGGGCTGCAAGCTCCTGCCGGGCAGCACAGCTGCGAGAGCCGCGGGTTTAGTGTATTAAATTGCTCCCCGTAGGAATGTGCTACTTATGGAGCACCAGGGCTGGCAGCCATTAGTACACCGTAAGTCGCACATTCCTACGGGGAGCAATTTAATACACTACACCATCCCTCCATACAGTTTTGGAACCCCGATGTGGCCCTCGGGCCAAAAAGTTTGCCCACCCGTTTTACACAGTAACCAAATCCAGCCATATTTCAGTGAGAAAGATTGAAAACCACAGGTACCTGAACTCCTTTTGCTCAATAATATCTATTTTAAATAAGAGACCTGGCCCAGCTAGCAGTCTTTCTAATGTCTCTATAGTCGATTGCATACTCAACTGTCCATATATGGTAGACTGAAGTGTAGTTGACCAGTCTGTTGTTTATAAAGCACTATCTTTTCTTCTTCCAAAACCTCGGGTTTCTTCACTGTGTACTGATACCTTCTGGCGTCTCGGTCTGTCAGATGCACCCTTAAATCACTTAAGATAGTTAACATGATACATTTTTTGTTTGTTACATTTCTCTTCTTTTTTGTAACTCTAATTTATACACAGATTAATTTAGTTGATCAACAGTGTAATAAGAGCCAAATCATTTATAACACGAGCTAAGCTTTTGTACTGATTTTCCCAGTTCTTTAGCACAAATATACCCGTTTTTAGCTGTTTTTGCATAGACAATTTTTACTTCCTTAACATGTGCATTACTAGTTTTTCAAAATAAATAGTGTTTGACTGCTAAAATAAATGCTCACGATTTTCTGTGATCAGGTATATTGCTCTCCCTCACTGAGCACTCTGTTTTTGCAAAAGAGATAGTACTGTAAAAGAATTTTTACCCAAGCTTTGTTAGAATTACTTTGCTTGTTATACCAATTAAACTTTTGTCACTATTTGAAAGCACAAACTTTAACCACCACTACTTCTCTTTAACCAAACAAACGAAATCAGAATAAAAATGAAAGGAAAATGAAATTTAAATGCAGGTCTATGCAAACACTTTGAGGGTATTAAACTTTCATGACATTTGGTTTTGTTTGGGAGACAAAGGTGGAAGCCTACGGAAATTGTTTGGTTAGCTTTAACATTTTGCAACATAACAAGATTAATATCTATGATTTTATTTTCTGACATTTTTGCTGCAAGATTCTTATAACTATATTTTAATATTTAGTAAAGGTGCAACTAAGTTTATCCAACCCCCAAAAAAGAAATTAACCATGTTACCTTTGCATTAATGTTGAGGTTTCCCCCCAATAGTTTTTTTCTTTGAACAAAAAGCCTTTGATTAATAAGAGAACCCTTTTTGTTTGCAATGGCATTATTTGTTAAGGCAGAAATATACGTACATATATTTATAACTGAGGCCTTTTTGAGCTTTGCAAAAAAAAAATTGGTATTATGGCTATAACCTGACTGTAATATTAAAATAGTGTGGTACCACTTATACCAAAAATAACTTTTCATAATGATGAGTATCAAATTGACTTGTGTTGAAACAAAAGAAAAAGAAAAAAGTCACATGACCCAGCATACACCAACATAGGACAACATACAGGACAAACTAACAATTAAAGATGAACAGTAAGGCATTAAAGGCTTAGTTATTAAGGCAATGCATTTTAGAAAATAGAGAGGTGAACAAAAGGGTTAAACATTTAGTTAAACAAGATACTACCTTTTTGTTTAAAACTTATAATAAGAATTGATAAAAATTATTTTCCTACTTTGTCTTAATTTAGTCCCTTTCCATTACTTTATATACATTACTATTTAGAAATAGGGAAAACCCCTGTTTCAAATATTAGTGGCTAGGATTAGAAGCAGAGCTTGCATTTCTGTTGGTTAGCAACCATATCTTCAAGAAACTTAAGAGTCTTTTCAGCTGTTGCATGCCTGAAGGGTTAAGATAATTAATGTATTGGATTTATTTAAGTAAAGTTACCACCTTAAGCATCATGATGATTTGGTTTTTTGTTTCTTGTTTTCAATTGCTCTGTTTCTGTGATGGGGGGGCTTCTGTAACAGCTATAACTTTTAAAAACAAAGGGAGGGCAGAAGTGAGGAGAAAGTAATGTTGGGAGGGAGACAGAAGCCAAGAGACATTAATGAACTTTGTGAGGTCAGTTTAAAGTAAAGGCAGCAGCAGTGAGTTCAGTAGACTGAAAGAGGGTATAATATTTGAGAGGTTATATTAGCTCTGAGGGAAGTGCGGTTCCATGGGCTAGAGACGGGGGCTTGGGAACCAGGACCTCTGTTTTTTTATCCTGGCTCTGAGAGGAGAGTGGGGATTGCTGCCTGCTCCTGCAAAACATGAACTTGTTCCCCCAGTTTATGTTGCTTTTGCGTGTGTGCCAAACAGATTGCAGGAACGCCCATCCCTGCTGAAGTTGACCATTTCTGGGCAACTCCACGCATTAATGCATCCATTCTAGGTGTTAACCAGCTCACCTATGTTATTTCTATATTCTCTTTCATCCAACAAGTCGTGGCCTCTGTCTCTCAAGGTGCTCTGTTAACCAGACTGTTTCCTCATCCATCTTATCTACCAACCTAGTCAAATCATTTGATAATTCTTTTCCCTCTGCACTTCTCCCATTCATACAAGAACCGCTCTGGGTTTTGGCTTTGGTTTTGCCAGAAGCTGGCTCTCCTCATACAATGCTAGTTGCGGTGCAGTGGCCCTTGCCCGTGGACTGCTTGGATGACTGCCAGTCTTGGTCATTCCACATGTCCCCATTCCAACATCTATTCCAATTATCCCAGGTTCCCATCTTTTAATTTTGCTAGGGCCACCTTTTTGCATTTCTGTCCCCATCCTGCAAGCCCTGCCTAAGTATCTGAAGCCTATTGTTGTCCACCAAGATAAATAGGGGACAGCACTTCTCTTTTTTGCAGATTCTCTATGGCTGATTTCAATTTTCTATTCTGTTCCTCTGCTTACTGTAACATATCATTAGAGCCCTGCATATCCACAGATATCAGCTTTATGTCTGCAGATTTTCAGACCATTTTTGCGAATTGGATGCTGGTACAAATTTTGTATCCCCGCAGGGCTCTAAATATAGGATCTCAAAGGCAGGGAAGCAGCTGTTTGCAGCTTATAGCCTCGGAGGCTGCTTCCTCGCCTTCACATGGGAGACAGATCCTAGAGCCATGGGGGCAGATGCCCTATCGCACAACTGGCCACAGGATCTACTTTATGCATTTCCGCCCTTTCCAATATTGGGGGAAAGGTGATCCAGAAAATAACATGCAAACAGGCGATGGTAATTCGTTTAATTCATCGTTGGTCAAGGAGACCTTGGTTCTTGGATCTCAAAGCTGCAACGGGAATCCCCACTCCAGCTTCCATGAAGACCAGATGTCCTCTAGCAAGGTACTCAGAATAACTCATCTGGTGGCAAGCGAGAGCAGAGGAGGCATGGCCAGAGCACGTGGAGCCAAAATGCTGAACTGCTGCCGTGAAGCTTCAGAGAAAGGATTGTTGCTAGCAGGAAGGAAATTATTGGTAAGAAATTTTCCGTCCCCTCACTGCCCACCTCCATCTTCCAATTGAGGTGCCAATTCAACCGACAATAAATAGTGGCTCAGATTGCTTTGTGGTAGTACACTCACACAATCATAATATTGTAGAAGAACATTCAGATCCTTTTGTCTTGTTGGAAATAGTTGACAGCTGAGATTGGAAGTGAAAAGAAATGGTACCTCTTTTTTCAGTGCTTGACATGAACATCAGATTCCTCACCTCCCAAATCACTGCAGTTACTGTTTTAGGGTGTGATCAAATCACTTTTGGTCAGTCCAAAAAACATTTAGGAATCAGGAGAAGGCATGGAAGGGGGAGAAGACCAACTTTCTATGTTATGCAGGTGCCAAGAGTCAACATTTGGGAGGTTTCCATAAAGTGGAATGATCATACCTCTTATGGCTCAAACAAGGCCTTGTCTATTCTGGAGCAAACTGGACCGTAATGCTGTAGTAAGACCATCGAGTTCATCAGCATTTTGGTGAAGCAGCCTGACAGTTTCATTTAACTATTTATTTTTTAAATGAGGTATTAGACTGAATAAGGCAATTAGAACAGTATCCCTGTCATTCATTTTGATATGAAGTCTAATTTTACATTATCCTCATTATCAGATTTCAAAATGCCCAACTGCATTGTAGAAACTGGAGGTTTTGGCACTGGGGGAGTAGCATCTACTTCACTTTAATGAGACATGCTCTTGTGAATAATATTGTTAAATACACATTCAGTAAACCCAAATTTATTTACAGCTTAGATATTCACATAATACACATTTAGTCATGCAGCTTGATAAATTGCACTCCATGTAACTGAAACACACCATGACTTTGAATTTCCTTTTCCAGTGGTTGAAAAATGCTACAATAGTTATATAAAGATAATTAGTTTTAAAAAATGAACTAGCAACCTAAAGAAATAAAAATGCATCCACCAACACAAACAATTGCTGATTGTTTAATTTTACATGAAGTTTGTTAGAGCAGGTTTTTTCATTTGCAAGTTTCTAGTCAGGCTTCAGTAGTAATTATTAGTGCACATTAAACGTGTTTTGCAGACAAGTTTAAAAAAATAAATAAGGTCAGGTGTTCACACTGAAAGGCTCAGAGGTTTGGGAGGTAATCCATCAATATTATTAAATGCTAACAAAAGTCATTTTGAAACCAATTTAGTGTAGAACTCAAAGGAACTCCGCATGGTTAGACTTGTCAACAATCTACAATTTTACAATAAATACATAAACATAGTAGTACAAAAATTACAGTGCCCAGAATTCTCAGTCACAAGCATAAGTAAGTGTTCAAAGGCTTTACAATAGAGCCGTATCTACTGTAATAAGTCACCATCTCCATCCAAAACATGGCCATTGCCAAACGCCTCCTTTGAAATTCAAAGAAGTACTTTCCTTTTACCTCTGTTACCAAACAATTCCATTGTACAAGTATTAAAACACAGCCTTAGCTACTTGAAGCTAAGAGCAAAATAAAACAAGGGGAAAAAATCCTCTCTTAAAGAGGAACTTGTTTCTTCGCTTGGCTTCCCTTCTCCTACCCTCCCCAACGCATTTGATGGGACCCCTATCTAGGAAAGGCTTATACTAGTTTGTGTACGTTACAGAGCTTTAGGCATTCCAGCATGGGCTATTGGTTACATTTCTTTTTAGCTCGCTGACTGATGATATACCTTTTCTTGGGCCAAGGTGGTTTTTTCTTCAAGGCCACTTTCAGTAGTTCTCAGAGTGGCTACTAAGATGATCAAGAAAAGTTGTAGCCAAACATGTAGCTGGCATTTTCAGAGACCACGCATCAGCCACTAGGCTAAATGTTTCTATTGATTCTAAGCAAGACCCTGGATAGTCATTCCCAAAACAGGGACTTCAACATAACTAAAGAAAACAGGTGCCTGTCACAGGATCATTTCCTGTAGAACATCATCCCATCCACACTGAAGTAACTACTGTGTTAGAGGACATGATTACAACTGTGCTTCCCTGACAATCGACATACAGGTCAGTCTCACGTTGGACTGTTACTGAGTTGTAATCAGACCTGCCAACATACTGGTTACTGATGTAGAAGAAACTTGAAAGAAACACTGATTCTAACATTTATCACATTAGCCAGCAGCATTTAATGCAACTGTTCAAGTGAATGTAAACACAAGCAATTACTCTCCAGAAGCTATTTAAGACTTTAATTCCATTCAAAAACAAAGACTTTCCAACCAGCTTCAGAGACCATATACATTGAAATCTATATAATAAAATAAAGATCTTTCAATCCCTGCAACAGAACAACACAACTGTTCAGGAGTTTAAGGTATCTGGTTGGCATTAAGGAATCCAGACACTTTCTGTACTGACATGAAAAATTATTTTTTAAAAGTTTTTCAAGGCAAAATAAATTTAAAATAAACTGCAATTTTTAAAACCAGGATTCAGCCTGAAAGAGACTAATCTAGAGGCAAATACTGAGTCTCCTTTTATGAATAGCTACAGAAAACTTATGGTAACAGACATGTTTAAATAAGATAGACTACACAGTGCTAAAAGAACACTGATGCATTTGTTCATATTAATCAGAAGGCCATATTTGCTCTTTAGATCTGGATTATTTTTGTGGACAGTTACTTGGGATTATTTATACCAGTCTAATACAGGGCCAGTTGCTGGTGTAAACTCCTGCAATGTACACTAAGTGTAATGCTACAGTCTATTGACCACAACCGGTTAATAAACTTAAGCCTACAGTTGGTGGATAGTCTTTATAATATGTCAAGAGTAAAATTTTCAAAATCACAGAAGTCACTTAAGTTCTTGAGAAAAACCTCAATGGCACAAATCAGTGACACTGTCCATTTCAAATAAAGGAATTAATTTTAAAGTTACTGATGATGAAACGGAGTGGAAGGAGAGCATTCATTTTGATCTTTCAAAAAGAAAACATTTTCTGTTAAAAAAAAAGTACGAATCCATTGAATTCAGATTTAAATATAACAGCAATGTCATAGCATGCACACAACAATTAGATAGTAAGTCTAGAAGGTACACCACACTGTATGGATTTGAAAAAGTCTAAGACCAGGTCCCAAGAAGCAATTTATCATAGGAGCTTTAGAAGCATGCTGTTTAGGGCAAATTTCTTCAGAATACTCTTTAATGAAGTCTGAAAGTGAAGTCCAAATCAAGGAGAGAGTCATTTGCTGTTCACCAAGAGTACACATCGCTGCCTTTCATGTTTTACCAGTCAGAAGAAGGAATGTAATTATTCATATCCTGTTTTTACATGGTCTGATTACATAACCTCTCTGTAGGAAGACCTGCACAGTTGTTCTCTGCTTCACTGCAGAATGTACAGTGGCTGAGGTGAATATGAGTCATTTTGAAAACCTAAGCAGTCACTGTCTCAAAAAAACCTCTGTTGGTATGCCATCCCAGCAAGTAGAAACACAGTCCCGCAGGTAATAGAGAGCAGCTGCCTCAGTGCATGGTTTCGGAAATCAGCATGCAACTAAGGACTAGACATTCATAGTCAGAACTTCTGTTGCAGTACGAGAATTCTGAAAGATAGAGGGAGACAAGTTTCATCAGACTACAAACATCAACTGTCTACACTTTTTTTTAAAAAAAAAAACCCCCGAAAGGATTGACAAATGTTGGGGGAATTAACAAAATGGAGTGAAAAGAAGGGTGTCAGTGACAGCCCATTCTGCCATCCTTTCTCTCACAGAATAGCACCTTACTCTGTGCATCTCCCTAGTGATTTCAGAGTGGCTATTGAAGGAGTAAGATGTTACTCAGCGTGAGTAAAGGTGGCAGAATTTGTCTCAACACCAAATTGTTAAATTAAATTACTGTTTCTTCATATAGAGAAATTTCATGTTGGACAGACAGCTGGGATTTTGTCATTTAGAGAAATTTCATGTCAGACAGCAAGGACAGAAAAATGCAATGGAAGTATCTTTTCATCTTAAATTTCAATGGCAATATCTAGCACTAGAGGCTGGGGTGAGTAAGTATTCTAGAAAGAGTCCTAGTATAGACAGTGCAGACAAATGCCCTGTCCTTTACCAATATTACGAATTTAAGTGCAATTATAGCTAGATTACAGGTAAGACAATTCAGCCATGTTCCAGAGGATCCTAAATGTTTTCTGTTTATAGTTTTCACTGGTTAGCTATATCCTTCTAGCACTTAAAATAAAGTGCCTTTGCCAATTTTGTACTTTCCACATTTGAAAACCTCTAAGCCTTCCTCTGCTTTGAATGGAGCTCCATTTAACGTGGCTGTCTTTGCTTACTTGCAACATCTATAGTACTACATCATGCCAGAGCATTTCTGTGCCTTGTGGAGTCCCTTTGCTTTTCCATCTACCTGTGCTGTTACACATTTGCTTTTATTCTTTAGGGGAGAAAGCAGAAAGTGTGGGTGTGTTATAACAAGTTTTGGAGAAAAATAAGGAAGAGGCAATTTAGTGGAAAAAAGTAATATACTGTACAGTAAAAATCTAAGCAACATGCAGAGTAAATGTGATTATTGCAGAATATTAAATATCAAGAAAATAAAAACAAAATATATTGAGACATTATGAAAAAACTTATCAAAATTATAGCCTGAATGTTCACTAGAAAAAACATGCAGGACTTTTACTATGAGATTGTAAATCAAAGTTTGGATCTAAGTGGTAGTTAGCATCCCTGTATCAAGGATCTGATGGACTGATCTGAGTCTCTTCGGGCTTATCCTAGTTTAACAACTATGTAACTCCACTGGCTATAATGGAGTTTGGCCCAGTTTATACTTGCGTAAGCAAGCAGATACTCTGGACTGAATACATATATTCAGTTGCTGAGCTTGGTCATAGTGTCAGCTTCCCCTACACCTACATACACAAACAATGTTGAACACCCACCAGCTCTCCAGTTTTGTCTGAGGATCTTATCAGGAAATTCAGCTGTGTCTAGGAGAATATTCCATATAACTCTTCAAGTGATGTATCTTTCATGGATAAAAAGTGCTACCCTGTGGTTCTGTTCTAGAGCATTAGCACAAATAAGGAAAGAAAGCAAACTGAACCTTGTGACAGAAAGGCTCAAAGCAAGATGGTCAAACCCCATACCCACTATATCTTGTCTCCATGCATATAGGACTGCCATACCTTCATTCATAAATGTGTACTGTAGTCAGGACAGGGCTTGCTGTGTCTGTATTGCATGATATACACTGTAGATTGATGCCACCAATACAACATTACTACTGCAAGGATATGCCATACTTGGTGACTAGAGCCAAGGTAGTTTAATTGTCCTTTTGGAAAAAGCAAAGAGATTGTCTACGTTATAATATTCAACATAACTGCTGCAGCAGCAACTCTAGCCTGGAGGTTGAAGCTCTCATGCATTTGAATAATTTCTGATAAACATGCATGCATTGAAGGGAAAGTACTGTATATCTCTGGGCCAGCTTTAAATGGAAAATATATGCAAGTGCATTAAGTGTAGGCTCAGATTACATATTTGCAAGTCCATCTGACTACTTAAGCATACAAGGGCTTGTCTATACTCATGTTTTTGGCTACTGGTGCAAACTCTTAGTGGAGACACAATGCAAGAGCCAGTTTACACTAGTACCCAACATTTACATTAGGGGTTTGTATCAGTGCAGCTATATGGGTGGCTATAAACCCCAGTGCCCATAAGCAATTGCCACACGTGTAGAGATACACAATGCACATGGGCACACTGGATATTTAAGCATGCATGATACACATGTGCAAACAAAGGAGTACATCTAATTGGAAAATCTGGACCTGACTGGCGTTTAATACCCAGACCTACTAAAGTTAGTAAAGTGAGCTAATTGAACCCCAAGGACTAGAGAAGAAGCAAACAAGTAGATGCTCACTATCTACCAGGCTCCTCCAGGGCCCAATTCAACTCCCACGGAAACTAATAAGGTCTCTAGCAGGGTGGTTCCCCGCTCCTGCCCTGGGAGAGGGCTGGGGCTGTGGAGAAAAGCCCAGGCTGATTAAGGGAACAGCTGCAGCTGTGGCCAGCTCAATCAGGCCCAGCTGGCTCCTATAAGAGGCTGTGAGCCAGGAGCCATTAGTCAGTCTCCCTCTGCCTGTAGAGGGAGAAGGGCCTGGCTGCAAGGTGCCGAGCAGGACACCTAGATTGGAGCAGGGCTAGGGAAGGACCAGAGGAGAGTTCCAGCCTAGAAAGCCTCAAGCTGCAGGCCTGACTACAGGCCGAATAGGTGCAGAGTTGCAGAGGGGCAGCCCATGGGTAGGCAGAGGCAGCAGGTCCAAACCTCCTTGCCTGTGATGAGTGGAGTATACACCACAGTCTTCCCCCCGATACAAGGGGCTAAGTGGGGACTGGCAGCAGCCCAGACTGAGGCAAGGTGGGGAGACCCAGAACCTGAGAGTGTGGGGATACTGCCAGGGAGGCAGCACCCCAGAGAAAGGGGCATGGGGTCTTGGGAGGGGCCAGCGGTAAGGCAGATCACTGGCCTGCAGAGGGTGCTCCAGTGGCTGGATGAGCTAATTCCTGATGACTACCAGCAGGAAGCGCCACTGGGTGAGTCCGAACGTTTACACGGTCCTTTCACTAACTTTAATTAAAAAGTTATATTGGATCCTAGTACTCAATACAATACTACACTAGGGAAGCTGTCATTGGTACAATTAAAATGTTTTCCAAAGTTGAATCTCTACATGGGAATTTATAGCAAGTGGTTAACTTTCAATAAATCACAATTTTATTTCTAGTTATATTACAGTGGTATTCTCTGCAATAAATACCACATTGCCTTTTATGAAATGATGTGCCATTTGGCCATACCCAAGATCTTTTCTGTGTGAGTGCACCTCTCTGTAAAAATCCACAACTTTATTTTCCTTTAAATATCTCTCCTCCTGTGATGCCTATAAAACACTCAATGTTGACTAAACAGCTGATGTGCTGCTCAGTAGACTAATCATAACTGTCTTACTATTGTTGTGTGCGCCCTTAAACTGTTTGTCATAGCCACTCACTTCTTGTTATACACTTATAGTATGCCCTTTGGGGTAGGGATGTACTTTCCATTATTTATATATCGTATCTAACACAACTGAACTCCAATCCTGATTGGGAATTGTGAGGAGTATGTGTCCCACACAGGTAATGATAGTAAACTGGAGACACACAGCGATTAGTGCACTTGGTTGCACCTGGAAGATGGGCCAGGCTCAAGTGAAGATGAAGCACAGCTTGTGGTAAGCATAAAGGGAGGAAGTCAAGATGAGAAGGAGGCTGCAGGGAGAGAAGGGGGGGAGGGCGGGGAACCTCTACTGCTGTTCTCTGGCTGCTAGAGAGTGGAGGAAAGGCCTAGAGAAGCAGATATATAGTATGCTGGGGGGCTGTGAGAGGACCTGAAGGAAGGTCAAGGTACGAAGTCTAGTGAGGCAGCTGAGGGAGCAGATCATAGCTGCTTGCCATAAGACCTCTAGACTGCAACCCAGATGAGGTGGAGGGCCTGGGTTCCCCTACCAGTCCACCAGGAAACACCCTGACACAAAAGGGAGAACTATTATTTGTAGCCAAGCCTCCAGGAAGAAAGTCCTGGGACACATTGCTCTGCACAAGAGTAGGACAACCTTGCAGAGCCTGGGAAGGGGTGAAGAGTTATGTTTCTGTTTTTTGGAATCTTTGCTTACCCTAGAAGGGGTGAAACTGAAGGTAACCAGGCCAGGGACCCAAGGGAGACCACCTCAGGGCCAGAGTGGCTATCGACAAGGGACGCTAGAGGGGGAGAGCCTGCTATGCCACGCCAGGCCCAGCCTCAAGGGAATGCACCAGTGGTGAGTCTACTCTCCAGCTGGGGTTTAGGTTCTACAGCAATAGCTTATGGGACATACATTTACTAAATAAAACAATGGTACAAGTAATTTACCTGTAGGTGTAATTTGATATTTTTGCCTTAAAAATCAGAGCAGTCAGTGCACATTAATCCTTTGATTATCCTAGTCTAGTACCAACACTCATACTAGCTGGAAAACACTATAACCTAACAGCTCTTTATACTTACAGAGCACTATTTATCAAAGGATCTCAAAGCACTTCACAGACAGGTAATTATTCCCTTTTTAGAACTGGGGAAAATGACAGCCAGCAGTCAGTGAGAGCTGAGTGTGATCAGCACTCTGGGGGGGCGGGGGAAAAAACCCCCAAGCTCTGGAGCTGGGATTTTCCAAGGAGCCTAAGTGAGTTAGCCTTCCAAATCCTATTTCATTTTATTAGGAGAATAATAATCACCTGCCATACGTGGATGAACTGTTGACCAAGTGTGCTGCAATACCAAGAAATCATATAGTACAGGTAAAGTTCCAAGATCCTTTGGCGGTTAAATTGAGATTGTTGGGATACTGACACTACTTTATATGATTTGTATATTTTCCAATTTTATACAAGTGTTAATGATCCTTCCGCCCCCCCTTAACATGTCTTGCCACTAGATTATGATTTAGCTGAATTCCTGCAGGCTCAGAGAAGCTACTAGCATGACTGCAGCAAATGCATACAGTGAGCACAGTATAAAACACAGATATGGCTGCTTAATGTAGGACATGTTCACCCTTGTTTTTTAACGACCATTTAAAACACACTCCTTCTGGAAGGGCATCTAAAGAAAGTATAACCACCTAAGTACACTGCAAAAGATAATCATACCTGGGAAGTATCTTTCTGGAACTTTGGAAATGTAAAAGAGAAAAGCTACAGCAGCAATCAAGTACATCGCAATTACTCGAGGAGCAAACTCCTGCAAAAGAAAAATGAAGCTTTGCTTAGTATTAGAACATGAACATCTACCTCATAACCTTTGTCTAGCAAGTGCACTGTATACTTTGCAAGGACAAAGCTTTAATCTCATTATTTTATTTACATGAATGTTGAACAGACTTCAAATCTGTTAGAAGTATCAAAACCTGAGACCGAAGAGGTTAAAGCTTAGCCCCATCTTTGTGCTTGAAACCAACCCCACCTCCATTTTCTCTGGGCAAAGGTGAAAGTCCACAATAGGAGATGCGTTGTTTTTTTTTTTTTTTTTTTTTTAATACATTCACACTGTGCCTAAGAACAGATTTCCTTAGACCGGTCCCCAAAACTCTACACTGAAGCATTTCCATTAGTAAGAATGCATTTAAAACGCCTGACTAATGAAAAAAGTTGGATCAATCAATGCCTTGTAAGTTCCTTTTGGAGCTACGGACCTAGTAAAAGGTAGTGGGAGGGAAAAGGTTACTAAATCAGCTTGGAATCTTTGACCATGTGAAGCATAACTTACCACACATGATCTCACGAGGCTTCTAAACACCAGATGGGAAAAGGGATGAAACTGTTCAGTGGAAAGCAACCTATACATTAGTTTGGTTTTTTTAAGTCCCCATTACCACAGTATCTTGCTGCCAAAAACAAAGCTTTCTATTTTTAGATGTACAGGAACAAGATCAGTAACATGGACTTGTGCACAGAAGTACTTTGAATACCCAGGCAATACTACTTACTGCTAGTGAGTGTATAGAAAAAATACAGTTTTTAAAATTTTTTTGAAGTACAGCCTATTCTAAAGTCCATTACGGTGCCAGTATAAGAACCTGCACAGATTAGCATCATGGTAGGTTCTCATCTGTGTCTAGCTCATTATATAACTACTACAACTCCTATTTTACCATAAGACTGGTATATATTTCCCTCTTTCACCCTGCCATGCTCCTTGCTTTTCAGGATTAGGTAACCTTTACAACAGATTACTTTCCTAGCTGGTGTATAACTTAACATTAGTAACTTCATAAAATATGAATAATCGGTGGGTCACTTAAAAGGCAAAGTTACGTGTGTGTGTGTGTGTGTGTATATATATATATATATATGGCTCATTTCTGGCTTTGACACAAACTCCAAGTAAGGGGCTCTGCCCCAGAAGAAGACTAGAGTTAGAATCTGGCCCCTACCTCCCCCACTTTATTTCAGGGGGGGCGAAGGCAATAGAGAATCTGCACCAGTGCTCCCTGACGCAGACTACTACTTTCCACTACACTGATCTGACTGCACACTGCACCCGTCTGGAGGCAGGCAATACACTGACCCCACACGGGTTGTTGTGTCCCAGAGGTGTGTATCTAGGGTCACAGTAGCTCCCTTTTTTTTTTTCCTCTCCTCTCCTCCCCCGCCCTTTCTCACAAGGCAGGTTTAAATAGTATGTTGTAAACCAGATTTAATTGCTGCATCTTGTTTTTAGTTTCCCATCCTGAGTTTAATATTTGAAGCTCTGCATTAGGTAAATCCAATTAAAAGCTATTCATTTTTTAACCACTCTTATATTCCAAAAGTGGGGAGACAGCCAGAAAAGCAGAGGAACCGGGTCTGCTTCTCAGCTTACCTGCACAATAGATGCACCAACTCCTCCATTGAGCCAAACCCAGTGGATAGTAGGAATGACTCCATATCCGGAGACAGAGCAAAAGATGACAGAACGCAGTCTGTGCCACTGTTGAGTGAGGTAGCTGGGATGAATCTGAGCAAAGAATACTGCAAGGATCATAGCAAGCACAGTGATCAAGTATACCTGACGCCAGTACTGTGGAAAAGGAGAAAACAAAATACATGGTTTTTTTTTCTTTGGGTAGGTGTGAAGATAATTAATACCCTTGGCAGAACATGTACAAAATTAATTAGAAATCAAATTCAGAGAAGGCTAACCAGTTTTTTGTCCACGCACTTTTCACCATATACAAAATTGCATAAGCTACTGTGTTCCCTAAAGAGTTTTAAGTTTGCTCCTGCACTAGTTTGACAGGTTGGAATTGGTTCTACTGCTGAATTCAGATACTTTACATGTATTCTTTATTACCAATGGATAAAACATAAGGTTTTGATGGGAAACTACTTTCCCCTTCCCTACACACATACAAACGGATGGGGAAGAGAAGGCAGGTTGTGGACCATCCTAATCACCCCCATTTCTGAAAAGGCCCTTGGGGATGCAGTAATTTCCCCTAAACTCTTGCCTGTGTAAAACTAATACCTGTTTATATAAACTAGAAAGCCCTGCAACCACTCTTCTCCTAACTTCTCAACTATCCCCTTTCTTTTCTCTTATCTAATACCATCTCCTGTTTTCCCCATCCTTAAGTTCTTCCAGCCTTCTAGATCCTTGTCTGTTCCAAACCATTGGGTCTTTTTGACAAAGTGATTTTTGGCGTAACCTGATGAGCTGCAAAAAAACAGTGCCTTCAAGGGACAGCTGAATTCCAGGATGCCTTCCAAAAACCCAAATTTATTTCCAGTAAGAACCAGCAATTTGTGGCAGATAGGAAACCAACCTTGTTTTTGCCAAATGTAAGCTAGTCAACAAGTGTAAACAACATAGATCAGCTGGCAGGCCAGTAATGTTGAATTATTTTTGATTGTGTGCTCACTTCTGAGCCAACTTGCTGTGTTCAACAATTCTGGATGCAATAAAATCCAGGGTTTAAGGATCTTTCGTAACACATCAGTGATCAAAATCCAATTAATCACTTTTCATGGGAAAGGTATACTAATATTTGAAAGGACTCCAGTTCCCATCACTACTCAGTTAATTCTGCACCTCTGGCAGGTTGTGCAACTAACTTCTTACATGGGGTGTGAGAAATCAGCCGGGTGAGGCCATGCAGGTCAGATATGAAGTGTTCACTTTATTGCATAAAAAGCACATTAAAACTTACATTATTACAGTAAAATGCATAAAACACTCCTGATACGTAGCAGCCCAGGATCCCAATGGAAATTCCTGCATAATCTAATGCCATCCATCGACGGCTAGTCTTCTCTGAGCGATGGCAGCAGAAAAGATGATATCCTACCGAGCAAAGCATACAGACCTGTACAAATGTTCAAACAAATCCACGTTAATTTCTTCCAGGCCTAGTTTATGGCAACATGAAATTAAAGCAAAAAAATGCACTGGGCTTAGTCTATGAAGCTGTCAAGTCTAGAATTAACCTTCTGATGCTGTTATATATTTCACACTGCTACCGGGTGTCAGGAAATCATGCTTCCTACCAATGCTGAAATAGCTAGCTGACCAAACCAAGCTACTTAGAGAAAGGTCAACTGCAGTTAAGGGGAAAAATCCTACCCAGCCTGGGTAGGCACAAAAGGCTTGATTGGCAGTGCAACCAATGAGATTTTGCTGAGGAGGGGGAGCAGGAAGATATGCAGGGCAAGTCTGTATACAGGAGTGCATGGCTCTGCAGCAGCTGCTTATATTTCAGTGCGGAGAGGTGGTCTGGATGTGCACCTAGTGTATCCACTGGCCAAACCACCACATGTAGGGATGAGGAGGGAAAAAAGTGGGAAGCTTCTGGGGTATCCAGCTCTAATGCCATTCTACAAATTGAAGAGAGAGGATTCCATCACCCCAGACTTATTCAATGTATAGTCCACTTATGCTGGGACCAGTATTTGTCCCTTCCTTATTTATTCTCTCTCAAAGAATTTTTTTGAGAAAAAGAGAGTGTGACAGTACTTCCTAAGTGGTCTTCAACAACCATGGTTTGAAAAATTTACCAGTCACCTACTACATAGAGATGTCTACAAGGAGGGAGTCACTAATTGGGTAAATGGACAGAACCCTTCCTAGTCACCCAGTTCAAACCATAGCTGATGGGAAGAGCAAGAAAGTGCTGGTCTTCCTCTCCACTCCTTGCCCATGGGGGAGCCCGTATTTCATAAGGACTTTGGCAAGTAGCTGATTGTTACATTTGAAGCTGCTGGGAAGGAAAGGGTGGGAGTGTCTCTCTCTGACACACCTCAGTCCACACACCTTTCCTTTGGGCTGGTGAGGAAAAATATTTCTTCCATTCCTAGGAGGATGGAGTCTGTGCCTTTGCCCATCTGATAGAGCAGGGTGAAATTAACTAGAATCTGACAGGTTTCACTGCCGCTGATTTCACTACTAGGATGGTATTTGCCAAACTAGATCTGCATGTATCATCGATAGTCTATGTGGCCCTTATGTGTAACCTGCAGCATGAAACATTGAGAACTATGCAGTTAAGGATCAGAGATCCATGGAAGGATCTCTCTCAGTGCAATAACTGTTCAAAATTTTAATTTGCCAAAACACTTTGTAATGGAAACAGTAAAAAGAACAAAGTTCCTGTATACTTCACTGTTACTACAGCAACTGGACAGGTGCTTCCTCTTTCCCACATATTAGCAGTTACCCATCAGTGCAAAGAGTTCATATTAAATTCTTCAAACTTGAACACCCCATCAGAAGGCCAAAGGCTCAAACAGATTCCAACTTATGTCTTCTGCTCCTAGCACTGTACCCAAGCATTGTGGGGGTTCCAAGGGTATGTAATGTTCCATATCATACATGCTTCAAAGCAGGATGTATAAATTTAAGGTCGGAAAGACAGTTCTGAGTTTCAACCTTGAATTACCAGCACACATGCAAAAATTATTCAACATCTATAAATTTTTTACTCTAACATGACAACTTTTATTTTAACAAAAATATCATAGGTTAATCTCTGTGGCACACTGAATTTAGACATCCAGCTTATACACATCAGCCTCCAACTACATGTTTGATTCAATTCAGCAAATTACACTCTTCCAATTTTTTTTTAATTGCCAAAGTCATCACATTTTAATCCTAATTAAACCTCCACACAAGAGAATAATGGATAGGTGGTATTTGAATTTTAACCAACAAGAGGCTCCTTATGAGCCAAAATGTACAAGTTACAATTACAGTATTTTTGTCAACATATGCTGTATGCAGGTGATGGTACAATTTGATGTATCTACTAAGAATCAGTTTTCTGAGTATGGATAATTATTTCTCAGTTAAAAATTAAAAACAGGTTAAAGTCTGAAAGCTATTATCTCCTTGATGAGCGCAGATTGTTGTGTTGACAAATTCTTCCCTCCCTCAAGGAATCTTCTATATTCCTTATGTTCCTCTCTTTTAAAAGCTATCAAAGAATGGGATCCAAGCAAGGCCCATCAACATAGCTTATATATAATCAGGAGGGGCCACTATTGAGAAACCTGGAGTATAAAGCACTGGAATGCTATATTAACAATTCCCACTGGACTGGGAAGCAATGAACTAGGAAACATTCTATTGGCCATTAGCCAATGACAGTCACAAAACAATCCAAACAAGTGAAAATGTAATTACTTAGGAGCCTGAATCCAACAGGAGTTGAAGACACTTAACACTTTTCAGAAGATGTTCATTGAAAGGGTGCCCCCCACCCCTTATTACTGCTTTAATCTGCCAGCATGTTAGCTGCCCTGCATGTTAAACCAAGGCTGAAAGATCTTCCAGTGTACTTGTAAATGCCACTGAACAATAGATGTGGCAAAGTACTTGCCTTGCCAACTACTGTGCTAAATATTCCCTCTAGCTGTGTTCAACCATCTATGCTTCATACTACATCTGGCTATTTAGCTGAAAAATAATTGGACAACTATACTTCTTAGTCAAACAACCACATTTGAAATCCAGATTTTTCCCTAACCTGGTTGAAATCAAGTTCTGGTTTGCCACACTGTATAACCACGTACTACCACTAAACCTCTGTGTGGATATATTTTGAAGTATAGGTGATAAAACTGCTGAAGGTTTAAGACAGGCTTTTTAGAGACTAATTTTCTACCCCAAACCCTGATGTACTGATAGTTCACCTGTTCTTCCAAAAGCACAACTACATATTTTAAATTTCCCTTTCTGTTCACAGAGCTTTCTTTGCTACTTCAGTCAAGTCTCAAGATTGAACTAAACAATTATTATCCTGAAAATGACGAAAAATGACAGTGACAAATATTTTTAGGTTTCAGAGTAGCAGCCGTGTTAGTCTGTAACATAAGCTGTAGCTCACGAAAGCTTATGCTCTAATAAATTTGTTAGTCTCTAAGGTGCCACAGGTACTCCTTTTCTTTTTAAGTATTTTTTAAAAACTCCAGTATATGTTTCAAAACTAGTTCATGAAAGGACTTACTTGAAAGCAGAAGAGGCAAATAGAACAGATAACAAAGTCTTCTCTAGAGGCACTCGCTGAAGGTAATACAGAAGTCATGTCATATATGCCCAAAGTGAAGAAAAGGAAAAAGCCCAGTAAGTGACTCCAGATGTTTACTGTCTCATTGGATAAAATGAACAGACTAAAAGAAAAAAGATACAATAGCAGATATTCAGAAAGTGGTGCGTGGAACTGATAATCATCATTTTAGCAAACGTTCAAACGTTTAACAAAAGCACAAATCTTCCTTTTAACATCCCAATCAACTTATGTTACCTTTTTAAACACAGCCTAGAAGGGAGATAAGCCCTGTAGCCATCTGTAATATAAGGATTGTCCTTAAGGAACACAGGAATCTGCTCATAGGTATACAAGCGGATTCCCCGAGGTACCAGAACAGGCCAGTACTGGTAGCTTCCTAGCTCGATGTAATGGGCACTCTTCAAAAGCTTCTGATGCATGGTGGTAGTATCACAGTCAACAGCTAAGGCAAGACTGAACAGAATATCTAATTATGCTCCAGGCATCTGATCTCTGTTATAATATGCCTGAAAAACAAAACAACATTTGCTGGATCACTTATTACAGCTTATGTCACAGGTAGAAACAAGTTTGGCCACCACAAAATTTGGCAGCTACAGTGATGCCTTTCTGTAGTCAGGAATTGCCCCTTTCCGAGCAGTTCTCCTCCCTCTGTTATGGTCGGCTAATTGCCAGGCACAATTTTCTCACCGACTACCTTTACAAAATGAGTGGGCAGAGGGCCCAGAGTCACTCCTCTAACTACCCTGTCTGCTCAGTGCTCTGTCGTGGTCAAGTGTCCGTCTGCCCCCAGGGCGCAGGGGAAGCACAAGGCGCAGGGGGGCAATAACCCTCCAGCTGAGAAGGAACCAAATCCCAGCCACGCGCTGGCCACGATTCAGCCCGAGGCTGCTCCCTCAGAGGTGGGCACGGGGAGCTGGCGCCCTGGGTCGGTCCTGGCCCCGGTGACATTAGCGCAGGGCCTACGGCGGGGGCACGATCCCCCCTCGCGCCTGCCCTAGCCGGTGCCGCGGCGCTGTTCAGCCCAGCCAGGCCCCCCACCCCGGAAGCGGCTGCCCGGCCGGTGGGGCGCCCTTTGAGCGGGGCCGGGCAGCCAGGCCCGGCGAGACGAATGGGACCCTCCCCCCGATTTCACTCTGTTTTACCCAGACGCTAGAGAGGTTTGGGTCCCCCTGAGCGCGGGGCCCCGGTACAGCCGGGCCGGGCCCGCCCGTGCCTCCCCCTCCTCAGCCCTGGGAGCGGGGTCCCCGCTCCAAACTCCCCCCCCCCGCCCAGCCTAGCAGAGCCCGAGGGGCCGGGAGAACCGCCGCCGCTCACCGGCCGGGGCCGGGCCCCCCCACCAGCACATCCCGCAGCAGGAGGGCGGCGGCGCGGCGGCTCCCTCGCTGACAGGGAGGAACCGGGCGCTTCCTCGCCGGCCGGCTCCAGCCCCGCGCGCGGATGTCGCACTCACTGCGCGACGCGCCCCAAGGCGCAGGCCTCCACGTGCGTGCGCGGCGCCCCTCTCCGCACGGCTGGGGCCCGACCTCCGCGGCAGAGGGCAGGGGCGCGAGCTTGTGACGTCTCCAGCTCAACCGACGCATGTGCGCGCGGGCGCAGCCGGGGGACCGAAGGCGGCGGTTCGGGCCGCGCGCGGGGCTCGACGGGGAGACACTGCCGCAGCCCCCGCCCCCACCTGCTCTAGCGTGCCTGCAGGGGGCGCTGTGTGGGCGGGGAGAGGCCCCCCCAGCCGCCCCTACTAGCTGTCCCTCCGGCTGCCCTGGGGCAGCTGATCTCCAGGGCACAGTTGCTAGGGTGACCAGATATCCCGATTTTATAGGGACAGTCTCGATATTTGGGGTCTTTGTCTTATATCGGCGCCTGTCACCTCCCACCCTTGTCCTGATTGTTCACCCTTTGCTGCCTGGGCCCGTACAGGTGCCAGCCCTCACAATGAGCCAAAAGCCAAGCTAGCCCCATTTCAAACCAAACAAGCCGATCCTGAGGAACCCCAACACGCTAGGTGACTCAATCACCCCCCCGCACCCCGCCGGTGAGCAGGCTGGGACTGTGGTGGACCTGCTGCGCACCCCTGACTCTCTCCCCCTGCTTGCCCCCCCCCCCCAAGCTGGGAGCCGATCCAAAAAAAAAGAAGCAACGAGCTCCAAGCCAAAAACTAGCCCAAAAGCAACTCGCAAGCCACTTAAGCCAAAAACAAGCCCAATTTCTGCATTTTTTTGGTGTGGGTTTGGCATGTCTGCTCTAGGAGCCGCTGCGGAACGGGGTAGCTGGGAGGAGGGCTAGGTCAGTGGTTTGAGTATTGGCCTGCTAAACCCAGGGTTGTGAATTCAATCCTTGAGGGGGCCATTTAGGGATCTGGGGCAAAAATTGGGGATTGGTCCTGCTTTGAGCAGGGGGTTGGACTAGATGACCTCCTGAGATCCCTTCCAACCCCGATATTCTATGATTCTATGAACAGGGTGCCTGGGAGAGCTGTGGGGTGGGTTCTGGGGGAGGTGCTTGGGGGGCAGGGATGGGGGAGTCTAGTGCAGCAGCTGAGAACATGGGGGAAGCCTGGGGTCAATATGCTCCTGCTGTCTCTTGCCTCCTGTGCTCCTTTGTGTCAAGCATCCAGCAAGAGGCACCGTGGAAAGGGAAGCAGAGAGTCTGCCTGCTCTGTGGGTAGGTGTCCAAGGGGAAGAGCAGCTATAGGCAACCCCTGCAGTTATGCTAGATGTGTGAAAAATCCAGCCAGGGTGCAGGGAGGTGTAACAGGAAACTGTGACATAATCATGAGTTTACATATTTAGTACTGGTACACAACTGTAGCTGTCTTCAAAACTTGCTGATGACCTTTGAACGTTTTCATTTGGGTAAGAATTTCTGCTCATGTCAGTGGCAAAATTGTGGGCTTCAAACCTGCCAATATGAAGGTTTTTCTGGGTCAGGTGCTATATTTAAGATTTGGTACTTAATTTTTTAGGACCATATTGAATCCTCTGATTCAGTTAATACTCGTGTAAGATAAAGGAACTCACGGGATCTTGGCCTAGGAAGCAAGTCTCCTCCCTGTCCCCAAATTCTCTAAGGGGCATGGGTTGGAGGTTTTTGGTTTGCGCTGTCTGGCATGATAGCCTTCATAACGTCATGTTTCTTACAGGAAGCTACAATTATCCGGTGTTTGGCAGCCTTGTTCTGTCTAGTGTTGACAGTCCTCTTTTGTGGTGTATGAGAGTGGTTAATTTTAGTTTCTTGGGTTTACAAACTCCCCGTGTAAAGTTCAAACAGTGTTATGGATTTGATTCTCTAGCACATTTAAAAACAAATAGTTATTAAAAAAACAAAAACAAGATTACCTGACTCCTCCATTAAAACTACTGCAATACTTTCTCTTACCAAGCATGATGCATCACTTGTTATGACTTAGTAGCCTGCCAAAGAATGTATTCTGTATTCATTTGGTAAACTATCACTAGCTGCACATAATCCAATATTGGTTTCTCTTGCATGATTAGTGTGTATAGGTTCATAGTCATTTAGGACCCTTTCGTACTCCCATTGTTGTGAATGGGAGTTTTGCCATTGATTTCAGCTGACTAGGATTGGGCTCTAATAGGGGATAGTGTACCAGCCCTCACAGTGACTTGTCGCCTCTTCCTTTGCCTCCTTTCACCCCTCAGCACCGTTCCCTGTGCAGTTGCATTCAGCTCTCCTTGCACGTTTCTGTTGACTACCTTAGTTCAGTGGGAAGAAGCCCCAGGCAAATGTCTATTCGAGCTCCAAAAGGGAAAGCTTAGCAGGTTTGGCAGCTTCAAAAGGTGCATCAGTTGGGGAATTACAGTCAAAGCTCTGCTGTCCATTTCACGTCTTCAGTAAGTTTCCCCCTTTCCATTCTTCCAGCAGGAATCAGTGTCATGGGGTGGCCATGGAAAGGTGGTGGAGTGGTGGTTGTGATACAAGGGAAAACGGGACAGTGAGCAAAGAATATTTGTCATGCATATAGTGGAGAAGGAAGAAGCCAATGAAGGCAGAGGTTTGCAGGCACAGGGAAAAGATTGTGCATATAGAGGGAGAGACCTATTGGTAACGATGTGGAGAGATTATAATGCCAATATTCAGATGTAGGCCTCAGTCCTTCAAACGTGCGTAACTTCACTTACATCAGTAGTTCCGCTGAAGTCAGTGGGACTACTCACGTAAGTAAAGTTACATGTGTCTACTTGTTTGAGGGATCAGCCTCTTTCTGTTCACCCTGTCTCAATTTTTATTAGTAACAATATAGTCTGTTGATCAGGAATACATGCTTTAAACGCTTTATGCAAGAATAACAATGGCATAGTGAATTTTTATGATGAATACGGTAAATTAATTAAAATTTTCACAATATGTTTCAAAAAGAAATTTGCTAGACCAGAGCCATTCTTGGTGAGTGAAATTCAACTCTATGCAAGGGACCAGTACAAGGCCAATGCACTACTGAAGTCCTCAAGATCGGATTTATGTAGCGCGTAGTCCTCATGTGAATCCTCTGCACAGGGGTGACTCTTCCAATACATAAAAAGAGGTATATTTTCACTTTTCAGATATATGAAAGTAGAAGTAGTTGCCTTTTTTTGTCAAAATGAGGTGAGTTTCTTTAAATAGCCATTGAAAAAATGCTTATTTTAAAAATTACATTAGTCATTCCCTTCAATCTATACAGAACATTTACTGTAGACGCCAGCCTGTGGTGTTATTTAGTTGAGAAAATATTTTATTTAACAGAGAAAAAGGTTTACCCACGCTCTTGCAAACACTCAAACATGTAAGTGCTTTAGCAGTTTTACAAACATGAATCGTAAGATTTCAATACAGACCAAGTTGCAGTGGGCACTAAACTGCCAGTCTTTCCAAACTATGGGCCTGATGCAGCGAGGAGTTGAGTGCCTTCAGTTCCCATTGAAGTCACTGAGAGTTGATGATGTAAAGTACTTAATAGGAGGTGTGACTCAGTACGTTGCAGAACGAAGCCCTTCATACTTGCGCTGCCTGTATTGGTTAAATAGAGTGAATATTGAAAATGTTTTGCAGTGTTAGTATTTCCTTTGCTCCAGTGTACACTGTATTAAGTGAACAATGACCAAGGCAAAAATCTTGCAATAAATAGAAATCTTCTAAAGCAGCGGTGTCCAATACGTTCGCCACTAGCCACACGTGGCTAATAGACTATTGAATTGTGGCTAATGCATGTGGCTTTTTTATAATGTGGCTAATAAGAAAAATTCAAAACCACAAGTGTGGCTAGCAGTGTGGCTAGCATTGAATTTCTATTGGACACCGCTGTTCTAAAGGATCATTTTGCCTCGTTTTTCAAAAGGATCATGGGTCAGATTGTGAGCTGCTGTAAATCAGCGTAGCTCCACCAATTTCAAAAGAGCTATGCAGACTTAATCCCTCTGAGGATCTGGTCCCATAATCATAACTTTAAAATTAAGATAATGGACAATAATTCTTCCCCATAACATGCTTTGCTGTTTTCTTACAGTTTCCTTGTCTCCTTTTGATCTTTCTGAGCAAATATGTGAAAAATACTTCACCAAAACGTCTTTGCAAGTTTTAAAGATTTTCCCATGGCAGAGAAATTTGCGCTGTGAAATAAAAGACTCAGGATTCTGGCTACTTGAAATCTAATGACAGCAAGGAGCCAGATGCTGTAGCCTTATAAATTACAAAGGTATTATATAGCCAGCTGCACTATATAACCCCCAAATTTTATACTTTTCCATATTATAATGTTTGGTTCCACTAGTTAATCAGCTCCAGCCACACAACGACTCTCATATGTTTCCAGTGATCAATCATGCACTAAATGTTTTAGGTGAATGTTCTGAAAGTGCCTCATGTTCCTCCTGCTTCTAGTTCTTCATGTCACCATAAACAGCAGTTGTTTCAACAGGTTATGATTCTTTAGCTACCAACTGTTCTGGATCCATATTTTCTTTAGTGTGTCTTAGGACCCTAATAAGCAATACACCCATAAGACCTGGTCATAGGGACCCCAATTCAGCAAAAACCTTAAGCTATGTTTAACTTTAACTTTAAGCACCTGAGTAATCCCATCTTTATAAGCAAGGCACTTAAGCATTAACTTAAGTTCCAATAAAGTCAGTTAGCTTAGTGGCAATTAAAGCTAAGCATGTGCTTAAGTGTTTGCTGCTCTTCTTCTCTGCTTCTTTCCCCTTTCCACTTGGCTTCCTTGTCCTCTGGCCACTGATAGATCCCTACTTCACCAGCTGTTGCTCAGCTGGGAGCAGAAATGTTTTAGAAAAAGTCAAGGCCAGTAACCTGATGATGTGAGTTGAGAAAAAAGTGGTCACTCTATAGATACTCCTGTATTTTATTCCAGTATTATTCATCTCTTGCCATTTTCACTCACTCTACATAGTAAAGTTATGGAGTCCTTTTGTTTAACTCTGTAAATGTGCTTTACCTTCCAAAAACCATGTTTTTCCTCTTCTTTGATTGGCATCTGAGTTGTCTGTTTCTTAGGCTTTGTTCTTGATCTTAGGTTCAGTCTGCTGGTTTTCTCACATTTAATGCTGTGCAGCACGTATGTCCCTTTGGAAACAGGAATTATGAGGTTAGTTTCAAAGATTTTTCGAAGAGGATGCACACAGGCTCCAGTCCTGAAAGTGGATTTACACAGGCAGACTCTTGCAGATCTGACTGTAGAGTCAAGAGCGTTATAGTACTAACCAGTCACATTTAGGATGGAAAACAAATCTCTTCAGTAGCCATTGTGCCCACTTGGTACCTGGGAGTAGCCAGGTGATGAAATTACTTGTGGAAGTAGGTTGCTGTTCAGAGCTAAGCCACTTGGGGTTCAATTTACAGCCAGCCCAGCATGGTGTACACAAATTGGTACGGCACAAGATGTTTTGCACAAAGATATTGGAATTTCCCAGACACAAAGTATTAAGAAGTCATAAAGGACATGGCTCAATTCATCATAGGATGATGAGAAGGAACATAACTCTCATCCTTGTTAGGCATTTCAAGTCTTTATCTGAAGCATGGGCCACTTCCTTTTTTTTTTTTTTTTTTTTTGGTTCACATCGGCTTTGCCAAGAAGAGGAAGTGGACAAGCAGAAGATGTATAAAAATGTGTTGTTCACACCTTGCTCCCTGAAGCCAAACCATCTGGTCAAAGGGACTGCAATCACCTGGTCAGGGAGAGTGCCCTCTACTAGGTAACAAATAGTCATGTAGCTGACAAGCACCCTATTAAAACTCCATCTTTTAAATTTCTGGTTAGGAAGACTGCTGCAAAATCTGGAACGTGAAGAAGAATACAGCTACCATGTCACCTTTAGTTAGTCACCTGAATTAACTCTTATCTCAAAATATTCATTGCAACTGTGAAGTTGAGCTGGAGAGCCCACCTTCATGTCAGTTCTAACTGATAGGAGAAAGATGACTTGTGTACATGTGTTGTTATCCAAGTGACAACTTGGTTATGTTAAGCTAAATGTTTCTCAGAAAGTACTTACCCCTGAATGACTAAAATGTGTGATGTGTACTTGCATTTCACTAACAAATTTAGTCTTAGGTGTCTAGAAACTACACCTAATCAGCAAAAACAATGAGGAGTCTTTGTGGCACCTTAGAGATTAACAAGTCTATTGGGGCATAAGCTTTTGTGGGCTAAAACCCACTTCATCAGATGCATGGAGTGAAAAATACAGAGGCAGGTATAAATACCCAGCACATGAAAAGATGGGAGTTGCCTTACCAACTGGGGAGGGGAGGATCAGTGCTAACGAGTCAATTCAATTAAAGTGGAAGTGGGCTATTCTCAACAGTTGACAAAAAGGGGTGAATACCAAGGGAGGAAAAATCACTTTTGTAGTGCTAATAAGGCCAATGTAATCAAGGTGGCCCATTTCAAACAGTTGACAAGAAAGTGTGAGTATCAGTAAGGGGAAATTAGTTTTTGTAGTGACCCAGCCACTCCCAGTCTTTATTCAGGCCTAATTTGATGGTGTCCAGTTTGCAGATTTCAGAGTAGCAGCTTTGCTAGTCTGTATTCGCAGAAAGAAAAGGAGTACTTGTGGCACCTTAGAGACCAACAAATTTATTTGAGCATAAGCTTTCGTGAGCTACAGCTCACTTTCTGCAGTTTCTCGTTGGAGTCTGTTTTTGATGTTTTTTTGTTGAAGAATTGCCACTTTTAAGTCTGTTATTGAGTGTCCAGGGAGACTGAAGTGTTCTCCTGGTTTTTGAATGTTATAATTCTTGATGTCTGGTTTGTGTCCATTTATTCTTTTGCATAGAGACTGTCTGGTTTGGCCAATGTACATGGCAGAGGGGCATTGCTAGCACATGATGGCATATATCACATTGGTAGACACTGAATCAGTAATTCAGTTGAGGGTGCTGAGGCTGAAGAAACTCATTACACTAACTTAGAACTATGTAAGTTACCAAAAGAAGCCCTCAGTGTTTCAAAGGGCTTGGCTACATTTGCAAGTTAGAGTGCATTAAAGCAGCCCTGGGCGCCCTAATTTCTGAGGTGTCCACACTGACAAGGCACATAATGCGCCTGGACTCTGCAGCTGGAGCGCTCCTGGTAATCCACCTCCACGAGAAGCATAAAGCTTGCTGCGCCTTGGCTGAAACGCCCGGGTGTCAGTGTGAACGAGGTGTTGCATTACTGTGCTGTGATTGGCCTCCAGAAACATCCCTTAATCCCCTGAAGTCAAGTAGCCACTCTTCTCATTTGTTTTGAAATCGGCTGCAGGCACGCGGATATCCCCTTCCAAAGCTCCGTTTCTGACAGCCGGCATGCTTATCTGCCCCGGGACAAAGCAAACCATTAGTATGGAATGCTGCTGTTGTGAGTGTGGGGGGCGAAGAGGGGGTCTGCCGCTGTCTGAAATTACAAGACAGCATGCTGACACGCTCTCAGCTCCCCAAAGCACACTGTCTCTCCCCCCACATACACACAACAACTCCCTGTCACACTCCACGCCCCCCCCATTTGAAAAGCACGTTGCAGCCACTTGCACACTAAGAAAGCTACCATAATACACTGCTCTTTGTGACGTTGCAAGAGCTGCTAATGTGGCCACACCAGTGCGCTTGCAGCTGACAGTGTAAACACAAGGCAGCGGTCTCCGAAGGCTGGTTTAGCTCCCAGCGCTCTACATCTGCAGATGTAGCCATGCCCAAAGAAAGCAGCCTAAAATTCACACTGATTTTGTGATCAAGAGAATTAGCAGCTTCTTAGACGAGAAAAGGAAGAAACTTTGAATTGGCTTGTAAGCTAAAGATTTTACCACTATTTAAATCTTTGGTCAAAGTAGCATAACAGTCACTGATGAAATTCCAGAGAAATTAGAATACCTTCAAAATAATTACCTGCATATTTTGTTTTGGGTTTTAATGTGTGTTCGTCAGTGACAAAGGTTTGCTGTATCACCTGGGCAAGATAACTTTGAAATGAATTGACATTCCTTGATAATTAAGTTAACTTGTCTGAATTCTTCTGTCAAATTGTTTGGTTAAACTCCCACGTGCAGTCCCATAATTCTATTGGCAGATAAGATTGATTTGTTGTAAGGGATTTAAGGAACAATAGCTCCATTTTGATACCAAAATCACTTCCCTGGACTATTACGGAACTAGGGAAGTTTGGCTTTGTAACAGAATTGTGATAAGACCTTGAATGAATTGAACTGATTTATTGTCTCTTCAGTTATAACTTCCCATGTGCAGTTTTTGTATTCTAAACATCATCTCACAATTTTTATTTTGTTTTCTGTAATTTTTATCTGCTTTGTGCTATTTTGGCTAATAATACTCATACATTTATAATAATTCTCCAGTCGTAAGGAACAGAGCTACAGAACAGTGAGAAACTTAGTAGAGGGATCTGGTTAATTTAATCAGTGTATGTTTTATAACTTGTCTTTTGCACCCATTTTCTGTAGAAAAATGGATAAAGTAGTGAAGAAAGAGGAAACATGTCATTAAAATGTCCAGGAAAATTTTTGAATAAACAAAAAAATCGTTCACTTTTGAAATCTGTGGAATGAAAATGATTGACATTTTCATAATTCTTCCCCGACTTTTAATAATCTAATTATTAAAAGCATGATAATATTTTTCATTTTCTTTCTTTACATTGCATCTTATCGCAGCACAGTGTGGGAATGAGTTTTTAGCTGCATTCTGATTTTCTGGCCACAGAAGTTGTGAAACAGGAAGCTTTTTACAAGAGATAATAACTGAAGTCCAAGATAATTGTTTAATATTTGTTACCTGTGTAGCAAACTCAAGCGTATGAAGAGTGTACTCGAGGATACATATAATAGCTTCTTCTAAAATCTTCCTGCAGATGTCACTCTGTCACTGTAGAATCAGGCTTAACATTTTTCTTTAACAGTCAGATAAATGGCAAAACTCTTGTTAATTTTAATAGGTGCAGCGTGAGGCTCTTAGACAGTAAATTGTGTGTGTGCGAGGCAAGGGCTGTTGGATTGTTTTTATCCATTGATGGAATCTTCTTAGCATTAGTGGAGACTTCTGCTTTGCTTCAAGATTCACACAAGAGCCCTTCAGTGGACAGGAGTGAAGTCTGTATTCGGGCCATCTTTGTTTGTGAATAAAAAAACGGCAATTGGGTTGAAAATATCAGGGATCTTTCATTTTCTGGGTCTTAATGCTTACAGAAAAGAGCTGTCTTTCTGTCACGTTGTGTCAAAAATTCCTACTTCCGTTTGCCTGTATATAAATGCATGCAACTCTTTTCGGGGAATTAGTTCACGTTTATATACAGGGCTCATGTATGTGTGTATTGAATTGATGCTTGTGTATAGAATGTAAGTGATATACGAGTGTATACTTTGTTTATGATACATGTGTATTCTATATGTGTGTGTAATGTGGGTGGAAAGAACACATGCAAGTGTATTTGATTGTACAAAAATACATGCAGTGCAACCTTGACTATCTGAAACAAAGTTATCTGAAACTGGGTTATATCCTCCGACATCCGCTCTCTTGATTAGCCAGAATGTAATGTAGTTTAATATATGAAACTAGGATTTAGAGCCTTGCAAGAGGGGAGAGGCTTAAGGGTAGAAAAATAATAGGAATCCCTGGGAACATCGTATGTTTCACCCACTACTTTTAGATTCTGGTAACTTTGACAGCACGTATCCTGTCTCTGTTAATGTGTGAGTTTAACACAATCTTCTCCTATTAAGAAGGGCTCAGGATTTTAAGACCTTTACTTGGTGGGCATCACTTGCTTCCTCTGACATGTCTTTCTTTGACACGCTGAATCTCTTGGTTTTTGGCTTTCAGTTCAAGCTTCTGAATCTCGGCATCTGTCAGTGGTGCGATAAATTCTCTATGGTGATAAGAGGACAGCTGCTAATAGCAAGAGTAAGGAAGGAATTTTGGCTCTTTCCTATTGTGTGAGAGATTACAGTCAGGAAAAAGCACTACACACATGATAAAAAGGCACCTTTTCTGCACGGTTTACTATTTTCCTCCAACCTAGCAGCATCTTTTCTATCCATGCTAGGCTGCCAGATATGCACATAGCAGAATCCAACACTAAAAGGACTGGAATTTATTGACAAGGGTGGACTAGGTATGTGCTGTATGCAGAAATAAAGAAGTTGCATT
Source organism: Chelonia mydas (assembly GCF_015237465.2). Taxonomy (NCBI): domain Eukaryota; kingdom Metazoa; phylum Chordata; order Testudines; family Cheloniidae; genus Chelonia; species Chelonia mydas. The sequence goes on from NC_057852.1 coordinate 16,535,900, forward strand.
ATTCATGTTAAACATACGTTTTGAGAAAAGGACATCTGCTTAATAATAAAAAGAATCACATTTTGGAACCAAACAGTGAGCCTGCTCCCGCTCCCACCAAAAATCCCTGTGAATTAAAAATGGGAACAGAATCAGAACTGTTTTGTCTAAGTGTTTTCTGTGGTGTCTTGAATATTGGTAGTGTGGTTTTTCACGTTTAAAAACCTTTTGTATATAAAAACAACAGCTGGACATCGTAACACCATAGGAAGCATTTCTAGATAAAATGTTTTGACTGTAACGACCTAGTTCCTTCAGTTTAATGGCTCTATTTTAGTTATTTACAGTGAGGATGAAACTGTAGGGGTGGGGGATGACTCAGAACTTGGCTTTGGTTGATAGAATAATTTTGGTGCTGGGTACTCTCAAATTTTTCCGTTCCCTAATGTGCAAACCTGATCATTCTTGCAAAAAACAACCCCAAGTCTCTATTCACTAGGTCCAAAATTTAATAGCAAAGTGCTGTAGGGAGGATCTGTGTTACTATGATACCATAACTGTGTAAAACAACCTTGTTAAAAAAACACCCCTCCTATAGAGGACAAGTCAGGCTGGGATTTTCAATGGAGCCTCAGGGAAATGAGGGCAGGATTTTCAAAAGTATTTATAGATGCAGATAGGTAGGTTTCCATAGCACCCAAGCAGGTTAGGCACCTAACCTCATTCACTGCTTTTGAAAAATCCCACTAGGTGCCTCTGCATCTTTAGGTATCCCAATATTTTTGTGAATCTAGCTCTGGGTGCCTAATTCTTATTGACATTCAAGAGGAGTTGGGTGCCTAACTCCTTTAGGCTCCTGAAAATTCCACCCTATTTTTCATGTGCAGCATAGGCCCCTAACTCTGGTCTGCATGATTCTGATTTAAGCCCTGATTAGCTGGCATTTGTATTCATTTAATGCTGGCTTCTTCAAGCTTGACCTGTTTAATATCTGATATGTCCTTTATCAGAGGAGTGCATCCTGCACTTGAAGGGAGACGACCTGGATCATCCAACAGGTCTCGTTTCTTTAATTCCATTTGCTGTGTGTCTTTAGATGTGGAATACACTGACATGACTCCTCCAGGACCAAGCAATGATATACTGGAGACAATAGCCAAGAGGGAAAGCCCTGCAGTAGTTTGCAATAGTGAACTGAAACAGGTGTCACTTTAATGCAGCATGTCTAGCAGTTTTCAGGTGATGGAGGAAGGTTAATAGTACACAGAGAGAAATTTATCCCTTTCCCACACCTAAATTGTGTGCCTATTTAATGGACTCTCTTGCATCTTACCTTTCCGGAATTCCTAGATTTGAGAACCTCACAAATGCTAATCGATGTTGAATGATAGCTAATAATATATTCAGCAATTATTTACTGCCTCTTGTCCCAAAGGATTCTAGAGCCTGGAGTGCTCTTGAACTTTAGCAGTTCATCTAAGAGATTCTAGAGATGGGCCTGAACCCAAATGCCTCTGGATCTAATAACCCCAGACGGAAGATTCAAATCCAGATGTGGCTCTAGTTTTGAACTTTGTGGCTGGCCCTTATATAAAATGCTGAGCCAAAATTTAACCCCTCCCTTGACCTCTGAGGAAATCCTTATCCAGAACCTAACTTTATATATGGTCCCATGTTTAAGTCACCCTTATGCTTAGGCCATAGGGAACGTGTTTGCACTGCTGATGAATAACCATATATTATTTATTTGTGAATTACCCTGGAATTGTTTATTAATTTGTGAACACTTCTGATTTACTCTAAGATTTTTGTGTGAAATAATAATGATGGAGTCTTATGTTAAACTGTATTAGAAGTTCAAGATCAAAGGAACTATAGAGACAAGTATGTGTGCAGAAATTTTTCGTTTTGGTGTCTATGCATTTTAAATGAAGTTGGTCATTTGGACCAATTAATACATTTTATCTTGTGTTCTCCAATCTTGTGATCTATTGGGGGTGGGCATATGTAGAAGATGTTTTGCTTATTAATTTATTATTTATGTATTCTTTAAGTGCCCATAATGTGCTTGAGTGATTCAAAACACAAAATACAGGCTGGCGCTGCCTTGAAGAATTTGCAGATTAAGTAAGATATATGGTATAGTGCAAACAGAATGCACTGGGAAGCCCAGAGGAAGGAATCAAGATTGTTATTATTTATTGACTTGCTTCTTATTGACATTCCAGAAGCAATAGTACAAAAAAATTCAGTTGTGTCTTTTCCATTTCTAACATCTTTGATCTCGTACACAAGTGGTACAAATGAATTACTGCAGCTCAGAGCTAAGAGTAAACTCCGTAGAGCTGTGCTGCCATGGATTTTGGGTGGATAAGTGGAGTGAGGAGTAGATATTGTGGAATGATGGAAAGAGAGCAGAGCTCAACCCCCCACTGTCAGCTCTGCAGCCATAAGCCATAGAGAGCAATTTGATTTGAGTATATGGACATCCCTGGCAAGCCAAACTCTTTTCCTGGGTCAGCTGCACAAGGAGCTGAAGAGGCACAGATGCTTTCTCCTGAACAGCGCTGAAATTTTGAAGGGCAGCTGAATTTGCTAATGTTCTATGTTTTGATACAGAATGTGAGAAATGTTGATGAGCCATGAGGCAGAACAGCTTGCTTTGTTGCTGCTGTATTGACTCTGCCGGGCTGACAGTAGTTTAAAAAAAATTGTTTTTGTACATAAGCTGAGTAAATATATAGAACTTGGAAGACAGATAGGGAACAGCTATGCGCTGTAGCGTGGTCTCTTTCGTAGGGTAGGTTTTCTGCCCAGAATTGCACTTCCATTTTAAATCATTTTAAAATAATTATGGAAGGATGACATTTTGGGAACATTTGTCTTGTGTTAATATGGCTAATCTTATCCAAGTTTTGTCATGTGGCTATACGCTGGGATTACAGTGGGGTCAGATTTATTTTGTTGAACATTACACTGAGGTCCTTAATGGTGAAGTATTACCTAGTGGGTTTTTTTTGAGGAAAAAAGTACGTTCCTGGGAAATTATTCAGTAGATAGGCTAGATCAGGCTTTTGCAGCCAGAGGCTCACTTGAGGGACTGTGCTGTAGTGGGTACCACAAGAGATATTTTAGTGGACATAGGTAGAGTTGCTTCTGGGAAACTCATTTGCATCCTTTCTGTCACCATATTAACAGGTTCAGTATGTGTGCTCTCCATTGTGTGCTTGATCATCAGGATTCTAAGTTGTGGAGGTGCAGGGGGACAAAGCCATGGCCCCATCAACACCTCATTCCATTTTGGGTGGCTAATGCTGATAAACTGCTAGCTTGCGGCAATGCCTGCATTGCCATATGAGAATATATCTGGCCTTCTGCTCCTTCTATTCCAATGTGCCCTCCGTTTCTCTCGCTTGCTTTTAACATTTCCCTGCCTTCTCAAAGTTTCCAGTCCAGTTTCCTGATTTACAGAGTCCACAGGTCATCCATCTTCCCAGAGGTCATCCTAGCTTCAGTACCATTGAAAGCAATGGCAGAAAGTGGCCACCTTGACGAAGGGCATCCTCATTTTCATAGGCAAAGACTATAGGGAAATGGTGACCATCTTGATTTAGGGCAGCCTGTGGCTTCAGTCCCATACAAAGTAATGGGAGATGGTGCCCATTTGGTGGAAAAGAATATGAGATGCTTAAAACAAGATCAAAACCATGTACTGCAGGCATTCCCAGGACCCAGTTTGACAGGGGCTCCCTGCACAGCTGCAGCTCTGGAGCTGCTGAAGCAGGGCTGTAGTCATGAATGATCACAAACCATCATCATCTGATGGCTGTTGAGAATTCTAGTGAAAGGAGTCTCAGTTCATTTCCCACTAAGGAAGTGTCTTTATCACAAAAATCACCACCAGAGTTGACACCGCTGGTGGCAGTCTCAATAAAAAAGACCAAGGAATGAACTGGCCTAGAGACTGAACTACCTCTCTCTCATCCTTAGAGGTCGTGCCCTCCAGCTCAAGAGTTGAGGGATATTGGTGGGACAGCGTGGGCACTGCTGCTTCTGGTGCTGCACTTGCTTTGTGGCTTAATAGAGGATTTCAGGGCTGTCGTTCTGGCAAGTGTGATGAGAATTAAATTCATACAAACACAAGCTAAAGTTGGAAAATACAACATTCCACCAACGTCTCAATAGCGTTGTTGTCTTTTAACTCCATACCATGCTCTGGCCCCAGCACCTGAAAAACAAATCAAGCCTAATTACATTGTACACCAACCTAACAAACTTGGAAAGTCATTTTTATAAAAAGCTGTCCAAAGCCATTTTGCCAAGTATGTTTTAAAAACGCAGCCACCTGTTCAAACACAATATTTTCCCGTACAACAAAGGCAAGGTAGTAAAGACCATTCAGATCTGGAGTTTAGCACTCGGTGGCCTGATTTTCAGATGTGCGGAGCATCTGCGGCTCCTATTGACTTCTGTGGGATTTGTGGGCACTCAGCACTTCTGAAAACTTGGCCATTAGTGAGATGGCAAAGGCCACATGGTAAGTCATTGTCTGCTCTGGTATCAGAGCCCAGCAGTCCCTTTGCTATTAGCCCAGCTGTAGTTCACGAGACCACGTTGCCTCTCATGCTGTTGATATGCCCCCTTTAATCTTCATAGGCCAAGCTGGCTGTTCTGTAGATGAGTCAATTCAACACAACGCTGATCACTGTGGGAGGGAGCTTGTGTTGACCGTGGTAGCAAACGCAGCAACCCAGACAGCACCGCTGCTCACAAGTGTGAGCTGATCTGCGGTTTCCTACAAACCCATGGGACTTGTATCAGAGGGGTAACCGTGTTAGTCTGGATCTGTAAAAGCGGCAAAGAGTCCTGTGGCACCTTATAGACTAACAGACATATTGGAGCATAAGCTTTCATGGGTGAATACCCACTTCGTCGGATGCATGTAGTGGAAATTTCCAGAGGCAGGTATAAATATGCAGGCAAGAATCAGGCTGGGGATAATGAGGTTAGTTCAATCATGGAGGATGAGGCCCTCTTCTAGCAGTTGAGGTGTGAACATCAAGGGAGGAGAAACTGCTTTTGTAGTGGGCTAGCCATTCACAGTCTTTGCTTAATCCTAAACTGATGGTGTCAAATTTGCAAATGAACTGAAGCTCAGCAATTTCTCTTTGAAGTCTGGTTCTGAAGTTTTTTTGCTGCAGGATGGCTACCTTTAAATCTGCTATTGTGTGTCCAGGGAGGTTGAAGTGTTCTCCTACAGGTTTTTGTATATTGCCATTCCTAATATCTGATTTGTGTCCATTTATCCTTTTACGTAGGGACTGTCCAGTTTGGCCGATGTACATAGCAGAGGGGCATTGCTGGGACATGATGGCGTAGATTACATTGGTGGATGTGCAGGTGAATGAACCGGTGATGGTGTGGCTGATCTGGTTAGGTCCTGTGATGGTGTCGCTGGGGTAGATAAGTGGGCAGAGTTGGCATCGAGGTTTGTTGCATGGATTGGTTCCTGAGTTAGAGTTACTATGGTGCGGTGTGTAGTTGCTGGTGAGAATATGCTTCAGGTTCTCAGGTTGTCTGTGGGCGAGGACTGGCCTGCCTCCCAAGGCATGTGAAAGTGAGGGATTGTTGTCCAGGATGGGTTGTAGATCACTGATGATGCTTTGGAGAGGCTTTAGCTGAGGACTGTATGTGATGTCCAGTGGAGTTCTGTTGGTTTCTCTGGGACTTGTGAACATGAGTTTCATGAATCTCAAAGGCTACCCTGGGAGACTGTTGGGGGGACCGTGAATAAGCTGTGTTCTGTAGAAATGTTCTTTAGTGACAAATTTTGTGGAGTCATGGTGTTAAAGGTTGGAAGGGATCACCAGATAAATTAGTCTGACCTGTATAACACAGGCCACCAACACCACCCGGCCACTTCCACACCAAATCCAACAACCAGAATTAGACCAAAGTATCACAGCCCTTGAAAAACTAAACTAGTGTGTGCCATGGTCAAAGAATAGCAGGGAATGAGGTGCACCAGTGCCTGAGGCCCTGTCAATGGGCAGGAAGTTGATATAGTGACGTATCCCCAGACGATCCCAGCAAGTAATCTATACCTCAGCTTCCTGCAATAACTAGTTCACAATCTCAGAGATCATTTCACAATGAAAAGAGCTAGGAACTTGCATTTAAAGACAAAAGAAAATTCAGATTTTCCTTGACATTTCTAGTTCCCCAAAATGAAAGGGCAGGGGGAAGGGTGGGGGGAAGGGCAAGTGGACTGCAGCCTGGCCAGATCTTTAAATAGCAGCACTCTATCTTGAGTTCTTTCCCATGATGTGGTATTGCTTCATGTATGTTGCTTCCACTTGACTATGATTTGGTGCTGCTTTCAACAAGAGGCCTCTGAGTAGTCAGGAGCAACATCTTTAGGTGGGAGGATGCAATTCCTACAGATGCTGGGCTATATCAGGAAAGATGACTTCTATTGTGCACCCCTTATTAAAAAAGGATGTGATCGTTTTCTAAAGCAATGGTCCTGAACACCATAGCTTAAAACAATGTTACCACAGCAGGGCCAGATTGTGAACACCTCTGTATGGCTGAGCAGTTATTCATATGGGTAAGCCCACTGACTCCAGTGGGCCTATACATGTGTGTGATTGCTCACCAATATGAGTAAGAGGGGCACAAAATGTCCCACAGTGGTTCGAATCATTACTGTTGTATATTTATGTTTAATAAGGATGCCAGAGGGAGATGCACAGATACTACACAGTGGGCATAGGATAGATGAATGGGTTGTGATTTTGATTTGTTTTTGGCCGCGCAGTTCTACCTCTTACATTCCCCAAGCTCTGTGCACCGTATCCTGCAAGTGAATGCAAAATACCTATGGAATGAGTAAAAGAATTATTTAACATTGTGTTTCCTCTGAACCACATCTAGAAAAAGCCATGGCTGCATTATTATTTCATATCACTTCTGACATGAAGAGATCAAGCAATTCTCACCTTTTTGAATGTCAGCCTTTGACAGCGGTAGAGAGACCAACTGTGGCTACTGCACATGAACAGAGGTTTATGGGCACATTGTGGGAGAGGTACTGGTGATTTACTTTCTGGTTTTGGAATGTATTTATTTCTGTTTTGATGGACTAGTAAAGTATTAGGATGTGGACTTGTCACACAGGCTTGCCAGGCTTACAGATATCATCCCAAGTGGTCTGCCTAAAAAAAGGGCTGGCATCGCATCACATGGAATGACCAATGATGCATCATATATTTTTAATAGACAGAATGTTTTAATAAACATCCCCCTTCCTAAAACGCTGCGTTTTAAAATAGGCTTTGCCTTGAGCCATGTAGCTACCCAGCTGTGAATTTTATAAGGCAACAATCTCCACATCGTTAGATGTTATGACTGATACTCTAGCTACTGAAATAATAACTATTTATACAGAGAAAAGTTTCAAATTACAGTTAACTGAAGTTCCTTTCTATGGTGAAAAGTGTGTGTGTGGTTTTTTTTTAAAAAAGAGTGAAGCTCCATATTTTCCATCTCTCAGTGAGTTTCAGATCAAATGTGGTTAGCTTACACATCAAAAGATGCTTTGTGTACCTATCAGCTCTGCACACACAGTCTGGAGACTTGAAAATCAAGCTGGACTTTTCTGTGTGACTTTTGCATTCCTAGTTAAAGACCCTACAATCCAAACTCAGTTGAAATTTTGTGTTGATGTGGCAGAATAGAATCCAGCTCACTCTTCTGTAGCTGCATTGGCTATATGGTTCTAGTAGTAAAAAACTTGATATATTTTTTTTGTCAGAAAAGTAAGTTGATATGCTTCAGAGACTGAGTTTAGAGGGGATACATTCAGAGGGGAAGAATATTCTAATGGTTAGGGCACTAGTGTAGTGTCCGGGAGACCTGGCTTCAAATCCCTGCTCCTGTGTGACTGTGAGCAAGTCAGTGAGGCCCAGGTCCGCCAAGGTATTTTAGCTCCTAATTTCCACTGAAATCAATACCGTAGATTCTAGGATCTGCGCTAGGGTTGCCAGGCATCTGGTTTTTGACCAGAACGCCCAGTCGAAAAGGGACCCAGCACTGCTGACCGGGCCTCTAAAAGTCCGGTCGGCGGGACTAAGGCAGGCTCTCTGTCTGCCCTGGCTTTATGCGGCTCCTAGAAGCAGCCGGCATGTCCAGCTCCTAAGTGCAGGGCCAACCACGGGGGCTACCATGTGTTGCCCCCACCGCAAGCATCAGTTCCGCAGCTCCCATTGGGAGCTGTCGGGGTGGTGCCTGTGTGTGCGGGCAGTGCACGGAGACCTCTGGCAGCATCTCCACCTGGGAGCCGGACATGTCGGCCGCTGCCAAGAGCCACCTGAGGTGAACGCTGCCTGGAGCCTGCACCCCTCACCCTCTCCCGCACCCCAACCCTCTGCCCCAGCCCTGAGCCCCCTCCTGCCCCCAAACCCCTCCCAGAGCCTGCACCCCATCCTGCGCTTCGAACCCCTCGGCCTCAGCCCGGAGCCCTCTCCTGCACCCCAAGCCTCTCATCCCCGGCCTCACCCCAGAGTCCGCACCCCCAGATGGAGCCCTCACCCCCTCCCACATCCCAACCCCTTGCTCCAGCTTGGTGAAAATGAGAGAGTGAGGGTTGGGGAGAGCAAGGGAGGGAATGGAGTGAGTGGGGGTGGGCCTCAGAGAAGAAGCCAGGTGGGGGCAGGGCAAGGGTGTTGGGTTTTCTGCAATCAGAAAGTTGGCAAGCCTAAGGGCCTTAGCCTCTCTGTGCCTCAGTTCCTTGTTTGTAAAATTAGGATAACAGTACTTCTCAGCACAAGGGTGCTGTGAAGATAAATACGTTCTCTGTCCTACTGATCTTGACTGTGGCAGTGTGTCGGTAGAATTGCCCCCGGCCTATCCATTACATTTTACTAAGTCAACTTTCTTACCCCTCTTGTTGGTTGTTTTTCTAATTGTAATGCCCCCTCAGTGTGTGGGTTTCACTCACAGAGATTTCAAAGGGTGTTTCTCATCGATCTAGTTGAAAAGAAAAAAATTGCAATTTTTTTTTTTGAAATTTCAAAGTTGCAGGGACCAGTTTTCTTCCAATATTTTTGAAATTTTTCATTTACTGAAAACTATCTTTTTGGTAAACAAAATATTTTGGTAAAAATTTTGCCATTAATTTTGATTAAAAAGTCACAACGTTTTGAAAACTGAAAATATTCGAAAAAGTCACCAGGTTTTCCCAAAAAGTTTTGTTTTATAAAGAAGGCCAGTTTTTCAAGGCAAATATTTTTCCTTTACCAGCTCTAATTTCATACATTACCCTTTTGCACAGTGACAAAGTTTCATTCAGGAGAGCTTGTCATTTAGAATAAGATGAACTAAAAGCAAAATCTGACCTAGCTGTCAGCTAACTACATACATAGGTCAGATTTTGCTGTCAGTTATGATGATGTACATCTGGAATAATCCCACTGAAGTCAATGGAGTTACTCTGCATTTACACCTGTAGAAGTGAGCACAGAACCTAACCCTCTCTGTATAAAAATAGAGAGCTTGTCATCTTTAGGCTGCAGGCTCAAAGTCAGGCTAGGTCAGTAATGACTGTAAATTGTTACCATTTGATGGCTGTTGAGCGTCTTATGTGAAATGAATCTGTGGGTCTTAGTCAACTTCCTAATGGAGCGATCCATGGAAGAACCCGCAAGAGGAGCTGAGCTTATGGCAGTGAAAGAGTCAGTGAGGTTTCCTTGAACCATCCCCTGTGGTTGGAGGGGTGGCATATTTTGGATGCCAGGCCATCCCCAACCTCAAATCTGGATGATCCGGGGGCAGAATGATTGTGGGCATGCTGCAGGAATGGTTGCTGCTCCTCTAACGGTCTCCCCCTGGCGACATGGCTCCTGTCCTGCGGCTGCACCAAGGGTACCCAGAGAGAGTTAATACATGTCTGAGTTGTACTGTTTCCTGGTTTACTATGCCGAAATCCCCAGGCTTTGCAAAGCAACGGCACGGAGGAGAGTAGCTTCCCCCACTCCCTTCCATTCCCCTGCCCCCCGGTACTCCGTAGAACTCCATTTGCACAGAGATCCATTAGAGGAGGGGTGGGACAAAAGGCAGGCTTCTGGAAAGGGGAAGATGTGTGTTCCCCATCACGGATTTATAGACATTTATTCACCACTTGTTTTAGCCCCTTGTTTTTCTCTGAGCCTTCAGATGCAGCTCTTCCTCTTCAGCGTGATGCTGATGGTGATTCTACCTTGAAGTGTACTGGCTAAATGAGGCAAACAAGCGGGTGGGGGTGCAGGACTGGGGATATGGGGGGACAAAATAAATTCACCCCTTGTCAGCACAAGATCTAACCCCTCTTGGCTTAAATTGGCCTTCGGTGTTGCACAGACCTTGTGCTGCCCTTTGCAAAGGAGTGAATTTCACCTCCGACGGAACTGCCTTGCATTATGCTACCTTCTGCATTATGCTACCTTCTGCAGTGCAACAGCAAAAGAAGGATTAGAGCAAGTCAGCAGGAGTATTTCATTGATTTCTATCTCTTTCCATGTCATTTCAGTTTCCCTCAGTTTAATAAAACTAGTTTTCAGACGAGGATTCTCAGCTCTTCAGGTATGTCTACACTACGAAATTAGGTCAATCTTATAGAAGTTGATTTTTAGAAATCGATTTTATACAATCGATTGCGTATGTCCACAGTAAGCGCATTAAGTCGGCGGAGTGCATCCTCACTACCGTGGCTAGCATTGGCTTTTGGAGTGTTGCACTGTGGGTAGCTATCCCACAGTTCCCGAGTCTCCGCTGCCCATTGGAATTCTGGGTTGAGCTCCCAATGCCTGATGGGGCAAAAACATTGTCGCAGATGGTTTTGGGTACATGTTGTCAGTTGCCCCTTCCTCAGTGAAAGCAATGGCAGACAATTGTTTTGCGCCTTTTTTCCACGCAGATGCCATACTGCTGTCAGCAGACGGTGCACTAGGACTGCTAATTGTCGTTGTCATCCACCGCTTCCACTGCAACTCTGCTCTCCTGCTCTTCTGGTGCCATGAATCCACCTCGCAGGTCCTCTCGTCGTTCTGTATAAATATCTATTCTCGTGGCATCTATCATCATCCACCGCTTCCGCTGCAACTCTGCTCTCCTGTAGATGCCATACCACGGCAAGCATGGAGCCTGCTCAGCTCACCGCTGCTGTTGTGAGCATTGCAAACACCTTGCGCATTATCCTGCAGTATGTGCAGAACCTGCAAAAGCAGGCGAGGAAGTGACGACAGCACGATCATGATAGTGATGAGGCCATGGACACAGACTTCTCTCAAAGCACGGGCCCTGGCAATTTGGACATCATGGTGATAATGGGGCAGGTTCATGCCATGGAATGCCGCTTCTGGGCCCGGGAAACAAGCACAGACTGGTGGGACCACATAGTATTGCAGGTCAGGGAGGATTCTCAGTGGCTGCGAAACTTTTGCATGCGTAAGGGCACTTTCATGGAACTTTGTGACTTGCTTTCCCCTGCCCTGAAGCACAGGAATACCAAGATGAGAGCAGCCCTCGCAGTTGAGAAGCGAGTGGCGATAGCCCTCTGGAAGCTTGCAACGCCAGACAGCTACTGGTCAGTCAGGAATCAATTTTGAGTGGGCAAATCTACTGTGGGGGCTGCTGTGATCCAAGTAGCCAACACAATCACTGAGCTGCTGCTATCAAGGGTAGTGACTCTGGGAAATGTGCAGGTCATAGTAGATGGCTTTGCTGCAATGGGGTTCCCTAACTGTGGTGGGGCCATAGACGGAACACATATCCCTATCTTGGGACCAGACTACCTTGGCAGCCAGTACGTAAACTGCAAGGGGTACTTTTCAATGGTGCTGCAAGCACTGGTGGATCACAAGGGACGTTTCACTGACATCACTGTGGGATGGCCGGGAAAGGTGCATGATGCTCGCAGCTTCAGGAACGCTGCTCTGTTTCAACAGCTGTAGGAAGGAACTTACTTTCCAGAACAGAAAATTACCATTGGGGATGTTGAAATGCCAACAGTTATCCTTGGGGACCGAGCCTACCCCTTGCTCCCATGGCTCATGAAGCCATACACAGGCACCCGGGACAATAGGAAGGAGCAGTTCAACTATAGGCTGAGCAAGTGCAGAATGGTGGTAGAATGTGCATTTGGACGTTTAAAAGCTCGCTGGCACAGTTTACTGACTCAGTTAGACCTCAGCAAAACCAATATTCCCACTGTTATTGCTGCTTACTGTGTGCTCCACAATATCTGTGAGAGTAAGGGGGTGATGTTTATGGCGGGGTGGGAGGTTGAGGCAAATCTCCTGGCAGCCGATTACACACGGCCAGACACCAGGGCGATTAGAAGAGTACAGCTGGGCGCCCTGCACATCAGAGAAGCTTTTAAAATCAGTTTCATGACTGGCCAGGCTATGGTGTTACAGTTCTGTTTGTTTCTCCTTGATGAAAACCCGCCCCCTTGGTTGACTCTACTTCCCCATAAGGCAACCAACCTCCCCCCTTTGATCACCACTTTCAGAGACAATAAAGTCATTATTGTTTCAAAATCATGCATTCTTTATTAATTCATCACACAAATGGGGGAAAACTCTCAAGGTAGCCCTGGAGGGGTGGGTGAGGAGGGAAGCATAGGGTGGGGTGGTGGATGAGGGGAGGCGGGAAGGACAAGGCCACGCTACATTTCAAAACTTATTGAATGCCAGCCTTCTGTTGCTTGGGCAATCCTCTGGGGTGGAGTGGCTGGGTGCCTGTAGCCTCCCCCCTGCGTTCTTGGGCGTCTGGGTGAGGAGGATATGGAACTTGGGGAGGAGGGTGGCGGTTACACAGGGGCTGCAGTGGCGGTCAGTGCTCCTGCTGTCTTTCCTGCAGCTCCAGCAGATGCCTGAGCATGTCAATTTGCTCCCCCATTAGACTCAGCATTGCATCCTGCCTCCTTTCATCACGCTCCTGCCTCATTTCATCGCGTTCGTTTAACATTTTCCTGGACTCTGCCATTGTTTGCCTCCACGCATTCTGCTGAGCTCTTTCAGTGCGGGAGGACTGCATGAGCTCTGAGAACATTTCATCGTGAGTGTGTTTTTTTCACCTTCTAATCTGCGCTAGCCTCTGGACGGAGATGAAAGAGGGAGCGTAGAAACATTTTCAGCTGCAGGAGGAAAAAAAAGGGAGAGTAGTATTTAAAAAGATACATTTTAGAGAACAAAGGAAAGACTATTTCACACTGAATCAAGCAATTCACATTACATAGCACATGTGCTTTTGGTCAAGGTCGCATTTTGCCTCTTATATTGAGTGCTTGCCAGTTTGGTGTGAGACATCACACGCGCTCAGCTGGGCAACAGAATTCAGCTTGCAGGCAGCCATGGTAAGGCAAAAGGTTTCAGCTTCTTCAACCTTCATAACATGTGGGAATGGTTTCAAACAGCAGCGCCCTTCTTTCCCATACCAAGCAAAGCCCATTGGGTTGGCCATTTAAAAGGCGGGGCTGTGGTTTTAGGATGAATGTGCAGCACAACCCAATCCCCCCACCCAATTCCTGGGATGATTGCTTCACCCCCCCATCCCCCACCACGTGGCTAGTATCAGGGAAGATCCCTGTCAGCCAAACGCGAACAGCTCAGTCTGAACGGGCCTCCCCCCACCACATGGCTAACAGTGGGGATGATTTATTTTCAGCCAAAGGCAAACAGCCCAGCAGGAACGGGCACTTCTGAATGTCCCCTTAAACAAATTCCCCTATTTCAACCAGGTGACCATGAATGATATCACTCCCCTGAGGCTAACACAGAAAGTACCTCCAGGAGAGCTTCATGGAGATGTCCCTGGAGGATTTCCGCTCCATCCCCAGACAAGTTAACAGACTTTTCCAGTAGCTGTACTGGCCGCTAATCCCAAGTCTTCTGGGCAAATTAATCATTAAACATGCTTGCTTTTAAACCCTGTATTAGATTTACAAAGGTACACTCACCAGAGGTGCCTTCTCCGGCTTCATGGTCCGGGAGCTCGCCTTGGGAGGGTATTGGCTCCAGGGTGATGAACAGTTCCTGGCTGCCGGGGAGAAGGGATTCTCCGCTTGCCTGCTGTGCGCTATCCTCAACCTCCTCATCTTCTTCATCCACAAAATCCTCATCCCTGTTGCGTGAGACTCCCCCCTTGCAGGTGTCCATGGACAGTGGTGGGGAAGTGGTAGGGGCCCCTCCTAGAATTGCATGCAGCTCATCATAGAAGCGGCATCAGTGGGGCTATAACCCGGAGTGACCGTTTGCATCCTTTGTCTTTTGGTAGGCTTGCCTCAGCTCCTTAACTTCCATGCGGCACTGCTGTGTGTCCCTGTTGTAGCCTCTGTCCAACGTGCCCTGGGAGATTTCGGCAAATACGTTGGCATTTCGTCTTTTGGAATGGAGTTCTGCCTGCACAGATTCTTCTCCCCATACAGCGATCAGATCCAGTCCCTCCCGTTCGGTCCATGATGGAGCTCTTTTGCGATTCTGGGACTGCATGGTCACCTGTGCTGATCAGCTCGCCACACTGGCAAAACAGGAAATGAAATTCAAAAGTTCCCGGGGCTTTTTCTGTCTACCTGGCCAGTGCATCTGAGTTGAGAGTGCTGTCCAGAGTGGTCACAATGGAGCACTCTGGGATAGCTCCTGGAGGCCAATACCGTCAAATTTGACACTACCCCAAATTTGACCCAGCAAGGTTGATTTTAGCGCTACTCCCCTCGCCGGGGAGGAGTACAGAAATTGATTTTAAGAGCCCTTTAAGTCGACAAAATGGGCTTGGTCGTGTGGACGGGTACAGGGTTAAATCGACCTAACGCTGCTAAATTCGACTTAAACTCGTAGTGTAGACCAGGGCTTTGTGTGTGACTGCCCATCTCAAACCTAGTGCATACTGATCTCCAAGGGCCCTGATCTTGTGTATATGCTCAGTTCTTGCTAATTCACTGGGAGTTGAGAGCACTTGCTTTGCAGGGTTGGGACCTAGCATTGATTGGTACAAAACCAAATCAAATATGTTATCTATTGCTATCTGAGCAATGCTTCTTACAACTGGCATGGTTTCACTCAATCCAGTATTATCCATGCGCTCAGAGCTGTTGTTCCTAAGGTGATGTCTATAAGTAGCAGTTAGCTGGCAAGGAAATGTTTCCTCTTCAAAGAAAACATGAGTCAACTAGGGTTGCTGCTTGTTTTTGCTTTGATGGCTGCATCTGTTAGACAGTGATTTCCAGCTCATTCCTCTTATTGCTGTCACCCATCATAAACTCTATTCCCAGGGGCTCTGGGAATCTTGTGCTGTACTTTAGAATGATGTGTCTTCGATGAGAGAGGAGTGTATTTCTCGAGAGTGCTGCTCCTGCCAGCCTGCCCTTCTGAATTGTCCAGGCAGAACTATGTAATCTGGGCTTGTCTTCACGGTATATCATGGTATAATGCAGTCTGTGCTAGAACAATGCAGCACAATCCTGGGTTGGGGAGCCCACTTTCAATCCTGCCATGTGAACTAGTGGGCTAGCAACGAGGGTACCACAAAGGGACATAGACAAGAAGAGGCCTTCCCACTTCTCCTAGTATATTAGCGCAGCTGGGTGCATAAATTGTTGGGGTAGCAATCTGAGCTTGACAATGAGGGCAAGTGGACTGACGTGGATTGGTGGGTATTCATGAGAGACCATCTCTTTCTCCCCAGCACATAAAGCAGGTATGGGTGAATTAGCTCCTTCCCTGGAGAAGGAAGAGAGTCTGCTGGTGCCTTCGTTCCCTTTCCTTTTATCTCCCGTGAGTACCTGATTTCACGCCAGAGCCAGCGTGATGTGTGCTTCCTAGTGCACTGGTTTGATACCGAAAAGGGAACTGTGCATTCCGTAGCACAATATTTGCATAGCGTGCACATGAATTCAGTTAAGTCTTGAAAGTCTTTGTGGGTTATGACATTCCCCTAAATGTGCTGAGCTTTCTTTAACCTTTCATAAAACATTGTGATCTTTATGGACTGTATCATATTGTGCAGTAATGTGCTTTATTGTCCACAGAATAAGCTTTTCTTAAGGATAATTGGAAAGCTGGAAATGGCTGCTATCGGCTGAATTTTTTTTTTTAAATACATTATTTCTGAAATGGGCCTGGTGTAGTAATGACCCTGTCTGTTCAAGATTTAAGATTTGTCTTGGCAGAGAAAATTGATCCATTTCACCTTTGTCTAATGGAAATTTTTATCTGGGATTATCTGTTTATGTAAATGAATGTTCCTCTGAAAAGAGAACTTGAGGGGGCTGTAAATCTCAGTGACACTTCAGTTTCATGGGGGGAAAATTGGAAAGGATTCTAGTATTTATCTGCCTGAAATTGGTTATAAAAACAAAATGATCTTCATGTACCTGCTGCATCTGATGTTTCTTGGGATTTCATTACATTATTTTGAATAATGCAGTGTTACAATAAGAGAACAGGGTTCTCTGTTAGTAGCTTAGAAGTTGTTGGGGTTGTGTTTTCTAGCGTAAGAGCTATCAAGAGAAGGCAGCCAGTTTGGGACAGCCAACTTCTGTGTCCTAATAGGTACCAATTAGCACTGATCTAGCTCCATTTAGGGCATTGCAGACACACCATGTTCCCTTTTCCTATGTAAAGTATGAATCTAATTATAAGGAAAAATGCCTTTTGCTAATCAGCATTTGTCTATAGTAGATAGATCAGTACTGTGAATTTAGCATTTAAGCCAATAGGTTTTACATCATTCTTATGATCAGATGATTTAAAAAACAAAGAAGCAGATTTTGTTGCTGATTTGCCTCTTGAGAACTAGTCGATTTAAAATATAATGGGCCAAATCCTCCGCTACTGTAAATCAGTGTAGCTCCATTTATGTCAATAATTATATCTTTGCCTGTTTACACTAGCTGAGGATCTGGGCCATTAAATTAGCTACTGTAAATATTCTTTCTTTTTAATGTTCTTGGTGGAACTGAATGAAAATAGAAACAAGAATTGATTTTAAAACAGTCAATCAAACAAACAAAAAGTAAGGATGTCTTCTGATCTACTTTTAAAATTAAGACAAAAGGCGCAGTATTTTCATGTAAAACAATGTTAACCAGTGAATGTTTAATACCCTGCTAGCCTTGGTATAACCTAGGTTTATGTGATAAAGTTCTGCTGTAGATGCTTTGATGCTCAAAGGGATCAGGAAGGCACTCGAAGCAGTAGGACATCAGCACATTTTTCACATGCACAGCTCTCACTGCCATCACTGGCAATGATACTGGGTAGCTTTGCTGCAACAGAGAAGAAGCAAAGCCTACATCTTTGAAAGATGAAGGAAATACAGTGTCCTGTGATATGCACTCAGAGGTACAAAACTTCACCCTGGATTGTCAAATCTGAGCACTCAAAATTAGCCTACTAAATCCATATTCAGGTGCTTAAATAAGTGACCTAATTCTTCAAGATTATTGGAAGCTGCTGGTTGCTCAGAACTTTTGAAAATCAGATCATTCATCTAGGTGCCTAGTTAAGAAGCCAGGAGCCTACTTTAGACACCCAGCATGAAATCTTGCTCCACTGAAATCAAGGGGAGTTTTTCACTGATTTCAATGAGACCAGGGTTTCACCTCAGTTTTTAAAAATCTTGGGCATAATCTGTGCTGTAATTAGGTGTAACACAGGTCTTCCAGCAATTCAACTACTATAGCAGTGGCTATTACAAAAAAATCTGCATTTATCAATGGCTTTCAGCCTGTAGGATCTAAGGGACTGCACATCATACAGTGTGATAACCTTTGCCCTTAAACAGGCAATGTTTACCAAGCCGTGTAACAGTATTTCCCTCCTGCACATCATTCTTCAGGAAATAAAAAGGTAATAAGAATCCCTCAGCACATTTGAGAAGTTATTTTTTTGTCATTGAAGAACAAAAAAATTGTTTGAATGTTCTGAAAATAGTTATGCAAGAAGTTTGAAGCAAAATTATGAAGATGACACAATTGGCTGTTCTATTTTAATGTTCTTCATGTATGGGGCTTTCTCCTTCACGGTTCAGGGAATAGAAATTGCCAACACATTAAATCTTAAACCAAGGATAAGCAGCAGGTTGCAAAACTCAGTGAATCACAACAATCAGATACACCCTATTCAAAATAGAAGTGCAGAGTTTAAAATACAAGGGCCTACATTTTCAAAAATGACTAGTAATTTTGAGTGCCTCATTTTTGGGGTCCAACTGGAAAAGTCTTCAAGGGACTTGCTTTTCAGAGAATGGATAGACAGTTGTTCCTGAAAATTAGGTCTCATCAAATTATCCCAAGTTGGGTCATCAAAATCACAGGTCACTTTTGAAAATTTAGGCCAAGCCATGGAGAAAGGCCGGAGCAGAGCAGGGAAATAGCAGTATCTTCTTTTTATATGTAGTAGCAACTTGCATCCCAAAGTGCATTAAAATGTAAACAAACTTCCATAAAAATTAGACAGAGAGAGAGTTTCATTGTCCACTGAAATTTAACCACCTCTGGGGGAAAACAGGAAACTGTTTGAGTACACAGCTCTGCTATATAACTGGTTAGGACTAGACGTGAAAAATACTGTACCTAAATGAAACTGCAAGTGAAATTATATAAGTGGAATGTTATTACTTGCTGAGGTGGAATGTGGCCAGGTAACCTGAATAATTCCCCTACTCTAATGAAAAGTGCCATGGGATCCTCAGTGACTAGACATGGGCAGGACCGCAATTTTCAGTCCTACCTGGAAAGTCCTTTTGGGCTTCCCAATTCATCCGCTCTTCTCTGTTTTGGGGCCAGATTCACCCTGCATTAGACAACTTTTACAGAGGTGTAACTCTCTTAATTTCAGCAGAGCTGCACCAGCTGGAGTAAACTGGCGCTGAGTCAGCCTCCCCCCTGCCCCCCGTCTCTCACACATGCATACTGTGGAAAGTGTAGAAGATCTTTTTATACACACAAAGCATGAAAAAATACCTCCCCCCACCCCACTCTCCTGCTGGTAATAGCTTATCTAAAGTGATCACTCTCCTTACAATGTGTATGATAATCAAGGTGGGCCATTTCCAGCACAAATCCAGGGTTTAACAAGAACGTCTGGGGGAGGGGGTATAGGAAAAAACAAGGGGAAATAGGTTACCTTGCATAATGACTTAGCCACTCCAAGTCTTTATTCAAGCCTAAGTTAATTGTATCCAATTTGCAAACAAATTCCAATTCAGCAGTCTCTCCCTGGAGTCTGGATTTGAAGTTTTTTGTTGTAATATCGCAACTTTCATGTCTGTAATCGCGTGACCAGAGAGATTGAAGTGTTCTCCGACTGGTTTATGAATGTTATAATTCTTGACATCTGATTTGTGTCCATTTATTCTTTTACGTAGAGACTGTCCAGTTTGACCAATGTACATGGCAGAGGGGCATTGCTGGCACATGATGGCATATATCACATTGGTGGATGTGCAGGTGAACGAGCCTCTGATAGTGTGGCTGATGTTATTAGGCCCTGAGATGGTGTCCCCTGAACAGATATGTGGGCACAGTTGGCAACGGGCTTTGTTGCAAGGATAGGTTCCTGGGTTAGTGGTTCTGTTGTGTGGTATGTGGTTGCTGGTGAGTATTTGCTTCAGGTTGGGAGGCTGTTTGTAGGCAAGGACTGGCCTGTCTTCCAAGATTTGTGAGAGTGTTGGGTCATCCTTCAGGATAGGTTGTAGATCCTTAATAATGCGTTGGAGGGGTTTTAGTTGGGGGCTGAAGGTGACGGCTAGTGGCGTTCTGTTATTTTCTTTGTTAGGCCTGTCCTGTAGTAGGTGACTTCTGGGAACTCTTCTGGCTCTATCAATCTGTTTCTTCACTTCAGCGGGTGGGTATTGTAGTTGTAAGAATGCTTGATAGAGATCTTGTAGGTGTTTGTCTCTGTCTGAGGGGTTGGAGCAAATGCGGTTGTATCGCAGAGCTTGGCTGTAGACAATGGATCGTGTGGTGTGGTCAGGGTGAAAGCTGGAGGCATGTAGGTAGGAGTAGCGGTCAGGAGGTTTCCGGTATAGGGTGGTGTTTATGTGACCATCGTTTATTAGCGCTGTAGTGTCCAGGAAGTGGATCTCTTGTGTGGACTGGACCAGGCTGAGGTTGATGGTGGGATGGAAATTGTTGAAATCATGGTGGAATTCCTCAAGGGCTTCTTTTCCATGGGTCCAGATGATGAAGATGTCATCAATATAGCGCAAGTAGAGTAGGGGCATTAGGGGACGAGAGCTGAGGAAGCCTTGTTCTAAGTCAGCCATAAAAATATTGGCATACTGTGGGGCCATGCGGGTACCCATAGCAGTGCCGCTGATTTGAAGGTATACATTGTCCCCAAATGTAAAATAATTATGGGTAAGGACAAAGTCACAAAGTTCAGCCACCAGGTTAGCTGTGACATTATCGGGGATAGTGTTCTTGACGGCTTGTAGTCCATCTTTGTGTGGAATGTTGGTGTAGAGGGCTTCTACATCCATAGTGGCCAGGATGGTGTTATCAGGAAGATCACCGGTGGATTGTAGTTTCCTCAGGAAGTCAGTGGTGTCTCAAAGGTAGCTGGGAGTGCTGGTAGCGTAGGGCCTGAGGAGGGAGTCTACATAGCCAGACAATCCTGCTGTCAGGGTGCCAATGCCTGAGATGATAGGGTGCCCAGGATTTCCAGGTTTATGGATCTTGGGTAGTAGATAGAATATCCCAGGTCGGGGTTCCAGGGGTGTGTCTGTGCGGATTTGATCTTGTGCTTTTTCGGGGAGTTTCTTGAGCAAATGCTGTAGTTTCTTTTGGTAACTCTCAGTGGGATCAGAGGGTAATGGCTTGTAGAAAGTGGTGTTGGAGAGCTGCCGAGCAGCCTCTTGTTCATATTCCGACCTATTCATGATGACAACAGCACCTCCTTTGTCAGCCTTTTTGATTATGATGTCAGAGTTGTTTCTGAGGCTGTGGATGGCATTGTGTTCCGCACAGCTGAGGTTATGGGGCAAGTGATGCTGCTTTTCCACAATTTCAGCCCGTGCACGTCGGCGGAAGCACTCTATGTAGAAGTCCATTTGTGCTGGAAATGGCCCACCTTGATTATCATACACATTGTAAGGAGAGTGGTCACTTTAGATAAGCTATTACCAGCAGGAGAGTGGGGTGGGGGGAGGTATTTTTTCATGCTTTGTGTGTATAAAAAGATCTTCTACACTTCCCACAGTATGCAGCCAATGAAGTGAGCTGTAGCTCACGAAAGCTTATGCTCAAATGAATTGGTTAGTCTCTAAGGTGCCACAAGTACTCCTCTTCTTTTTGGTTCTACAGTGACACTTTTAGATCTTCAGGATGCTGCCGCATGTACTCAGCATTGGGTAAAGCCCCGTGGTGCCTCAAGAAGCAGGCAATATGGTGTTGCTGTGGGTAAGTGGGATACATAGCACAGAACAAAGGAAACATTTTATTGGCTACAGAGTTTTATACATAAACAACTGAATTACAAATGAAGATGATGCCGTTCAAACTTCAACAGGTTTTTTTTCTTCCCAGATCTACTGTACGTCAGGGTTTAAATGCTGCAGTTCACTTGTGATGCATGTGTGAGGTTGAACAGGGGAAGTACATTTTGCCAGCGTAAAATAAACAGGGTCTTATAAATTCAGCATGTGGCTGTACCTCTTTCAATAGATTTTAATGCCTACCTGGCTTGTGTAGCTGTACACTGTAAAACGGCATCTCTGTCTCTCCTCTCTGCACCCCCAAAGAGCTGTTACACACAGTGAAGAAAATAAAAAAAAAGTGGACCATCTGTAGATGCAGATGGGGATTTGTGGATGGTGAACAAGTTGCAGTCACTGAGAAAGCAGAGATGCCCAAAATGTGTCATCCAAATTGACCAATCAGGACGATGAGGGGAACATTAGCCTGTTTAGATGCTTATTCTTACAAGCCCACCCCAGCAACTGTGCAGCTCCTGGAGTCAGTCAAACACTCAATCATTCCTTCTTTCCTGCTGCTGCTTAGCAGCCTGAGATCAGAGCTGTCAGCGTATCCGAGGCACAGAATCATAGAACAAGAAGGGACCTCGAGAGGTCATCTATTCCAGTCCCCTGCACTCATGGCAAGACTAATAATCTAGACCATCCCTGACAGGTGTTTGTCTAACCTGCTCTTAAAAATCTCCAATGATGGAGATTCCACAACCTCTGTGGACAATTTATTCCAGTGCTTAACCACTCTAACAGTTAGGAATTTTTTCCTAATGTCCAATTTAAACCACCCATGCTGCAATTGAAGCCCATTGCTTCTTGTCCTAGCCTCAGAGTTTAAGAAAAACACATATTCTTCCTCGTCCTTGTAACAACCTTTTACATACTTGAAAACTATTATCATGTCCCCTCTCATCTTCTCTTCTCCAGACTAAACAAACCCAGTTTTTTCTATCTTCCCTCATAGGTCATGTTTTCTTGATGTTTACTCATTTTTGTTGCTCTTCTCTGGACTCTCTCCAATTTGTCCACATCCTTCCTGAAATGTGGTGCCCAGAACTGGACATAATACTCCAGCTGAGGCCTAATCAGAGTGGAGTAGAGCGGAAGAATTACTTCTCGTGTCTTGCTTACAACATGCCTGCTAATACATCCCAGAATGATGTTAGCTTTTTTGGCAACAGCGTTACACTGCTGACTCATATTTAGCTTGTGATCCAGTATGAACCCCAGATCCCTTTCCGCAGTACTCCTTCGTAGGCAATTATTTCCCATTTTGTATGTGTGCATCTCAAAGGCCAGCTTGTTTTGCAGACCAGGCATATTGGAAGCATTTTTTTTAAGAAGGGGAAATACAGGATATTCGTATGCAATATATGGATACAGTAAAGTGTAATATAAGCACTAAGCATTGATATTATTACTGTACTAAGTAAGTTTTGTTTGTATTACGGGGTTTTTTTTTTGGCAAAGTTATAACTAGAGCTGTACGGGAACCAGATTTTCCATTTCATGGGAAATTCCACAATTTTGAGATTTTTTTTTTTTTTTTGCATTCTGACATGAAACAAAACCAAAAAATTCCCGCCAAATGAAATCCTAAAAAATTTAGTTTCAGATTGATCAAAATGCTTCATTGCAATTTTGACTTTTTTATTTATTATAAAATAAAAAAAAATTAAATGAAAACTAATTTTTAAACGGAAAATTGAAATGTTCCATTCTGAAAACCTTGAAATGGACTGTTTTGACCCACTGGAACACTCTTTGGTTTTTGGTTTTGTTTGCAAAACAAAATCGTGTCAAAATTGACACTTTTCTGTGAAATTTTTTGATTTTACTGAAATGACATTTTCTGTTGGAAAACTGTCAACAAGCTCTAGTGAAAACTAAGGGATGGTATGATAAGCCTATAAATGTTTGAAAAGCATAAAAGGGTGAAGAATGATTTATTGTGATAAACGGCATAATTAGTAGCAATGGGATGAAATTAAGAAAGGGAAAATTGGGTTGAATGGAGGACGGGACTTGTGCTTCTGTGACCCTTCAAGGCTCAGTATCAGGAAAATCTTGCTGTCGGCAATAGGTGGTAAGGTAGTATTTCAGGGGAAGCGCCATCACTTTGAATTGTGCTTCAGGGCTTTGGCCCGCTCTCAGGAATTTCCGGTTCTTTGAGTTAACCTTGTGTTTCAGGGCTTCAGCTGACCTGTAACTAGCGGGGGTTTGGAAGAGACACCCAGTTTATTCCATAACTGCCTACTGCAGGGTTTCTTGCATTTTCCTCTGAAGCAGCTGCTTGGTCACTGCCTGCTTTTGGGAGCAGGACATTGGTCTAGATGATATTGGTCTAGATACTACTGTTCTAATCCAGTGTGGCAATAACTATGTTTGGATAACGACCCTAATTACCATTGAGGCCTCCCCTTCAGCCCCCCATAATTTTCAGAGTAGAGTACTTTACTTCTCTATCCACAACACTACTTAATTCAGGTTGGATTTTTTTTCTTTCCTTCATATTTATCCCTTTTGGGGGAGGGAATATGAGCAGCTAAGGGAAATTAAAATCTGTCTCAGGATAAGAGATTGTCATGCTAGCAGGGCCCTATTCTGCCCTCAATTATACGGGTGTAGCTCTGGTGAAGTCAATTACACCTTTGTAATTGAAGGCAGAATCGAGCCCACCGTGCTTAGAGAGAAAAAAAACAGGTTTGACAAATTTGGTTGGTTGCTATACAATGGTGCATATCAATGGGCCCTGAGTCTGATCTCAACTACACCTGTTTTACACTGGTAAAACTCTGTTTACATCAATGGAGTTACTCCTGAATTACACCAGTGTAAGTGACTTTAAAACTGTTTTCATCACTGGACCAGACTGAAGTAAACCTGTCGTGTTCAGTATATAAGCAGAAAGGCTGGTCAGTTGCTTGTTACACTGGTTATTGCAATGTCCTGAAAAGTTTATCAAGCCATTCCATTCTGGTGCCCTGCTATCTTGAACTCATGAGCTCAGTACATGGATCGTCGTTCTGGTGAATGGTATGGATCAGGAAAGGTGATAGACACTTACTTTACTATGATAATCACAGAAGTGAAGGATTAGTTAGTGGGAGGAAGGTGGTGTATGAGATTTCCCCATACAGCTTCGCCAACACATCCAAATCTTACCTGCAACACTTATGCGTACTCCTGGACCAATTTGAGGAGAGACTGTGGGCCAGATTTGGATCTCAGTTTCACCAGTGTAAATCCATTGATTTTTATGGGGTTACCTGATTATGTGACAGGGTAACTGAGTTCAGAATCTGGCCCTGTAGTTTGCACAGAGGGTTTGTGATGTGCACAAAGATTCATTAGGGTCCAGGGTGACACACCCCATTTATTTGCACATGTGACCTAATCAAGATTTTTAACCCATGTTGCTAGCGGTAAAAGACAAGAAGACACTAATCCACTTTGCTCTTCAGCCTCTCAAGTACTTTCCCCATTTATTTTCTCACAGTGACCTTTCTTTTAAATAGGCAGTCAAATATGTGAGGAGCTCAGTGGCTTGTGAGGTTCCTGACATAAGGGAGCCTACTCATAAAGACATGCTAAGCAACAAGCATCTCCGTGGTGCAAAGTCTTTCTACTGGATTCATTTATACAATATAATTGGAGTCCATAACATTTCCTTTGACTTACACGGACACAATATATCTTATAATGAAGTTATGTAAAATTATTACTACAATGGGTAAAACTTTAATGAGCATAATTATCTCCATCAGTCTTAATTTAACATGTATTGCTCGCTTTTGGATGTAAACTGGTATGTGTGGTAGCTTCGGGTGTAAACTGGTAGCTGTGTGTTGTTGAACAGCTGCTGCATTTCTGTGATGGATGACACGAGTGTGTGTGTGTGCACATGCATCTGTGCGCGTGCCCACACACGCGAGTTGGGGGGGTCTGTAGAGCTGAACTATGAGACCATTGCACTATTAGTGGCTGAGATCAATAGGTTTTCCATCTGATGTGAAGCCACGCCTTAGAAACCAAATAGTCCAAGCAAAATTGCATGTTTGGTTTGAAACCTTTTAAAAGTGTTTCTGAAATTTGATATGAAAATTATAACAGAGCCTTGAAGAGTTCTAGGCACTGTACAAGATACAGCAAGAAAAGAGGGTCCCTGACCAGAAATGTACATTATTAGGTAGTATTACTTATTGCCTTTCCCACTTTGACTAAGTACATGGAAAATACAGGGGACCAACAATTATGACGCAGTGAAATATCTGACACACCACAGTTCCACTTCTGCTTAAGAAATACGTTTTGTGTTTCAGACATCGATGCGTGACAGCAGTTGGGACAACTGTAATAGTGGCCTCTGTATGTCCGCAGCTCAGATAATAGTCATAACAATACCATAATTACTTATCACATGACCTACTGGAGAAACTGGGCAGGGAGGTGAAGTGACTTGTCCAAAGCTATGCCGCATGAGTCATGGGCAAAGCCAGGAGTAACCCCAGTGGCTCCTGATACATCACAGTGGCCTTTCCTTCTCAAACGGCTTCTACTCTCCTCCTCAGAATTTGTTCCATCAGGTAGAGCCTGTGAATAAACACTAGGGTAATCTCTGTTGCTGAATACCTAGGACTAGCTGATGCTGTACCCCTATGTCCGAGTCCTATGACAATTTCCACCAGCTGATGATCTGTCTGCAATGTCCCTTTCACACTGACCTAGCAAAAGGGAAGGATTCTCCTTTGTTCTGTCGACCAGTCCATGTTAAAGAATGATAACTCTGGGTCTGATCTAAAGCCATTGAAGTCACTGACAGTCTTCCATTGACCTGGAGGTGCTTTGGATCAGGCCCTTTCTATGTATTTGGTTAATGCATATACAGGCCACAAAGAGATGCATCCTTTTCTCATTGTTTCTCTCCCTTCCCACTCCTCTCGTATTCCCTGTTACCGCACCTTCTCCTCCTCCTTTCTCCCTCTGCCCCCACCTACACCCAACAAAGTCTTGGGTTCTTCCGGCTTGTAATTTGTTGCTAATCAGCTGTCAGTGTCGGAGCAATGATAAGAGGTTCATCTCTTGCTGAGGGTAATGGCCTTAAAAGTCACAGAGTCAATGTCAATGGGATCGCTCCAATTCAATCAGAGAGCTGAATGAGGGATGGCACCTGCTGACATTAGCACTCATTTTGAGCTCAAGCATCTGGGCCCTAGTAAATAACCATCAGTGGGTGGGTCCGGGGGACAGGTCATTAGCACCACGAAAAATAAATATCGCTTCCCTTGATGGCTGCAAGTAATTTAGCTCAGACGAGGAAATTTCACCCTAGATTAAGTATGATGAGCCAATATCAGTCAGAGGAGGCCAAACAGTGAGAGCTTGATGAGATAGAGGGAAATTTATATGCAGCTGGCTGAATGCAAGATGAGTTTAAAGAAATGATGTACTCTTCCAGTCTTCAGCCATGTGCCGGAGCAACGCTAGTCTCGGCTCCCTCCTTGCACACACAACACATTTTTTCCCATTCGGTTTTAAATAGCTCTGTATTTTGCTTGCACATTTTGCAGCTCTTGCATGTAATGCCTTGGAAGAAGCGCTATGCCAGCTTGCAGAGAGGAGCTTGCCATGCCTGCAGGCTTGCGCACAGCTCCTGCAGCAGCCAGGCCTAGTTGTTTATGAACACAGAGAGAGGTTTAATTGTTTTGGAGGTCCCCAAGGCCGCTTGCCCACCTCCTTTTTGTTACGCAAATAGTGTAATAAGCCACCTACCGTACCTCTGCTCTGCTTTTTTATTTGTCTCATTAATCTCATCTACCAAATGCTGGGTGGCTTTTAACAGTCCTTTTTATTAGAAGCCGCTCAGTTTGCAGTGGGAATCACATTTTACCTCTGCTGGGAACCTTAGTCAGTGCATCTCTCTCTCTCTCTCTCTCATTGGCCTGGATACATCCCTGAAGCTCTGGCCAGAGGGTGTGGTCAGTGTCCCTATTATACTCTGAATAGAAATTAGCATATTGTAGCAACCTACTTACTCCTCCCTCTCCATTTTATCTTTGGGAAAGAACCAAGTGGGATCAGGAAAGGATCCTGATAAATGTCCTGAGCTCATCCCAGGCTTCCAGTCCTGTGAAGTAGAAGCCAAATGGGACCATGAAGGATCCGGAAAGGACCAATCTGTTGCTGGCAGCATGAACTAATCAGGATGCAGAGAGTGAATGCCCTGGGCAGAGCCCCTCTATTATAAGGATTTGGGCTGCCATGGAGAGACAGACCTGTGCTGAGGGCAGAAGGAAATAGATTGGAACCCCAGCAGCCAAATGGAGATGGCAGATACGTTATACCAAGATAGGCGTGAAGGACAGAACTGATCTAGTACAGAGCCAATGAACTGTGGCAGTGTGCTTTGCTACAGCCTAGAGGGAGACTTCAGCTTTGGCCTGCTCTCAGGAGTTTCCGGTTCTTTGAATTAAGGCTAAAGAATAATGCTGACAGAGAAATTCTATTCCACAGCCATGTTGCTTTGCTCTTTGTTAACACCCACCCAATGTACTTCATTATGTTTGAGCTTTTGGCTCCCCACACATCTGATTTGCTTATGCTCCCTGCTGTCTGACTGAAATATGTCATCAATCACATATAAAGCAGTTATGCAGGTTCCACCCAGCATTAACAATATGACGTATGGTGGAGATGCAGTCACTTGTTTTCCACAGAACAACTTCATTATGAAGCAGAGGTTCACCATCATTGGAATAGCAATTTGCACATTGTAACGCATTTAATAATTTCACACTTTCATTCTGTTTCCCTGCGAACTAAGGATCATTTTTGCCTGAGTTCCTACTACTGGGTTCTATGGCATACCTCTCTGTTGGTGCAAATACCGGAACTGGGCAACTGCGTGAAATACTGCTCCTTACTGACATGCCACGCAGCACATACAGTTATCCAATCTAGGCAGGTCAAAAGACTCAAGTTCCTGAGTTTTTATATTTGGGATTTAACATTTTCACCCAAACATAAAATGACTGAAATTGACCAGCATCTGAAAAGTGTTCCTTCTGTTTTCCAGGGCAGATCCTAACCTCGTGTAAATTATAGTCAAAGGCCCTTGTTTTTTAGGTCTTGAACCAAAACCCATTGAAGTCAATGGATAAATGTCCGCTGACTGCCGGGGGTTTTGGATCAGGCCCTCAGGTGTCTATATAATGTACTGCAATGTGCTAGTGAAAGGTTAAAGGTAGCATAGCCTAACCAGATAGATCTTTTAAACATCCAGTTTCCCTAATCTATCTGAATCTGTGGAATCAATAAGGCAGTAGTGGAAAGCTGTATAAAAGGAAAGTGGACGTATTTGCCCTCTTGCTGGTTTTATGACTGAAAATGTTTTGGCTGATGTTCCGTTTATAGAGGTCTTGATCCCTTTGAGGATGCCCAGCACAAATATAAACTGTACTGAGCATACCGTGCCAATTTGACAGTATAATTTACAACCTGCAGTTGGGCTTTGTGGTTTTCACCTCTGGAGCCGAAGTGTAAAAGAATGCGATGTTAGCATCACATATTTATGTCGTGCTTTTCACGCAAAAGGGTGCCAAAGTGAGTGTTATCTATCTATATTTCGAATCTATATTGCTTTACCCATCATAGGCATGCCGTCAGTGCTGGAGTGGAACGTGCCAGCTCTTCAACAGTGCACAGCACCATGGCATAAAAGTTTATATATTGTACGTTTTAAGGCTGTATTCTCTATGTAAACTGGTGCACAGTATTGCTGGAACATTATTAAATTTGTGCATCAGACATACATGTAGTACAGACATATTCATGCCTTGAGTTTTGCAACCACACTGGTTCAAAGTTGGGCACAAGAGCAAATTAGGTTTTTGCTATGGCTCTTTCCTTGAAGAGGTTAGTCAGCATGTTGGCCACTTCTCTGAGCATCTTGCTAAAGGACTAGAGCTGGTCAAAAATTTACTAACAGAACAGTTTCCCACTGGAGAATGCTGACTTGACAAAATCAAAATGTTTCATGGGAAACTATCAATTATCGAAACATTTCATTTCAGTCAAGTCCCAATGTTTAATTTCAACTTTATTGTTTTCGCTAATTACATTAATTGAAACAATAAAGCCAAAATGAAATGCTTCAATAAGGTCAAAGAAAATAGAAAACAAAATATTGTTTTATGAAAAATTTTAAGAGTTCAATTTTTTGTCTTCAATTGGGATGAAACCAAATTTCAAAATCATGGCATTTCCAACCAACTGGATATTCTGTATTTTGACCAGCTCTGCTTTTTTCTCTTCCAGTGTCTCTGGCTGGGGCAGAGAAGCTGGTTGCCTTCTGGGGAATGGAGTGGGTCATCTTCCCAGATGTCTTTCACTCAAGAGAAGGAAGCTGGCAGACCAAGCTGACACCTCCTTCTGAGGAGAGAAGCCAACCAACTTACTCCTCTCACAGGCAAGAGAAGCAGACAGGTGGCCCTGGTATCTTCCACAAGGGCAGCCATCTTAATGCACTGAAGTTGTTATTCACTTGTACTAAGCATAAAGACTTCAGCTGATTCCATCTGTTGTCTCTTGTGTAATGCTTAGATTGTAAGATCTTCATCTTCAGGTTATGAGTTAATACAGTGAGTAGCACAATAGGACTGAGGCTCGTTGGTGCTTCCTCATTTGCCTCCCAGCCCCCTCGCCCCTGCCACCACTTCACCCCTGGGGTGGCAACATACCCACTTTAGGCTTGACAACCTGCACTTGTTTGCTGTCTGCCCCAGCCAGATAGTTGGCTTATAGACTGCTATTGCTCTGCCTCGTCCAGAAGGCCTGAGCCTATTTGCTGTCTGCTCCAGCCAGGGAACTGGGCTAAAGACTGCTAATTGCCCTGCGCCACCCCAAGGGGCCAGGGCCCTAGAATTGTTAGAGGCATACTGTGCTAGCCAATTGACAGGGGATTATCAGCCACTAGGCAGCAGAGTGAGTGGAGTGGTCTCCCTTTGACGCTGACAGGGAGGAACCACTCGAAGCCACTACAGAAAGTTTTAAAAAGGGGGAAATGCCCTTAAATAAAGATGCATGCATATTGTGCTTCAGCCTTTGGACAGTTGCTACAATCTGACAATTCTTCATAATCTTGGGCAATATTTTGCATTACACCTGTTGCCCACTCTCTGTTATATCTATATCTCCCCAGAAGCCCCACTTTCTGAATGGCCTTGGGGGGATATCCAAAAAATACAGACAGCCTCAATTTTTGAATGATTAAAATTCATTCCTATAGGAAGTTAATTTTGGGGGGATAAAACTGAAATTAGGATATTCTGATATTCAAAAAATTGGAGTTCAGACAGAGCATACTTATATACAGAATAACATTTGGGAATGATTGTGCTATGGATCCATAGCCAACATCATTTATCCCATCCCTTACAATTTTATTTTCTTCTGTTACCAAACTCTGGTAATTTGGTCAACAGATTAGTCCTGTAACCACACACTTAGATGCCATTAACAAAATACAGTTTTCTACAGAGCAAACCTGCATGTTGCTGCTGGTACTGATTTAGTTCCACCTGTGATGGATGAAGAATATAGTGTACTGGATGAAACTACCTGGAATAACAAAGAGAGTTTTAAAAAACTGCGTTTTTCCAAAGTGGGACATTAGGATCCTAGAAATCCCCCCCACTGCCCATCAAACAAGCTTTACAGTTCCAGTCCCATGGGCATGGTAGAATGTAGAGACTGGACTATCCAAAGGATCAGCATCTGCTTTCCAAAGATGCAAGTGGACAAAACTAGAATGATCATCTGCCCTGAAAAAAAGACATCTTTTGTCGTAATCTCTACCAGAAATCGGAGATACAGAGATATCTAGCACCTTGCAAATAGCAGGGATTTTTTTTTTGCTGTATAAAATGCTATTTCATTTATCCTGCTACATATTTAAGCCTAGTTAGTCCCATTCTCAATCCCACAAAAGTATCCACAAGGATGGACTCTCAATGGTAGAGAGGTTCAAAGCAGTACAGGGGATTTAGCCATATATTGGTCATTAAAATTCCGTCTTCCTTTGCACTATTTTGAAAATCTCAGCAGAACTCCTTGTGGGTGTACAGTTCACCTGCATGGATCCCTTTGCAAAACTGAGGTCTATGGCGAAACCATCAGCAACAACCATATTTATGGCACGTGTACCTTATTGTACTCACTGAGCTTCGGTGGCCAAATCTAGGTATGATGTAGACATTAGGCCAAATCTGGCTCTCAGTTAACCTGTTGCAATGTCAGTAGATTCAGTGGAGATGCACCATTGTCATAGAGTGCTTGTTCCATTAGCTCAGAAAGGATTCAGAAGTAGTTCTTAAGCAAGTATGGGATTAAGTAAGTCTTGCTTGGCTTTTGTTTTAGAAAGTGTATTTCTGTATCCATTTCAAATTTGTTTCTGTGTTATCACTGGAAAAAAAGCAGCTTTCCCTTGTATTGTTTTTTTCATAGTGTTTGTTTTGTCATGTGTTAACTTGCAAGTATGTACTTATAAAATGATGTGCCAAATTCAGACTGGAGTAAGTAGGTGCAACTCTACTCATTGTAGCCACTCACAGTGGGTCTGATTTTTGCATTTTGTGTTCTTCCCACCTTGTGATAGATGGTGTTTTGCTATAATTTGGTTTCTGTTTCCTGTGTTTGTACACAAGCAACTTGATGAACAAGCCATTGACAAAGTCCTGATGATGAACTAATTGCCATTAAAACAGGTATTGTGTGCATTCTACCAGCTGACATTTTGAACTTCTCCTTTAATGCAGGCTGCCCGTTCTTATTTGGGAAATGGAGGAGGGGTAGGTATTCCCCAATTAAATCTGGTGAGGTCACATACCTCCTAATTACAGGCTGACTCATTCTGTCTAAATGTGACAGATGTGCTTGGAAAATTGCATTTAATACCTAAATATACGCGATCAACTGAACAGCAGATTTGAATCATGATTGAAAGTATTTAGCCTCTTAAATTTTTTACTGATGTTCTGATCACATCTCACAGGGTCAGCTGCCCCGCTTTCAGGATGCTTTGTATTTGACACAAGATGGATGAGATAATATCTTTTATTGGAGCTGTGATGGGTTGGATCACAGAAACCCACTTGGGACTGCCACCCTATGTGCTGAGACTACCTCTGAGCCCATTTTCCCTGGCAGCTTGGGACTTCAGTGCCCTGTCTTGTTGAGCCAGACACGCTCGCCTGCTACAAACACAGACCCAGGTCTGAACCACGTCCCCCACAAGCTGCAGAGTTAACTAAAAACAGCTTAGAAAGTGCTCCTGACTCTAGCACCCAGATACCCAGTTCCCAATGGGGTCCAAAGCCCAAATAAATCCATTTTACTCTGTATAAAGCTTATACAGGGTAAACGCATAAATTGTTCACCCTCTATAACACTGATAGAGAGATATGCACAGCTGTTTGCTCCCCCAGGTATTAATTACTAACTGTGGGTTAATTAATAAGTAAAAAATGATTTTATTAAATATAAAAAGTAGGATTTAAGTGGTTCCAAGTAATAACAAACAGAGCAAAGTAAATTACCAAGCAAAATAAAATGAAAACACGCAAGTCTAAGCCTAATACAGTAAGAAACTAAATGCAGGTAAATCTCACCCTCAGAGATGTTCCAATAAGCTTCTTTCACTGACTAGACTCCTTTCTAGTCTGGTCCCAATCCTTTCCCCTGGTACAGTCCTTGTTCCAGCTCAGGTGGTAGCTAGGGGATTTCTCATGATTGCAGCCCCCTTTGTTCTGTTCCACCCCCTTTTATAGCTTTGGCATAAAGCGGGAATCTTTTATCTCTCTGGGTCCCCACCCCTCCTTCTAAATGGAAAAGCACCAGGTTTAAGATGGATTCCAGTACCAGGTGACATGGTCACATGTCCTGTGAGACCCTAAGCCTCCATTCTTCCTGGCCTGCTTCACAGGAAGGCTTGCAAGTAAACAGAGCCATCTACAGTCAATTGTCCTGGTTAATGGGAGCGATCAAGATTCCAAGCCACCATTAATGGCCCACACTTTGCATAATTACAATAGGCCCTCAGAGTTATATTTCATATTTCTAGCTTCAGATACAAGAATGACACATTCATACAAATAGGATGAACACACTCAGTAGATTATAAGCATTGTAATGATACCTTACAAGAGACCTTTTGCATGAAGCATATTCCAGTTACATTATATTCACACTCATTAGCATATTTTCATAACATCATATGGAGTGCAACATCACAGGAGCCACTTCTGTTGGAGAGAGAGACAAGATGTTACCTCACCCACCTTGTCTGTTTAAAGCCCTGGGACCGATATGGCTACAACAAACCAGCATATTTTGTGTGGCACAACAGTCCTAAAACATTGAATGACCCCTCTTGCATAATATTATGTTAAGTTAGTAAAACAGAAAGCAAGCCATCCTTCCTGGGAGTGAATACAAGCATTGCCCAATGAGGGTCAAATCCTTCACTATTGTAACTCAGTGGAATTATACCACAGAGAATTTGGCCCTGTATGTGCAGACTAGGGATAACATGAACAAGACACACACATTCAGGAAGGTTAAATTGAGAGTCCACAGGGAAGCCCTTTAAAAAATACTTTAGGTTACAAGATGACACCCCAGGGATAATTCTGATCTCAGTTACATAAGTATAAATCTGGAATAACTCCAGTGAAGTGAATTGTGTTATTTTGGATTTACAGTGGGAGCAAAATGTTGGTCCCCACTGTTCAATTTTTGCAGAATAGAT
Organism: Chelonia mydas; assembly: GCF_015237465.2. Classification (NCBI taxonomy): domain Eukaryota; kingdom Metazoa; phylum Chordata; order Testudines; family Cheloniidae; genus Chelonia; species Chelonia mydas. The sequence continues at coordinate 16,570,194 of NC_057852.1, forward strand.
GATGATAAGGCCACTGTAGTTATTTGGGGGTATCTTCCTCCAGGATTTAAAAAAAAACACATTTGTGTCACACAGAAGGCAATAAAGTGTTGCCTTGTATGTGATATCAAAGCAAAATGTACTACTCTTCAGCAGTATTTCTATTGCATTGAATACGTATTAATTTTTGTGGGCATTATTCGCTACAGAATTCACTCAATTAGATTGGCTTAAATCCTCATCAGCGTTTGTTCAATATTTTGTAATGGTTAGCAATATGTAATGCTTAGTAATAGTCAAGTGCTCACTATGGCATGGCAGAATGCGTCCGTGTCTGCCCCACCTCCCACTCTGAGCCTTGTCTCTGAGGATAGGTCTGCCGCTCACTACTGGTGTTTGAGTAAGACAATTTGGACTAGTCATGGGAATCATTCACATAGGCTCCAGGTTTGTAACATTTTTGGTGGAGTCAGGGGTCAGGAAGTGATGTCCCCAGATTGGCACAGCATGATGGAGGGATGGCCGGGCCAAATCTGAGTGGCATTCGACCCCGTGTGCCAGGTTGCAACACCTCTCAAATTTAGGGTGGGCGGGCAGGTCCCGTGGGCCCCTCCTTAGCAAAATTCTGGTTGTGCTGCTGGCTCAGCTGTGGAAGGGGGCTAGCCCTGCTTTTCAGAATACTGGTGGAGCCTGGTCTCCACGGCCCCATATAACCCAACACCTATTATCACCCACCCTTGTAACAGCGACTACAGCACGCAGATAACATTAGATGTGGACAGGCATATAATCCCAGCCCCAACAGAGACTCAATTTCATGCTTCGACACTTCTGATTTAAGACCCTGATTCAACCAGGTTCTTAAGCACATGCCTAACTTTAATGCAACTACTCACATGCTTAAAGCCAGGCACGTACTTAAGTGCGCTGCTGAATTGAAGTCTCAATCACCCACCGGAGTATACTGTGCAGTGATTTAGATCTTGAGCGAGCAAAGCTCTTAAGCACATCCTTAAATTTAAACATGTCTGTAGTCTCATTGACCTGAGTAGTTTGAAGCTAAGCACATGCTGAAGGGCTTTGCTGGATTGGGGCCTTAACTGGGACAGAGACAAAGTTGGGTTTAAAGTGAGAAACAGTTGAGCGGCAAGGGGTTCCTCTTGGGCTCAAGCTATGCAAAGGAGTCAAGGAATTGAAAGGCTTTAGTAGTATCCCATTTTCCTGGAAGCCGAGGTCAGATGGAAACCTTTCCTTTCCAGGGAATGCTGCAGTCACAAAGGCACAGGTATTTCCCCTTCAAGGAACCAAAATCGCGAACATCCTTTTGAATGTGCAATGTATTATTGCATAATATTCAGTACCAAATTTCTTCTCTCACACCACTGCCCCCTTCCCTTGAGTGGAGTATAAATCTTTGTGGCTGGAGAGAGATTTGTTTCCTGAAATATGTAATATAAAGATTGTATTGATCCAAAACAGCTTTCTGAGAATGGGACCAGGATGACGTGCACACAGAATCACAGATACATTAGGGCAATGTAGAGGTAGACTCAGAAAAACCGAATGGTAACAGTAAGAGCTGTCCATGAGGATTAGCTACTGAGTGGTCAGATAGAGGTTGCTGTTTTACTTCTATTTAATTTGAGTGAGGATACAATATCTGGGGTGAAGTTTGGGACTAAATGAAGTATGGACCCAAACCTTTACTCAAATAAGTAATATCATTGAAGCCAATAGAACTACTAAGGTGAGTAAGGACTACTCCATATGAGTAAAGGACTGCTGAATCCATGGGGCATGCTAAAACGAAGCACTGACATACATGCAAAACTTCAAGCACATAAGTAGTTTTATTGAAATCAAAGGCCCTTGCCACATGCTTAAAGTTACACTCACACTTAAATGCTATCCTGTCTCGGGGCCGATGCTGATAGGCATTTTCCTTTAGAAAAGACCACCACTGGTTTTGTGCTTGGTTGTCTGTATTACGTGATCCTGACTGCACAGCGGATGAGTGTTTCCTGTGGGTATGAGCCGTTTTATGCAGTGTTAACATTATTCCTTTACAAACTGTATTTTATCTTTTAAACTGATTGGTGTCAAAAGGGTGATGGTATCAAGATCTACGTGGAGTGCTCAGGTCACCCAGTAATATATGGTGCCCCGTTGCGTTATGGTGATAGTGCCCTGATACGATTTACATTAGCTATCCTTTTTTACCTTGAACTGTAAATTACAGCAGCTGTTGAATTTTATTTACAGCACTTTAACTATTTAAGTAGTTGTGCTCCTAACAAGCGCATGCATATTTATGGAGCTACAGTACCACTTGAGCTCAGCATGATTGAACAATAACCTGTTTTGGTCCTAACAAAGGCAGTACGGAAGGAATTGTGTTAATAACGACAGTGATGCAAAGAAATAAGGCGCCAGATCCGCAGCTAGTGTAAACTGGTGAAATCCATGGAACTAAATCAGTTTATACCCGCTGAGAATCTGACCCAAGGTCAATAAGCAGATATCATTGTGTGCTTTGTCAGGTGACACTTAAAAAAAATTACTGTAACATAAACCTTATTATCCTGGGATGGTTTTTTTGAGCGGGGGTGTTGCAGCTTCACAAAGAATTTCTGTCCCTTATAAATGATGTGAAATCAGCATTACTTACTTGGCATAAAGTATAGACATTAAAGAGAGAAAAGACCTTGCCAGTACAGGATTTTTCCTTGTGGCACTACATCTACTGCTTTGTCCAGCCCAGTTTCAAATGACCCCAGCTGATGTCAGCAGAAACTTCTTTGGGAGGCAACCAAGCGAACATAGCAGCAAAAACTTTGATTCCTTTACAACTTTTAAAAATGTTAAATACATTTAGTGCTAGTGAAAAGTATCAGATCTATAGCCCTGTTCTCTAGGAACAAGATAAAGAAATCCTGGCAAATCAAGTATGTTTCTTAACACCTGGGCACAGTTCTCTTGTGTAAATGAGATGAAGCGTGGCCCTGTGGTTGGAGAGCTAGTCTGGGACTTTGGAGACCTGGTTTAAAGTCCCTGCTCTGCTTTAAACTTCCGGCATGACTGTGACCAGTTCAGTTCATCTCTCTGTGCCTCCATTTCCCATCTGTAAGATGGGGACAATAGCACTATCCTATTTCACAGGGATGTGGTGAGGCTAAATCCGGTAAAGATTGTGAGACATTCAGATGCTATGGTATTGAGGGCCATATAAGTATCTGACAGAAATAGGCTGCTGCTTATGCATGTGTCAAAGACTGACAGGTGCCATGGCAGCATTAGCAGGGGAATCCTCTTAATTATGGTCTCTCTTGGTACCATTTTTGTCACTGTCTTTTGTACAATCCCACCTCCCTCCAGAATCCCCAGTCTCCAAATATCTCTTGTGGCTGATTTCTCCATCCTTCCCTTTTCCTTGGCAAAATTCATCCACTGTGGGCACTGACCTGAAGTCCAAGACAACGCCACAATGGAGCGCTCGTCCACCACCTCCTGTAGGTGCTATTTGCAGAAACCTTCTTTATAGCTCCGTAGCCATAGAACAACCAGTATAGTTTAGGAAACTTTAGCCCTAGCCGGGTTCGGGCTGAAATTTGCTGTTTCTTTTCCTACCAGATGGTGATTCCGAGCCCTGATTCACCTCCCAAGTACATGCAGTTGGGCCCCAAAGCAGAAAACAAGCTCCATCTTCTCCTTAGCAATGTACTGTAAGAGTTCTTGGCTTCTGGGAGAGGCAATGCATTGAGAAACATAGCGTTAAAGGCGCGTTGCACAGGAAAACATGGGCTGTTACCCTAAGCAAGCATGTGAAATACTGTCTTTGTCTGTATCTGAGCTTCACTTCCAGCCAGGGGCTAAGCTAGAAGAGATCCAAAAGCAGAGAGGAGCTCCCCAGCATCTCCCTGGATTGGCAAAGCCGTGCTGCTACATAGCTGTCCCTGCGCCTTGATGGGTATGGTGAGAGCTCCCATTCCTGTTTCAATCTGCCTTAACCACTGCTTCCAAGTCTGAATGTTCTGAGAGCTCTCACTCCCTACCCCTGCTGATGCGTGATCATGGATGCCATAAAACACCACAGCACACCTATGCAGACAGGTGTCCAGAAAAAACAAGACCCCCTATGCTCCCTAGGAGCAATGTTGATGGTGAGAGAGCTGATGAGCAGCAGTGTTTCATCCTAATGGTTTGTATGCATCTTTTCTGTATTTTATTTCATGTTATACATGTGTTTGGTTAGAAATACCCAAACTGTGAGGGAAGGATGGGCCCGGGCAGCCATATTCGGAAAAGCTGCGGAGGCAGGCAATTGAAGATTTGCTTTCAGTCAGAGTAGGCTGAAGTTTTGCCTGCTTCTCAGCGCAGACTCTTGTGCGGGGAGCTGATTGTTCTCTCGGAGTTCTCCTAGAGTTCTACTGGGGCAGGAGTTACTCTGGAAAAGCCCAGGGTTTCTGCAGCTGATGAGGTCAAAGCAAGTTTTGCCATTGGCGAGAATGGAAGGAGGAGCAGGCCCCTGCCTTCGAGTTCTAACAGCGGGGGGAATCCAAGGCTCAGATCCTCCGTTATTTAGGTGCTAGCAGTACGTGAGCACTGGTGACAGGAGGAGGGTTTAACTCACTTTGGTCTAATTAGCTTTAGGGTTCAGTTTTGAGTTTAGTGCTCATCTGTTTTGTTTCCATGTTTTCTTCTGTAATGGGTCTGTTCTGTTCTTAATGCTTTCGGATATTGGTGTAAATAAATCTGTCTCATATTTATTGCCCTGTGTGTGATGTTTCTACTGCACCTATTTTGGTCTGCCTACAGAATATGTTAATTTACAGGAATGGATGAATCAGGGAAACATATGCTGCCACCATGTAGATAACCAAAAAGGGGGCCGGTGATAGTTCAGGACAGCAAAGAAACTGTCAAGGAGACTTTCTAGTGGGGGGCATACAGACCATCACGACAAAGCTGCTGATCATCGTGAGTCATGAAAATAACCTAGAAACTATTTGGATTATTTGCAAACTTTACTTTGCTATATCTTCTTCATCTGTACGAGTTCTCTCATTTTCTCAGCTTCTTTGACTCTTTCCATATCACTGTCAGAGGAATGTTACTTTTAACAGAAAGTATTTATTGGATTTTTTTGAATACAGGTATTTTATATGCCCTAAGTATATTGTACAGCACAGTTATCCTCTGCTGATCTCTCCTGCTGCGAGGCACTGGGAAGGAGTGCCTGGTCTTGTTGATTTGTATCTCCGGTATGCATCTCTGAATCATACATATCCTGTTTGTCTGGGTTTCATACATTGGCTTCATTGTAGTGTGAGACAGGTTACTCAGCTAAACTAATTGGCAGCTTGGTATAATATAGCTTTGAAAATGAGGGTTCAGATTCTGCTCTGTTTGCCCAATATAACCCCAGTGAAGGCGTTGTGACTTGAAACCAGTAAAGTCCATGGGATTGCATTGGCGTAAGCGAGAGCTGCATTTGACCTGATTCCTTCTAAACCTCTGGGCTGGAGCCAGTATAGAGTTTTTACTAAAACCTTACTGAGCAAGTGTGGACTAAAAATCAGGGCCCTCATCATGTGGCCCTATATGATTTAAGAACAAACTTCTGCACACAGCCAGGATTGAGGCTCCCTTGTGTTAGGCACTCTACAAACACACGGAGACTGTACCCCAGCCCTGACAAGCTTGCAATCTAAATAGATAAGACAGAGAGGTGGGGAAAAGGAAAGGTTATTTATTATCCCCATTTTGCCCCACAATTACTGGCAATTGCTCAAAAGGATTTAATCAGGATGGCTGAGTCACTACAGGTATTTTGAAAGTATATCCCCCCAATAGTGTATAAATCATTATTACCCATCTCGTGTATTACATTTTGCCTGGGGATGTCAAAGGGCTTTACAAAAGAGGTCAGTATCACAATCTCCTTTTTACAGATGGGGAAACTGAGGCACGGAGTGATTAACTGATTTATCATAGAATCATAGAATATCAGGGTTGGAAGGGACCTCAGAAGGTCATCTAGTCCAACCCCCTGCTCAAAGCAGGACCAAGTCCCAGTTAAATCATCCCAGCCAGGGCTTTGTCAAGCCTGACCTTAAAAACCTCTAAGGAAGGAGATTCTACCACCTCCCTAGGTAACGCATTCCAGTGTTTCACCACCCTCTTAGTGAAAAAGTTTTTCCTAATATCCAATCTAAACCTCCCCCACTGCAACTTGAGACCATTACTCCTCGTTCTGTCATCTGCTACCATTGAGAACAGTCTAGAGCCATCCTCTTTGGAACCCCCTTTCAGGTAGTTGAAAGCAGCTATCAAATCCCCCCTCATTCTTCTCTTCTGTAGACTAAACAATCCCAGCTCCCTCAGCCTCTCCTCATAAGTCATGTGTTCTAGACCCCTAATCATTTTTGTTGCCCTTCGCTGGACGCTCTCCAATTTATCCACATCCTTCTTGTAGTGTGGGGCCCAAAACTGGACACAGTACTCCAGATGAGGCCTCACCAATGTCGAATAGAGGGGAACGATCACGTCCCTCGATCTGCTCGCTATGCCCCTACTTATACATCCCAAAATGCCATTGGCCTTTTTGGCAACAAGGGCACACTGCTGACTCATATCCAGCTTGTCGTCCACTGTCACCCCTAGGTCCTTTTCCGCAGAACTGCTGCCTAGCCATTCGGTCCCTAGTCTGTAGCGGTGCATTGGATTCTTCCGTCCTAAGTGCAGGACCCTGCACTTATCCTTATTGAACCTCATCAGATTTCTTTGCCCAAGGTCACACAGGAAGTCTGAGCCAGAGCTAATAACTGAACTCAGATCTCCTGAATCCCAGTCCAGAAGCGTAACTGCGAGTTCATACTGTTTTGAAGTGAGGGCATTGTAATCTAGTGGAAAAAGCAGCTTGAACTGACAAAAGTCATCTTTTGTTCCCCATTCTCCCCCATTCATTGACTGCAACGAAATAATGGCCCAAAATGATTTTTTTTGAAAGCAGTTTAAAAAAATTATCTGTTGGACTGAGATACCCTCTGTGCCTTATTTCTGCCATGAGCCAATTTTTGCAAGTGATTTATAACCCCCCCCTTAGGTCTAGGGGTTTATAATGGAGACGCTGCCAGACCCTTAACTATAGCATTGTGCAATGCAACACTGTAATACAATGAATAATATTCATGAATCTGCCATAATGTTGGATATTATCACTCATTACCATTGTATGAAAGGGATGATTAAACTAATAGTTACTGAGAGACATTTCTGCTGACAGGAGGCAATGATTAGAATAAACTGACTTCAATATACATTTAGAACTGGGAATAATGGGATGTGGCAGGAAGCCAATAAGCGAACATGGCCCGCAACTCTGATCAATGAATTACCCTTTTTTCCCTTTGCCGCAGTACATGGTGTTTAATGAAAAATCAATAGCCCCCTGTAATTCAAAACCGTAATCAATCGTTTGACCTGAAGCTTTCCTTCCCCCCGCCCCCCCTTGCAGGGAAGATGTCTTAACCGACGACACAGTTCATTTGCAAAGAGCAGTACTTCACAAGGCACACAGAAGGAACCTGACACAGGACCACAGTGATTTATACCTGCCGCAAAATATATGGAAAAACTGTCCTGAGGAAGTACATTGGGTACGGCCACAACCTCCCTCATCACTCTCCCTTGCCTTAGATTGGGAGATGACAGGAAAGCTCTTTGTTTTCCCCTCTCCCTCATACTGCTCACCGGGAGGAGTCTTTTCAGAGCTGGCCCCAGGGAGCTCACTGCCTTAGGCAAACTGGGAACTATTGGCCCCCTTTGCAGGCGGCAGCCACTCCTGCAGCCAAGAGTCATGAAACGTTTTTGCTGCCTCAGGCGACCGCCTGTTCTGCCTGTATGAGAGAGCTGGCCCTGCCCCCCGGCTTATTAGCACAACCTGGCAAAGAGAACACCAGCTATAAGAAGAACTCTGCAGGGGATCGGCCTGGACTTTTCAGGAGTAGCTTGCAAACTGGAGATGGTCGCTTTTAGTCGGTGCCCTGCTTAGGTTGTGCAGTGTGGGGTCACATCAGGAGAGGCCTGTTATGTCACTATGAATATGTTCATTTTCTCATTTGATGTTTTGCCTTCATTAATAATGAAGGCTCAGAATCAATATTGCAGTGCTTCATGCATCTTCTAGTTCCTCCTTACATGCACAATGCTGGAGCACCGTCCAGCTTAGACAGGCACTAGAGAAACGTTTCATAGGCTGCAGGCAGTGTATTTTACCAGCAGTCATGACAAACATTGGGCTGTTACAGACACGCCTCTGACGTGGCAGGTGAAGCGGGAAAAGTTACAGTTGGGATGGGGTTGAATACTTCGAGCCAGATCCCCCCTTGTGTAAACATTGACTTCAGTGCAGCTTTGCTGATTTATATTAGCTGAGGATCTGGCCCATTAAGCCTGATTCTTGTCTCAGTCATGTTGGCGTAAATCAGAAGTCACATCAACTCCATTCCGAAACCAGTATAAAAGTGATGTGAGTGAGAGACTAACCAGGCCCACTGTCTAACTTGGGATACACTGGGCCATGCTTTATAACCACAGAAGCGCTGGGTGGATTGTATACCTTCAGACTGCATAGGAGTACATTTTAAAAGCATGAACAAAAGAATGGAGGAACTCCCGTGCTGGAATAGACACAATCCATCCAGTCTGGCATACTGTCTCCAGCAAGCAGCAAGACCAGGTAATGCAGAGACGAAGATGGAATTCCCACATACTCTGCCTACTTATAAAGAAAAGGAGTACTTGTGGCACCTTAGAGACTAACCAATTTATTTGAGCATAAGCTTTCGTGAGCTACAGCTCACTTCATCGGATGCATACTGTGGAAAGCGTAGAAGATCTTTTTATATACACACAAAGCATGAAAAAATACCTCCTCCCACCCCACTCTCCTGCTGGTAATAGCTTACCTAAAGTGACCACTCTCCTTACAATGTGTATGATAATCAAGGTGGGCCATTTCCAGCACCTTGATTATCATACACATTGTAAGGAGAGTGGTCACTTTAGATAAGCTATTACCAGCAGCAGAGTGGGTTTGTGTGTGGGGGTGGAGGGTGGGTGAGAAAACCTGGATTTGTGCTGGAAATGGCCCAACTTGATTATCATACACATTGTAAGGAGAGTGATCACTTTAGATAAGCTATTACCAGCAGGAGAGTGGGGTGGGAGGAGGTATTTTTTCATGCTTTGTGTGTGTATAAAAAGATCTTCTACACTTTCCACAGTATGCATCCGATGAAGTGAGCTGTAGCTTACGAAAGATTATGCTCAAATAAATTGGTTAGTCTCTAAGGTGCCACAAGTACTCCTTTTCTTTTTGCGAATACAGACTAACACGGCTGTTACTCTGAAATCTGCCTACTTATGTAATTCAGTATCACAGTGGAAGTTTCTTACGTGATCTTAGCTGGTGATCATCTTATGCCTTGAAGCTTGAGAATTGGTCTCTCTTATAATGCATAATACATCCCGGGGCTTCATGGGGCTAACATTTACCTCACTGTGGGCCAGATTCAGGTCTCACACAGGTGTAATTGCATTGGCTTAAATGAAATTGCTCCTGATTTATGCCAGGCTAAATGGGAAGAAGACTCAGATCTGGTGTTTCAACAGCACCTTCTTCAAAGGACATAAAGAAGCCGATTAGCAGCAGTTGTAATAGCTCAAAGGGTAACTTGTTCCCATGGATCATTAGTAAAATCATCCTGTCAGCAAGTCCTGGAAAGGACATTTTGGAAGGCTACGGTTTTATTTTTAAGTAATGGGATACATATAGTATATATAAAGCATGAAACACCAAACCATAATAAAAGGGTCAACTGGAGTTTTCAGACAAAGCGATAAATAGAAGGAAGGCTCTGTATCAAGGCAACTCTCTTTGCCCTCTATTTGCTTGATTCTGCTAAATTCCTTCCACCAAGTAGCAAAATCAAACATGGAACCATAGAATAGGATCACAGGAATCAGAGATGGCAAAGACCAGCAGGTCATGAAGCTATTCTCCCTTCCATGGTAGGCTTGTTCCTAGCATTACATACGCTGATGTTTTCTCCAGTCCATTTTTAAGTGACCCCTCTTCCCTTGTGAGGCTATTGGTTCTCACTAGAGAGCAGAGTTCCCCGAGTATTCAGCAGAAATGTACCTCCTCCCTTTATTAAAAAAAAAATCACCTCTTGTGCCACTCTAAACAATTCTCCTCTATTCTTGATCCCCTATTGGAGTCAATGCAACAAAGATTAATTAATTCAACTAAAACTTACTCCACCCATCCAGGCCATTTCCTGCTGGTGCCGAACATCCTCTGTGCCGTGCTCGCTTGGGCTATTCCTCAGCTTCTATATTTCTTCCCCTCATACCATTTGTCTTGGTGCACGGGGGGAAGAGAGCAAGCGCGTTTCTTGGGTTTCACGGATCTCTTCTGCTCCTGTGGCTGCTGCTTCTGCTGCTTTGCCTCCTTGCTGAATGCCTAATTTCCTGGCCTGGATACAATTCCCGTCCCTCAGCGGGAGGCTGGGCACATGAAGTATTGCCAAGCGACACTTCCCAATAGATCCTGCATGCCACAACTTTTATTTGGTGTCTCGTGCTGCAGTGTTCTCCTTCACAGTAAACTGTGTGGGGCATTGCTTGGCATGTTTCAGATAGCAGGGTAGATGGATGGGACATGTCTTAAAACAGGCATGGACCCAATCTGATTAGCCAACACACACAGATAGATAGTGTTTTCCCAAGGGCTCTGGGCAGGAGTCGGGTTGTTATAGAAAATCTTATGCCATATCTGTCAACAAGTCTCTGTCCTTTAACAACTGTAATTCCTTGACATATATCCCTTGACACATTTGCCAGATCCTCCACTGGTGTAAATTGGCAGAACTCCATAGGTTGATTTATACCAGCCGAGGATCTGGCCCCTTGAATCTCTCTCCCCTTTTCTCTTTCATATGTTTATAGAAATGTTTCTGATTTGGGTTAAAATTAAGGTGCTTCTCTCTCCATCCTCCTTTCAACATTGCGTTGCCTTTAACGAACACTGGCTTTCGATGCTGCGTCTAAGCAGCTCCCTCAATTGCAATATCTGATATGGTTTGAAGAATAGCTGCTTGCATTTACAGACTAATCTTGAGTTGTGTGGGGAGGGGTGGGAGGAAGCGGATCCTGTAGGAGGAGGAAGGGAGTCCTATGGGCATACATTTTTTTGCTTTAAAATAGGGCAATCGGCCTAATGTGCTGTATGTGTGAGGAGAGCAGAAAGGAAGGGAAGTTTCCCTTGTTAAATATTTACCATTGGCTTATAGATTTCTAAACCTTTCTGTCCATGTATTGACTTGGATTCCAGGTGTAACACAGCATGTACTCTAGATCTGTTGTGTACTGATTTGCACTGGTGTAAACTACGGCATGGTTTAGTGTAGGAGAACCATTCTTTAAACAGTCTTGTCTGTAGGCCCTTCAATTGCAGGAAGGTCTAAAAGGCTGCTTTTCTGCAATGACCATAGGAGATTCAAACTGTGAGCAGGAGGAGTGGATTTCACCCAGAAAGAACATCCTCCAGAATAATCAGTTTACTTGCCCCCGGAGTTATTTCCAAAGTATCACTAAGAGCTGAACCCTGCAATAGCAAAATTCACACGTTTTGCTCTTCTCGATTGACTTTTAAGCACATACTTAGAGCTTTATTACCAGTTGAATCCAGAGGCAAGATTAGTGATGCTGTGGGTTGGGATGCCTCAGAGGCCTGGAAATGGGATACAGTGCCCTTCGTTGCTAGCATACTGGTTGAAATGGGGCCAGTTTGGTAGTGATAGTGCGTCATTTAAATAAGATGGCTGCTGTATGTGAAATGTGTTGGTATTCTCAGTCTCACACATAATGGGCCAGATTTACAAAGGTATTTAGGTGCTAAAGAGGCAGATCGATGCCTATTGAGAAGATGCCAACCCTCCTTAATTATCCCTAATCCTCCTGATTTTTACATTAGATTACAAAATTACTAATTAAAATCTACACAGTTTGCAAGCAAACATGCACACACATAATATAGATATGCATGAGTGCTTGCAAAATTTGATATAATAAATAGCGTGTGTGTCTCTTGGACCCAGCAAACACAGCAAATGCCGCTGCGGACACAGGAGGCGTTCTTCTCCGCTCCCCCGTGGCATGAACGCAGATTGTGCAGTGAGAGTCTCCTAGGAGGCAAGCCGGGGCAATTTTGAATGAGTCAGGGGCGCTGCTGGGTTCACCACACAAGCCACAGGCTGAGTGTTGTGTTCCAGCTGCCTCATGTGGACCCTCCTGGACTATGTCAACGTGCTCCAGGAGGATCCACCCGGGGCAGTTGGAGTGGAACATGTGGCCAGTGGCTTGGGAGGTGAATCTAGCGCCCCCACACTACTGACAATCGTTGTGGCTTGCCTTGCTGCGCAGTGTGCTGGGGAGGAGGTGCTGGAGGGGCAGGAGGCAGCGGTGGAGGAGGAGAGAGGGAATGTGACAGAGGAGAGAGAACAGGAGGAAGATCATCCAGGAAGGGTATCCAGACCTGGTCCTGGCCAAGGTAATTGAGGCCCTAAACTGCATAGGAGGGCAGCTTTCCTAGTGCTGATCCTCCCCTTTTCTCGGGGTGGGGATCCACGGGCACAACGAATGGGGATCAGGGACCCAGCCCCCCCTTGTCCCTAGCCAGATGGGAAGGGGGGAGAAGGAGGTCCAAACTCCCCAATTCCTAATTTTTTTCATAAATTTGCCTAAAAATCTTGGAGCAAGGGTGGCATCTCCACTAGTAGGATTTTCCAAAGTACTTAAGTAGGTTAGGCTTTTACCTGCCATTGAAATCAATGGGAGTTAGGTGCCTAACTCACTTAGATAAGTGACCCTCCCCCTCATAAAAATCACCATCAGAGCTGGCAGAGGACGGCATGGGCATGAAGAGTGAAATACCCTCCCAGCTGGCAGTGGTGAACGCTGCTGGGGCGGTGCGGGGAAGCATGCAGTATTACTGTAGGGGTGGTGCCCATTCAGTGGGGAAAGAGAGGGCTGCAGTTCTGTAAAAAGGTCCCCGTGATATCCTTAGCAATGCGTCACTGGTCTGTCAGAAGCGGGCAATGATTCCCTGAGTATTGTGTGCCGGTGAAGAGAGAGACACCGTATACCTCCATCCTGGTGGGATGCTATCACGACATGATCTCTTCTTTGAGGGATAACTTTACTTGCTACTGTGCCTTCTTCACAGCAGGACCCCTGTCAAGGCTGAATCCCCACTCTGTCACTCTGCATGCAGAAGTGGGGCCCTCAAGGATTTTAAAAATCAATACTGGCCACTCCAGGCTTGAAACTCCCAAGGTTATAGGTTTTCTCTGACCTTAGTTTGGTAAATGCTGCCACCACCCAAATGAAGCAAAACCCCCTTTGAACCCAGAAGGGGGAACATGGGAATTCCTCCCTGTGGGTACCCTCAAACCCTTTCACCCTCCCCTCGGGGGAAGAGCTGAGAAAGGAAACAAAGGAAATTAGCTGTGGCTACCAGCTAATCAAACAACATGCATAAACCTCTTAGGATACCAAAAATCCAATCCTGTTCTTAAAAAAGGTAAATTTTATTAAAAACAAAAAGAAAGAAAATACATCTGGAACGTAGGCTTTTGCTAGGTTTTAAGAGAGCAATTCCAAATCAAGCACCCAAAATAGTTTTCTTGGGGGTTCAGCTTAAAGGTTACAAGCAAACAAAAGCATCTGGGGTTAGCCCAGAGGAGATCCACAAGCGTTGAAAAATAAACAGAAATAAACCTGATCGCATCTAGCTAAACATTCTGATCTACTTACACCTTTGGGTTGTTAAAAGTAGTTCTAGATATGATCTGATGATTTTCATGTCTGGTTCAAACTTTAAACAGCATTCCTGCTGCCCCATATCTTCAGCCCAGAGAGCAACAGACAAAAGAAAAGTTTCTTTCCCAATTTTAAAAAGTTCTACCTTCCCATTGGCTCTTTTGGCCAGGTGCCCACTTTTTTCCCCTTTACCTGGGGGACTTTTTAACCCTTTACAGGTAAATCAAGTAAAGAACAGCTACCAAGAGGGATTTTACAGCTAACTGGTTGGCTGGGTGTTTATCAAAGGGAGCTATCCCCCATTTTATTTATCACAACCCCCTTTTCCATATTGGCTCTATGATGAGGGTCCCTTTCCATCTAGCCAGGACCCTCCTCCCATTTAGCAAAAAGGAAAGGACAGGGCGGTTGTGACCCCCTGACACCTGGTTTCTACCTTGTCTGGGGACGCAAAGGCCAGGCAGAGACTTAGTGGTCTAGAGGTTCCAGTTGAAATTGGGATTTCATTTCACTAGGCACTGGAAAAGCAGACAGTGAGAGCTAGTCCCTGCCCTGAAGAGTTTACAAGATGAGCTTTATAGCTAATAAGACAAAAGGTGGGAGAAGGTAAATAATCGTCACCCCCCATTTTATGAATGGAGAACTGAGGCACAGGGCGATTACGTGGTACTAATGAAAGCCAACCCTTGCAGCCTTTGCTTGATACTCCTTGCCCAAGCTAAACGGCCGGTGACTTCCATGGTGGTTTTGTCTGAGTGAGGACTGTGGAGTTTGGCCCACCCAGGTTAGCTGTCTGATTTATACTGAAGAACAATGGCAACTCTAAAGGGTAAAGCTCGCCTTTTCGGAAAGCTCCCTACCCATACCTTCGCTGGATCCAGTCACCCCTCTGCAATGATCTAATTAGCTACTTCCCACAGCAGGATGTGCCCTGGTTAGCATAACCGGGGGAGGGGGCAAAAAAAAAATCAAGCAGGAAGAGAAGCAATGACAACACCAGTCTGGGCATTAAAACATCATTCTGTGAACAGACCCTGGGAGTTTGCAATAACACTGCAATCTTTTTCATGGCAGTTTGTCAGGCTTCTACTGGAGCAACTAGGAGCTCGCAAGCTGCAGTAAATATACTCTGCATCACAATTATGTAGCAGACTGTGTCGTATCCTGAGTTCATTTGCTAAACAAAAAAGGCCAGGTCTTCAGCTGGTGTAGACTGGCTTAGCGCTGTTGATTTCAACGGATGGAGCTCTGGTGAGCTGCAGCAGCTGGGGATCCCTCCCAAAGTGATTCAGGGGTTTCAGAGAGAGAGAACACTGAGTCTGTGTTTTTACCTTCTGGTGGCTGAGTCCATTAATTGATTTCTATTTTTTTAAATACTATTTGTTAATTCACATGGTGTATTTTGCTCACCAGGTATGTGCATGGCTGTATGGTGCGACTGCAGCAATCTGATGTGGTGCAAGGAATGCCACATCATGTGAGACATTTCATCTCCATGAGTAATACAGTTACTCTGGTAAATGAATACAGTACATCCAGGAGAGATTCAGAGTTTTGATCGGTTTTGCTAGCCACAACAAATGTCATTGTCTCCCCTCCCTTTTTCTGGTCTTCCTGACACATTGTGGTCCCCCCTTTTTCTTCTCCCCCTTTCCCTTAAGTAGAGCTGACACAGATCAATACCTTTGATGGAAAGTAATAATCAGGCCTATTAAGTGACAAAGGTTTACTCTGTAACAGCTGTGCTGGCGGGAGAGGAGAGCTTGTCTGACTAATGAATCATGAAACAATCAGGCAGTAGCCATTTGTGTTTAGATCTGTAAATATGGTGTGGTTCAAGTGCCAGACCATCTCCAGCACTCCAGCTGGGGGCACAGATGGTCCACATTCAGAGCAGCACAAGTATAAAGAAAGGGTCCCCCCTCCCCCCCCCCGTCCCATACTGCACCTCTCTGAGAAACAACTCTGCTAGCTTCAGGATAAACTTGTGTCTGTGAGAGAGAGGCCTAATGTTGGCCTTTCAGATTGCATTGCAGCCAGCAACATGCATTCTTGTTTGCTTAAAAAAAAATTGCCAGTAAAATTCTCCTCTTCTACACACTGTATAATGGGACTCTATTTTTATGGCTATATGCGATTTTTTTGTGTGCCACACCAGCACAATCTTATGCTCTTTTACACACCTCTTAATTCTCTATTAACAGATTTCCTATCTCCTTCTGCGAGGTACAGTGCCCTTAGCTTTCAACTTCTCAAAAACAATGGAATGGTGCATCAAGGAATCAAAACTCAAATCAGCACAGACCCAGAAACAGAGAGAAAGAGACTGTGTGTGTGAATAACATCTAGTGTAAACTTGCACAGTCCTCCATTGAGTTCATCTGAGAATCTAGCCCTCGGTGTTAATTGTGCTAAAATATACATGACTCTCCCCGTTACCTGTTATGAAAAGCTGCTGGTCTTAGCTGACTGAAGATACTTCTAGGCTCCTCTTTCAAGAGCCCACATCAAATGCTTTTTCACCTACACAGAAATCAGTTTTCAGAGTAACAGCCGTGTTAGTCTGTATTCGCAAAAAGAAAAGGAGTACTTGTGGCACTGGAAATGGCCCACTTTGATTTTCATACACATTGTAAGGAGAGTGGTCACTTTGGATAAGCTATTACCAGCAGGAGAGTGAGTTTGTGTGTGTGGTTTTTTGAAAAAGGGGGCGGGGGTGAGAAAACCTGGATTTGTGCTGGAAATGGCCCAACTTGATTATCATACACATTGTGAAGAGAGTGGTCACTTTGGATGGGCTATTACCAGTAGGAGAGTGAGTTTGTGTGTTGGGGGGGGGGCGGAGGGTGAGAAAACCTGGGTTTGTGCTGGAAATGGCCCAACTTGATTATCATACACATTGTAAGGAGAGTGATCACTTTAGATAAGCTATTACCAGCAGGAGAGTGGGGTGGGCGGAGGTATTTTTTCATGCTTTATGTGTATATAATTAGATCTTCTACACTTTCCACAGTATGCATCCGATGAAGTGAGCTGTAGCTCATGAAAGCTTATGCTCAAATAAATTGGTTAGTCTCTAAGGTGCCACAAGTACTCCTTTTCTTTTTACAGAAATCAGTGTGCACACACAAGCTTTGTTTGGTTAACATAATCCTTTAATTTAAATGGATTCCTTGTTTTAAGACCCAGGTTTGAACTCTGGTGAATATCAAGGGCTTGATTCTCCACTGGCTTTTATGCTGGTGGAATTCCATTAAAATTAATGGAGTTACACCAGCATAAAACCGGAGAAGTAACACCGTGAGGAGTCAGCCCCAAGAGTCTCTATCTGATGTGTATGTGCCACCAATGGGTTAATTTTCTATTGCATTTGTCTTTTTGTACACTGGTGGGTTTATTCCACTAACAGCATTTCTATTAAAAAAAACTTTATAGTATTGCAGGGTATAGTTGGAGGAGCATGCAAAAGTATCTTTTTTTTACCTCTCTGTTCCTTTGTATGCTCTTTGTTTGTCCTGTGTTTGTACAGTGCCTAGCACAATGGGGTCCTGCTCCAGGCCTGGGGTGCAAAGGGGCTGTGACAATACAAATAATAAATAATATGACTCTATGTGACTACGGTGAAGATCAGCCAGCAGGGGGAGCTGATGAGCAATTTGGGCTGTAAGCTTCTCTTCAAATCTGACAATACTAGGCAAGCTTTGTATTAGAGTTGGGCAAATAATGGATTTTTCAGGTTGCTGGCAATTCCAAAACATCGGGGGGCGGGGGGGGAGCATTTCAGGTTCAACCAACACTTTTCTAAATTGGAACTTTTGGGCATATTAAAAGGTGGGGAAAAAATTGTGTCAGGTCAAATAAACTGTTTTGTTTTGATTTTGAGCATTTTAAAAAAAAAATTAAAGGGAATCTCCACATACCTTGCAAATAAAAAAAAATCAAAACATTTCATTCTGAAAATGGCAAAGCAAAACGTTTTCATTTTTCAGAACTGTTGGGGGTTTTCTTCAAAACAAACACATCAACGAAATCGACGTGAATTTGCAAACGGTTTGGTGATGCTGAAGCTGCAGTTTTGCAGAAAAATGTTTTGATGGAAAAATGACTCACCACGCTACCTGACACATTGTTTTCTCCTCTGATTTTTGTTTTGATATTTCTTTATTCGATGTTTATTAAATTAGCCAATTTCTCTGCTACTTGTCCTCGGCGGCCGTTACAGTGGTAGTCATCAGCCCATTCAAGAGCTGTCCGGATACTGTGGAGAATCTAAACCTTAAGGGAAACATTTTTCCAAAGGCTACAAATCATGCTCCAGCTGTGCCTTGCAACTCGGTCCATGCCAGCTTTGATCTTTTGCTTTCTTGCACCTTGTGTAGGTATTTGCAGCTATGCAAAGTGAGTGCAAAATGCTACTGCCCGTATAACTGAAATGGGGATGCTTTATGGTCACTTTGTCTTTTGCTTTTTAAATAACTACACAGAAGACAAGACTGCACAAGCTGATGTAGACCATTTTTGTCCATCACAATCTAGGTGTACGCATGGTAGGTTTTGCCTATCTAAATTCTAGCTGCTCCTGCTTTGCACTCAGTTTGGAGACAAAAAATGTGATGGGAGTGTGTAAGTGAGAATGTAACAATTGCATTTGGAAATGCAAAGCTGTTCATGAGCAATCAAGAAGCCATAGGACAGGTCCTCAGTTAATGTAGGTCAATTAGCTTCGATGGAGCTCCATTGCTGGCCCTGTGCTTTGAAAACCTGGCCATGGCTGATTCAGCTGTTTTCAGTGTTATTGCTACTAAAGGCATAATTAACAGCAAGGGGCATGGGAAGCTCTTGGAAAATTCCAGTGTGGTTGATGTCCCAGTCATTGCAATTCTCCTGCCTAGAGCTGTAACAGACTTTGATTTCTGGACTCCCTGGAACAGCAGGTCCAGATCCTGCCTGGGCTCCCTGAGCCTTTTATCTTTCCAAGGTAGAACCAGTGGGCCCAATCCCCATCTCACACCAGCGTCGCTCCATTCTTGTAAGAGATGTGACTCTGGTCACCGGTGTGAAAGTGGAAAGAGACTCAACGAACCCTAGGGTGTAATAAAGTGGTCATCAAAGGGTTAACTCTGTTACTCAAAGTATTATGGGTTGGAGCTATGATCCCCCCCCCCCCCCTCTACTTCCTCTTGAGTTGGTGGGTGTTTTCCACCATCTGTTTGCTATGTAGGAAAATAAAGCAGCATGTTCCCAGCCTGCAGCACTGTGAGTAGAGCCTGTTTCCCTTTACAAAACCCTGAAATGTCCTCTCTGGGGGCCTCTTGGAGGACGCCTTAAACCTGAGTGAAGTATCAGGCTCTGTGGTGCTTTTCATGGAGAAGAGTGTTTGCTCCACGGTCTTTAGCTTAGATGTATTGGCTGGCTGCTTCCTGCCACACCAGAATTAGCTGCATTTTGTGGACTGGCTCAGATAAAAGAAGTCACTGGTCACCTAATCATTCTGTGACTACCACAATCTATCAATGAGCTTCTCAAAAATGAGTCAGAACGACAGAGAGGGAGATGTGTTATGTCTTCCCTACTGCTTTGGAAAGCCACATCAGTGGGAGGGAGTCAATATAAAAACAAATTGTACGGGTGGTGATGAATGGGTTACGGGCTGGAAGGGATCAAAGTCTAAGAGAAAAATTAGCAACCAAAGTTAAAAGGACAGCGAGAGCATGAAAATATAAGAAAATTAGTGTCAGGAACTGTGCTGCTGAAACCTGTGGGCCAGAGCTTCAGGTGCTGTAAATGGACTTCAGTGGCACTCTGCTGATTTCCAGCAGCTGAGCGTTAGGCCTGTCTCTGCCAGAAGTTATGTGGTAGGTGGTTAGGTTTTGTGCAATGCCTGGAACACAAGCAACAGGTTGTGTGGGTTTGTTTGTTTTTATTGGTGCTTGGATTTACTTCTGTGATTGACTGAGTTTAATTTTGAACAAAGTGAAGCAGCAATCCTAAAACTGGAGGGGGAGGGAAATGGAAATGAAATGCAGATAATTTATGAAATAAGGCAGCTTGTCACCTAGAATAGTCTCTGCTTTGAACATGGAAACAGTTGTGTCACAGTCCCAGACATGATAAACTTCACTGCAGTGTATTTAAAAACAAACAAAGCAATGAAACAACAAAACAGTCAACTAGAAACAGTGACATATTTACCCAGGTGAGTTCGAAAGTTGCCAATGTGATCCTATCAGTAGCTTGAGGGCTGCACTAATTTGCATAAAATGGAGCATATTACAAACAGCCTTGGGGCAAATTCTGTCCTCTGTTGTGTTGCTGAAAATCCAGAGAAACTGCAGGGGTGGATATATACCCTGTAATTGAGAGTAACATCTGGCTTCTTTGTCCTTAATACAAAGGTTCAGCTTGTGGAGACTACAGATCCCAGAATGCAATGTTATATCTTGATTTGAATGACAGTGACCTAGAAACATATTAGCAGAATTCTGTGAGCTCATTGTGGTCTGTATACTGCCCTGTATGAAACTAAGTCAATGCCCCCCCCCCCAAAGCCCCTATGTTAATGCAGAGTTAATATTGCTTGATTGTATGTCACTCCCTAAGCACAATGTTGAGCTGAGCAAAGCTCAAACTTCTGAAAACCAGCAAATGCAGAGTTAAGGCTGCCCATGCAACCTTAACTGTCCTCTTTCAGCAATGCCCCAGTATGCCACATTAACACACCACAGTTTTACTCTGCCAGCCTCACAGTTCACCTCCTTTTACAACCTGTTCACTCTCTCCCACAGGATTCCATCTAACATGGAAAGGAAAATAAAAGTTGGTCATGCCACTTTCCCTTTGTTCTCCTGGAGGTCGCTATAACGAAGGGCAATTATTTCTCTATGTTCCAGGTGTGGTCAGTTTGAGATTGCTTTGCTTTATCTATGGCATTTTTGATCACTCAAGCTCATAAAGTAAGTCCAAGAGTCTAGATTCTGATCTCACCCAGCTGGAAATCATCATTGATGTCAATGGCATACACTAGTCTAAAACTGGGGTAAGTGATATCAGGCTCTAGGAATCTGTTCTAGATTTGGGTCACGCTAAATGTTAGAATCCATTCTCCCTTTCTTTTAGGGAAGGGTAAGAGAAAAACATCTTCAGGGCAAGGATAGTTGACTGACCTTTGTCAATAGAATCCACAAGTGGAAAGTTATTTATTGATTACAAGAGCAAATTTCTAATTAGTCCCCTGTCTCAAGTGATGGAAAGTGAACTGCACGGTACTGGACTGAGGATATATTTCATCTCGTTATTTAAACAGAGAAAGACTACACTCCTGGTCACGCATGGAACAGGAGGTAGTATACACCCATGCAGCAACAACAGGTCAGATCCTCAGCTGCTGTGAATTGCTGTAGCTCCCCTGACTTCGGTGGAGATATGCTGCTTTACACCAGCTGAGGATCTAGCCTGATATGTCTGGCCCTGCAGACTCTTTAGTGTTGCTAGCTCAAGAAAGCACAAGTGGGGGGGGGAGGCAGAGCAATAGTGGGTGACAGAATGGGATTTTTTTTTTAAAAGCACTGTTATTTCGTGTGACAAAAGAGAAAGTTTCCCCAAACCCTAAGAAATACGGATTTCGAAGACTTCAACAATACTTCTATTCTTTCCAAAAATCACATTATATCGCACCTCATTTAAGCTATTGAATGGTTGTGTCATGCAAAGAGAAAGAGTGGAGGGGAAGGGGGGGGCAGGGAGACACCCAAACTGTCTCCACTAGATCAATGCAATCAATAAACATCACAAAGGTAATTATTCTCTGATTTAAGACCTGTGTGTGTGTGTGTTTTGTTTGCTTGCACTGACTAAAATGCTTGAGGCAAAAAAAAAAAAAAAAAAGGGAGAAAAGTTTTAAACTTACATGAAAATAATTTCTCTGGGAAATTGTTTTCAACCCCCGACCCCCTTTTTATTGGTGTAATGACTTTTTTCTTATGAGCAGTGTTTAATTTTGCTTTTTGAGGGCACCTTCTTAGGAAGAGCGATCAGGGCTGTGCACAGCTGGCTTTTGAAAATTGAGTTTCTACTGAAACTTCCCTGCTATTATCTTGACAATCATATTATTTATCAAAGCATGCAAATATTAGGGATGACAGTGAACGCTCACTGCAGGGAAGAGCAGAGCTTGGCCATAAGTGGGAGGGGGCCCACTAACAATTGTGCCCCCTGTTGCAAAAAGCTATAATTTAATATTCTCATACTAGGAGTCTCCACTTTCCTTGGTCTGTATAAAGCCACTGAGTGCATTGTTTCCCTTTGGCCAAACCACAAGGGCTGTTCCTTGAATGTTCTGCAAGACTTCAAACAGAGGATCATGCTGATAATGGCTTCAGGGCAGGATTTTTTGTTTTGCCTGGGAGTACACGATTTAACTGTTAAACTGAGCTAGACCTCTAGCTTTTGAATAGAATTTTATTTCAAGGTTGCTGTAAACTTGCTAGTAGATCAATAGTTTTTCTTCCTCTGCAAAGCCTCAAAATAATACAGAGTAGATAATATTTAAGTTACTCTTTATATAGTAACCATTAACTACTTGTTATGTGATCTGGATTTCTTCCCCCCCCCCCATATTTACTCCCACATCTAAAATAGTCTCGTATATGTCAGATAGTGTTAGAATATATCATTTTTAAAGGCACAACAAACAAACTCGGCAAGTCAGTCATTTATTGGATTTTAATGGCTAGTCTTATCTTTTTGGCAAAATAGGCTAGCATGCATAGTGCAGCGGGAACCCCATGCCTTCCTGGAGGGGTTATCCTTCAGAATTCGTTTAGATTGTATTCTTTTTTTAACCCAGTTTTGATTTGTAAATGGAAAACTATGCACAGAGGGGAGCCGATGATAAATTGAGTTAAATTGGCTACCCGATGAGTTTTGGTTTAGGATGGGGCAGTTTATTCAAATCCCATCCTTCCCCCTCCCACATCCTGGAAACTTCTAGATTGAATAAGAATAAACCAATTGTGGTGAACCAGAGATCTTGTGCCAAATCCAGATCCCATTGAAATCAATAGAAAAACACCTTAGGCTTCAATGGAAATAGGGTTTAGCTACCTATATTATTAGAAGTATCAGTCAGCAGATCTTTATCAGCTGAACCCTGGGGTAGGAAAAGCAGCAGAAGGGAGCTCTTTGAATGACTGGACATTAGTGGCTATGATTAAGAAATATCTTCGCTGTCACTTATGTACATACCACGCACCTGAGAAGATTTTAAGATTGCTGAGGTGACGTTCGCTAATAAACAGTATCTTAGAGCGTCGAGCACAAGCCGGAGATTCCCATGACCACAGGGGTCCTGACTCTTGTTCAACAGCCTGGTGGTCTGAACCATCAAGGTCAGAGTGCATCTATTGGTCCGTGCATCTATTGTCTGTGTTCGTAACTTAGTCTGGGGAAAGGGATAATCGTATCTGAGCCAATCTCCACCTCCAGGCTGAACCATTTGAAGCCTGATCATGAATTATTATGGCTAGATATTTATGCTGGGTGGCCATTTGGAGCCAGGGAAGAGGCCCCTTTCTCCAAATGCGGGTACATGGGGCGATGTGTGGGTTAAGTTAGCTGGGGCATCAAGGTTAACACCCTTGATCTTCCTTTGTTGAAAGTTGTGGGATTTTCAGCATTCACAAAGCAGACCTCATCCGAAACCAGCATAGGAGCATCTGCATTTCACTGGGGCTTACTAAAGTGGAGGCACAAGTGTGTGTGTGTGTGTGTCTGTGTGTGTGTGAGGCCACTCTCAGTTCAGTATAAGGATATTATTCCTTTTATACAGAAAAGAGGGCCTCTACTAGTTCTGTGTGCATGTATCACGGATTACTGTAAACAAGAACAAACACAGCACTTGGAAATGCACACATGAAGATTAACTTATTTGACCCATATGTCATTGGGGAGATGGTTAATTTTTGCTGTGGGCTTCTGCTGACTCTATGAAAGAGAGAGAGAGAGAGAAACCTTGGACTGGATTCTCCCCTCATACATACCAGTGTAAATTAGGATTATTTCTTCTGAACTCGGTGGTGCAATACCAGGTCAAAGCTGAGGTAAGTTTGAAGAGAGCCTGGCGTATAATACTAGAACAAGAAGACACACATTGAAATGAAAAGGTGGCACATTTATGAGCGAAAAAAGCAAATGTTTTTTATACAATGCAAAATTAACCTGAGGAACTCATTGCCACATTATATTAGTGAGATCAAGCACTTAACAGGATTTATAAAATGATTAGGCCTTGGCAACAGATCCTTAACTGCTGTACATTGGCGTAACTCCAGTGAAGTCAATATACCACACTGTGTATTCATCCTTTATAAATTATTTATGTGATAAGGGATTTTAACAGGGTGGCTTGTTCCTCTTAAACTGAACAGGGAGGGCTGGCCCTTATCAGACTCAGCTGAGAAGGGGTCAGGTGATCCCCATAAGGGCTGGCAGAGCTCAGCTGAGAGACGCTGCAGGTGGAAGCTGGCTCCTGCAGTAGGCCCCGAAGCAGGGAGATTTGAGGATAGGCTGTGTCGTCCTTTCAACTTTCAGAAAAGTCTTTGGGAACCCTAGCCCAGGGTGGGCAGAAATGCTTTTGGTTTTGATGTTTTGCCTGAGCTTTATGTTGAAGAGTAAAACTGTGCGGTGGAAGAGACTTGGAGGTGGCAAGTGGGTTGGGGAACAGGCTAGCAGCCTTACAGGAATATAAACTTTCATGCATCTGGGCATAAGCTGACTACTATCTGCTTGGGGTCAGGAAGAAGATTCCCCTGTGAGTAGCCATTATGGGGTTAATTGTGCCTTTTCAAGCAGTTCATTCTCGCCGATGTTGGTGATGGGATGCTAGACTAGACGGATCACTGTTCTGATCCAGTACGGCAATTCCTGTGTTCCTGTACAGTACACAATGGGCAAAATTTAATCTTGGTGTTGCCTCATTGAAACCAGAGGAGTTTCTTCGGGAATGAAGTTTGCTGGATAATTTGATGTTTGCCTCTGCTTATGTGGCAATCTCTGCACATGCCTTGGATTCCTGTTCTTTAACATCATGTCAGTCTTGAGGACTGCCTTTTATTACCTGCGTGACATGGGTGGCACTCAATCATGGCTCTGTCATTTAATCTGACTTCCCTTTCAAGGTTGCCAACATTCCAGTTTTTCAAAACCGAACACTACATGCCCCCCTGCCCGTCACTCACTTCCTCCCACCCCTGTTGCTCAATCCCCCCAAAGTCATTCGCTGCTCCCTCCTCCCCCGGGACTCTCATACTGCCTGCAGAGCTGGGCCGGGAGAAGCTCACGTGGAGCCTGCCTGCCTGGAGTGAGGGGCCAGAGCGTGCTGGGGCCCTGGGAGGCTGAGAAGGTGGGACAGGCTGTCACAGGTGGCCAGCCCGGACGGCGGCCCCACTCCTCAAATGCCATGTGCTGTCAAGATCCCTCCTCCTCCAGCAGCAGCTGCTCTTTCTGCCCTCCTGAAAGTGGAGGCTGATTGTGGTTACGGCAGTAACTGGACTTTTGGTGTCCACTCAGCAGTACTGACCAGACACTGCACAGGTCCCCTTTCAACCAGACTTTCCGATCAAAAACCGGACACCTGGCAACCCTATTTCCTTTGTGCAGTACCAGACCTCATGTTAAACTAGTGGGACCTGGATTGCCTTCACTGTCACCCTAATGCCCGTAGTTTTCTAATCTCAAGGGTAGGCTTCTGCAATACCTATATGGCTTTCCTGAGAAAACTCTAGGTCTCCAACTTCTGCCAGTTTGCTGCTGCCAGCTGACATCGTACATATTTCACTCCGCTCTCAAGAGCCTTACGCTGGCTCCCTGTCACGTTTTGGATTGACTTGAAGATCACTTTCATGATATGCATGACAGTGTGTGGTTTGAGACCCATGGATCTACGAGACGGGTTGTCTCGAACCCAAGTGCTTTCCTGCACTGTGTGGTGCAAAGGGGAGCCAATTGGAAGTGAGCTGGGGAGAACCATTCTGAGGAGAGTAGAAATGGTGTGGAAGCGCCGCCTTGCCCCTGAAATGATGGCAGCCCCTGCACATGAGAGAAACATTTGGGGGCTCTGCAGGAACTCATGGAGTACGGGCAGCCAGTGAAAGGCGTTTGGGAAACAGTCCATCCACAGGGCATAGTCCCTCTGAGGGCAGAGGCAGTGTGATCTTGTGGACAGGGCATCAACATGGGAGCCATGAGACCTCAGTCTGTCGGTAGCCAGCTGTGCGATCTAGTGCAAGTCACTTCCCAACTGTTTCCCCCCACAAGTTTGTCCGTCCTGTCAGTGCAGACTGTGAGCTATTTGGGTCAGGGACTGTCTCTCACTTTGTGTCTGTATAGTGCCTAGCACAATGGGTCTCCAATCTCAGTTGAGGGCTCTCGGTCCCACTATTGATATTAATA
The DNA here is from genome assembly GCF_015237465.2 of Chelonia mydas. NCBI lineage: Eukaryota > Metazoa > Chordata > Testudines > Cheloniidae > Chelonia > Chelonia mydas. The sequence goes on from NC_057852.1 coordinate 16,596,507, forward strand.
GTAAGGAAAGGGTAACTTTTCTTTCACACTCCTGCATCCCATTGAAAGCGTGTAACTGAATAAGAAACCCAAATACGTGGAGTATTTACGGCCATCTTCTGTATGTTGTCCACACAGATGTCCACTTTCTAGCCCTTCAAGCTACTTATCCGTGCGCCAGCCCCTGACAATTCCTGGTTACTCCGCAACAAAACATGCTACATATTGACTTTAACTAAGCAGCGAAGGCCCTTGGGAATGTTGGCATAACACAAACACCAGCTTGGAGCTGATCAAACTGGAATGTGGATAAGTACCACCAGGACACGAGGTCCTACCCTGACTTCCACCCACTGCAATCGCATTGGCTGCAGTGGCATTGCACAAGGTGTAAATCAGGGCAGGATTTGGCCTGTGGAGTCAGAGCACTAAGGGCTTGATCCTGCACCATTGAAGTTAATGGTTTCAATGGGAACTGGACCTGACTCACAGAAAGCAATAGAAACTGTTGGCCCAGTGGTTGCATTTTCCATTTGATATTCTGAAATAGCAATAGAAATAGCAAGTATTAAAATGTTTCCTGCACTCTGATACCAGGGTGATTAGCGTGATATATAAGCACCTGATCAGGCAAAGACTCAGGAAAGAGCACTATGCAAATATGTTGGGAGCATATTACAATTTTAAGCTGAGAGGAAGTCTGGTCTAGTGCTTACAGCACAGAAGTGGGGGGTCAATAAAATTTAAGTATGTGCCTGAAGTTAAGTGCTTGCTTAAGTGCTTTGCTGAATAGGGATAGGTTCTTGAATCAGTGCCTCAGTTTCTTCGTCTGTATTATGGAAATAATAATTCTCAACTGTCCCACAGGAGTGTTGTTAGAATTAATGTGTGTAAAATACATGTCAACCATTGGATGGGAAGAGCTGTGTAAATGCCAGCAAGTAGTTTAAAACTTCTGAGCGGATATATACACTGCTGCCAGCATGGAAAGGGTTAAATGATACGTCACTACTGGGTGCCTGGTCCTATTAATTGGGCTCATTTTCTGTGGCTTGAGCTCAAGGATGTGAAAAAAAGATGGAGTGAAACCAATGCAAAGTGTGGGCTTAAAGTGACTGCTCTACTAAATGTCAACGGCCCAACTAAATATAACCCCGAAAGTAGAATTTATGCTTTGCACTCCTTCTCTTTTTTACTGTGGTGAGGAAAAAACCAGGAACTCAGCGGGCTGTAACTTTAATAGGTCATTCCCGCCAGTGCTTACCTTTACAAAATCCTGATAATACAGGGAAGACAATACAGTGATCAAAAGCAGTGATGAGATTTTTTAGCAGCATTAACCGTCATGACCTAGCAAAATGAAAGAAAATGGTTTAACAGAACTGTCAGATCCAATATAGCTAATAAAGGCATGGATAAATGTTTATTACATACCAGAGACAGATCATTTCTGTACAGAAATTGAGGATGACCTTTACTGATAACTCCTATCTGCCTGATATCCTGAATAAGAAAAAGAGAGAGGGAGAGAGCTGCGCTTTTGCTGATATTTATGAAAGGTGGGGAAAAAAATTACAATTTGCAGATGACTCTTTTTAGAAGTGGGCTATCGTGAAAGCAAAGATACAGAACGTTTATTCGGCCCAAGGGATTTCAGGGCATTTGTTTGTGTCATGAGTGAAATGAGTGTGTTCAAGTTGGGACCCTCATTAGTTCACTTGTCATTTCATATATATGTATATGTACTATGTGGGTAGGCGTAAGTCTAGGGGCCTGATTCCCCACTTCCTTACTCTTGTTGTATTCCAGTGTAGCAAGTTACCAACTGAAGTAAATTGGTGGTAAATCATTTCCCTACCAGCCAGATTTTTAGGTGCTCAGCACCCACAGATTTTCAAAAGAGGTTGGCACCCAACAGCTCCCATTATGTTGACTTTTATGACCTGACTTCCAAAAGAAAATTCTCACCTCTTCTTTTGGTGCGTAAATGTGAATTGAGCTCCTTTGAAAATTACACACAACCCTCCCTCATGTTACAAGACCATTATTGAGGTTGCAAAGTCAACCACTCAAAAGGAAAATGTCAGCATTAGGGTTGCCTGGAGCACGCTCAGTGAAGATGGAATTTTCAGGGATTTTAGCTGCTAAAATTGAAAAAGTCTCTATTGAGCATGTGCAGATTTTGATTTTTTCAGTGTCCTCTTATAACTTGGCCACATTTGGTTGGATTTTCACAGGGACGGCAAAAGGCACATCCCTAAATATAAATCTCCTCACTGTATTTTCCACTTTATGCATCCGATGAGGTGAGCTGTAGCTCACGAAAGCTTATGCTCAAATAAATTGGTTAGTCTCTAAGGTGCCACAAGTACTCCTTTTCTTTTTGCGAATACAGACTAACACGGCTGCTACTCTGATCCCTAACACAGGGACCCTCCTGCTAAATTTCAAGACTCCAAAGAATAGAGCCGCTCAAAGAAAAGGTCTCCAGAGTTTTTTAACATATGCAAAACAATGTATTTTTTTTCTTGCCTCATTCTTGGAAATAGATGAATGGTTTTGGCTAAAATTAAAAAAAAAAAGAAAAAAAAAAGAAGTAGTAGTTCGCTTGTGGCAGACACACCGCATGGAAAATTTCAGCCTTTGCAGTTACAGTGAGGCAAAGTCACCAAAACCGGGGTCTTGTAATGGAAAATGTTGGGCAACTTTAATAATGGGGGACACCCGCCTGTAATAAATGGAATGTTTGGGAGATGGTGTTGAATAATTATCTGATTCCGGGCCTGATTCTGATCTCACATGTGTTTAACCCGGCTGTAGCTCCTCTGATTTCAAATAAATTATTCTGCGTTTATGCCAGAATAAGCGAGATCAGAATCAGGTCCGATATATGCCGTTAATAAATATTTTATCCCCTTAATTATCATCAGTAATAATAAACTTCTGCCTCTGCTGGTTCTCTGAAGCTTGCCAGTTGCATACGGAGCTTATAAAGCCATAGCTCCTAACACATGACTCTCTGTGACACCATTGTTGGAGCCCAAACCAACAGGGCCTCAGCTGGTGCAAATTAGCATCGTGCTGTTGACTTCAGAGAAGCTGAGTTGGTTGACATCCGCTGAGGATCTGGCCCTTTGGCACTATGAGTTGTAATGAGAAGACGTTTAAATCGCAGGCTTGCAGTAGGGCTCTGTTAGGACACAGCCCTGTAGCTCTAATGGTGTGTGTGTTTTCTCTGTTGGTTGTATGTATGACTTATTAGATGCCAGTAGTAATGCTTAGGTCTGGTAATAATTTCACGATAAGCTGAAATCATACTTTAATGATGCAGTTTGAAGCAGGAAAGGGGAAGGTATGATTCACGGCTTCATTTGATGACTTAGAAGAGAAGCACATCAGAAAAGGAAATTACTTAAATCAGTGCTGATGAGTAGAACTCTGCAAATCTGCTTTATATCTGTGGACACGGCTGTCCACGGACCATGTTTGCTGACCACGGATGGGTGCAGATCCAAATGTTATATCTAAAGCCCTGCAAATCTGTGGATATCCACTTTGTATTATGTTTGCGGATCGCAGATCAGATGCGGATACACATTTTGTATCCAGGCAGGGCTCTATTGATGAGGAGCTGAAAACTTCCTACTGCACTTGCCCTGTGGCTTAACAAAATGCATTTTACTTTCTGGAGCTGTTTAGCACTTTTCTCTTACAAGTCTACTGAGGTGCATTCTAGTTGCTGTTTTCTAACATGGATGCAACTAGGGCTGCCAACTTTCTAATCGCACAAACCCGAACACCCTTGCCCCACCCCTTCCGTAGGCCACGCCTCTGCCCCGCTCCTTCTCCAAGGCCCCACCCCCACTCATTTCATCCCTCCTCCCTCCGTCGCTCACTGTTCCCCACCCTCACTCACTTTCACCGTGCTGGGGCAGGGGTGTGGGAGGGGGTGAGGGCTCTGGCTGGGGGTGCAGGCTCTGGGGTTGGGCTGGGGATGAGGGGTTTGGGGTACAGGAGGGGGCTCTGGGCTGGAGCCAAGGGGTTTGAAGTGCGTGAGGGGGCTTAGGGCTGGGGCAGGGGGTTGGGGTGCAGGCTCTGGGAAGGAGTCTGGGTGTAGGAGGTGTCTCAGGGCTGGGGCAGGGGGTTGGAGTATGGGAGGGGGTGAGGGCTCTGGCAGGGGGTGGGGCCGGGGACAAGGGGTTTGGGGTGCAGGAGGGGGCTCCAGGCTGGGGCAGTGGGTTGGGGTGCAGGAGGGGTTTGGGGTGCAGGCTCTGGGAGGGAGTTGAGGTGCAGGAGGGGGGGAGGGGTGCAGGCTCCAGCCGGGCAGCGCTTACCTCAGGTGGTGGCTCCCAGAAGCGAACGGCATGTCCTGCTCAGAGGTGGTCAGGAGGCTCTGTGAGCTGCTCCTGCCTGCAGGCACTGCCCTGCAGCTTCCATTGGCCAAGGTTCCCGGTCAATGGGAGCTGCCGTGTCAGTGCTCAGGGCAGGAGCAGCGTGCGGAGACCCCACGGCCATCCCTGTGCCTAGGAGCTGGACATGGTGGTCGCTTCCGGAGCTGCGTGGAGCCAGGGCAGGTAGGGAGCCTGCCTTAGCCCCCCTGCACTGCCGACCGGACGCTGGCCTATTAAAATCTCCTGGATTGACTTTAATAGTCACCGGGAGATTGAGGCCGATTCCGGGAGACTCCCGGCCAGTCCGGGAGGATTGGCAACCCTAGAGGCAGTGCGGGTAGGATTGTTTTACTCTTGCTGATTGCAGTGTTGTTGTAGCTGTGTTGGTCCCAGGATATGAGAACGACAAGGTGGGTGAGGTAATATCTTTGATTGGGCCACCTTCTGTTTCTTTCACCAACAGAAGTTGGTCCAATAAAAGAGATTACCTCACCCACCATGTTACTCTTTCTGACTCATTGGGTAGTGTTAGGCTCACAAAAACAAAGCTTTATTTTTGCACCAACTTCAGTTGTTAACTCTCCAGGCCTGCTTATGGCAATTCAAGTCACTATCTCTGCTCCCATTAAAATTGGATGAGAAGCCTCACTAAAGAACTTCACAGATGTGATAGACCAGCAACTTTTATAAGGGGGTTTCTTGTCAGAGATGTGTGATTTCATGTCTCCGACCTGATAATCATGCCAGGATTTGCTGTCGAGTAAGATTTCCACTTTCAAAAAACACACAGCGAAAACTGGTACAAACAGAGGTGGTTTGTTTTTCAGACTCTGCTCAAGCTGTAAGGGTATCGTGGAAGTTTTGCCATTGACTTCAGTGGGGCCGGGATTTCATGCTGTGAGATCTGGACCAAAGAGCCAGATCCAAAGAGCATGGAAAGATTCCCATTGACTTTAAAGGACTGTGTGTCGGGGCCGGAGTGGGGCAACTGGCTCGAGGGAGAATAAAACGATCACCTGAATATTCACTCAAAACTCTGAACAAAGCAACATTTTTTTAAAAAAAGGTGGGGAAGCTGTTTAGGAACACCGGTCCATCCTGATGCTCTGTGAGAAAGCTCCTCCTTGGGATATTCCCACCCGGAATGGAAGAAGGAAGAGCTAGACATGTCAGAAGAGACTTTGGTCTCACCAGATTTTCAGCCCAGTTTTGCCTACTCCAAAAGCTTGTTCAGGCATCTAGGGCCAGGTTCTCAGATGGTGTGAAGTGATGTCAATTTCCCCAGGGCCCCAGTCTAGCAAAACACTTAAGTATGTGCCTACCTTTAAGCATGTGAGCTGCTCCAGTGGTTTAAGCAAATGAACAGTCCCACACAGAGGTATGCACTTGCTTAAGTGCTTTGCTGGTTCAGGGCCCAGCTGAGGATCTGGCCCCTGGAGTCTAGGCTGATTACTCAAGGTGAGGCTAATGAGGTTTATTTGTCTTTCCAGGCAATAAGCGTGTGTGTTCTCTGATTCAGAAGGCAAATACTCTAGCAGATGAGCGAGGCAGCAGGAAGTATGGCCTAATGGATTGGGCACAGCATGGGGCTGGCTTGGACAGACACATGTCTGGGAGCCAGGGGCTCCTGAAGTCTATTGACCGGGACGAGCAGATGAATGACTGACAGACGTATGGGATGGGTTGAAATGGCAGACTGCAACTTTAATTAATTATACCTTGGGGAGGGGCATGCCAGTGCTCAGCCTCCACTCTCGCATACCGGGTTGTTAATTGGTTCCAGCGTGGCTTACAGGGCTTTAACCACAAACCAAACAATAACTTGGGGTAGACTCTCCCGGGTCTACTGCCCAGACTCAGCTCTGTTGTGAAACCTCTTCTGTAAGGTGTGTGTGTGTGTGTGTGTGTGTGTGTGTGTGTGAAATAAGAGGCACAATGCTGAGGGGGGAAGTGTGGGGGAACCTCAGTCTGCAAAGATTTCAAGCCCCTCTGCCCCATGAGTGCAAAGCCCAGCTGTGCAGTCCTGGGTCTCCTTTACCTCTGGGAGCTGGCCCTTTTCGCCGTTCCCTGTGCTGCACACCGGTCACAAGCCAGTAGTCGTAACGGCATTCTATGAATCTTGAATCATATTGTTCTCAACCCAGTTGAGCCTGTAGGAGGGTGCGAGGAAGATGAAAAACCCACCAGTCTGCATGGCAGTTTGGCCCAATGGGAATTTTTCCCCCTGATCCCTAAAGACAGGCAATTGGTCAGCCCCGTGGCCCCATAAGTGGCACAGCTTCTAATCTGTTGCTAAGGGGAAAGAGGGTATGTCTAGACTGTGATTTAAAAACCCACGACACTGAGTCTTAGAGCTGATTTGGGATTGTGGGTCTTGGGCTGCAGGGCTATAAGACTGCAGTGTAGTCGTTTGGACTCAGGCTGGAGCCTGGGCTCTGAAAGCCTCCCCTGCTAAAGGTGGCGAGAGGGTAATCTCATATGTGCTACTGATTTGCTGTGGGGCCTTGGGTAACTCATGTGACCTCCCTGTGCCTCGGTTTACCCATCTGTAAAACCAGCATACTCATACTTCACTAACCACTGAAGTGCTTAATTTGTTAATGTTTGCACAGTACTCTGAGGATATAGGGCCAGATTCTCCACTAGTGTCATCTGGTGAAAGTCCATTGAAATCAATGGAGCTATCCCAATTTACACCAACAGAGCATTTGGCTCACAAAGTCCTTAGCAGTGTTGTTAGCTAGAGAACTGTCCCATGTTAGCTCCAATGACAGCTCTCTGTTATGTTTTCTTGGACGCTGTATTTACCACCTTGTCTTTAGTCAGTTTGACTTTCTAACTGACTGATCCCGGAAAGGAAATATTTCAGTTCACTTATGTGACTGCTGACTTGGGCGTGTGGGTTAAACTCACAGTGTTGTCAGGGACGATCGCAGACTGAATTTGGACTGTGTGTCTTTAAAATAAATTATTTAAAGCAAAAAGAAAAAAAATCTTAGGAAAATTAGCTGCAGTTTGAAAACAGAATATTTTGTTAAAATCAAATTTATTTCAATGAGGGAGAATCATTCTAATGGCTGAGAAGAATGCAAAGATTAAATGAGGTATGAATAGCTGTAAGATGGGACAATTACCACCTCAGAAACAATATATTTGTAAAGTTAATTCCTCTTGAACATGAACAATCTCCTTACACTTGACCCCCTTCTATTGCCTCTTCCATGCTTGAACTCTCCTTGAACTTTGAAGATCCATCTTGAGAGTATGATACGGCCATCTCCTTTGCATCTGGTTATTTTAGCTCCAATGTGCAGCCCTAAAACGGCAATTATGGTGATATATTGCTCAAGTCACCCGACATGGATTAGTATCGGGATCAGCACATTTATGCACGCAGGAGTAGTCAATGCAGACTACAGCTATGATTTTAAATGACTTGATTAATTCTGAAACAACATTTCAGAGTCCATTAGGTCCAGCAGGTGTTGGGGTTCAGTCCGCACTTCCAGCCTGCGCCGAATGTTCAGATCTCATTCCCTTAAAGAACAAGAACACATTGTATTTATTGCTTCTCTTTGCCAAGATTCTTTTCTTTCTCCCTTCAGTAAAAGTTTATTGGTCTTGAGGGCAACTTGGACAATAAGTTCTTTTCCTAAGTCACATGGCTGAATTCATATTTCCGAACTGTAAAATGTCCCTGTAAATCTCTGGGTGGATACAGTAAGGTGTGTACCAGCACCCGAGCCTTAATTTTGTACTCGTTGGTCAGCAGACCTGTTTCTTTAATACACAGGAAAGGACAACTGTGTGGCGGCTACAAAGAACATGTGCCTGCTTCTGATATCACCCTGATTTTACACCAGTGTAACTTTGATGTAAGTGGATTTTCTTCTAATTTACCGCAATGAAGGATGATTAGCAAGGTCAAGAAATTGTAATCTACTTGATAACCTTCCTTTCTTAGAGTGACAGCTGGATCCTCAGCTGGTGCATTTCAGTGCAGCGCCATTGACTTCAATGGAATTATGCTATTTGACACCAGCAGAGGATGCGACACGGAGTTTTTGTTGCAATAAAAGCATAGCTGAACATACCTGCATATACAGTTGAAAATGTGATGATATTGTACTGTGTGGGCTAGATCCTTTTGTATATCGATGTAGCTCTGCTGATGTTGGTGGAGCTCTGTTGATTTACACCAGATGAAGATTTGGCTGTCAATATAAGAAAGCAAGCTAAGGTAGATTCGTAAAATCAAGGGATCTGATTTTAATCTCTCATCACCCTTCTTTGGACTGTTAGCCATACAGGGCTAGGTCCTCAGCTGGTGTAAATCAGGATAGCTCTGGTGAACTGACCCTAAATGTTAGTGTTTAAAAGCACTGGTGGTTGGGGTTGTTAGACACTGGAGAATATGATTCACTGTTGCTCTGTTGTACCGTGTGTGGTCAGTTCAACTGTGGGAAAATAAGGGTGAAATGCTGCTAAATCAGAATGGGGAGGATTTGCACACACTTTACACAGGTGGAAAGGATTGCACAAGGTGCAGAGCAAGGGAGAATCAGGCCTTGGAGGTATATTCACTTGTTTTCATGGGAGAAGGAGCAAATATAAGCACAGCTTCAGGGAGTCTCTGGTGCAGGCAGTGTATACCCCACCGTTTTAGTCTTTTGCTAGAGCGCTGAATGGACCCCCAGTCGCTTTCTGTTGTGGCTCAAACTTTTTTTTAAAAAATTGCGGGGCGGGGGGATGGGGGGTGATAATGAAATGGTCATCGCAAGCCATCATCTGGATGTTCATACATCAAACACTGCAGTGCAGAGGAGAAGCCGATAAACAAGCCCATCATAGTCAACGGGTCAGATTCATCGGAGTTGGCCCTGGGAAGAGTTAATAAACATCTTACTGCTGCTGCCACTCGGTGTTCTGTGGAAGTGGGGGAGGGAGTTTAAGTTTTGGCTGAAGTAGGAACAATGCAGCAGACTTCACTGATGGGATGTGCTGACGCTGCATCTCCTTGGTGCCCTGGCCCATCCCCCGGACCGGCTGACAATGCCCCGTCTTGGGGCTGGTCTGACTCCTTATGTTCCCTAACCCAGCAGAGGGGAGTTAGGGTCATTTTCTCCTACAACCACTTCCTCCCAACAGACTTTCTGCCCCAGGAGGCCTGCACCTGGGTTTATGTTGTAGAAGATGGCATAAACCCAGGCTGAATCTGGCCCAATATATGGAGTATTAAGCTATAGACATATAATAGCAGCATTAATAAAGTCAGGGTAAAGGCATGTCTGGCTCCAATGTGCGACCATTTTAATGTTATCGGCTTTATGTCTTCTAAGAACTGGGTCCTGGAGCTCCATGGGGCCCCTGAGTTACCTGGTGAATGTGCGTGAAGCTTTTGGAACACGTAAACCGCTGTACGCCCTGATTCAGGAACACTCTTACACATGTGCTTACGTGCATTGAAATCAATATGCTCTAGGAATGTGCTTAAAGTTAAGCATGTGCTTAAGCATAGGCATAAAGTTAAGTGTATACGGAACTGCTGGCCTGAATAAAAGCCTATAAGTGGTAGGCATTGCTGTTGCCATCGCTATGTTAAAACCAAGCCGCCGTAGCTGTGCTGCGATATGAGCTTGGGAATGGGAACCAGCTGTGGCTTAACTATGGGTACGTCTACACTACACAGCAAAGTGGGTGGGCCTCAGCCCAGGCTCCAACCAGAGCAGGAATGGCTACACTGCTGTTTTTAGCTCCGCTGCATGAGTCTGAGTCAGCTGACCTGGGCTCTGAGAGTCGCTGCTGTGGGGGTTCTTCGGTGGTGTGGTTATTTTTGTTTTTGTTTGTTTGTTTTTTTTGCAGTGTAGATGTACCCTCAGAGACCTCAGAAAAATATGTAGGATGTATAAATATGCTGATCTAGTAGAGCTGCTTCTGTCAGCCAGAGGCTACGCTTTCTATCACCCAGGAAAGCGACGGGTGAAACCAGAAAGCCTCCCTGGAGAGTCATAGGATTGTAGACTATCAAGGTTGGAAGGGACCTCAGGAGGTCATCTAGTCCAACCCCCTGCTCAAAGCAGGACTGATCCCCAACTAAATCATCCCAGCCAGGGCTTTGTCAAGCCTGACCTTAAAAACCTTAAAGGAAGGAGATTCCACCACCTCCCCAGGTAACCCATTCCAGTGCCTCACCACCCTCCTAGTGAAATAGTTTTTCCTAATATCCAACCTAGACCTCCCTCACTGCAACTTGAGACCATTACTCCTTGTTCTGTCAGTCACCACTGGGCTGGTCCTCCAGACTCTGTTACTCTGTGTGGGTGCAGGTAACAAAAAGGGGAAAAGAAACTAAGTTAATAACTTTACCGAGACAAAGCAGCTGACGTGGGGTCGGATAAAGCAGGCAGTTTTGTGGTTCAAATATGGACTAGACAGACAGATTAGATGGAAGGAACAAGAATCATTGACAGATGCTTTTTGTGCATTCATTGCCGCGTTGTTAAATCTGTTAGGCCACATCCTGAAGTCCTTACTCTGTCTTTATTCAGGCAAAACTCCCATTGAAATTAATGGGAGTTCAGCCCAAGTAAGACTGAAGGCTCAACTCTGATACCCTTGCTTGTGTGGAGTAGTGCCTTGTTTCTCAAGTAGTCCCATTGAAAGGACTGCTTGGTTTCAGTTAGTGGGAGATAGGCCTAGATCCTCAAAGGTGTTTAGGAGCCTAAGATACTAACTAATCCATGTGAATAAGAATATTGGAGTCCAGCATGTGTGAGGAGTTCAGTATTTGCCTGGTTGTTTTAAAGCCAGTAGCCCTTAGCATATACTGTGGAAGAGAATATGTGTAAAGGCCAGTTCCCATTCTGTCTGGAGAATCCCAGAGAAGGGATCTCCCAAATGGATGTTGCTTCTGTTTGGACTCAGCACATTATGGGCCCAGTTCTTCAAGCACTTCTTTATGGAGCACCCTTTTACCTGGATGGGAGTTCCTGGTCTCGGAGACTGGCAGAGTGGGGCCCTCTTCTTGGAAATATCTACCAGTGCAGAGACCATATGGGCCGGATCCAAAGCCCATTGAAAGAGGTAGCAGTCTTTCCATAGACATCGGTGGGGTTTCGATCAGCCCCGAAAAGGACCAATGCCACTCTCCTCCTCAATGGAGATAATAATTTTCTCTGAATTTACACCGATGGAACTGGTGAGAATGCGGCACTTATGCCTAGAGCAAACATTCAGAATTGTTACATCGTTCACCTGCACATCCACCAATGTGACATACGCCATCATGTGCCGGCAATGCCCCGCTGCCACGTACATTGACCAAACCGGACAGTCTCTGCGCAAAAGAATAAATGGACACAAATCGGACATCAAGAATTGCAACATTCAAAAACCAGTAGTAGAGCACTTCAATCTCCCTGGACACTCAATAACAGACTTAAAAGTGGCCATTCTTAAATAAAAACACTTCAAAAACAGACTTCAACGAGAAACTGAAGAACTGGAATTAATTTGCAAACTGGACACCATCAAATTAGGCCTGAATAAAGACTGGGAGTGGCTGGGTCACTACAAAAAGTAATTTTCCCTCTGTTAATACTCACACCTTCTTGTCAACTGTTGAGAATAGGCCACTTCCACCTTAATTGAATTGGCCTCGTTAGCACTGACCCCCTACTTGGTAAGGCAACTCCCATCTTTACATGTGCTGTTTTTATATATATACTGCTTACTGTATTTTTCACTCCATGCATCTGATGAAGTGGGTTTAGCCCACAAAAGCTTATGCCCAAATAAATGTGTTAGTCTCTAAGGTGCCACAAGGACTCCTCGTTGTTTTTGCTGATTCAGACTAACACGGCTACCGCTCTGATATGTGATAGAGTGACTCTGGCTTTGCCTTGTAGACAGTGTAGTTCATGTAGATCAGTTGATGTGAAAACAGTTTTAACTTTACCGGGTGCACCTGTCTGTCTGTCCTTTTAAAAAATATCCAGTTCTTGCCTTTTTAAACTGGTGAATAGAGCTGGCTGAGAAAGATTGTTTATTAGGGTGGAAAATTTTCAGTGAAAAAGGTTTTGTTTTCATTTAAATGTTTCCTCCATAGATTTTGGGGGGAAGGGTTGGTTTCTGAAAGAAAACCTGAAAAATGCAATTGAAAATGGACATTTTGTGCTGAAATTTCCATTTTTGTGCAAAGGTCATTTTTTTGTCAAAAAAAAATTCAGACAGAAATCTTGGCCCAGTGACAGTACTGAAACCTGATGGTTCTGTGCTTGTGCACCTTCCTGCAGGCTAGCAGCACTTTCACTCTTTTGAAATGATATTCGGGAAAATATAACACCCTTTGTACAACCAAAACTCTCACCACGTTCAAATAAAGGCAACGTTTTCTGCCCAAACCTTTTGCCTACCTCAGCTCTCTGTGCCACTTTCTCTTTAAATCCTAGATCAAAAACATGCCATCACACCTTTAATATTTTGTAAAGCTCTGATCTCCATTCTCAGGGCAATTTATATCAAAGCCCAATTGTTTTGAGTGCTAATAGGTGCTAATATTGCAAATGGCCCCTTTTTGTTTATAATTAACTGCTGGCTTTTTCAAAAACTGGATCTGGTTCCAAACTTTGTAACTTGAGTTTGCCCCCATTTTGAAGTGGTACCTTTAGGCTTTCTTGAGGGGGCAGCTGCCATATGTTGCATGCCTGCGGGTGCAACCACAGAGCGCAACCACCTCTTTGTGCAACAAACAGGACGGACTGCACCCAAGGAAAAAATCCTATAGCTAGAGAGACACCATTAGGGGGAGCTCTGTGTCTTACAATAAATCTGTACTTGAACACCAATGTAAATCACAGCCTAAAGCAAATTCTGTACCCCTCAGATGTAATGATGCATTCATGGAGAGATTCATGAAGCAGTTTTTATGTGGGGGAAATATGCAGTGAAGGATGGGTAGGATCCACTCCCAACCCGCAGAGATGGTATGGGGCATCTGCTGCTGCTACTCCAGTCTGTTGGCTGGAGCAGAGACAGCAATCCTTTTACACAGGGGACTGTGGCCACTGGATGTGTGTAATCAAGGACTCAACAACCCTATCTTTGCCCTGGCCTTCCTCAAATCCTCTCCTCTGTGGAGAACTGGCAAAAACTGCATCTCTGTACGCGGGTGAAGTCTCCCCGGGTATCTGCTGTCCAGTCTTGTATGGTGGTTGGTATGCAACACTGATGTGCACGAGATGGATCTTCCCTGGCTCCTAAAGAGCTAAGTAAATTTCACCCCTCAGTGGCTTGCGCTAGTCTGTTTCAAACCCCATGTAACCCTGACCGATTAAGCAATGATCCACTGGATCTCGTGCTGGAGGGAGCCTCTAGATTTGTCATTTTGCAGCCCCAGGCACTGGTGCACCGCTCACCTGACTGCAGTTCCTGCCACAAGACACACAGTGAGTCTGGGCGTGGGGCCATGAGGATGGAAGTCGCAGGAGGAAGAACTGGCTGAGCAGCCGGCCGTTGACGGAACAATAGAAGATAAAGTTATGAGGTTCATTAGGTCATCTGGATCATCCTGAGACCCTGCAAGATTGTTGGGTGCAGCTATTTTCTGGCGTTCAGTTTTAAATATCCCAAGAGCTGGACCTTTCACCATTTGCCTTGAGCAACGGCTCCACTAAATAGAATTGGTTTTACTATCCAGAAGTTTTCCTTCAGAGTCAGCCCAGCTTTCTCTTTTGTTAATTTCAGCCCATTATTCCTAACTATACTCCCTAGTACCACTCTAAATAATTCTTCTTCCTCACTGGAGTGTACACCCCTCAAACATTTGTAGAGCGTTACGGTGTCCTCAATTAGCCATTGTTCTAGCCATGCTAGAGAGTACTCATCATGGGGCTAAAACACTGGGCCTGGCGTTCAGTCTCCCCCTCTGCCACTGGTTTCCTGTATGAATTTAGGCAAGTCACTTCATTTTGTTGTGTCTCAGTTCCCTGTCTGTAAAATGGGGATAATAGTACCTCTGTTGTCTGTGTCGTTTCCTTAGATTGTTGAGGCAGAGGCTGTTGCTTGCTAGCTGTACAGTTCCTTGCACGTTAGGGCACTGACCTCATTTGGGGCATCTAGCCACTACTGCAGTCTAACTGTACATATTTTGTTTGTTTATCTATGTCCTCATGCCTGTTCCTTTAGCTGCCGGAGCGTTTTTTGATGCTCTTCTCTCAGCTCCCTCCAACTCTTCAACCTCTTTCTGTACTGGAGGCACCTAGAATTGAATTCAGTATTTCAGGCTTGGCAGTTCTCACAATCCATATCCAAAAGCTGTCCAAGCCGAGGTGAGTATATACGACCTGTGATGGGTGGGAGTGTTCTGCCGGGTTTGAACAGCGTCAGTAAGAGTTATGTGCAGATGGAGGGCAGTGGATGGCCCTTAAAGGTCACATCTAAGATCAAAACTGAGTCCTAAATGCAGGTGTGTGTGGAAAGCTCAGTCTTCTTCTGTGACTTCATCTTCTTCTGGGTAGCGCTAGTCACTTCTACCCCGCCACAGCCTGGAATGATAATGGAACAAGTTAATCTTTAGCCTGTAAAGCAGCAGATACAATCTAAAATGCCTCCCATTATGCTGAGTGGAAATGAGTTTCTAGCTGAGTATTCAGTGGTGTGAAATGCACCGCAGGGCTCTCAAATGGACAGCGGTCCTATGCCCAGAAAACTAACCTCGGGTACAGCATTCTGACAATAAACTGCGTACATTAGGAATGACTGAGAGTGGCAAGATACCATTCTCTATCTAATACCTGATCAATTCCATGGAAATATTTCCTTTGAAGCTGAAACTGACCTCAGGCATGCTTTAGTGCAGTGCTTCTCAAGCTATCTGATGTGGGGGACCGGCAATTTTTTTCCCCAATGTGCACGCAGACCGGCAGCCGATGGCTCGCGGACCGGCACCGGTCTGCGGACCACCACTTTGAGTAGCACTGCTTTAGTGCAAACCCTCAATCAGATGATGCTAAGCAGGGCTTGCCTCTCCCCCAGTCTTCGCTAAATGAGTAGATTCTAGCACAGAGGCACAGGCCAACTGCAAGCGTTCAGTGGAATATCCAAATCATTAGTTTGTTTAGATCCCAAATCCCATTTCTCAGCACTGTCAGTTTTTCCCTTGCGGAGCCGTGAAAGACAGTTAAAGGGACTTTTGGTGACATCCCCTCTGTTTAATGAAGCTTGGAGTTATGGGCAAGTGACTCGAACTGCCGTTATTATCTGCATGAGTGACTAAAGGCCGAGGGTCTAGATATGTGCAAAGAGTTTCACAGCAAATGTGCGCATTGATCATTCATAATCAGACCAACCAGGTCAGGGGGGCTGGGGAGATGGAGAGCTCTGAAAAAGCTGACAAATGAAGCAGCAGTGCTTGGGGGTTAATGTAATATTCAAACAGAATGAGATCTTCATTTTCTTATAAGCTTGTCACTTTTCCCTTCCTGTGACATTTTGCCAGAGAGTGCAGTGAGGAGAGCAAGTGTGTGTGTGTGTGTGTGTGTGTGTTCTGGCTAGGGTGTCTGTCTCTCTCTCAATCGAATAGATCTAATCACAGAAGGAAAAAGAGGAGAGGAGTTTACTTCCTTTGTTTTTGCATCATTTATGCACATCACTTCTAGAATGCTCTTCCTCTTTTTTTAACAGACTCTGTTAAAAGGGTGGCCCTGATTTATAACTTAAACTGTCTGTTAAAGTTTATTAACTGCCCAGGCCAGATTCTGCCCCTTGAATGGGCTTGCATGGGGTGCAAAATCAGGACCGAGTTTGGCTCCCCAAGTGTAACACAAAATAATGTTGAGCACCCAATATGGAGAGAATGCTGTCTGCTTTTTTGCAACCTTTGCACTCTTTCAAGTGAGGCCTGGGGCCAAAAGCAAACTTCTAGCTGTGCTCATATGCCGGGAGCATTGTCATTGCTCCACTGTGGTTTTTAGTGGCTCGTTGGCACTTTAAAAATAATAAATATGTCTCCTGACAATTTTAAACTGCTTTACAAAATATAACTAAACCTCACAACATACCATTAGGTATCATTATGCCCATTTTATGGATAGATAAACTGAGGCATTGGAAAGGTAGGTGATTTACCCAATGTGGCATATTAAGTCAGGGACTAGTACTCAGGAGTCCTTGTTTTCAGTCCTGTGTTCTAACCACTGTACAAGACTACAAAGTAGCAATGGCATAGCACAGAAGCTACAGCAAGGACCAGTTGTATGTTAGCGAAGGGGGAATTTGCAAATAGTAGACATCTTGTGCTTCATGAAAATCTTAGCTGAGACTCACCTGGATTTTCAGATTGATCTGGCATGCCGTGGGTTAGAGGAGCGCAATGCTCTAATGAATAAGAGAAGCTTGACAAATGGAGGTTTGTGGCTCCTGTAAGCTCTTTGCAGAATCAATAATTATTCCACAGTTACAATTCTGTGTGCATTGATGGAGTCAGCTGTTCAGGGACAAAGTCCTCTCCCCCAGATACAGAATGCACCAGAACTTAAGGTCTGATTTATACATGTCCTCAACAGCACCCACAACCCAGACCAGATTTTCAAATTTGATCATTACCTAGCCACTCCCACCCTGGGGAATAGCTAGCCGCGTGGGGACCAAAAGGAGAGCTGAGCTCTTACAAAAATCTGGCTTCCTGTTTGGGTGCCTAAATGGGCGTTGATGGGTGCTGAACTCTTTTGAAAATCTGGCCCTTAGTTTTTCAGTGAGAGGTTAGTATCAGTTTTGTGTAATAGCAGTTCCCATTTCTATAGCCTCTTCCATCCAGGGATCTCAAAACACTTTAGAGCTATAGTAAAGGAACCCTCCCAACACCCCTGTGAGGTAGGTAGAGGATTAGTTTGATTTTACAGTTAGGGAAACTGGGGCTGGGAGAGACTTGCTAAAGATCAGATAGAAAGCCCATGCCAGAGCTGAGAATAGAGTTCACAAGTCTAGTGTCTCATTTGCATATGAGAGTCACAGACCATCTGTTCAAGCCATTTGAAAATGTGGTTACACGCCGAAGACCAGATCCTCAGCTGATGTAAAATCACTGCACCTCCACTGAAGTCAGTTGAGCTATACTGATTTACACCAGCCGAGGATTTGGCCCTTGATTCCAATTCTAATGTCAGTGAAGGCTGGTTTTAAATGTATGCAAATCCATTGACTTCAGTGGAATTAGTTCTAATTTACACTAGCAAGTGATCAGAACCAGGGCCTTAAAGTAGGCTTACTAAGGCTTGAAAGACTGGCCTGGTGAATAAGGCACTAGACTAGTTCTCATGAAACCTGGGTTCCAGTGCCTGGCTTAGTCATAGATTTACTATATAAATTTAGGGAAATCACTTCATCTGTTTCTCAGTTCTCCATCTGTAAAATGGGAATATTGCACAGGGTGGCTCTCAGGCTAAAATCCATTTGTGATTGTGAGGTGCTCAGATGCTTGGTGACATGGGCCCCATACTCCCTCTGTGAGCTTGGACAAGTCATTCACTTTCTCTGTCTTTCAGTTCCTCTTTGGTAGAATGGAGATGATCATGCTTCCTTGATTTGTCATGTCTCATTTGGGTTTGTCCCTTCCTATGTATTTGTACAGCTCCAAGCACAATGGGGCCTGATCCCAGAGGCGGCTTCTACATGCTGTTGTGATGCATAATAATATTAAATATTTCTTAATTGCCAAATCAGGGATTCCTTTTGCCATTTTTCTCTGTTAACAACTTTTGCAATTCATCAGCTTCCTGTAAACTTACAAAGTCACAGTACTTTCCTGAGACAAGCCCCTTCTCAGAGGTGTGCTTTTGTCTCCTAGATTCATATTAAATATTTCAGTTTGTTAAACTTTTAATCCGAACTCTGATCTCTTCAGGGGTCTGCCCAGTTTATGACCTCTTTCCAATAAACAAGTTTTAAACAAGCTGCCACTTCAGTTTTTGTAATGGAAACAAATGGGAGACAGAGAAGAGAGCAAGTCATAAAAGAGTGACATTTGGAATGAATTGCCAGGCCTGCGTCTCTTTTTCCCTACAAAAATTCATTTACATTTTTGGGAAAACACAACCATCTCATTAAAAGGAATCACCCTCATTCTCTCTAGCCAGGAGAATGGGCTGCTCTGTGGGCTTTTTGAAAAGTATATTTAACCAGGCAAAAGGCTTAGTGTATCGAACTGAAATTAATGCACCGAATCCTGGAAGATTTTTTTTTCTTTCTGGAATTTTAAATGATTTAAACTGTGAATGGAAGTGCAAAAACTGTCAGCTTATTGGACTTGATCTGCCATAATGGAGTGTACACACTTTTGGGGCTCCTTTCTTTGAGCAGTTTTGGTGCTTCTAGCAAGTGCTCAAAGAAGCTAATGTATCCATCTATTATCTGATTTTGTTTGTCAAATTTTCATACTGCATCAGATCCTTGGTCTGCCTGGCTGGCTTTCAGAAATAATTATGGGCTAGATTGTAAACATTGTACTCATGTTGGCTAAGTTACTCACCCATGCAGTCTCATTGGCTTTCATGGCACTGTTTGTGTGAGTAACTGTTCGCTATTATGAGTGCAGGGTTCACAGTCTGGAGCTATGATCTTTGCCATTAATATTCAGGCAGAACTGCCTGGTAACTTCAAAGAGGAGACCTACTTAAAAATCTATGAAATTATATGGCCCGATATCAGGATGAGGAACGTGGTGGTTTGGGATTCTCGATAAGAACTGGAGCCAGATAGGATTTGAAAGTGGAGAACCTGGTTGCTCTTTGGTGACCTCTGTGAAATGAGCAGATCATCTCGGTTTGTAGTGGTCTTCTTCACCAAAACCTCGGTCACAATTGGAACAGTCACTGGAAGCCTCCACAGAGACCAAAGATGGCATGAGCTGTGTCCTGCAGTGAAAGATGAGGTCACTGATGTTGTACCCACATTGTGCTTTTCGGACGATGGAAAACTTTAGTTCTCAGGGCTGCGGTACAATGCCTTTTACTGGTACTTAACTGACAGTGTTGCCTCACTCTTCCCCATTAAACACAAACCAAAAAGCACACTTCTATTTTACAATGACATTCTTTGTCAGTAGTGCCCTTAGTATGATGAGTGAATTTGGAGAAAGAGGGTCAGTTTCAGGAGGGCCTAAATTTGGTGTGACACCTAGACTGGCTCCTCAGCATGTAATCCTGATCTCTGTGCATGCTCAATAAATGGTCAGTAGGGTTGCCAACTGTCTAATGGCACAAAACTGACCACCCTTGCCCCGCCCCTGCACGGCCCGTTCTCCTAAGCCCCGCCCCAATTCACGCCATCTTCCCTCCGTCCGTTGCTCACTCTCCTGCACCCTCACTCACTTTCATTGGGCTGGGGCAGGGGGATGGGGTGAGGGCTCCATCTGAGGGTGCAGGCTCTGGGGTGGGGCAGGGGATGAGGGATTTGGGGTGCTGGAGGGGGCTCATGGCTGGGGCAGGTGGTTGGGGTGCAGAGGGGTTGCGGGGTGCGGGCTCCGGGAGGGAGTTTGGGTGCGGGAGGGGGCTCAGGGCTGGGGTTGAGGTGCGGAAGTGGGTGCGGTGTCCAGGCTTCAGCTGGGCAGCACTTACCTCAGGTGGCTCCTGGTTGGCAGTGCAGCAGGGTAAGGGAGGCTCCCTGCCTGCCCTGGCTCTGCACGACTCCCAGAGGCAGCTAGCATGTCCGGCCTGGCTCCTAGGCTGCTCTGTGCCTGCAGGCGCCACCCCTGCAGCTCCAGCTGGGAGCTCCAGCATGGGAGTGGTGGAGCCACAGCGCAGGGTGGGGGCAGCGCGCAGAGCCCCTGTAGCTGTGCCTCCGCCAAGGAGCCGAAGAGAAATGCCAGTCATTTCCAGGAGCTGTGTGGAGCCTGGGCAGGCAGGGAGCCTGCCTTAGCCCTGCTGTGCTGACGACTGGACTTTTAACAGCCCAGTCAGCAGTGCCGACCGGAGCCACCAGCGTCCCTTTTTGACCGGCCATTCCGGTTGCAAACCGGATGCCTGGCAACCCTAATGGTCAGGCCCAGAGTTTCTGACTCTGAAAAAAGTTATCCTTTCACTAAGAAAAAAGAGCAATTTTATAGATTGGTATTTCTCTGGAAAATTAATTCTTGAAGGCAAAAATAGAAGCAAATCTTGTGTTGCATTCACCTCGTCTAATATATTGGCCAAGCTGGGGTGCATGACATTTTAGGCTGGGGGAGGGGTAGGTTGCGAAGTAAAAAGTTGCAAATATACTGAAAATGTACCAGTGTGAAGATTTTCTTCCAAAATCAGTTCAAGCCCGTTGTCAGCATTGGTGTGCAGCTGGGCACTGCTCCTGTTGCACAAGAAACATAACAAATGTAGACATGACCTAGTTGTTTTGCTTAATGCTACAAGTGCCCAGAGTCAGCTGTTTACTGGTCATGTTGACTGAAACAATATCCTGTCTTGTTTCCGAATGTTTCTGTGAGACGCATTTGTATTAATTTACGTCAGTGGTGCCATCATGAATGTTGTCCTTCAAATAATGTCATGGTTCCAAAACTACCATTGACTTGATGGCTTATGAACAAAGTCCATTGGTGGGGTTTGATGCCAGCAAGCCTGACGAGCAATAACAATGCAAATTCTCTTTACTTTGCACCAGATGAAGTGAGCTGTAGCTCACAAAAGCTTATGCTCAAATAAATTGGTTAGTCTCTAAGGTGCCACAAGTCCTCCTTTTCTTTTTGCAGATACAGACTAAGACGGCTGCTACTCTGAAACCTCTCTTTACTTTGTAATCCGTCCAGATTGCGAATGCTATGCTCTGAGAAGATTTACCAGGAGCTGAATTTTATCCGTTCCCATAGCTGCTTCTGAGATATCCCGGGTGTTACAACAACTAGAATGTCAAACTTCAGCTAGTGTATGGTTTGAAATAGAACTCAGGTCTTTCTTTGAAATGTTATGATGAAAGAGATGGACAATAATGGGGTATCTCTCCTTGACTTTTATTCCCTGGACAGTAAATTGTAGGACAGGCTGGAGCCCAAGGGAGAGAAGATAATAGTCATATGTTTTTCTCTAGGTAAAGAAAATGTTCAGGGTGAGAAGAAATATATGCGAGTGGTGGAAAGAAGATGAGGAACCTGTACCCTTCGGGTTGGGAGGAGAAGTGGGACAGCCAGAACAGAATTAAATCTGAGGGCATAATGGTTATTTTTATGACATGGTGGCAGATAAACCATTCTGTTTCCCACCAGGACCCCACCCTCAGAACATTGACTTTTACGACCCACACAAAGGTTATCACTTTTTAAAAAATGCAAATCCCAATATTAACATCGCCAAATTACCTGTGAAAGTACAAAGCAAACCAGCGGCCTCTACATAGTCAAACTACATATAAATGTAGTGATGTGGCGTTTATAAAGGGTTTGGACGCTTATCTGAATTATCCAAGCCTGTGGCAGATTCCACCAAGCCACATGACCTTCTTGCTCACACATAACGCCCCCTTCCACTTTATCAAGTATTGCCTTCCAGCGGGGAAGGACAGCGGGGCTGCTGTTTGCCATCTCCAATTTGTGGAGGAATTTCTCTGTCCCTGTCACTCATGAAAGGTCTTGAGGACAAGACGTAGGGTGTGATGTGCTTGTGTAAGGGGACTGTTGCCCCCTTACTAACATTCAGTGGGGGTGTTTTGGTTGGCTAGCTCCCAGTACTAAAAGGGGAAGGGTCGATGGGGAATCAGGACCCTGAGACTGACAGCCCCCAGGAACAATGGGGAGAGGTCCAATGCTCCAGGTCAGCCTGAATGACAGGGTGGGCAGGCTAATCAGCGAGTCAGGAGGCCAGGGAGGTCCCGTCCTCTGTGTGAGCTGGATTTGCCTGGGTCAGACAGAGTGGGGCCGAGCTAAGGAGAAAGCAGGAGCCCAAGCTAAGTTGGGGAGCAGAGCTGTGCGAGATCCAGAGATGACCAGAAAAGCAGCCCTTGTCCTGGGAGCAGAGCTGCAGCCCCAAAGCCAGAGGCACAGCCCAGAGAGAGCAGACTTGCGCTGGGAGGAGAGCTGCAGCAACCAGAGCCAGAGGGGCCAGAAAAGCAGCCCAGAGAGAGCAGACCCTGTCCTGGGAGCAGAGCTGCAGCCCCAAAGCCAGAGGCACAGCCAGAGAGAGCAGACTTGCCCTGGGAGGAGAGCTGCAGCAACCAGAGCCAGAGGGGCCAGAAAAGCAGCCCACGAAGCAGGTCAGTGCTAGGAGCAGAGTGACAGAAGCAGCCTGCAGAGCAGACCTGTCCTGGGAGCAGAGCTGCGGCAACCAGAGGCAGAAGGGCCAGAGAAGCAGCCCAGGGAGCTGGAGGCAGAGCAGCAGAAGCAGCAGCCGTGCTGAGTCAGAGTGGTGGAGCTGGGGCTGGAGCAGTCCGGAGCTGGGTGCGGTGAGCAGCTGGGGAGAGCGAGGGGGACCCTGGGCAGTGGACCCAGCATGGGAGACGCCTCAGCCAAGGGGCTCTGCAGGCCAGGCTTGGATCGTAACCCTGACAGGGCGGGGGCGACACTGGGAAGAAGGGTCCTACCACTTAGAGCCTGAGAGCGTGTGGCCACCACCAGAGTAAGTGTCCAACCCACAGCATCCCTGCAGCACAGCCAGGGCCTGAGAAGAAGGCCTGGGACTTACAAGGAACAGACTGTTGTTGCCGGCACAGAGTGCCCGAGGCAAGCAACAGCTGGGTTTGTTGCCCGGTATGCGTCGCGCCAATGACCACAACGGGGTGGAGAAGCAGAGAGATTTATTTGGAGCTCCAAATAGGGCGCAGGGAGACTGAGCTGTCTCAAATCCTGCAGCCCTGCATGCAGATTCCAGTATACATTTTATACCTTTGCCTACTTCACTACACAAGCTTATGCAACCAATTACCTGTTGCCCCGTACAATACTGTAGCCAATCAGCTAAAGCAGCCAGTTGTGTTTTTCCTCAGTAGCATTGCCCGAGCCTTGCCTTATTTGAGTCTATTTGTTACTGGTTTTTGGTAAACATTTCTGCCTTATCTGTATGTTTCCCAGGCCGAAGCTGGCCTTGGCTGGCGAGCCGTGTGCAAACCTGTCTGTTTGTGTGCTAGCTTCCTCATAGTTGTGCAGGGTCACCGAAAGTTCAAGGAGCAGAAGGGCTTCAGTTTGTCTGGGCCTAGAGCAAGAGGGCTTCATCGACACTCGTGGTCTTCCACCCTCCCGAGTTACCTAGAGTAGTGCCCAGTGTCACCAACACTGTGAACTGCCCTGACATTCCAGAGACACTGTTTGTGATGTTCCCTGCCACAGAGCGGGTTGATGTTTCCTTTAACCTTTCCCATTTTTCCTTATTCTTTTTAAAATTAATTGTTGATTAAATAACTTGCATTTGCTTTAACTTGTATGTAATGGTCAGTGGGTCAGAGAAGTGCCCAGTGCAGAGAGAGTACCCCGGAGTGGGGACACCCTAGCCCCTGTCCTAGGTGACCACAGGAGGGTTGGGGGTCGAGCCCCCCAGGAATCCTGGGCCCAGCCTTGTTGGGGTTACGAGGACTCTGCCAGACAGCAGAGTGGAAGGGGAGTCCTCAAGGGCAGGGAGGCCACTGGGTAAAGGAAGTGGGAGTGAGGACTCGGATCCTTTCGCTAGCCCACTTCACCAAGGTAGTGCAGAAGCCAGGAAAGTTCCCCACAAGAGCGGGACTATTCCCCCGCTTACACTTGCTTATTTCAGAGATGCATGTGCAACTCTGCAGCATCTGCTAGAGGCCTGTCTGACAAGGATAGTGATACCTCATCATCTATTTGCTCCTGCTGAAAAGGTTTTCCTATAAGATGAGTAGTATGACTTGGCTGATGCTAGCATCATTACAGCTCACCACCTTGCCTGTGTCCTGAGAAAGCTGTAAGATGGCACATAGACTCCCATCAGTGGCTGCCTTGCAGTTGCCAAGTACTACTGGCTAAGGACTACCTGTAAAAATCTTTGTTTGTTATGCACTGCTCGTACAGTC
The DNA here is from genome assembly GCF_015237465.2 of Chelonia mydas. NCBI lineage: Eukaryota > Metazoa > Chordata > Testudines > Cheloniidae > Chelonia > Chelonia mydas. The sequence continues at coordinate 16,620,875 of NC_057852.1, forward strand.
ATTCCATCGTGTGCAGAGCAGAAGCCCACCATCTCCCCACCTTCTGCTTCAGATGGTGGCGTGGGAGATAAGTCAAGATTTGCAGGTCTGGCTTGAGGAGATGCCAGGCTTAGGAGATCCAGCAGCTGCAGATATTATAGGCTGCAATGAGCATACTGTCTACAGCCTCTGCTTTTCAATATCGCCTTCACAATGAGCAAAGCAAGGAATGTGGAGAAACTCGCAGTCGTGCACTGTGCCTGTCCCACGTTGGCACTGTTGTCTGACACCACCAACTGAAGTGGGGAGAGAGAGACTAGAGATGGCTACATGATCTTCTTAGATTCAGTTTGTTCACAAGGTAATGGGCACTGCTGCTTGGAGGTGGCTAAAGTGGACCCAGTGACACCATTCACATGGAGCCAGTAATTTGATCACTGGTCCACATCAGCTTAATCTCGCAGCTGGAAAAGGCATGCTGCAGCCTGCACTGGTCTGAGAAGTTCTGGAGCGGCCTTGACTGAGTGAATGGGATGGCTTTTGCTGGGAATATTCCAGTGGCAGACCCTAGGCCTGTGTGTGATGCAGCCGAGTTCTCATCTTCCCCAGTGGACCGCTCCGGGGTATTTGGACAGACCCAGAGCAAAAGCTAGACCTGGGCCCTCTGAGCAGTCCTAGGGATCACCAGCGTGCAGCAGCAATCCAGCTGTGCCTGCTCTGCTGAGAGCTGCTGTAGGTGCAAGGGAGGGTGGTGGAGGGGCTCTGTGCTGGCTCTGTTCCTCTGGAGAAGGGGATCTCTCAGCTGGCCACTTAGATGCATTTTGAATCTGCTTTATGGCACTGAGAAAGGCCAGACAGACTTAATGGGGCTGAGGCTCTGGCTCACTGTTTTGTTTGCTTTTTAAAATATTACCAAAATGGTCTGATTTGCGCTAGAACTGATACAGCCCCACACTGGGTTTTACCCGTAATTACAAGCCTAGAGTGAGGACTTTGTCTTTATGTGTTTTTTCTACCCTTCCTTTCCCGCCCTAGCATCGTGGTGTAGGTACAGTGTGGTATGCACAGGAAAGCTATAGGGGGAATAAATATATGCAGCCAAATCTGCTCTGTGTTACACCGGTGTAAATCCAGATACGCTCCAGCGAAGTCAGTGGAATTACACCAGTGTGACATAGTTGTACATGAAAAGAGAATCAACCCCGTACACTACTGAATATAAAAGTAATAGATGCCATTTCATTTATATATAGACAATTAGGCCGAGAGCTACAAATATATAAGCTCCTAACTTGCATTGAAATCAGTGGAAGCTAGGAACCTGGATAGGGCACTGGATTGGGAATCAGGAGACCTGAGGGGTATCCCCAGCTCTGCCACTGACCTGCTGTATGACCTTGGGCAAATCAGTTCACCTCCCTGTGCCTCCGTTTCTCCTTCCTGCCTTTATTTGTCTTATCGATTTAGAGTGGGGCAGGGGCTGTCTCGTTGTTATATGTTTCTATAGCGCCTTGCACAATGGGACTTGATCTAAGATGGGGCCTAGGTGCGCTAATGGAATACAAATTAATATCAATAATGATATTTTAAACTTGAGTTCATTTTAATAAAGTAGACACATGTTTACAGTTATGATTGTGTAGTTTCTGAGGCATCTCTGATCACTGCATTGGCTTCTGGTCAGATTAGAAGAGAATAACACTTCTTATTTTAGTGTCAGATCATTCTAACTTTGGTTTCTCTTTTATTGAGACTTTGGCAAGGAGTTTAATAAAAGAAAGAAATTCCTCAAACTACCCGGCAATTTTCCTTCTTTCCCACTAGGTGGCTAGCTGTGTCGTGCCCAAGAAAGGTTCTCTGCCTTGATATTTGAGGGACCCTTAGTGAGAAACGTACCCCTCAATCTGCCAAAGCCCAAATGTGGGGCTGGAAAAGAGAGACACGAAAACTCTGTGCTGGCAGGAAACTTCCAGTGCTGTGAGATTTAAACACTTGGTGTTACAAATAAATCTTTCTATAACCTGATTCTTTGTTTCTGACGTAAACCATTTTCAACAATAAAAGTGAGGGGACACCAAATCTGAGTGGAAGATCGGGAACTAAAATGAGTGACCTCCATCAAAATCAGGGCTATCTGGCAGGGCAGGGCGATAAGTAACTTTATTTTTCTCTTCACTTTATTCTCTTCTGGTTTTGTTTTAACATGCTGTAGATACAGGTTTTCTTTTTCTTATTAAATATTCACTGTGCTTATTTCCATGAATTTTAAACTCTTAATCAGAATTCTGATCTCTGCTTGGTTTCCAATCACTTGCCAATAAGCAAGTTATAAACCAGCTGCCATGTAGGATTTTGCAATAGCGAGTGACCGGGAGACCGCAAGGGAACCCCTTCATTCCATGGCTTGCTCTTTTATGAATTGCTCTTGTGTCCTGTTTGCCTTGCAAGGATTCATTTGTTGTGGACAGATACAACCAGCTACTGTTTCACTCCTGTCTGGAAGGATCTACCAAGGACTTCAAAGCTGCTCTGACCCAAGTACGCAGCAGTGGGGTGCTGTGACATTTTTAGTTGGGCATGCAGTTCTACATGTGCATGCAAAATGGCGTCCTCCATGCAGCATGATCTCACAGGTACAGTGTGTGGAGCACACCATTTTGTTCTATAAAATGGCAGCCTCCACATGCGTTTGGGGACCAGACAGAATCACCACGGGAATACAGCCGGTCCTGGGGCATGCGATGCAGACGATGCATGGACACACAGCAAGCCACTGATTCTCAGGGAATGTGAAATCCAAGTGTCTTGTTCTCCTGTTCAACTGACTCTTTGGAAACTGTATTCTCGAAAGTATGCGTGGGACCTGACACTCCACTGCTGTGTACTGTCTACTTCTGTACCCTGCACGCTGTAGTATCTGAGCCGCTCACAGTCATTCATGTATTGAGGTAAAGAAGGTGAGCTCAGGAAGTACAAGCTCCATTTTAGAGAGGCACAGGGTAAATTAAGTAATTTGTCCCATGTCACACTGGAAGTCAGTGGCTGAGCTGTGAACTGAGCTTCGGTCTGCTGAGTCCCTATCCACCTTGGGCCAGACTTTTAAAGGTATTTAGACCCCAAAAGATGCAGACTGGCACTTACTGGGATTTTCAAAAGCAGCTGGGTTCATTACTCCCGTTGAAATCAACCTGCTTAGGCACTTGGATAAAACCCACTTGGTGCCAACCTCCATCTTTTGATGCCTGTACACCTTTAAAACCTGGCCCTTTGTATCCACCGCTTTGTGTTGTCACTTACATCTCTGCAAAGTGTCTGGAGAATGTTACCAAGTCAGAATTCTCCACTCCTGTGAGTCCTCCCCCAGGGGTGGGTGGCACTCACTCATGTGCATCGGGGTTGCAGGATCAGCCTGTCGGAGTAGCCTAGCTTCTGTACAAGTGTTTTAACTGATTTTCCATAATGTTTTAACACTGGGAAAGCTCGGTTTTACTGAAGGCAGTGGAGACGTTCATCCTTTCCTGTCGGGGCTTCCCATACCTTTCTGCCATATAGTAATCCAAATCACCTTGCTACTAACATATCCCTTTCTTCAGAAACTTTTACTGGGCTTGATTCTCCATGGCACTGTTCCTTGTGTATAGCCATTTATACCTGTGCAAACTACACATGTGACCCCTGGTGGAGGGAGAGGCTGGGGGACCCCAGTTTGGGGGATTTGACGGGGTGTGCACACACAGCTGCTGGCCTGGTGAGGAAAATGGGGGACACTGGCATGGGAGGAATGGGGAGCATACTGGGCTACTGGCGTCGGGGCAAGGGGAGCGAGGGGGCACACAGAACCCATGACATAGGGGAAGAATGGAGGACCCTGATATGGGGTGAAAGGGGGAAATCAGGAAGAGAGGACACAGGGAGAAAGGAGGGTATGGGTAAGAAAGGGGGAAATGGGGGTGCACAGAGCTCCTGGCATGGGGGGAAAATGGGAGACCCTGGTATGAGGGGAGGAGGGAACAGGGTGTGATTAATGTCACATGGTGTAGCAAGTGGTGAGTCTCCCCTGCTGCTCTCTGCACCTGCTGTTGCCTTCCTGCTTCCTTCTCCAGCTGTTTAGAATTTGCTTCCAAAAGGAGCCACCTCATTCTCAAAAACCACTTGTGGGTGAGGGGAGAGGGCTCTCCAAGTCTGCTCTGAATGCTAGAGATGGATAGTGGGGTTGTGCCAAACCTCTGTGAGCTCTTTGTTCTTCAGAACCAAAAGCAAAGGCAGAGATGATTGGGATCTATCTATCTATGGCCCCCATTCCCATGGGATCTAAGCTCCTCACAACATTTAACGAGTGCATCCTCACAACACTCCTGTGGGGGCAGGCAGTGCTAAGTCTCTCTGCCTCCATTGTGACATGGGGATAGAAGTGACAAGACCACACAGAGAGCCTGCAGTAGAGCAGAAGATTGAAACTGCATCTCTGAGCCCTGGGCTAGTACCGACAATGGGACCATACTTCCTCTCTGGAATGTCTGCCTCATTTTCTCCAAAGCCCTAGTGCCCAGGAGGGAATTCTGAGAAGGGGACTTTGTCTTCCCGCATCTCCATTCAAAACATGAGTTTCGGGCCTTCAATCCCATCTGTTGTTCTTGGGGAGGCAAATCTCAAGCGAGTGCAATGGGGGAAGGACTCCTTTCTGAAACTACAGTTGCAAGGCCGCACTGCGATGCCTGGAAAAAAATCATGTTGGTGTCTGTGATGTCAAGGTTGGGGCACGAATAGACCCTTATTGGAGGGGTGGCAGAGAGAGCATTAAGAACGTCTCTGCATGGGGTTAAATTTCATTCTGTGGCATTTATTTTCAAAGGGTGGAAAGTGGAGTTTCATGATGACAAAACGCCGTCTAAGTTTGAGGTGGCTTATGATTGCCATCTGTGAGTGTGAGGGAACCTCTGGGCCAGCTCCTCAACTGGTGTAAATCAGCTGAGCTCCATTGACGTCAATGAAGCAGCTCTGATTTAAACCAGCTGAAGATCTGGCCTGCAGTAATTTATTAGATACAGTTCCCCCTTGACTAGCAGATTAATATCTAGAGCTGGTCAGAACACGGAAATTCTGACATTTTGGCCACTTGTTTTCGTTCTGAATTGGAATGAAATTTCCTGTGGAATGAAAATTCCAAAAATTACAATTCAGAACTATATTTGCAACCTACCTATTAATATCCCAGTAACCTGTAATAATTCCTTCTAAGCCACTGTGATCATCTCTTTTTTTAGCTGGGTGCTGTATATGGGGCTTGGGAGATCTAAACTATTTCCCTAAGTTAAGTATCCTCACACTTTCTTGTCAACTGTCTGAATGGGCCATCTTGATTATCACTATAAAAGTTTTTTTTCTCCTGCTGATAATAGCTTATCTTAACTAATTAGCCCCTCACAGTTTGTATGGCAACTTCCAACTTATCTGTATGTGTGTGTGTGTGTGTGTATATATATATATATATATTCTTACTATATGTTCCATTCTATGCATCCAATGAAGTGGGCCCATGAAAGCTTATGCTCTAATAAATTTGTTAGTCTCTAAGGTGCCACAAGTACTCCTGTTCTTTAAACTCCCCTTGATATATATGTGTAATTCCCATTGACGCTAATTGAAGATGCTTTTCCAGATCCAGGCCTTCTGGAACATGTACGTTGGTTTCAACTGTCATGACACGAAAGACCAGTCTCGTTACTAATACCACCTGGAAAACATACAGGACTCCCACTTTAAATGCAGTGATATTTGTCATGGAGTAGCCATGTGCTAAGTGTATACAAAACGCAATTTCTGGTTGTGGAAGAGCTACTTGAGTGGAAAATTCAGTCACTTCACCTGAGGTGAACCTCACTCAGTAGCATTGTGACAGCATGCTCATTTCTCAGCTTTTTGTTTTATGAGGAAACTTGTTGTCAGACCAGCCTTAAAGCGATAGTCTGGCTCTAGCTATGAAGAAGTCTCTTTTACTCTGTGTGTGTGTGCGCACGTGCCAAAGTCTCATCCGGGGGCTTTGTTGACTGTGGGGAGGAGAGAGAGGGGAATTAAAAAACTCAGCTAAGGATTTTCTCAATCTGGAGAGAACCAATTAGTGTCCAATTGGTAAAAAGGCTTTTTGTGTATGTTTAGGGCCAAATCCTGATCTTCGTGAAGTCAGCAGGGTTCTGCCACATACTTCAGTGGAACCAGAGGTTTGGCTTGTAGTGTTTGTTTTTTTTATTTCTGGAATAAAAATTGAAATAAGCCTGTTAGTCTCATTGTTAATTAGCAAAGAAGAGAGAATCTAGGTGCTCCCCTACATTCCTCTTTCTATTCATGAAATCACATGTCTTTTTTAAAACATTAAAAACATTTAAAGCATTAAAACAGCATTCCACTACTAGGTACATTTGAGAACCTACAGAGGGAGATTTTCCGACATGCTTAAGGAACGTAGGAGCACAAGCTTTGCTGACTTTCAGTGAGGAGTTCCGCTCCTAAACTCCTTAGGTGTTTTTGAAAATCGTCCCCATAAAGAATACCTTATTCCCTAATTTCACAGAATAAATTCCTAGTCCTACAAATCCTTACTCATGTGAATAGTCCTTCCTCCATTCTATTCCATTTAAGTCAAATGAATGAGAGAATTTCAAAACTTTAGTGCTTCACATACGCTATTTTGGTGTGCTTCTATTAGTAATAATACAGGACAAAGTGTTCCAATATAACTTTATTCTCCCATTTCCTTCCTGTAAAACGGAAACTTTCCTTTCCTCACATTTCTAGAGGCTCACACAATTGGGCCCTTAACTGTCCTTACTTGTCCTTATTAGACTGAGGAGGCCACACACTATGGCTATCGACTTTGATAGGAGCAGGATCTTAAGTTGCTTCTATCCTTATAAAAAAATCCAAGAGAATGTATATGGATGGAATCAATAGGGTCCTATGATAATTTAAAAGGTTTCAGTAGAAAACACTGTAAAAACCTACAGAATTTAATCAAAAATGAAATCTCTTCTGTAGGATTTTGGAGCCGTCCTATAGAATTCTAGAGCAGGAATATGATTATTTTTTAAATTACATTTTCTACGATGGTTCCAAAACACACTAAACGAAGCTCTCCGTTTTCTATTAAATTCTGTAAGACCTTCTTACAAGGTTATTCTTTTTGCCTAAGCATTTTGCCACGCTATAGAGCGTGCCTTAATGTTTAATTTCTACGCAAACGGCACACTCCTGAGTCCTTACTGACCCCCTGGCTGTACCACTGGCTGTGTAGAAATGCTAAAGGCAGAGCAAGGCACAACATTCCTGTTACAATAGGCTAGGAAAAACTAAATGCAGGGAGGCTCATGAACGGTATAAAATGCATCCATTTAAGCATCCCTTTCTTCCGATTTTCCTTTTTTTCCACTGGACATTAGGAAAACTGTCAGCTTTTCCTGGTAAGAGAGAGATGATACAATCCACTGAATTTCAGATGGCTTCTTGACAGAATGCAACAAATAAATACAAAGCATTTTATACTCCCCATTAGCCCACATCCCACTCCACTTCCACCTACAGATGTAGGAGGATCTCTCTCTTTTTGAAGATTATTTTCAATTAATTTTTACCTTTAATCAGAAAAGGTAGCTGTAAGTAGAGTTGTTTCACTATTTGACTTCCCAAAAGCAAACAGCAAACCCTCACCAGCAGCTTTTAGGAAGGCTTCCATTCCTCTCGCATCTGTGGATATTCAGGGGCAAAGTTCGTAACAGTATTCATTTCCACTAGAGAGTCTGCATTTATTTGGTCTGGCAATTTACCCTGATCGTAATTCACGGCCATTTATTTAAACGTGGAGTGAAGGCAGTTAAATGAGGAAAACAGTGACCAAACATGGAACAGATCCTAAAGAAAGGGGGGTGATGGTGGCTTCAGTTTAAGCATTTGTATTTTTGGAAGGGATCGGCCAGAAATGAAGAAGAAGAAGAACTCTAGTCAGTTTCAGCTCGATGTGTCAAGCCCTGAAATATAGCATGGAAGTGTTTGGCAGTTAAAAGGAAACATTCTGCCTAACGTGCAGCATTTGATTATCCAGCGTTTCCCCCTTCCCCCCAGTTTCACATATCCGTACTTTGTATTGTCTTTTATTTTCCCCTCCCACACTTATGTCTCTGTATTTCACATCAAAACTGGAAGTGCCTCCTGCCTGCCAGAAAGGCAAGATGGCTCTGCAGCCCTGCAGCCAATCAGACAGCTTGGCTTGCACCAGAGAGCCTGGCCAGCCGAGTCACATTTTGACCTCCTTCATCTGCTCAGCTGAAAACTTTTGGATCCACGTGAACTTCTGATAGCATTCTGCTCCAGTGCACCAGAGCCTGTACATTACTCCGGGAAGAAATGATGCAGAGGACATGTTTTAACTCCACGGCACCACCAAGCACTGCTTTTGGAAGGGTCCACCAACCCCAGCTCTTTTTGAAAGTGCCTTTAATTACAGCCACGCTGCTGTCATCGTCATTATTACTATTAAAAACATGGTTAAGTGCTGATGAGAGGTGCTACCTGCCCTCCAGTTGAGAGGGAAAGGACCTCAAGAGAAGGTTCCACCCCATGGGACACCGGTGGCCACGCCTTCACTCAGAGGGGAGAAACTGGGCTAAAATGAACAGGGCACAGAAAAACAATGCAAGTACAGGGACAGGAGTGGGATCAATGGTTCAAGAACCGGGTGCCGGAGAGAGACCCTAAGCAGAGAGCCCTAGATAACTCCCACTGCTCACTGAAGTGATTGACAGCGTTTGTGGAGTGACAGGGGCCTGGCCTGCCAACTCTGCAGATGGATGTTCTCCAGGGTAAGGTACAGCAGAGGCAGCAGACGTACTAACTTTCCCCGTGCTAGTGGCCCACTCTGCTGCCCTCTGAACTAGAACTGTCCCAAGGGGTGCGGGAGTAGTTCATTCTCTACGTGCGATTGGCTCTTTTACTGCCGAGTCTCCTGGCCAAGGTATTGCCATAATGGTAGTGGCTTTGTGATGTGGGCCCTTGTCCACTAGGAAGTGGACTGAGACCACCCCCTCATTTCACACAGGCTGCCGAACAGCTATTAGGTAGTTATGGCTTCCAATAAATAGCAAGCGGGGCTGTACATGAACCAGGGACCTAAAGGTGATCACTAGGTCCCCTGAGACATACAGCAGCCTCATAGAACCAGAGATAGAAAAGATCTAGTCCAGATCCACCTCTCTGCCACTAAGGGCCTGTTCTCCAGAAGAATATTCTCCAGTGTTTTGTCCAGACTGATTTTAAATGTCAAAACAATTGGTTTCCACAGGACACTCTTCCACACTTCAAGAGAGCTCTCTCCAGTAGTTTTTCATGATATTCATTACTCTGAATTTTACCTTTCTTAATTTCATCCTGTTACTTTTAGTTAGATTCCCTCATAGCACTCTGTATAATTCCTCTCCAGCCTTGGGCTTCAGACTTTTGTAGACTGTTATCATGTCCCCACTTTGTCATTGCTTTGCCAGGACATCTCGGCGGAAATATTCAGTAATTTTGGGTGCTTCAGTTTCAGGGTGCTCAACTTGAGATACCCTAAAGCAGTGGTTTTCAGCCTGTGGTCTATTTCTAAGATTTCCAAAAGGGTATGCATCTCCATTTGAAATTTTTTAGGAGTCTGCAAATGAAAAAGGGTTGAAAACCACTGCCCTAAAGGGTCCTGATTTTCAGATAGTGCAGTGCACCCCAACCCTCTAGAAATACCTTTACGTTGTCTCAAGTTGGGCACCCAAAAATGGAAGCAGCTAAAATCATTGGACACTTCTGATAATTGGGGCATTTTAATTTTTTCTCATCTGTCAGCCCCCCCGCCCCCCAACCCACTGTTCGTTTTGTTGTTGCTCTTCTGGGAATTCCTCCAGTTTATCAACATCTTTCTTTATGAATGTGTGTCTCCCATGGACTTCAGTGAAGCAGGATCAAACCCTTGCTGAGGTACCCTGAAATGTACAGAATTTCCCAGGGGTGTCTGAATCACATTTCCAACGAAAGAGACTGCTGTACCATCCCCCTACATTGTGAGTTGCTGCAGGCCCAAATTTCACTGGGATTTTTTTTCTGTAATCTCCCATCTAATTTGTTGTCTCCTAATTAGTCCTTTTCAAAAAGAACTGGAGGACTTGTGGCACCTTAGAGACTAACCAATTTATTTGCGCATAAGCTTTCGTGAGCTACAGCTTACTTCATCGGATGCAACAATGTAGCTCACGAAAGCTTATGCTCAAATAAATTGGTTAGTCTCTAAGGTGCCACAAGTCCTCCTTTTCTTTTTGCGAATACAGACTAACACGGCTGCTACTCTGAAACCAGTCCTTTTCAGTAACACTTTCCCGTCCTTATTTTCTCCATATGTATTTTTCCCAGACCAAATCTCATTGTTTTGCCTCATAGGCCCCAGTTAAACCAGGTACTTAAACATGTGCCTAATTTAAGGCACATCTTTATCCCCTATTGATTCTAATGGGACTACTTAACATACTAAACACTTAGACACATGCTTAAGCATCTTGCTGAATTGGATCATTGACGCAAGCTTCCCCCCGCTTGCACATTATTATTATTCTGATATAAACATAATTTCCTGAAACAAAGAAAGCAAATAAACTGAGTGGGAGAGGTGAAATTCTGTCCTTAACCCCTCTTATCGTGTGCCACGTTACAGTCCACATGCATTGTGACACTTGGGCACAAAGGACAGGGGTTGTGTGTGTGTTGGTGGCACAATCTGAATTTCTTTGCTTGGTGTTGCTTTAATTTAGAGTCTGACCTTATCCCTTGGATGTCAAATGCCCATTGACTTCACTGGTGCAGGATCCAGCCCTTAGTCGTCTGTATTAGTTCCTAGTGTTTTTTTTAACAGCCTAAAAACTGGTAATGAGAGAGTTAGACAAAGGCTCCCAGTCCTTTCTGTTTCAATCCGTGCCTGAGTGTTGGAGGTGCACTGAAGTGCACTGAAGCTTGGCACACCTCAGCTCATCTTCAACCCATCCTTGAGAGACCTCGGGGCATCCGCTGTAACACAGCTCTTTGACGTGATGTTCCATAATGACGCCCATTGTTCTTATGGTCTACTACATGGGGCTGATATGATCTTAATACAAATATGCATATAAAAAGCATTCTTACGCCCCACACCTCCGTCCCACGCACTTCGCCTGTGCAGTGACCAGATTCCAAATCTAGATGGAACTGTTGTGTTCTCTCTTTCTAATGCTAAACAGAACAATTCCACTTTACAGTCGATTTGCTCTCTCAATAGCGTTTCAAATATGCAGTTTAAAAAAATCACGATAAAATAAGCAGATCATGATAGATGATGATTGATGATAGAATTATGACTCATTGGACATATTCCCAAACGGGTAATGTCTATTTGGGATTGTTTCCCTCACTCTGGACTTTGTTAGAATGAGGGCTCCAGAACAAACGTGGTTACAGAAATGGCTTTGTATTATACCACCTTGTATTGAGTGGTGTTTGGATATTTGTTTATTGCTGTGTTTGTATTTTGTTCCTAGGTGGTGTTTTTTTTCAAGCCTAGAAATGAGCTGCCCCTTTAAGAACAGGGGAAGGAGCTGGTAGCAGCTTGTGCTTGCTGGAGGCTCCCAGGCTCAGAAGAGTGTGTGTGGAGCCAGCTACCTGGAGGACCCAGCTTGTTTGAACTTCAGCAAAGGTCAGTGCTGGGTTTAACACACTTATACAAGCCTCGCGTCTGAAGGTGTGACATTAAGCTTGGCAGCCCTCTAGTTCTGCCCTCTGATGCATGGGAGAGTTTAAGCTGCTGCCCATCACCATAGCGTCTGAGCGCCTACTGTGTAAAATCAACAGCAGTAGCAAAGTCCCTAGTGAGCTTCATGGAGCCCCTGGCACATCTTCCTTTGGAGGGTCCGAACGCTCCTTCCTAAGGGTTTGCATTTATTAGGGTTGTCCTGCAAGACCTCTGCACAGGGCACTCTCATTGACTTGAATGGGAGCTCAGAGCAGATGCCTTCCATTATCAAGACCTTTATTTCCCCCTGAGAGTAGATTTTTTTTTTATTAATGTTTCCAGAATGAGAGCTGCAGCAGCATATTAGCTGCACGACCTAACAACAAGCCCAGCATGCTGGCTCTGGTGTAATTAAAGGATACACATGTGACCCCAGTATCTATGTATTATGCCACCCCCATCTCTTTGCTCTCTCTGGCACCTGTATCCCTGGGGCCAGTCAGGAATGAAAATTGACAAGACTCCTGCTCACAGGTATGTCTGTTAAAACAGAAATCTTGATTAGATAGCTCCTGATTTATAAGCGAAGAGGCCACATTGCTAGATGTGGATGCCTGATTCCCTTTCATTTTAATGGCAAATCAGCATGCAAATCTCTTAGGTGGCTTGAAAATCTTAACCCATTATGTATATACTTGCAAAATGTCAGCATGGGTTCTTTGACATCTGCTGCTATTTGTTGTCAGGCGGGGTGAGATTCACCCATGTGCAGAGGGCTAGCCCTCAGCATCTGCCCTGCTTATGTTGATGGCTAAAGTGAGACACAAGTGGTGCATAAGAGTTATGATGGATTTCACCATAGGCAAGCAGAAACTGACCTCTTGGAATAAGAACTGGGGACCTTGAACTTGGGTGTATGAACATTTGGGAAAAACTTTAAGATCCCCGATCCCTGAAGACTTAGGTATAGTCTCTGGCCTTTGCACTAACACTTTGTTCAGAACAATGACCAGTTGAGGTCTAGACTGCACTGTGTACCTAAATCTTCTACCATAATCATTCCAGGAAATGCATCAGATTTTTGATAGTGATGTTTCTTTTCATTCTGAGTGGGTGTTAAATAAGCACATGCTCGTGAGGGCTAAACCTGCAGAAGTTCAAGGCTTGATGTTCAAACATGATGAAGTCAATGGAAGCTCTGAAAATCAGGCCTGCCGTGCTTCAGTTTGGATAAGCAGCCAGAGGGTTCTCTGAACCTCTGTAAGCCACGCTGGTACAGGCTTTCTAGTGAGGTTTCTGATACCTCCTGCCTCTGAGCAGGCTGCGAGAACTTGTAAAACAGCCTCGCCTGTGTTATTTCAGTGCATCCACGTGCTATGCTGGCTGGCACCTGGAGGCTCAGAGCTGGGTGACAAGGAAAAATAATGAGAAAAAATTAAGCTGCATCTTATAACTTGAGAAAAGGTATCACATGGATTCATTTTGAGTGTGAAGGAAAGGGACTTGGTTGCTGCAGTTGCAAGTCTCAAAAGCAATGCAGGTAGATTAAATGTGTAAATTGCTAGAGTTTCAGAGGAGCCAAACTGGCCTGGCCTTATTCACACCAGGTGCAAAACAAACAAACCCGTATCCAGATGCTTTAGAACTAACAGGCATGAAAACTGCATCTTATGAGTGGTGCTGTCTTCCCCTTTTCATATCATGTATGTTGGCTTCCTGGCAATTTGTTCCTACGTTTGGGGCAGGTCAGTTTCCAAACAGCTTCATACTGAACTGGCCTGTGATGGGGTGAATATAACCAATTTTGGGGGAGCAAAGGGTTAAACTCTTCTGTGGATTATGCCCCTCCCTGTCTGAGCTATCCAGTATGGAAGCAAAGGACTCCAGATGAGCAGAGCACAAAGGTGCTGGGAACAATTAGTGACCCAATATGAAGGGTAAATGGTGTTGGAAGTGTGTACTGCACATTGATATAGTTTAGTACAGTAACTAAAGACTTAATGTCCCGTAATATGCTCGGGGAATTGCGGTGATAAGAAGAGCCTGGGAACAGTATAATAGTGATAGTTTATTGTCTTGCCTGTACCTATGTTTAAAAGAGAGGAAACATTGCTTAATGGTTAAAGCCCAGGACTCAGATTTAAGAGATCTGGACTTTATTCCCAGCTAAGCCACATCTGTTGTAGAACTGCAGGTAGGCCAGTTGCTATGCTCGGCTACCCTGTACCTTGTGCAGTCTCTTGCCCCAGTGTGGGGAGCCATTAAATGATTGCCCTTCTGATTTAGTAGCTTTCTACACCTAGTTCACACTCACTCTGCACTGATCTAAATAACAAGGTCCAGGGCAACGCTGGCCCACAGACTATCCTCAAAACCTGTTCGTCAAATCGTCCATGTCAATAACCAGAATTTTCTCTTATTATTATTATTTTCCAGTTTAACAGTTGAGTGTGTATGTGTGTGTGTATGTGTGTGTGTGTTCTAAGACTCTAAGGAGAGATCTGCAGCTCTGTCCTACGCATCTTCCCAATGGCAGGGTTGTATTATGACTCCGGTTTGGCATATAGTAATTCATAAATCCTGAATTAACTCCACCAGGTTTATAAATCTGTATGGAAAAAGATGGATGTGAATTCCTGGTTATAGCAGGCCCTTGAGGAAAGAAATTGGGACTTGTTTATTCCTCTGACGTTGGTGGATTGAAAGACTGTTGAGCTTGCTAGCTCTCATCTCCTGCTCCATCTTAACCCCTTTATTCTGCTTGTGGAGCTGGTAGCTGGAACAGAGGTTGGTAGCATTGTATGTGTGTGGCAATCAGCTGTGGTAGCTGGATTTCAAAGCAGTGATTTGCATTTAACGTTTTACCCACTAAGCCGTGTGACTGTGCTACCTTCACTGATCTCTTTGGCCATAGCATCTGACACATGACCCCAGAGCCTCACTCCAATAGTGAAGAAAAGTTCATCATCCATGTAAAATGATTTTAATTAATTCTTAATGATTTGCATTAGGGATTCCAAGCAAGGGAGTTAGATCGTTTCATTTACTGCTGGACATGTACAGTTATAATATGCATTGCCTAGTTTAATCTCTTAAACAAGAATATTTGAAATGTATGGGCTACAGTGAGCTCAGGTGAACAGCGCTGAACTTGTTCGGTACCTTTTATAGCTATAGCAAGTTGCCATTTAAAGGCAATGCCCAGAGTATTAACTAAGAGCATTGATGTGCGAGAGCTATTTTCAAAGAAGGATACATCACTTAAAAAGGTACACGGGAATTTTCAAAAATAGCCGAACTCTGTTCCCATTGAAGTTAATTTTTTTTTTTGACAGTCCCTCCCTACGAATCTTACCCAGAAGAATGTGCCTTCCAGTAGTGTCCCTGATTTTTTTCATGCTCCCGAGCTTTGGGTTCTGTCTTGCACCATGAGCAGAAGTTCCAAAATAGTGCAAGAAAGACTGTGCATGCAATATTGTCAACAGGAAACAGAAGTGCTGGAAATCTCATGAGAGCCACTGTTCTCCCAGGATTTCCTGCCCCAAATAAGCACAACAGCAGGTGCATATTTTGAAGAGCTCGGTACCATCTATTCAGCTATTAACGTTGAGAATTAAATGGCCACACGATTAACATGAGGGCTCCGTAAAGACTGCAAAAAAGTGGTGGTGGGGGAGGGAAGCAACCAAAACAGGATGAATCTGAGTGGTGTTGCTACTCTGTGCGCCAGGTTGCAATGCCACTCACTCAAATTTGGCCCAGCTGCCCCTCCGTCAGGCCAGCAGGGAAGGGGGACTGCTGTTATGCCACCCAGCTCCGGTGAGGTTCTCAAAAGTGTGTGGGGGGAGGCCTGAACCTTCCTGTTTATGTTGTGAGGGGGCAACAGCCATGTGGCCCTTCTGTCTCCAGCACCTGTGATTGCATACACGCATCAGGGGGCTTCATGAAATGCAGCCATTAGTGAGATGAGGCTCACGACACCTGTAGGAGATAGAGATGTATCGTCATTCCCATTTTACAGATGGGAAAATAGGCACAGGAAAGCTAAGAAAAAATCCATGTTTTGAATTGGAATATGAGGAAGAAGAGAAGGAAACTCTGTCAGTCAGTCCCTCCTTTTGTCTTGACAGAATTAGACCAGTGGCGGGGATGACGATGAGCATTAGGAAGGTTTGAAGTTAGAATTGTCATGCGCGGCGAGGAAACCAACCAACCAACAAAAATCTGGGGACAATTAGAACTGAATTTCTGGCAGACAATACCGCCCGTGTGGCTGGCAGATCTGCTGATGTTGATTGTTGACAGCTTCCTCAGCTTGCTAATTAAAACTGTAAAATTTCAGGTGAACGACAGTAGCTGAAACACGAATTCTGCTTTTTTTTTTTTTTTTTTGCAGCTGCTGCCGTTTGTCGGCTATTGCCGTAACTGGTGGATGCTGCCAGTTGCTTAGACAGATGGAAATTAATACTTACATTCCCGTTGTTACACGTCGTCATCCCGTTTTCATTTGTGTCCTAAAAATCAATTATACGCCCATATTAGCATATATAGAAATAGCACACGTGGCATTTACCTTTGGTGTAGAGGACCAGTCCCACTCACGGCCTGCACAGGGGCTGGGTGGGACACCAGGGACAGAGTGGCGGTGCATGCCCTGCCTGACACAGAAAGGCACTCCGTGTCAGGCCTCAGTAAGCCACCATGAAAGCTGTGGGCCAAGGAAGGGGGTTGCTAGAACGACATTTACGTGCATCCGGTCGTCCTAACACCTGACAGTTCTGCAACCAGTGCAGACGGGAAGCAGCTGTGATTGTACCCCGTAGGCTGGGGTAGTTGCTGTGGTGTGCTAAAGGAAGGGGAGGAGGTACTGCACAACACCCCTGCTCACCTGCCCTCGGTGGGGATGGGGTGGTTTTCATCTCCCCGAATCTTCTGCGTTTAACCTGCCCAGACCCTGGACACTCGCGCTCTGTGCAAGTGGGGTGAATTTCATTCTCACAGCCTAGACTTCATTGTGTCTGGTATAAATGGGGATGAGTCTGGGGTAACAGAGAAGTGATGACTGTTTGCACCAATGGCTTACACGTGGGAAAGCTAAAAATTGCTAGGACTGTCTCGTTAATTTGGAGTCTGATTGTGAGTATTCAGCTGTGACCTCAACAAAGCAACTTATTGGAACTATCATTATTCTTTTAATATATGTGATGTCTACACTTTCTTTTCCTTAATTGCAGTGGGCCAAATTCTGGTCTTGGTTACGGTGAGACAGTGGAGTCACTCCAGATTTACAGCCGTGTAAATGAGAGAGGTGGAGAGTTTACTTTTTTTCACAGCCAAGTGTCCGTTCTTGCTCCACAAGTGCAGAGAGGCATTTCTGGTGGCGAGCATGAGATTTCAGTCCTCACCTGCTCTGAAGTGTAATCTCATGATGGGCGCACTCTCTCTGTCTCTCTCTCTCTCTGTCTCTCTCCCTTTTCATGTATTTTTTAATATCCGTGACTACCCTGCTTATGAAAAGTGCCAAGTGATGGCGCTAGAGAATGGAGTTCTCTGTCTCTCCGCTGAGCAGGTAAAGCTGAGGTAGTGTCTGCACTTGTTCGCCCACACGGTCTCAGGGTAATAGTGCTCGCCCCGCAGCATGCACAGATCATGAGTCACTCAGGCTTGAGATTAGCTTAAAAAAAATGGAATAAAAAAAGCCATTGGCTTGTACTTGGGTTGGGTTTCCCAGCTTTTCTCTGCAACCACCAGGGCTAGCAGCTTATTCTAAAAATAAATAACTTGAAGCGGATATTCTGATGACGCCCCGAGCCGGGGCTTTGAGAAGAACGTCAAATAATACGAAACTTGAGACAAAATAGTGAGAGCTGTCAGCATTGCTTGTTGTGCCCCCGGAACGGCCCCACCCCGAAAATGTAGTTGGCTTCCAGTGTCCTCCATTTTTTCAGTGGTGTCACCAAACCCTTGGAGATTGGATCAACTGAGGAAAAAAAAGTGTTTTTGTTTCGTTTTTTTCTTTTCATGCTTGGGTGGATCAAACTCCATTTAATCGCTTTTGCTCAGACTTCACAATAAATAAACTGTCCTTTGGTAAATCCAGACGAGAGAGGTTGTTCAAATGGACCTTGAAATTCAACTTTAATTATAGCATATGATTGCCAGGTAGGTTATAATCTATACATCTCTGTTGCTAGACGTGTGGTTTGCACAAATAGTAGTTGAGAAGTGGTCTTACTTTATGTTTATTCCTGTTTTAAAAAGTTTGCTGTAAAGAAAATGTCGTCTCTGGAATACAGTTAATACTTTGTTTGCCTCGTACAAATGGTAAGGAAAACTTAAGATCTGCCACCCTTACTCAGCTTGAGTAGTATCTTACTCTGAGCATGTCTGGTTAAGAACAGCTATTCAAAGTCGAGCCCTGTTCCAGCAAATGCTTACACGCCTGCTTAACTTTACTACCATGAGTAGTCCTGTTGAAATAATTGGAGGTACTCCCAGTAGTAAAGTTAATCAGGTGTATAAGTGTGTGCAGGATTGAGACCTAAGGTACTACTCAGTGTCCACATAGGAGAAATAAAAAAAAAAAAAGTGTGTGTGTGTGACACATTTAGTCTAAACTTGAAAAACGGATGCTGGCATCAAACTCCCAGAGGTAGATGCTCTCACAGATTGAGAGAGAGAGAGAGATGAAACTAGAGCAGAGAAATTCACACATTATAGGACCTTGAAACCAGCACTCCAGCCTAAACCATCTTAGGAAGCCTAGTGTCTCATTTATTCAGCAACAGGCCTTGCATTTTTCCTGAATTTCAAGAAAATCCAGCTGACTCCCAGAAAGTGACATCCTGACATGGGTGTCTTTCCATTGGCTAGGTGGGCTTTGGCCAGAAGCTCCGTGAGCCTTGTACTTGACTCCTTCATGCTTAGAAATGCGGCTACAAAAGTGTGTACTGCGCGTGCGTGTGTGTGTGTGTGCGCAGCTACGTTTGATTTCTAGTTACCTGGCTCAGCCCCTGAATTGCCCCCGTGAAGGCTGTGCTGTAGGTTGGAAAGAAACTGTGAGTAGATGCAGGGCTGAAAAAAATTTCAATACCATTTCAATACCAGAGACCAGAAGTAATGGGGTAACATTTTCAAAAGCGCTGAAGTGGCATAGGTTCAAGTGCCATTGAAAGGCCGGTGAAAGTCTGGCTATCTGAGTAAGGGGACGACTTGTGCAGAGGAAAGGAGCTGGAGTGAGTGTGTGTGTGTAAGAAAAGAAGGGAGTTCTTGGGTGAAATCTTGGTCCCATTGAATTCAGAGGAAGTTTTCTATTGACTTCAATAGAGCCAAGATTTCATTCCTTACGTTTGTTTAAGGCACTTGATTAGGGACTCAGGAGACACAGGCTTATTGCCTGTGTGTCGCTGTGTCTGTTTCCTCATTGTACGATCACTTTCCCTACTTTGCATGGGCATTGTGAGGTTAAACTGGTTTAAGGTGTGCAATGTGCTGTTATGATAATGAGCACCACAGAAAAGTAAGTAGATAAAATAAGGTTCAGAAATGTTGGATGCTACTTGGATAAGGATCCTCTTAGACAGTTCAGATTTGCCTGTCACTATTTTTGTTCAGATTTTGCCTGTCACTATTTTTCATAGTGTGCATCTAAATAATTAGGGAAATGTTTTGCTCCTCGGTGACAGCGAATGACGTTGCAAAGTGTCTCACGCGTTCCCCTGGGGGGGGCTGCATTCATCTCCCTTCGGCAGATTTCCGAGTAGGGCTGATAGAGATGAGCTGCTACAGAACCTGCCTCAGTGTGGTTTCACATCACGTCGCTCAGACAGAATTGGTCCTTCTCCCGGAACCCCCCCCCCCCATTCCTTTTCCCAGCCTGATCAAATACCGATCAGTTGGTGAATCTTGGCTAAGGGCAAATGCTTATTTCTTTCAGGAAAGCTGATCTGGGCAGGAGAGAAAATTGCAGCTATTAGGAAGTGTGTGTGTGTGCACGCACATGTGGGGAAATGTATCACTCTGCAAAGGTTAGGGTCTGATTAACTATTGGAGGATCAGCATTTGGTCTGAAAACAACTGCCTAGCATCTTTCCACTGGACTGTTTAGCAAAGCTCCATTATTAACCTCGTTTGTACGCTTGCACATGCGTGTGACATGAAAGAAGCACATGCTAAAGGCATGATTGTATTGCCCACTGCAATGCCAATTACTGGATATTAATGGCAGGATAGCATGCATATGCCTAAACTGGGAAGCAGAAGGTTAATAGACGAACAGCACCAGAAGATCCCATTTATCAGTTTCTATTTATCTCTCCTTGGGAGGTGGCAGGTTTACAGTAAATACCTTCTGTCCTCCTAATTTCCTAATGATGGGGATAATGATGGAGAATGGTGAAGTCATTAACTGGGACAGCCTCTGTGCATCACTCTGTCAACCACATCTCTCCAAGACCTGCAATGAAAAGTGATGGGCCCCAGCTGTTCGCCAGATTCTGTTCCCCTCCCCCATTCCCCACTCTCAACCCCAAATGCAGGCTTAGAAAATATTTTCCCCCAAAATTAAATTAAAGTTGGTTGCGGTTGTGGGAACGGGAGGGAGCCCCTCTGCGTACTTTGCTCTCGTGTGCCCTGTATGAGAATGAAAAGGGCAGTTTTCTAAAGTGAAAATATTCTAGTGCCCTAATATGGTGGAATATTGTTCTCCAAGGACCGAGGACTCAGTTAAAAACTGTGTGCAGTGTTGGATAAGCAAATGAGTGAGACATGCAAGTGGGTTGTATTAGTAATGCTGAGATATAAGATAACTCGATGGGAATCTTTTTTTTGCTCTCACAGCCTGATAAAGAATAGCCACAAAGGTACTTAACACACTTGCATTATAAATCTCCAAGCATTTCACAGATCCCTGTTTTACAAAGGAACACAGAGAGGCAAGTGACTTGCCCATGGTTACAAAGTAAATTGGTGGCAGAGCCCAGATAAGTCGGTTCACCCCAGCTATCTCTAAAGCCCAGCACCTGCCACCTGAAGAAAAACACCCATCAAAAAAAGAAGAGGACTTGCCTTCTGAAAAATAAGTTACTTTTTCTGGGGTTTGTTGAATACTTTTTTAAAAACGGGGGCTATTTTAGTGAGTAAATTCTGAGTTTTCTTTAGTGAGTGAATTCTGAGTTCTAAATATCTGAGTTCATTAGACAATTGTTGGGCACTTTCATAAATTCTGAAAATTTCACCACTGGTAACACAAATGTTTGTTGATCTGAAAATTCATCCAGGAAATTTGTCATTTGTTAATTGCTGTTCTTTTGTTGTACAATGTTTCAGTCATTCATTCAAGGAGCCGAAACAATACCATGTGGCCAAATGACTAGCCTTATGACACAAATGTCAAATAGCCAATATTTACACAGAGTCAGTGAATAACTAATACATTTGAAGACATTCAGGATCATATATCAGGGAAAGGTTTCTATCTCTAAGGGTAGTTACGTTCTGGAATAAGCTTCCAAGGGAGGCTGTGGAATCCCCATCAGTGGAGATTTTTACCAACAGGTTGGACAAACACCTGTCAAGGATGACCTAGGTTCACTAGGTTCTGACTCAGCGCCGGGGTCTGGACTAGATGACCTCTCAGGATCCCTTCCAGCCCTACATTTCTATGATCCCAGGAGATTATGGCGAGGAACGGTGGCCTTGTGGACTGGGATTCTGGAGATGTTGGTTCAGTTCCTGTTCTGCCATAGACAACCTGTGTAACCTTGGATAAGTCATTTAATCCCCGTGCCTCAGTTTCCCATCTACAAAGTAGGGGGAAACAGTACTTCCTTACCTCAGAGATGTATTGCGAGGATAGTTGGGAGGTGCACAGATGGTACGGTGATCAGGGCCAAGTAAGTACCTAAGACTGAATGATTTGCTAACCAATAAATGGAGCTAAATTCATAACAGATATTTTAAATAATGGAAAGTACAATCAGATTTACTGCTGGACAAATCCTCCTGGAACCAGAGTGGAAGTAATACATGCGAGTCCTTGTGAACCCTCCGTATCTTTTATATTTCTTCATTGTTAAGCCTTCTGTTGTCTTTTTCTTTTCTTTGTCTTTTGTTAATTTTGGGTAATTAGAGGAGAAAGGAAGAGGAGCACATCAGATGGCAAGGATGGTCCAGTGATTAGGGTGCCAGTTTATGACCTGAAAGACCTGGTTTCAATTCCCTACTCTGCTACAGACTCTCTGTGTGACCTTGGTCAAGTCATTCATTCACTGAGTGCCTCAATTTCCCGTCTGCAAAAGAACAATAGTTTTTCCCTACTTCACAGGGGTGTTTCGAGGTCAATTAAATTAAAGATGGTGAGGGTACAGGGGCCATATAAGGCTGGTGAGTGCATCTAATCCTTCCTTACCAGTGCAAGTTTATTTCCTGAAAGCATGTTTGTTTCCCAGCGCTTGCTTAATTCCGTGTAATTTACAGTCTATACCCCTCTGCCCCATATAAAGTGTCTGGGCGTAAGTACAATAATTTACAGTGTTGTGTGATTGTGAGTGGTATAGACTTGAACTAAGGAAACTGTCAGGAGCCGTTCAGGGTCCACCACCAAGCTCTAATAACACCTTTCACTACCGCCCTGCAAACCTCTGCTATGTCTGCTCTGGTTGTCTCTTGAGGACAGTGTCTTAGCTATGGTGAATCCAAGGATGGCTGTGCTATGTGGAGAAACATTCCGTATAGTTGAGAATGAGTCTCCTCTGTGCTTAAAGCAACTGCTTCCTTCACGTTGACATAGCTGACCCCCCCAGTACCTACAACGCTGTCATTTTAAAGATGTCTTAGATCATGGCACCAGTATATTGCAGATTCCCACAGGACCATCAAAGATCTCAGCTGCCCTTTTTTAATATTTTTTTCTGAAGAACAAGTCCATGTAGCCACTTTTGAAGCTTTTAATGCTTTAGTTTTAGTTGTGAGGCTGACCCCATTAGAAGTACCTGTAACTTTCTGGCTATATTATTTCCTCTAGACATGCATTTCCCATTCCAGATAAAGACCTTTTTTTTTTTACATGTTAAATATAATGAGGGCCCTTTATCAGTGCTCCCCATCTTTCTTCCCACATAGTTTTCCTGCGCTGGCTCTTAGCCTCTGAAATGACAAGTCTTGTCATTGTTACTGATCGGGGCCTGTATCTCACCCATTAAAGCACCCATATATTCACTGCCTGACATGCTCTAATTCATGCTTTCCTTCATTCGCTTGCTCAAATAATTTATGAGTCCCAGCACACACATCTGCTATTTATTTAGGTTCTATTTTTACTATTAGCTGTATAAATTTTTATTTGAGTGGGTAAGTGGAAAGCTCAGAAGTTCAAGACACCTTCTCTCTCTCTCTCTCCCTCCCTCCGCAGTTGAAATGACTTTTACAATATTTAAAATAACTCTTTCAGTTAAAAGAACGTGAACCTCAGTATACATTGACTACAGGTTTATCAGCTGATTCACCCGTCCCTAAATTCTCTCTGGATCACCCATGCCTGGTCATGTTCTAAAGTGACACAGAACAGTGGGAAAACATTATAAACCCAGACCAAGTTAATTGGCTGTGCTGAGAAGCTGAGCAAGAAACATGGAGCCAACCTCCCACCGTATGTAAAGTGAATGAGCCTGAGGCCCGTACTCGCCCCCTT
The DNA here is from genome assembly GCF_015237465.2 of Chelonia mydas. Lineage (NCBI taxonomy): Eukaryota > Metazoa > Chordata > Testudines > Cheloniidae > Chelonia > Chelonia mydas. Next base: position 16,644,310 of record NC_057852.1, read on the forward strand.
CTTGCAAGAGGTGTCAGCTTGGCTCCTGCTACTGGGATTGAGTCTGTGCGGCATCTCCTGAGAAGTGCCACTCAAACACACAGCCCAGGAGGAGCGGAGGCAAACGTGGCTTTATGCTTTCTTTGCACTGCCAGGATTCTGGGTGCTGGGTAGGTGAAATGGCCCCTGTAATAAGTTAGAGCAACCCCCAGGGGGCCACAACTGGGTCTACTGTTTCTAATGTGAGAATATATTTTCTTTTGAGCCTGTCAAAATCTGACAAGCAGCAGCATCCTGGAATTGCTTTAAACCCAACAGTGATGTTTTGCCTTACAATGATCTCACTCACAGGTTACTTTAGTTCCATTCTGTATTTTCCAGTGAGCAGCCGGTGAGATGGTCCATGGTTCCTTTTTCTCCCCTACGAATGAAAATCCATCGGTGAATGAGCTATGCTCTATGTAACGGATCCGGCCCGCACACTGGATTTTTTTTAAAAAAAGTAACTGACACAAAATGTGTACTGTTTTCCTCTAATTTAGGGGGTTGATAGTGACATAAGGAGCCTTTCACCTCTAGGTCACAGGTTTGAATCTCACCATATTAGTGGTGGCTGAGAGGAATTGCCATCTGACAGCTGATCGCGGCACCAGTGTAGTGAACAGGTGTTTGTATCACAACTCCCAACATGCATGCACGTTGGCTTTTCTAGCAGAGAGGCAAAGCTCAGAGTCTGCATCAAAGTGCCTAACGCTACGGGGCTCCCAATCCGGTTGGCTTCTAGGAGCTGCAGCAATCTAAATGTTAAAAATGATCACGGTAACATGTTAAATCCCCTGGCTGAGACTTTACCTGCAAGGTCAAAAGATCTCCTTTGGAAGATTAGAAGTAAAACCTGCAGCGTAAAGATTCTGAATTCTAATCTGGTCAAAGACAAGAATGCTAACATGCTTTTTTTTTTTTTTTTTTTTTTGAAGACTCCAAGCCCAAATTTATTTGAATTAGGAAACATCCTAATCAAATAAATGAAATGGGCCAGATTCTCAGCTGGTGTCAGGTTGGCCTAGCTCTGTTGAGTTCAGAGCTGATTTACACCAGCTAAGAATCTGGCCCATTGTCTTCCCATACTTTGAAAAGACAGGCCCAACAGAAGTCACGCTTTCAAAAAAGGATGTAAAGAAATTCCACCCTTGCATTTCCTATTGCATCTGCCATTGCAGCACTAATAAAAAGAATGTGTGAGCTGTGGGAGCCTTGTATTACCAGGGTTCATTAACTTTCAAATGTTTCCATTGAGAAATTTCAGAGCCCTCAGCTATTGACCAAGGTGGGCAGCTCAGCCAAGAGATTCCCTTGAGGCTCAGGTACAGATGTGATCGCCGATCAGAGTGCTATAAGAAACCTAAGACAGTGTCCCAGAAAGTGTCATACTTGAGTTGGAGAGGCTTAAACCAAATAGCTCAAAGAGACTATAAATAATTTTTGTTCGGCTATAACAGACAGACAGAGGAGCCTTAGCTGATGCTAGAAGAGCTCTCTTTATGCCAAGAATTCAGTCGACAAGGTTGCAGTAGCTCACTCAAGTCCCATCCTGATAGATGGGCATTATGAAGGTTGAATCCAGTACAGCAGCTGTACTGGAAAACCAGGCACCTTTGACATGAGACATGCAAACATGGGTTGCGATTGTAAGCATATGATTAATTCGCGCAGCACTCCCATTAAAGTTAAATGCATGTATAAAATTAAGCATTTGCTTGAGTGCTTTCCTGAATGGGGATGCTTTCCTGAATCAAGGCCAAGTTCTGGGGACTATCATGATGATGCAAACTAGCTTTTGGTTGCTTAAGTGCTGGGACCTGCTGTTTTGTCCAGGAGCCATGGAAAACTTATTCACGAGGAGTAGAAAATGAGGCAAAGAGTATAAGAAAACACTAAGTTTACTTTCACCATCTCCTACTTTTAGATATGAGCTGTGATCCAGTTACGTGGGAAGAGATCAAATATATACAGCACTATGGTCATGGAAAAACAAGTGCCCCCCGGGCTCCTGCTCTGCTGTAAAGGGACAAATGCACCCCACCTGGAAAAAGAGAGCATAAATTGGACCTCCCTGCAGCTGCTTGATCTGTTGGCTGCATCCCTAGGAGGATTCTAAGGGAGAATGATTCAACTTGTTTTCCTTTGGGGTTTCTGCAAGGGTTGGTCAGCTACCATCTCTGGCAGATGCTCCATAGGGGAAGCTACCACCCAAGGCTTCCTTAGGGGTGCACTGGATTATCACTGATTGCCCTCACCACAATCCCATCCAGGTCATTTGGTGCTAGCTGGGTGCAGGCCCTCTACTAGAATGGAGGATGGGAGCACCCTGTGCTGTCCCAACCCTGAGGAGTGAACTTTTTGCTACACCTGCCCTTCCAATGGGTTCTGTCCCTTGGGCCATCATGAGATTTGTTGGTAAGTGCAGAGGCAATAATTTGGAAGACCCGTGTGCAGTGGTGATATATTAACAATCAGAGTGCAGTTTCTCCAAATATAGACGTAGGCACAGTGTGTGTAAAATAATTCTGGGGCCCTCAAAGCAAAAACTAGCCCAAACCACCACATTTTGCCCAGTTTCCCCTCCAAACCGACATGCTGAATGAAAAGAGACGGACAAGGTGGGTGAGGTAATCTCCTTTATTGGACCAACCTCTGTCGGTGAGAGAGACAAGTTTTCCAGCTACACAGAGCTCTTCTTCAGGAGGTGAGGAAAGTGAGTTTATGCTGCTGGAGCTTTTAGTTTCAATCTCGAGATGTGGTAGTAAAGATGATGCTAATACAGCTGATTGATAGTAATATGCCACATCTTGAGAGTTTTGCCGGAATCCAATCTGAGAAAGGGCTTCATTGTTTGACCCAATTAGCAATTATGTAGTTATTTTAAATCTTCATCGAGTCACAGGTTTTAAGGCCAGAAGGGACCATTACATCACCTTGTCTGACCTCCTGTATATCACAGGCAGAGAATTTCACCCAGTTACCCCTGTATTGAGCCCATTGACCTGTATTTGACTAAAGTATATCTTCCAGTCTTGCCCTGAAGACATCAAGAGATGGAGACTCTACCAGGCTCCCCTGGGGAATTTGATCCAATGGTTAACCACCCTCGCTATAAAAAATGTGTGCTTTATTTCTAATTCGAATTTACTTGCTTTGAATTTGTTTGGATCTTCAAGGTACTTTACAACATTAACTAATCAACAGTTGGTAGCAATGATCGAGTGGTAATTTAGTACAGAATTTTCTCGCCTCTTTCCTCTCCTCCTTGCCCCATTGTCCTATATTCTCAGTGGGCACTGCATCAGATGGGCAGATTGGTGGCTTTGTTCCTCCAATAACCCCCTTGCTGAAATGTAGCAATATACAGAATTTCTGGGATTCCAGAGCTTCCTTTCCCTGTCATGCCTTAACATCCTATGGAATAAATATAATCAGCCTGCGTCGGGCTGAGCAGCATCAGCTGTTTCTGTGGCTACCTTCTCAGCTTTGATGCCTCAAGCATGACACAAATCAGGCGAAACAGAAGAGACAATATTAAACATCTGTCGACTTCTAAATAAGGAGAAATCACATTAGTCACTATGCAAGCAATCTGTATGATAATTTCATAATGGCCAACTCGTGCCTTCCTCTCAGACAGCAAAAGAAGTAGGTGAAATATACCCTTTATCCACACATGCTTGATTGGGACAATATTAAGACGTTGAATGTCGATTTGCCTTTAAATGTTCAGTGGGAACTTTTCTTTATGAAGAAACAAACATAATTCAAATTCTGTTCAACCAAGGAAGTTAACTTGGGAGGTGAGGCGGGGAAACCCATGGCAACAAGTCTTTAAAAAGTATTGTATTATAAATATTGTTGTTCAAGTGAAAGAAATGTCACCGAAGCATTTTAATGTTTATCCAAAATCACTTTTTCAATTATAAACAGCAGTATGTGGCTCAAAAATATATCCTAGCTGACAACACACAGGCAGTGAAATCTTATCTCCAAGTTCATTTTAAAGGTACAAGATCGAATTTAACCTGTTGGTTGGCCATGTGACTCAATAGCTTTTTAGGTCTTTTCTGTATCTATCTGCCGTTATCGAAAGAGCTGCTGGTATCACAAAGTAAAATTCAATAGCACAAGAGAAAATGGTGCGTGTTCACAGGAGATGGATTGGGCCGAGACACCATCATGGTGGCACCCACCAACACCCATTGAAGTGACTGGAAACCTTTTCCCTGATTTCAGTGATTTCCGTATTGCAAAGGAGCTTCGCCCCAAAGGAAGGACATAAGGCAGCTGCTAGATATAATCTTAAAAAGTGATGTCATTTACCTTTTGTGCTGGGTGAAGATTTGGAGTTTGGGTTTGGTGGAATGAGCACCTCAGCATTTGGATGCTTACTTGATCCAGACATCTCAAGTATGTAAAAGCAGGCTGGAAATATTGCACGACCAGGTTTGCTTGTGAGATTTCTGATACTTTCTGCTTCCATTTTGTTTCACAATACAGTGGCTATAGCCTTCGTAGAAATGTTTTGGCACTTCCAAGTGTCAGACTAGAGCTGGGCGAGAAATTGTTTTGTCGTCCTGTGAAAAGTTTTGAGATTTCAAAGTCCCCCCTCCCACCCCGTTCTGCATCAGGATGAAGATGTTCCAAATTAAGCAAAGCTTCAGGGGGTTTGTAGTGGGGTGGTCACCCTGCTCCGGCCCTGAAAGGGTTAAAAGCCAGCCCTTGGAGAGGGCTGGGGCTGAGGGCAGGCAGCCAAGCTGGGCCCTATAAAAGGGCTGCAGGGCCAGAAGGCAGTCAGTCTCTCTCCAGCCTTGGAGAGAGATGGACCTGGCTGTCTGAAAGAGCAAAGGGTACCTTGGACAGCGCAGTGTGGGGGAAGGCCAGGGTGCGCTCCAGCCTGACAAACCCCCAGGCAGAGGCCTTGCTGTTAGGGCCAGAGGAGGTACGAAGGCTGTGGGGAAGCAGCAAGGGAAGGAAGAGGCAGCCGGTCCAACCCCCTGGCCGATGATGAGTGGCCATTTAAGACTGTAGTTTGCTCCTGAGGGATGGGGCTAGATGAAGACTGGCAGTGGGTCACTGAGGCGAGGTGGGATTAGGGGATTGGGGTTCCCCAGCGAGGGGAGGACCCCAAGTGTGGGGGTACTGTCATGGGGCAGTACCTAGGAGGAGGGGCACCGCGGGCCGGGAGGGACGCGGGGTCTGAAGTATAGTGGTGGAGATTGATAATAAAAAGACAAGTAGCGACAACAGGAGAGACACTGGCCAGCAGGAGGTGCTTCAGGAAGAGCTGGAAGAGCTAATTCCCAGACTGACTGGCAGGAGGTGATGCAGCGGTGAGAGTGTGACCTGTTACAGGGTTCTAATTTGTTCCATTCCTGTTCACATTTCCCTTCTAAAATCATCTCGTTCCATAACCCTGATCTCTGAATTCCATTCTAGCATCACCACAGATATTTAACCCCGTCTATACATATATGCACAACGGTAAAGGAACATACTTCATGGAATATAAAATCTGAAAAAAAATTGGAACTTGGTATAGCAGATTATCACTTCCTCCATCGACAGGTCTAGCATGTGGATCTGAGAGCAGATTTGGCTCATACTATTACTGAAGTATTTATAAATGCACTCTTAGTTTAATAAATTAGTAATAATAGAATTTATTATTAATACAATTTATCTCTAGCTGAAATTGGTGCCCCATTGTGCTAGGCACTGTACATACATACTGTGAGAGAGACTTCCTGCCCCCACAAAGAGTTCACTATCTAAATAGACAAGACAAAAACAGTGGGAGGGAAAGCAGAGGCACAAATTGGGGAAATGACTTGCTAAAGGTCACGCAGCAGATCGGTAGCAGAGATGGGAAAGGAACGTTGGTTTCCTGAGTCCCAGTCTGCTGTACCATGACGCTTCTTCCACCCAGTAGTGGGCTAAATTCTTTACTGACTTACAGATCGAAAGGTAAACAACATAAGTCAGTGAGGTTGCACAGGTTGTTAAGCCAGTGAAGAAATTACCGCATTGGCTGCAATACAATGCTTAATGCCGTCGGTACAAATTAACACTTTTCAGACTAAACCTAGAATTCAAATCTCTTAAAGGAAGCAATGCAAATACATAACTCTTTTCTGGGGGGTGGGTGGAAGGGGAGGAAGAATGTCACATTTCTAATACATTCATTTCCAGGTGCACTAATGCATGTAGAGACGTCTCCATGCACACATAAGACTCCAGTGATAGACATTTAAAAAGCCAGATCATCATTATTTTACAAAGTGCCATCTGGACTTCCACCAGACCACGCTGAGTGCTGGTGTTCAAAGGGTCTCCAGGGGCACTGAAAGATGGTTTAAAAGGGATTCCAGGAGCCCCCCGGGAGTCCCCCACCACCCATCCTTTTCTTTCTTGGAGACCATTGGCTGCAATTCTCATGTAAAAAGACATGCGTTCTGCAGGCTCTCACAACAATGGTTTTTTCGTTGGCGCCATTTGCACCCGGTCCTGAAAATCATACCAGTTAATTATATGGTAATGATCTCAGCTCAGCATTCAGTAAGCCCTTTATTTTATTTGGAAGTTGCACGATGACAACGAGAGCGATGTTTTCATTATTCTCAGTGTATCCTTTCCTGGCTCCCATTAACAGCGAGAACCCATGCAGTTTGCCGCCATTATCATTTTTCTCCAGATAAACCATCTGTGACATCGAGAGACCTTGAAGCTGGGAGTTCTGGCCACAATGCTCAATAGACTGTGCCTGCAGCTTGTTCAGAGGTAACCGCTGTAGAAAATCAGCAACTCCATGGCAGTGTTATGCCTGCCTGTTCTGAATTCTCTCTCATTTCTCTCTCCCCCCCCCAGCTTAGTCATATAAAATATAATGCATGTTCACATATTCAATCAGCCAAAATTGTTTTGCCTGACCATGCAGGCTGCATTTAAGACCCGTGGTGAACATTTCTGTCCCTTCTGCCTTTCTGGTTGTTGTATTTAATCAAAGGGCTGGAAGGAAAAGTTCTCATTAGAGAGCTTCTTTTTCTTTTTTCCTTTCCTTCCTTCCTGCCTTAAGCTTGCACTTAGCTAATAGATGCTTCAGAGATGCCTCGTTTCTGTCCAGGGTTTGTCCACTTGACCTGATCTTAGCCTCAGGCAAAATGAAAAGAAAGCACAAGACATCAAATGAACAAGTAATGTCGCTGTAAACATGCTTTGTAGAGATGAACATCAAACACAGGACTTCTCTCCAAAAGGCTGCAGCTTTGAGACTAAAGGCATTGATTGCATGATATAACATCAAGGTTCTGGTATTTATGACGATGATGAAAATGGTTCCAAACCTTTTGGTGAAAATGGGAGGCCATGTGTAATGGATCAGCTTATTATTTGTATTACAGTAGTGCTCAGAGATCCCCAGAACAAGCTCAGGGCCCCATTGTGTTTTTACAGAGGCAGACCTACAGAAAAAATCCTACAATCCAAATGGAGAGTACAGACAAAGGGTGGAAGGGAAAAAAGAGAAGTGAAGTGACCCATCCAAGGTCACACAAGAGATCAGTGGCAGAGGTGCAGGAATAGAATCTATTTATTCTGCCTCCCAGGCTGGGAATCACGCAGCCTGCGGTTTATAATTTAAACAAAATCACATACAAGCTTTGTGTGTGTTAAGGCAGCTATTTTAACACTGCGTTACAAACAGCTAATGCACAATGTGTTGAAAGGCTCCTTCCCATGGACAAATTGCTGATTAAATCCCCAGATATTTGCTGGGACAAAGAGGGATGGCTGCTGAAAAGAGAAGGGGAAGTTTGAAGAGACCCTCAGGTTGGGCTACGTTTAGAAAGGTTAGCTCATGAGATGTGCTGGCAAAAGGCATATTGTGCTACATAACGTGTACTTGCAAATGTGTAAATGCAAGCAGCGGGTACTTACGTGTGCATGTCTTTATTTTTCACGCAGAAAAGCTCATTGCTGTACACGGTTGATTCAGGGGCCTAATCCTTAGAGGTGCTGAACACCCTCAACTTCCATTGACTTCAGTGGGAGTTATGGGTGCTCAGCACCTGCCCAGATCAGGCTACTGGTTATCTTGTTTTTATTGTACTAAGAATCCTGAAAGGAAGGAAACTCCAACCTGCTGATTTAGCGATGTAGACCGGCTGACAAGTTCTGGTTTGAGGTCTGCTTTCAAGAAACATTGTCCTCTGGAGGAAGCTAACTAGGGCCATTTTCTGGGGGCCTCTGGAGAGCTCTTTTCAGATTGAGAAAGCCCTTCTTGTATGACTTGCCATCCGTGAGGTCTAGAGGAGCAACTGATTTCATTTAGAAAGGTATATTCTGAGAACAGCCACAACTTTGGTGCTTGTTGCTTTGGAAGGAGTGGGGGAAAAAAACCCCACTTAATACCGGAGAATAATCAGATTGCGAATCTCTTACTGCCACTGGTGATTCATGTGGGACGCCTTTACTTCCATTGCTGAGCAGTTACTCACACGAGTTGTCCTTTGACAGAAATCAGAGCCTGGCCCTGTGTGATTTTCAGGTTTTGGAGTGATATTTTTTTTTAATGAGGATATATCTGTCAATCGTGTCTTATTGCTTAATCAAAATACATCCAGATCAAATGTGTGGAGTTTGTATATAATGCAGTGTTGACATGCTGATGTGTTAGAGGAAACAGGAGCATATTTAGAACATGGAATACTCCCTTTGTGCTCACGTATACTTTCTTCCAAATGGTCACAGGGTTGAAATGATCAACTAATATGCTTCCATTGGCATGGGCTTATGAACTGTTTAAATGGCCTTGCTTAATGGGCCTGTGCATTTTAGTTATACCCGATCTGAACTCATTTGATACTCTAACAGGGCAGGCATCAAGTTTGTTCGGTCCTTTGTGTCAACAAATTATAATGTCTTAGGTAGAAGGTGACATTTCATTATGACACTGTCATCTGAATATAAAGAATAGAGTGCTTCACCTTTATAGTCTCTTCGCAGGCTGTTCCTGATGTATGATGATTAATCGTGCAGAAAGCAGATACTGATTCACAGGAATGTATTTATCTGTTTCAGATCTCGAGTGTAGGGTGATATAAGGGGCCCTGGTTCCAAAGAATGGGACGTAAAATGCACAAGCAAAACTCATGTGTGGTTATGGTGTCTAGGACTCCCTTCAGGGATCAGGACCCCATTGGACTAAATTCTGGGGAAAGAAGTCATACGAAGCTGGTCTCTGCACTAAACCGCTTGCAGTCTAGGATTTAGACCACATGCTGTGGGATGAAGGAGAACACAAGGTATCAGTAAAGACTCAAGCTAATGTTTGCAAAGACTCCTAAGTGATTAAGGGGCCAAAGACTCCTTTTGAAATGTGACATAGGTATTTAGGAGCCTACGGCTAATGGTGAGATTTTAAAAAGTGCCTCAGGAGATGAGGCTCCTAATTCCCACTAAAAGACAATGGGATTTAGGCACCTAGTTTTTGGAACACACCCTATCCCAAGTGCCTGTGTCACTTTTGAAAATGAGACTTAGGCTTATGTCACTTCGGGGCTTTTGAAAATTGTGTCCATGGGACCTTCTTCAGCAAAGGACTTTAAGCATGTACTTACTCACATTGCTGAATAGGAATGAACTTAAGCAGGTGGTTCGGTGCTTTGCTGAATTGGGCGTTATTAAATAAGTTAATAGTCACAGTGGTCTCAGAAGTCCCAGGTAGACCACAAGCCTTCCTGGGGCCCTTCTCAGACTTATCCTTAACACCTGCAATATGCTAGGCTTTGTCCATGCATACAGGAATATGTAGGTCCTGCACAAAGAGTTTGGATAAGTGTAAATATTTACTTCAGGCCAAGTTTTGCCCCCGTCTATATTGATGTAACTTCTTTGAGGAATCCCTGAAGGCAGAATTTGGATTGAGGTGTGGAGGGACAGTATGATAGGACACTAGGCCGGAACTCGGGAGACTTGTGTGCTATTCCTCGCTTTGCAACTGACCTGCTGGGTGACCTTGGGACTTCACCTACCCGTGCTTCTATTTCCCCTCCCACTCTTTGTCTGTCCTCTCCTGCAAACAAAATAAACAACCTCCACGGCGCCCCCCCCACCCCGCCATGGCAGTGAGTTTCAGAGCCCGGGTCAACTGCTAAAAATAGCAGTGTAGACGTTCCTGCTTTGGCTGCAGCCTGGGCTCTGAGACCCATCCTCCTCACTGGGCTTCAGAGCCCAAGTAGGAATGTCTACACTGCCATTTTTAGCTCCATAGTGCCAGGCCCCAGTCAGTTGACTCAGGCTGTAAGACTCCCTGCGGTTTGTTTGGTGTTTTTTTTTTTTTGCAGTGTAAATGTCCTCTTTGGTTGTAAGCACTTCAGGGCAGGGTCTGTGCCTTACTGTGTGTTTGCAGAGCTCCTAGCACAAAAGCGCCCTGATCGCAGTTGAAGCTTTTAGAAACTACTGCAATGCAAGCAATAGTAATGATTTGCACAATTATATTAGGGTGCTGCAGGGGTAGGGCTGAGCAAATGTCTGAGGGAATAATTTGTGTGATGATTTCCCCCTGAGAATTGTCTGAGAGCAGGTCACAGCTTTCTCAGATTTAGTTGTTATTTAGAACGGCTCCCAGTGTTATTTCTTTGAATAATTCCTGGTCTCCCTTCACATGCAGCAAGCCTTGCACACTGCATGTACCGGGAGTGGGAAGGGCTGAGTCCCTGGCGTGGTGAAGTGGGGACAGAATACATCATGCCTCCAGAACTGCTGTATCTGTTTGGGGGTGGGAGTGGCAAATGCAGGTTTCCAGTTAAATACAAGGAGGAGGGAAACCTTTACGAAACCCCAAGCAGAGCTGGGATAAAGGGGAGGGGCTTGTGGGCTCCCTGGGATGCTCTTAGGGTGTAATCCCCAGAGAGCTCTCAGGCAGTAGGAAGCCACTCACGCTCCGTGTGAAGCAGTTCTTCAGCACGAGCAGTAAAGATGGCACTTTCGGTGGTGGGGTCTTCGTGATCTGGGGGCCAGCTACAGCTTGGGCAATGCTGTCTGAAGCAGCCCTGTCCAGATTCACTGCAGAGAAGAGAGGGGAGATACAGGGAAAGGAGACGGGCAGAAGAGAAGGGAATGTACATTATTTCCCCCCGGGGACATGTTAAATTTAAGTTTCTTTGTTAACAGTTTCATAGTATATTAGACGCTGACCTTGCCGTGATGATCTGAAAGTACCTTCCCCTCTTCTCTTTCCTTGCTCTCTGCTTTTAATCTTCTCCAGGATTAATAAAGATGCTCAACTCAGGAGAGCTCCTGTAGGAATTAGGATCACATTAAAAGAAATGGCTTTGTCCTAGGAAGAGAGATGGAGAAAGATGTGTGGAGAGGAAGGGGAACGTTTAGGGGGAGAGGCCCAGATCCATAACCTCCGCGTAGTCTGGGGTCAGGGTGTGGAATTTTTTTCTCACCTGGCTAGGGAGCAGCTGCAGAGTTGCTCTGTAACCACCAAGGCGGCCTCAGAGCTGCAGTAGACTTTACACTTTATTCTTTGTGTTACAGTAGTCACGCGAGGTTGGGGACCCGTTGTGCTAGGTGCTGTACAAACATGCAGTAAGAAATAGTCTCTGTTCTGAAGAGGTTATATTCTACATAAAGAAGATGGACCAAGGAAGTACAGCTATCTCCATTTTACATATGAGGAACTGTGGCACGGAGAGATTAAATGACCTGCCCAATGTCACTCAGGAAAGTCGATAAAGCCAGAAATTGGATGCAGATCTTCTGACTCCCAGTTCGATGCCTTCACAAGACCATCCTCCCTTCTGCACAAAAGTTGCTGTATCTTCCCTCTAGTCCCTTGGTCCTGCAGCCTTTATCCCGGTCCGTCCCCAACTCCTCCTCCTCCTGCTCACTAGGGCAGGGGAAGATCCTGCAGAGCTGTGTTCTACAGCCAAATAGGGAGCTTGAGCTCCTTACGTTAAGTTTAAGACCTTAAACAGAAAGATCACCAAATAATACAAGAACACACCATCTGCACGTCAGCAACACCGTCTCTGACACAAGAAAAAATATTTGCATGCTCTTCAGTGGTGCAATCCGATGCATGCTACTAAATGTAACTTGATCGGATAGATTCCCATTGACTCCTGTGGGTGTTGGATCAGGCTGTCTGTGCCACATGACCCTGAAGCAGCATAAAAGCGGCAGAGCTCTATAATCTGCATCCAGAATTGACTAGTAGCTGCTTTCATCCGGAATGGTAGGGGAGAAGCGCTGTTCATTTTCCTAGTGTTTTATTCATTGCCACACCGTGTCCCGAACACTGAGCCGGTTTGGATCTACCCAGGTATATTTTACTTTCATTTAAGTCTATGGTAGGTGTGTTTTTCTTTTTCTCCAAAATAAACATTTCATCTGGAAATGGTCTTCAAGCGCTTGATGGCAGAGGAACGCTAGGCAAGCGCTCAGAGGGTGTGGGTAAATAATAAAAGAGCCAGCCTTTGCATTCCGCTGGAAGCTGAGCAGAAGAATACCCATGTCAAGCCCAAAGATTGGCATGAGTGAGTGATGATGGCCTGTTGGAAGCACGTACTGATGAAACTTGTGCACTTCGCAGATAGCTCCAAAAGCTTCCCTTTTGATTCGTGCATAGTTGCTTTCTGCTTTGCGTAGTGTCCTTGAAACAAAGGCACTTTCTCTTCTCCTGTGGGCATGTGGGATATGGCTGCTCCCACCACATATGGGCAGGCATTGCATGCCAATTGTGTGGATAAATCAGGTTAACATCTCCAAAGCCAGCAGCAAATCCAAAAAGGACACTTGAGCTGTGTTACACTGATCTATTTGACTCCAGGTTTTTCCTTGGCCCTAGAAGATTATGAAGAGGTTTTGACTGAAGGCTAGAGATGAATGAAATGAATCACGTTCTGCTTACCTCAAATCCTCCCTGCAGATTTCACTGGCTACTGCCTTTTCCTTTGTCCTTCAACTCTTTTGTAGAGTTGCTATGAGCTGTGATTTCACATTCCACATCAGAAACAGCTGCATTTCACAGTGGTGGCTGAAACGAATAGTATCTATGTAGCAAAAATTGTGCTCAAAGATTCACAGGGCAGAAAAAGGCCTCCAGTAATCTGTTCTGTCTGCACTTATGTGAAAAATGCTTTTAGGCCTTGATCCAAAGCCCCTTGAAGTCAATGGAGTCTTTCCTTGTTGCTTGGAATGAATCCTTCTGCTAGTGGTTGACCCCACAGAAGATAAGATCCTGATATTTCCCACTTGATTCATTCCTTAGCTCAAATAGAAATTTATGCTTTTGGCACCTGGTCCTGCACTATTAAAGTCAATAGAATCCAGCTACTGGTGCTGAAGGTCTTGCACTGGTCCTCAGTGCCGGCCATGGTGTCTGTATATAGGTGGCCATGGTTCATTATACATAGGCTTGGCAGAATTCAATTTTATTTTTGTATAATTTTGGCTGATAATGTGTATCTTTATTTTAAGTATCTCTTAGGTTTTTATCTATATAAACGTTCACAGTTGCGGGAAATTGGGGATGGTCAGACTAGAGGGCAATCGGACAATAATTATTTGAATGAGAACAGGTGTTGAAATCCAAAAAGTTGAAGCTTGTTAACCATTAAAACACAAATTGTCAACATCACTTTTCAAAATAAACAGAGCAAATATCCTTACATCAAACTCCAATTAGTTCTCCAGCAGCATTTTTCTGACTTGCATAGCTGTACATTTCTGTCATCGATAGAAATATTTTTCGTTTTGTGTGTGTACGGGGGGAAATGGATGTTTACTGACATTTACCACTATAAATCTAATTATACATCAATGCCCACTGACTTCAATTGTGTGTACACTGGGAAATATACACAAGGCCAGGTTGTCTGGCCCTAACCTGGGTGCATATGGAGAATATGGGGGTAGTGGCAGTGTGCGAGGGAAGAGTGCAAGGAGACTTCCCCTTGCACAGTCAATCCCTGAGCTCCTTCTGGGTGATGTTGCTCTTCTGAGTATCTTTAATGTGAACCCACGTGGCAGAAACCAGAACAGGCAGCAGCGGGAGCTTTAAACAATCCAGGGTCAGGGGCTTGTGCCGGGATAAAAATGTGATTGCTTTTGGAGGGGCACATTCCATGTCCCCACTGCGGCCCCGGGGCCGGAGGAGCTGTCAGCTTCCGCCGCGGCCCTGGGGACAGAGGAGTTCTGTGCCTCTGCCGATTACTGGGTGGGGGGGGGAGTGCCTCTGCTTGCCCCCCTTGTGCATGCCCCTGTCCAGGGTTTGTTGCTTTAACACACACACACAGTTTCTCTAAAAAGAAAAGGAGGACTTGTGGCACCTTAGAGACTAACCAATTTATTTGAGCATAAGCTTTCGTGAGCTACAGCTCACTTCATTGGATGCATACTGTGGAAAGTGTAGAAGATCTTTTTATACACACAAAGCATGAAAAAATACCTCCCCCCACCCCACTCTCCTGCTGGTAATAGCTTATCTAAAGTGATCACACTCCTTACAATGTGTATGATAATCAAGTTGGGCCATTTCCAGCACAAATCCAGGTTTTCTCCCCCCGCCCCACAAACCCACTCCTCCTGCTGGTAATAGCTTATCTAAAGTGATCACTCTCCTTACAATGTGTATGATAATCAAGGTGGGCCATTTCCAGCACAAATCCAGGGTTTAACAAGAACATCTGAGGCGTGGGTGGCGGGGTAGGAAAAAACAAGGGGAAATAGGTTACCTTGCATAATGACTTAGCCACTCCCAGTCTCTATTCAAGCCTAAATTAATTGTATCCAATTTGCAAATGAATTCCAATTCGACAGTCTCTCACTGGAGTCTGGATTTGAAGTTTTTTTGTTGTAATATCGCAACTTTCATGTCTGTAATCGCGTGACCAGAGAGATTGAAGTGTTCTCCGACTGGTTTATGAATGTTATAATTCTTGACATCTGATTTGTGTCCATTTATTCTTTTACGTAGAGACTGTCCAGTTTGACCAGTGTACATGGCAGAGGGGCATTGCTGGCACATGATGGCATATATCACATTGGTGGATGTGCAGGTGAACGAGCCTCTGATAGTGTGGCTGATGTTATTAGGCCCTGTGATGGTGTCCCCTGAATAGATATGTGGGCACAGTTGGCAACGGGCTTTGTTGCAGGGATAGGTTCCTGGGTTAGTGGTTCTGTTGTGTGGTATGTGGTTGCTGGTGAGTATTTGCTTCAGGTTGGGGGGCTGTCTGTAGGCAAGGACTGGCCTGTCTCCCAAGATTTGTGAGAGTGTTGGGTCATCCTTCAGGATAGGTTGTAGATCCTTAATAATGCGTTGGAGGGGTTTTAGTTGGGGGCTGAAGGTGACGGCTTGTGGCGTTCTGTTATTTTCTTTGTTAGGCCTGTCCTGTAGTAGGTGACTTCTGGGAACTCTTCTGGCTCTATCAATCTGTTTCTTCACTTCAGCGGGTGGGTATTGTAGTTGTAAGAATGCTTAATAGAGATCTTGTAGGTGTTTGTCTCTGTCTGAGGGGTTGGAGCAAATGCAGTTGTATCGCAGAACTTGGCTGTAAACGATGGATCGTGTGGTGTGGTCAGGATGAAAGCTGGAGGCATGTAGGTAGGCATAGCGGTCAGTAGGTTTCCGGTATGGGGTGGTGTTTATGTGACCATCGTTTATTAGCACTGTAGTGTCCAGGAAGTGGATCTCTTGTGTGGACTGGACCAGGCTGAGGTTGATGGTGGGATGGAAATTGTTGAAATCATGGTGGAATTCCTCAAGGGCTTCTTTTCCATGGGTCCAGATGATGAAGATGTCATCAATATAGCGCAAGTAGAGTAGGGGCATTAGGGGACGAGAGCTGAGGAAGCGTTGTTCTAAGTCAGCCATAAAAATGTTGGCATACAAAGCTGTAGCTCACGAAAGCTTATGCTCAAATAAATTGGTTAGTCTCTAAGGTGCCACAAGTACTCCTTTTCTTTTTGCGAATACAGACTAATATGGCTGTTACTCTGAAACAGTTTCTCTAAGCTCATTTTCAAGACTTCTGCCCATTCTCTCTTTTTTTTTCATTTGAAAATTATATTTTATTGTTAGAGTGAAGTACAAGAATGAAATGAAAAACTCAGAAACCTACCTGCCCTTCTCTTCTGAGCTGTAACGCTCATCATCCTCTTACCCCTTCTCGCTCCCGCCCTGATCCCTGCAAAACCTTCAGTGTCAGCGAGCAGCTGGTGTGCAGTGACTGCTGCTTATTACGCTTCTCATTGCTTTGTGCTCCCCTCTCTGTTTGTTGTATCCACGTGTTGTCGCGTCTTATACTTAGGTTGTAAGCTCTTAGGGGCAAAGACCATGTTTTTGGGGTGTGTAGACAATGACTACCCAGCGGGGTCCCAGTCCCTGAACTGGATATTCTAGATGCCACGATAGTAGTAATAAAGCAGTTCTTCTGCCCACAGTTTGTCATCCATCACTTTGTAATGTCTACTTTGAGAGTATCTGCTCCTCAGGACAGGACCCTGATATATCTTGTGCCTGTAAAATGATGTGCATACCTATGGTGCTGTACAAACAATGCATAATAATGACAGTAATTTGTGCTATGCATGCAAAAGGAAAGAAGCAAAACAAAATCTCAACTAGGATGCAATAAATATTATAGAAGTGCGTTACTTCTAGGTTACTATAGGTGTGGAGTCTCATTTTCTTTCTAGGTAACATCCCAAAAAATCAGTCTTAATTCAAGTTAGTTTTAAAATTAAAAAGTGCCTTTTTTAGTGACCATTTGGAATTCCATTCTGTCTTTTTTCCATTCTGTCTTTTTTCAAGACAAAGGACTACGTCTGAGGATCTGGCCCCTTATCATGAAGCACTGTACACGTTTACATCAGTATAAATATATTAATTGGTATTAAGAACAATCTACTAATGAAGAAATTAATTTTTTCACTGTGTGTGTGTGTGTGTATGTATATATTCAAATTACAGTAAATTTAAAGGTTGAATCTTGCAAGATCCTATGGAAATGTCACATAAATGGGTGGAAGATAACACAAGTAATGAAGCAGAATGAAAATGAATAAATAGAAAGCATATATAAAATGAATGAGATAACTGAAATTTCTTGCAATCTTGCCAGAATTGCCACCTTGCAATTTCATTGTGGATTTATTTTTAAATACTTTAAAAATTCTTGTGTTTACAATAAGTAAATACCAAGTTTGTGTGCTTAAGAGGTGACTCTAAGTCTAAAACGATTGCCCAAGGAATAATTGAGCAGAATATCGAGTGTTTCCAGAACATGTAGCTTTTTAAACTGGAAAAGGATTTCTTGGGTCCAAGCTGGTCACTGTTAACATGTAATTTTACTAGAGATGACTCCGAAACAAAATTCCAGATCTGAACTTCTGCTGTCTGCCTATATCTGAACAATCCTAATTCTGAACTTTCCAAAATTTCAGGGTACTTGGGTCAGTGTTCAGCCCCAGTACATTCTGCTTGAGGAAAGTATCAACTGTGTATGCTGACCTGGCCCATCCCTAATTTTAATCTGGGTTCCTCAGAAGGTACAGTAGGGTATTGGTCATAAATTACAACTACAATGTAAACTCATTTGCTTTGTGTGTTACATGGCTAGTTTGTTAAGCATCTCCATTATGCATTGTGGTAAACCATTAAGCTGCTGCTGGGCCAAAGGGTAAGATCCCATGTCTAAATGAGGGTTCCTCAATTTACCATTAACAACTATTGAACTTTGGAGATCACCGCTAACAAGGATAGTGCAATAACAATGGCTCAGTTTGTTGCACACCAGTGGGAAATTCAGCATGTCCACTGAGTTACTGTCACTTACAATTTACAATGACATTTACTGTCAGCACAGTTCTGCTTCTGACATAGTTGTTTTTTCTTTTAAAAAAGAAAGAGAGAGACTGGCTCCCAATTAGCCAGATCTTCAAACGCTGCAGACAATAGGAGAAGTTTTTTAAAGGCATGATATTCAGAAAGGTCAGGCTTTCAGTGAACTAACCTCCACCATTTATAGTATTCATGATGGCTAATGAGCACTTCACTCAGCATCGTAATAAATGCTTTATGCAAAGAAAAGATACTCAAACTGAATTTGTTCTACAGTTACTGTCTGGGGGGGAATAAGTTTTTTTCTACACATTTGCATTTGGTAGCTTAAAAAAACCAAACAACCCCCCCAGCCCAACCCAACCCAATCTAACACACTGATTTTCAGTGAAAACTATCCCAGGAACTGAGTGATTTAAAAGTAGATATTCTGGTGGTGGAGCAGAGAGGTAGGGGAATGGGAGAAAGGATTAGAGGAGGGAGTAGGGTGGTGGGAAGATGGTCTTGTGGTGAAAGCAGTGAACTGAGACTAGAGATCTGGGTTCATATCCTTGCTCTGCAGTAGCTGCCCTATGTGACTTTGGGCGAGTCGTTTTATTTCTATATTCCCCATCTGTAAAAAAGGAATAACAACACTTCCTTTTTGCTATCCTTTGTCTGTTCAGGCCCCTGTTCTGCAAAGATTTACATACATGCTTAATTTTATGCTCTGTGAGCAATCTCATTGGAAAGCATTGAACAAAGGGACTGGACTCGGGTTATGCCTGCGTGAATCAGGAGTAATGCTGTTTTTGTTAATTGATGTATGCAGTGCTAAAAGTTTGATAGGCACTAAGGGCCAGATTTTTAAAGGCACTTAGGTGCCTAACTGCTGTTGATTTCAATGCAAGTTAGGTGCCTAAATACCTGTGATATTTTGGCCCTAATACTTACTATATATCAAAACTCATCCAGTGAGTAAATAATAATATAATTGTGTATTATGCCAGCACCCCCTGTAGGCGGGGTGTTGCTCACACATAAAGGAATATACATCATCTGCTGTACAGATCACACGATTTAACAAAAACAACAACAATGTACACTGACAAGTAATTCTCCATCACAATCACTGATCCTGCATTTCATAAGACTCATTCCAGTGGAAGTTTTGTGTGTGTGAAGTACAGAGGATAACACCTGAATTTGCTACAACTATGTTTGGGTAAGTCTCTCTGAATTTCACAGAACACATTTTATGACAAATGTAAAAGCAGTCAGAAAATTCAAAATCCATCAATAATAGAAGGGGAGATCTCTAATAACGAGGCCATTTTTTTCCCTTCCAAGAAATTGACATTCCCAGGTGAAAAATTCTGCAGGCTTTACGGTATTTCTGATTAGGTTTGTTAAACACGCTTATAGCACTAGGTATGAAGCACTTCAGAGCCACTGGTTTTAATTGCAGCCTGACAATAATGACCTATAAAAGGCAAGTAGAAATCTAGTATTTTATTTCACACCTTGCTGTGGATGTTGAGTAGGGATTGCTCTACTTACAGGGAGCTGCAGGAAGTGGAGTAAGTCTCTGTCTAAACTCATTCCACAGTTGATGTAAATGTTGCTTACACTGCTTCTTTTAATCAGCAAATAAGTGTTTTCCTCTTGTTGAAATAAATGCTGCTGCATTAAATGAATTTATTTCAGCAACAGAAGCTGACTATAATTTTATGGTAATTATAACAGTATTTGAAACCAAACATCAAGGACCAGCTCCAATGGGGCTTTGCTGATTTTACACCAGACCTGGCCCTTGGCAACGCTTCAGTGGGTTTTAAATAGCCAGTGTTTTGTTTTCAACCACAAGAAGGCTTTTAGTAGGAAATGTGAACTTTCACAAAAATGTGAATTTTTCCTTCCTTTTCCACTCCCCCCCCCATTCTTTGAGGAAACTTGAGGAATACTATGTGCTGGTTTTAAGTGCGGTGTTGTTTTTGCTTTAAAGGTGTCACCTCAGGACGCAGCCTCCTCTGAATGGAAACCAGGAGAAATTTTCACATGCTGCTTAGACGTAATTGTTCAAATAAGATGCAGCTACAATTCAAATGGAGATTTAATTATCGTAATTATTATTACTTAAAGCCCAGTTTGCCTTCTCTCTTCTCTGCCTCTGATACTTACAGTGTTGGTTTCCACTAATGAGTAGCTGGCCACCTCAAAGGAACATGGAGCTCTCCCATCAGGAGAATGGCAACAGATCTGATGTGCTGCAGATGGAGTGTCTTTCTGACAAATGGCGTTTCTCCTCATCTGCGTCACATCAGGCCTGTTGGCGAGCAAAGGGGCACGCCGGCCATTGAGGGAAGGAGGGTTGGGCCCGCAGGCACTGGGGAAATCCTGTCCCCATTGACTTCAGAGGAGTTTTGCTATCAAGAGAGCCAGGATTTCACAAAAGAATGAGAGAAGAATGATTGAAATGGCTGAGTGTAACTCCCTGCAAGGCTTTGGATGACGCATGCTGAGGGACAAGATGAATACTGGAGGGAAGGGAAGGCCACCCTTGGGAAAAATGCAGATGTCCTCACATTGAAACTATAGCAACAAAATTACCCTACTCCTGGTTTTTATCTTACTATCCTATAACTATTTTTTTTAAAGTTGTTGCTTCTATTCAGTGCAATATGTTGTTGTTTAGAGAGTTGGGGGAGAAAGGGGGGGACCAACCTGTTAAAGAATGAGCTCTGAGTTGTTCCATCTGTGGACCTTTAGTTTTGTCATAAAAACACAGAATCCTGGCAGAAAGCTTGTTTCCAACTGGCTACTTCTATCATCTTGTCTGGAAGCTGGTTAACGAAGTGTGGCATTTACAACGAAAGCAAAAACTTCATTTATGAAACTAGTAGTGTTTGCCCAATTCTTTGACCATCTGCTTTTGTTGACAACCACCTCTCTTTGTTGTGCCAAAGTTCTTTTGGCTTCTACAAACTTGTGTGTGTGTGTGTATTTAGGCCTGCACGTTCTTGGTAAAATTACAAAAAGTTATCATGTGGGAACTGGATTACCAAAAGATCGGTAGTGGGACATGTAGCCTTTTTAAAGCCTAAGTCACCAGTTCAACTCCAGGCCTAGTTGGTAGTCACCAAAATGTTTCACCATAGGATGATAGTGGTAGTTTGTAGTACTAGTTCAATCTGGTAGTTTCGCCCCTATTTCCAATGCTTACATGTCTGCTTAGCAAAAAACAAAACAAAACAAAAACCACCATAACGCTTTTTGTCTTGATGAGGAGGCCAAGATTTGAATGAGTGCAAAGACTGAACTGTCCTCTTCAGGTATTCCTTTGAGCTGGGATCGAGGCACATGGAATAGGATAGCATGAGGAAGCTTACATGTGTGTGTCTCACATTGGCTTTGTATTATACAGGATGTCTTTGGAGCCGCCGATCTAAATCCTTTCTCAAGTAGCAAATTCTCACTCTATGAAATACATAGTTTTGGTGGAGAAACCCAGAAGATTATTGAATTCGGGAAACACCATGAAAGAATAAAGTGGCAACGAATATTATTGGTGCAAGCTAAAGCCCAGGCTGAAGTATCCAGAATACAACACACTCTGCAGAATTCCAGCGTATTGCAGTAATGGTGAGTGAGCCCTAAGAAGTCTGGGCTTGTTTCCTCATGGCAAAATCAGGCAAGCCTGAACTCTTCTCAGCATGCAAAGGACCAGACTCATAAGAAACAGCCAACTTCCCACCACTAACACTCTTTGAAAGAGTTCTTAAACTGCAAGCTTATCTAGGGCAACTTCAGTGGTTTATTGTGTGTCCATGCCTCTATTGTTATGCTGTTCTGGGATGGTCTTGTGGTTAGGTAAGTAAACTAGGATTGAAGAGGTCTGCAGTCGGTTCGCAGATCTACCCCAAACTTTCTGTCTGACTTTCGTCAGGCCACTTAGTCTCTTTGTGACTCAGTTCCCCATCAGTACAATAGGGATAATAATACTTCTTTTCTGCCACCCTTTGGTTGTCTTGTCTATATAGACTTGAGCCTCTTTGAAGCAGGGGTTGTCTCTTAGACCTGGTCTACACTGGGCGGGGGGATCAATCTAAGTTACGCAACTTCAGCTACATGAATAATGTAGCTGACGTCGACGTACTTAGATCTACTCACCATGGTGTCTTCACTGCGGTAAGTCAATGGCTGACACTCTCCCGTCGACTCCGCCTGCGCCTCTCGCCCTGGTGGAGTACCGGAGTCGATGGCAGAGTGCTCAGCGGTCGATTTATCGCTTCTAGACTAGATGCAATAAATCGACACCCGCTGGATCGATTGCTGCCAGTCAATCCAGCGGGTAATGTAGACAAGCCCTTATTCTGTACAGGGCCTCCCACAGTGGAACGCTGGTCTTAGTCAGGGCTTTAGTGGTACTGTAATAACAACAACAGGAAAACTTTGACCTGCAAATGTTAACAGTGAAACACGTCAGTGTTTATACTTACACCAAATCAATCACATGACCCTGTTTAATTAACGAGACTCCTCTCTACCCCTTCTCTCCCTGACAGCAGCACACATGTTGTAGATATGAACCCGCATTTAGAAACGTACACTTTCTGCACTATTTTCCCGTTAGTTTTTTCCCCATCAGTGGCTTCAGAGTTCTGGTTTAGCACAAGGCTGGACTTGAATAACAGAGATAATCTCCAAGAGCAGCCAAACAAAGCTAACAAATTTCCTGACGAGGACGCACTATGCCAGCTCCATCCAGCCAGCTGAATTTGCATTGTGCGTGTAAATAGCTGCATGTCATGGGCCACTTCTACCCCGCATGGAGTCATTTATTTAATAACTCAGTTCACAGACATTAGAAGATAACCGTGCAATGTTTCATATTGCTCAGGTCAAATAAGAAATCAAAGATGGCAGCTTTTAGAAAAGTAGATTTCCCTCAACCCCTTGCCCTAACTCTTTCAATGCTCGCATAGCAATCATTCCTGAAGTATGAAACATACAGCATTTGTATTAGCAATGGGAAATGCATGGAGCACGGCATGTCGCAGTCCATTTGCTCACAGTGTTGACTACTGAGACGGCCTTTTGAAAAGATCAGCTTATTCCTATGTGATGTCTAGTATTGGAACTGGTTATTAAACTGCAGTTGGATATCCATTTCGACCCAGCATTTTAAGACTGCTTAACACATTGGTTATTTAGAAACGCTTTGGAGAGAAGAACTAACACACAATAAAGGACAGTAAGAATTGTTTCGACCTCGCGGTGAAGGTTTTCGGAAACAACTAGTGATTTTTGGGTGCATCAGTTGCTGAGTTCCCAATGAGCTATCTCAAAGGGGTCTAGTTTTAGAACAGTGCTGAGCACCCACCCTCTGAAAATTGGGCCCCTTTGACATGTGGCAAGGAAGGCACCCAGAACGTGAGGAACCTAAAATCACTAGCCACTTTTAAAAATATTTGCCGAGGCATGTGTGGAAAAAATGCACGTGTAATCTCTGTGGTTTAATTGCATGAATGGTCTTTGGGTCAGGTGATTGCACATGCTAATTAGGAACAGAATGCAATGACATGATTTGTGTGTGCACTCCTAGCAAAGGCTAGCACAACAGTACAGTTGAATCCTTTTAAATCTAAATCAAACCATTTAAAAATGTACAAATATGGCTCTGGGAGGCTCTCTATTGTGCTGAGGAATGGAATTGGTGGAAGATCTGTCACTTCAAATCTTTAAAATCAGGCTGATTTGAAGCACTAGACGATGTAAGCCTAAAGTGAAGGTCCTAAATGCTTATATAGGCATATAAATAACTGGCTTGGTTTTTGAAAGTGTTGGCCCCCAACATCTCCCATTGACCTCAATCAGAGCTGTGGGGTGTTCAACAGTTTTGACAACCTGGAGCCCACTTTGGGGTGCTTATTTTTGGATAAATGGACCATAATGTATTTCATGGCCTTTAATAAATAAAAAAAAAAAAAAAAAAAAGCCCAGCAACAGGCATTCAGGAGCCACCTTAAATATCAAATTCCTGAACTATTGATAAAGAAGCAGATTTCTGATGCTTTAAAGAGCCATTACTGTGGACAACAGGGTGAAATTCACTCCACCTGCACAAAGCCTGATGATTTGGGCTCTATGCATGGGGTGTTTGGAGAGTTTGGTGAGATGAAATCTGCTCTCGCAAACCGAGGCCAGGCTGTGGTGATGTTGTGACCTGCCCCCCCCCGGCCGCAATTGCTATTCCATTCGATCGACAAGATCCTCCACACAAATTGTGGAGGTTGTTGGGGGATAACAGCCACATAAACGCAGATCTGTGGCCTTTCCCCCCCATCTCATCCCTGTTTTTCCCTTCATAGTAGCCAGAGTTGGTTGAGAATTTTTCCTTTGAACCTTTTTTTGGTAGGTATCCAAAAATGGACATTTTTTTTTTGACAAAATGGACATTTTCTTTCAAACCTTTCTGATTTCAGCATTTTTTGTTCAGCTTTGATTTTATTTTCATTTTTCAAAACCTATACGAGGTTGGGAAAAATGTACATGAAAATAAAAAAACGTTAATTTCTTAATTTGTTTTTTTGACCAGTTCTAATTGTGGCCTTTGGCCCTAGTCTAAGCAGAACCAGTTAAAGATCCTTGCTTTGGTGCATATAGGTTGTTCAAACACCTGGTTTGCTTGCAGCCCCCGGTGTAGCCCCTTAAGTTGTAATTCTGCAGTGTGGTGGAATTTCACTCAGGGTGAATGGAGATGGGAGGGATTTATTCTGCATATGACTCAATTGATTTCAGGGGAGATGAGTTCACCCTGCTGTTTCTAAAATTCAGAAGTCTGCTGTACCTCAGCAGAGTTCGTTTACCTATGCAGCAGTATAGAAAAGATCTTTAATGTCCCGTAAGACAGTGAGCAATCAGTTTGACTGGAAATAAATGGCAATAGTTTTCACTACACTTCAGCATCAGTACTGCTCAACCTTTGGATAGCACTTTCCTAAGAACCGTGCTGTTTTATAGCAATCGCTTCTTATATGCAAACATCAGTGAGGTGGATGAAACCTCTCCTAGGTGACGTCTCTTGGCAAACGAAAGCTAAAAGCACTTATGGGTCAAGCGCAAAGAGTGGCGAGTGTTTCCTGTATCGTCTTTGACCAGAGTTGGGGATTGATGTGTGAAGAGGGGACATGGAAGAAAAGGAGGGATGGGAGCAGGGGCGGAAGAGGGGAAATGAAGGAAAAGAGCGAAGTGCAAGAGGGTAGGAATGGAGCCTAGAGATGTAGTGAGGAAAGAGGAAGTATTTTCTCTTTGGGTTACTACTAATTTTCAGTTGCATTTACTGTCTTAGAAAATGCACCATAGGAATTAAAAAAAGGAAGAGAACATCAAGATGTGCTCATGTGGTAAGTTACTCAATAAGGTTATTCAATAAGGCCTCAGTCCTGACAAGAGTTGTGCGCGTGCTTAACATCATACATGTGAGTAATACCGGGATTAGTCCCATGTGTAATATGGAACATGGGCATAAATCTTTGCAGGATCGGCGCTTTATTGAGCAACCACACGATTTGATTACTCTCACCCTCTCCTTACCAGCTCAGGTTTTTTGCAGTGGTATGACCCTTCCTAGTTGTGTCTTGTGGAATTTAAATATGATGATATTCAGTAATACTCACAAGAGGGGGAAAAAAAACAAAAATCTGCAGAATTCAGGGTCATCCCCCCCCCCAAACCTGTGGATTGCTGTTGCTTTCTAGACTCCAGTCCTTTTCCAGCTTTTACCCTAGTCATTCTGGGAGCTAGATGAGTCTTTCTTTGCCTAGCTTTATGCCACCTATAGGGACAGCATTATACTAATTTAGGATTGACCTATGATGCCAGCCTCCATCGTCCACTTGTTTAAATTTTCAAACAAGCACCTTCATACTTTCTCCCATATTATTCTTCATGAGGAGCTCCCCATAACATGCACAGCACTACCTCATTATTGTCCGTGAAATTCCTGCTTAAAACTCTCCTTTGCTGCGATGCTTATAAAAAACTTGAGAACAGTTCAGGTTCTGGTGCGCTGATACCACAGCTTATCATGCTCACCAGTATTGTCTCACTGTTTCCTCCACTCCCCCATTGGTCTGTCTGTAGCCATCTGTTGTCTCTTGTCTCATGTTTCTATTGTAAGCTCTTTGGGGCAGGGACCAGCTTTTTGTTTTATTTGTACAGTGCCTAGCACGATGGGGTCCTCGTCAATGATGTCAAGGCACAATGGTAATACTAATAAAGAAACTTGTCCAAGCGGTGAGGCTGTGTAAATAGGATGAGAATTGCGTGTAAACAGCTGATGTGATTCTGAATACGGCTCAGTGAGTGTAACTTGTATAATTGGGTATTTGAACAATTCAAAAATAAACACTGTGTTCAAATTCGGAAGCCAGATGTCAAAATACATACTAGTGCAAATAAAGTTGCTTGCCTTCTTATCACTGGTAGCCAGAAACAGATGGTTAAAAAGATACAGAGCTAAAGAAACGTGTGGAAATAGGTAAATGCTGAGTGAAAATTCTGTTATACACGCAACTCTCATTTTCAAGTCTAGAAAACCTGGGTGGTTTATAGCTGAGGTATTTTAAACATGAAATAGAAAAAGCAAGGCCAGAAACTTTCAAAATGTGTAGTACACAATTATGTACAAGTTGTCTGCTGATGTAAAAGGGTACAGTGCCATTGACTTTAGTGGAGTTTCATCCATTTATGCCAGCAGAGAATTTGACCCTGCATCTCCAGAGTAACCGGGGCAGCCACGGAACACTAAGAGTAAATGTTCATATTCAGTTGCACACAATTATGTGTCAGTTATGAGTTAATGTCATTACAGTTTCAAGGAAAGCCTGGTGTCCATACAGCATTGTGTGTAAAACAGGTCAGGCAGAATGCAAACTAGCTCAGAAGCTAAAAGCAGGTGACAAATACAAGATATTGGTCTGGCATTAAGTAATAGTCTGTAATTTGACTTTTAAAAATATCCTCAGGAAGAAATGTCCTCATTACAATAATGGCTTATTTATTCTGCACAACTTGTTTGCAATTACACAGTCCCTTTCAGAGCTGATTTCTAAAGCAAATAGCAATTCCCGAATAAAAGTGCAGGGCTTTGTGGTCTGCCAGTAAGGTAGCAGCCTAATTAGCATCACCAAGCACGCATACTAGTGGAGTCATTTAAACCTTTTTCCTGAAATCTTTTAATTTCAGATTGATATCAATGAATTCAAAAGTTCCAGACAGTCATCACTGTCAATTATTCCAAAGACATCGTTATAATCCAATTTCTAATGAGGATGCCTGTATGGGGATGCTTTGTTCGCTGCATTTCCATTTCAGTTCTGTAGTCTTTTGCATCTATTATGACTCTTTTTTTTTTCTGCTAAATGATCAGCTGCAGATGTAGCCGGCAGTGCAGCCCTAATTCATGGCACCAGTAAATCACAATGCTGATAGATTTTTCCTAACATGTCCTTGGCTCTCCAAGAGACATTAGCCCTTTATTCTCTATTTTGATTGTTCACGTTCTCTACAGCGAGTTTATGCCCTCCTTGGTATTCCTTCCCCACAGCTAAGTAGAGTGTTACCATCGCAGTGAATTTCTGAAAACCAGGATCGTCTTTTTATTCTGTGTTTTGTACAGCACCTGGCACAATGGGGTCTTGGTTCATGACGGGCTCCTAGGTGCTACCATAATACAAATGATGATGTAAAATTTCATTATTTCAGCTTTCTTCTCCCACAGGGTCAAATTCTGTTACCTTTATTCACAGTGAGTAGTTGACTCTGCAGATTCCTTTCAGCGGAGCTGCCCATAGAGTAAGGTATTACTTAACGTGAGGAAAGGGGATAAAATCTGGCCTATAGAAGACAATGAGTGCCTGTATTGATTATTTCCAATGTATGTAAAACTATACTGAGTCACAGGACAGGATTTAGAATCGCCGACAAGCAAAGCCCTGCGTGGATGCAAGATTTATATCCGCAGATATAGACCAGATATCTGCAGAGTTGCAGGGCTCTACCAGGAACTGCAAGTGGCAAAAGCAGCAGCAGGTTGGGCCACCGCTGGCAGGACCTGATGCCGGCAGCGCCTCCAGTGTGGCTGAACCGCCCTTGGCCCTGCCCCCAGCCCCACCCGCTGGGGCAGGCACTAGTCCCCACTGGCAGCTGTCCCTGGTTGTGCTAGCGTGGGCTGTCCGGGAGTGCGCGAGCCACTTGGAGATGCACGCTGCTGTGGGGCAGGGACTCCGGTGCGCCCGGGGCTGGGAGTCACGCCACAGGAGCTGCCCGCGCCAGGGCGCTGGCTCCTGTGATTGGCGGCCCGACACAGAAATCTTGTATCTGCGCAGGGCGCTCCCAACCCGAGGTCTGGGCCGTGCAGCTGTTCCTCGGTATTTGGAGGCGTGTGAACACCGATGCGTTACCATCCCTCTTCCCTTCCCCCTTCCGGTCATCCACCACACCTGTTCCCATACGTCCCCAGCGTGCAGTGTGACAGCACTTGTTCTAGCTCTGTCTTTAGGAGAGTCTACGCCAGGGGTGGGCAAACCACGGCCCGCGGTTCCACATCCTCCGGCCCTCGAGCTCCCGCTGGGGAACAGGGTCTGGGGCTTGCCCTGCTCCCATGCTCCAGTCAGGGGGCAGAATTGGAGGCCACTCCAGGCGCTGAGGCTCCCGGAAGCAGAAGCACGTCCCCCCTGCGGCTCCTACGTTTAGGGGCAGCCAGGGAGCTCTGTGCCCCAAGCACCACCCCCGCAACTCCCATTGGCCGGGAACTGTGGCTAATGGGAACTGCAGGGGCAGTGCTTGCGGACGGGGCAGTGCGCAGAGCTGCCTGGCAGTGCGCAGAGCTGCCTGGCCGCACCTTTGCATAGGAGCCAGAGGAGGGACATGCTGCTGCTTCCAGGAGCTGCTTGAGGTAAGTGCCGCCCAGAGCTGCACCCCTGACACGTTCCCGTGCTCCCATCCCCTGCCCCATCCCTGATCCCTCTCCCACACCCCAATGCCCTGCCCCAGTCCAGAGCCCCCTCCTGAACCCTGAACTCCTCATTTCTGGCCCCACCCCAGAGCCCTCAAACCCCGCCCCCCGTGCCCCACCCCCCTGTCCCAGCCCTGATCCCCCTCCCGTCCTCTGAACCCCTTGGTCGCAGCCTGAAGCACCCTTCTACACCCCAAATCCCTCATCCCCATTCCCACCCCAGAGTCCGCACCTCCAGCTGGAGCCCTCAACCCCACCTCACCCTACTCCCCTGTCCCAGCCCGGAGCCCCCTTCCGCACCCTGAACTCCTCATTTCTGGCCCCACCCCAGAGTCTGCAGCCCCAGCCAGAGCCCTCACCCCCCTCCTGCACCCCAGCCCTAATTCTGTGAGCATTCATGGCCCACCATACAATTTCCATACCCGGATGTGGCCCTCGGGCCAAAAAGTTTTCCCACCCCGGTCTAGACCTTTATCTAACAATGTTGCCTCAAAAAGTTATTGACACACTTACTTGTGCTGCATCAGCCTCTGCTTGCCCAGGTAATTAGATGCTCCCCTCCACACTACAAGGCCAACTCATCAGTGGTGTGCTCTCAAACATGCGTGTACTCAACTTAGGGGCCTAAACGCTCTGATGCAGCGATGCATGTTTGGGTTTGCACAGGCCTTTACACACCTAAGATGGATGCCTACACGTATGCACATATATGTTGGTGCATGCAGCTCTGAATAATTAACCCCTAACGGGGTGGGCAAACTATGGCTGTGGGCCGCGTCCGGCCCATCAGACCTTTTAATCTGGCCCTTGAGCTCCATTGCCCCGCTCCGGCGCTCCAGCCAGAGAGTGGGGTCGGGGACTTGCTCCGCTCTGCCCGCCCGGTGCTCCTGCATGTTCAGGACCTGTGTGATGGGCGTGAGGGCACCCATGTTACTCCGGCGGCTCAACCCAAACATGCCTCCCGCACCAAAAGAGCCTGGACTGTGCACGCCCACATGCCTGCTACTTGTTGGCTTAGGTGACTCTCATGTTTTAATTAACTTTCCATTGTTGAGGATAAAACAAAGAGTAGTTGGCCAGGGAGTGCGCAGTGGCGGTTTTCAAACTTGTGGGCTGTCAGGACCTATGAGGGAGGAGATTTCTGAGAGCAGGGGGCTGGTGAATCTCAATGAGTTCCAATGAGTGGAAGCTGACCCCCGACAAATCCAGGCTAGAGCGAAAGGGCGTGGAAAGGGGATAGGTTTGATTTAATTATTGTAATGATGGTATATTTATAATAGTAAGTAAGGTTTTATGTTTATTTCCACTAAAATGTATCTTAGTTAAATAAACTTTCTTTAATTATCTCTGAATTGTTAATTCTGTGAGCATTCGTGGCCTGCCATACAATTTCCATACCCAGATGTGGCCCTCAGGCCAAAAAGTTTGCCCACCCCAACCCATAACAGTACTGGCTGTTTGTCCGGATGTACAGCTGTCCTCCCCTGGATGGAATGCTCACACACATCTGATTATGGTTCTCTCTAGTTACTAGAAAGCCTGATGCTACTACATGTAACTGAGATTTCCCCTCAGCTCAAGTGACAGACAACCTGCACGTCTGAGTGCCTAATTCAAAGCCCATTGAAGCGAATAGAAGTCTTTCCATTGACTTCAGTGGTCTTTGGATCAGGTCCTTACAGCAGAAAATACTAGGTCCTATCTGCAGTGCCACATGTGTTCAATGCAGCTGGCAACGGTAATGTCTATACTATAAATAGTCACAGATGTGTGACTATAAGCACAGAATTCGAAAGCAAATATTAGGTTCACAGCTGGTTGCTATGTCTGTGGCATGTAGAGGTTGCTTTGCATTGCTGTGCCAGCACAAAGGAGTCCACTGGAGGATTCCTTCTGGAGGTGAGGGGATATTTGAGTTGAGTTTGGTCAAGGGGTATTCGTCTATGTCCCAGCAGCCTTACTTGGGCTTTTGCAGCTGGTGTATATTAGAGCAGTCTTAAGATTGCTCGAACATATACCCAGGACCAGCCCGGTGCCCAGATGGCATCAGTATCAGAAAGGTTTATGCCTTCATGTTTAGCTATGAGAAGCACTGCTCAGCCATGCATGAGGACCCAGGCCAGTGCTTCTATTCAAAGTTTATATACAGCCTTTCATAGTTCCTAGTGTTTTTGAGAAGATTCTGTATGGGTTTGAATTCCATGATTCAGACCTGAATTTTTCCAGCAAGTTGGTGTTGCTACTTACAGAATCTCCTTCCCGTTGCATATGCATGTATCCTCCCCTTTATCGCTCAGACATGCTTCGATATATGCAGTCGGTATTTACCCTTCCCTGGGTTTTATGGCATTCAGTACCTGAGCTGTATTCCAGAACTAGAGTTTTATGTACACGTAAAATGTGATTCCTCTTTTAAAAGGCTCTTCATTGCCTGTTACTTTAAGAATTCCATAGAACAAAGATAGTCCCACGTTAAGGGGTGAAGCAGTAAATACATGAAGATACTTAGCTGTGGTATTTTTCCTGTTATCATGTATGAAGGCAGCAGCTGGTTAGTGTTCGTAGAGTTAATTTGTG
Source organism: Chelonia mydas (assembly GCF_015237465.2). Lineage (NCBI taxonomy): Eukaryota > Metazoa > Chordata > Testudines > Cheloniidae > Chelonia > Chelonia mydas. The sequence continues at coordinate 16,675,764 of NC_057852.1, forward strand.
ATACTGTATTTTAAGTTGACAGTAAGAGTTGCTTTGAACAGTCTGAACAATGTAAATAACATTTCAAATTTCTTACAATTTCTTCTGCCTACCCAAGGACACCCAGAACCTGAAAACCTACTATTCAGTTTGCACTGAATGTTTTTCCAATGTGCCAGACCATACAAACCATGAGGAGTGGACACTGCTGCTCTGAGGGTTTTATATTGGCTGAACAGGAGATGCTGATGTAACCCACTGGTGAGTGAGTGTTATGTGTGCTCCTCTGGGCTGACCCAGAGAGGATATGAATTTACAGTCCCCAGCTCTGGGGGGCTGGCTTTTTAGCTCAAGCTGTAGCAGCTCATACTTTTACCTGTGGATGTTCCTGGTTCAATCCCTGGTGTGTTAGTCAGATAAGGGCGGGCTCCCTGTTGGGGAACTGAACCCCGGTTTCTGAAGTGACAGGCAGGGCTAGGACCATCTCAGCTAAAACACTGAGCTGTTCTTACCAATGGACAAGTCAGCCTCAAATGTATGAAAAGAAACCGTATTTGAGAGTGTTGTGGAGACCAAGCATTCAGTCCCTGGAAGGAGCTGCTCATGTTGTTCGATAGTCAGTATCCTTTGGGTTTGTTGGTTGGTTTGTTTTTGGTACCAGTGACAGATCAAATGGATGGAATCTGAAGGGGAACCTAGTTACTTCCTCCCTCATTCTAAAGAACAGGAGCCATCCAATGGGTGTTTTGGGTGGATGGCAGTTAAAAATGCAAAAAAGCAGGATGTACCTCAAGGCTGTGACTGAGCCTTCCCACCAATGTAATTTCAACCACAAGGGAAAAAGTTACATCTTTGTCTTTTTGAATAAGGTGAGAAATTTGGAACTTCTGGCTGCGGTTTGCAGAGTTACCTCTGCTAAATGGAAACAATTAACATTCTCATTAGTACCCATTTACAATACACGGGCTCACATGATTGAAAACAGAATTCTGGAATAGTTCCCAGGACTGACCTACACAGTGATTTATTTCAGATATTTTCAGTGTCCTCATTCCTTATCCCTTTTTCTCTGATTCCAGGAAGACTCTGAGAGCCAGCGGCTAGCTGGACAGTATAACATGCCAGTTTTCTCTGTGTGTGATGTCCCTGGTGTCTGGCCCACAGACCGCATAAAGGGCCCACTACTACTACCAGCTAGGAGAGATTTTTCTTTCGCTCAAGTGGCAGAAGCCGGTGTTACGGAGCTGAATCACTTAGATTTTGTTCACCCCTCCCTGTGTGTTAGTTATTGCATCTGTTGTCTGCAGTGCATAGATTAGTTGGAATGACATGCTGTACATCCCCTCCTCATTTTATCTACATAGCTCTCCCTTCTTTTTGCCTTTAAAGCAGTTGATTGCATCCATTTCTGTCTGTGGTGGCAAGATCTTGCTGTTTTATTACAGTCTTTATGTTGCTTCTGTGATGTAGATCCTCTCTCACTTTGTTTGACTCTTGTAACTTTCAGCCTCAGTAACTCTCCTTTGTTTTCTTGGAACCAAGTACCTTCTTCATGCTTATCCTTTCCAGATGGTCGTTCTGGCTGCTGTACACAGCTTCAGAACTTACATCCCCATCTGGGCTCTTTTGACTTCTTCTGAGTTCTGTTGCGTCTTTGCTGTACTTATCTTGTGGCTCAAAAATGAGATCTTTGGTAGATAATATTCCTTTATTGAAGGCTAGTCGGCTTCCTAGAATCTGTAACGTTTCTCCCAGACTTTCATCATGGTTAGTATGGTTTGCTCTTGAGATTAAGAAGTTATCTGTATTGGGTGTGATTGCAGCAAGCCAGTCCAGCAGCTGGAATTTGGATTTTTTAAAATATTTGGATGCCAAGAATATACTATAGAAACAGAACCTGTTGTCAGAGGGTCTATAAACATGTGTCCGAACAAAGACAGAGGAGGGAGGAGAGTCTCTTCTGTTTATAAGAAAGCAGCTTGATCAACCCCATGCAGCTGCCAGAGCTGTCAGTCATGGAGGCAGGCATTGGTGCTGACTCTCTGGGTGCCCTGGGGTTGAAGCACCCATGAACAAAAATAGTGGGTGTTCAGCCCCCACCGATCGGCTTTTCGATGGCAGATGGGAGACACTGGGGGCAGGAGGCAGAGTGGGGGTGGGAAGAAGCGGAGAGAGGGTGGAGCCTTGGGAGAAGGGGCGGAGTGGCGGCCGGGCCTCTGTGAGGCACCCACAGCCGCAACCAAAAAGGAAATATGGGCTGCTATAAAGGGGAGAGCGCAGAGAAAGAAAGGGAGGCAGAAAGGCCTCGAATAGCAGTGTGACAACAGCCTGCATCAGGCTGCCTCCAAGAAAACAACCAGGAGGCTGAAAGAGATGGCAGGCCTGCCAGCCCTTCACTTCTTGGGCTGAACTGAAGGTGAGGGTCCAAGAACTGACTTGACTGAGAGCAAACTAAGGAGGGTCAGTCAGGAGAAGCGGAGGTCCCTCAGGAGACCACCCCAAGAGGTGATGACAACTGCCAAAGGGTGCGATGAGTTTTTACTGAGGATGTTGGATCTTTTGCTCTAGAAGGACCTGCTCTAGAAGGACCTCCTAAAAACTCTATTGTGCACACAGTTTGTGAAATACCTTTGCCTCGGTGGCATTCCATGGACACCCCTTTGTTTCAGTGCACTGGGTCCACCCAGGTTCAGACTTTGCTATTTGGCTTGTTTCATTTGTCATCCCCGTGGACCATGCGTTCAGCATCACAGTACCACAACTGACTCCCAATTCCTGAACCTGGTCGAACTCCTTAGGAACTTTTTCCCACAGGGAAGTAGCCGAGGGTTGTGATGAGAGTGAATTAGTAGACACCTTTCTACACTCAGCTCAGAGCTTACCCAGATCATCCAAATTTGCTGGCAAATTTGCCTGAAAAAACTTTTGAGTATCTTCTAGCAGGTCATGTCTTTAGGCAAGCTGTAATGCCATTATCACAGGCAGACTTAATAGTGACCTTCTTAACTGGGAGGAGGGATAGCTCCGTGGTTTAAGCATTGGCCTGCTAAACCCAGGGTTGTGAGTTCAATCCTTGAGGGGGCCATTTAGGGATCTGGGGCAAAAATTGGGGATTGGTCCTGCTTTGAGCAGAGGGTTGGACTAGATGACCTCCTGAGGTCCCTTCCAACCCTGAGATTCTATGATTCTAATTCTGTCACTGTGAATGCTGGCTGACACACTTGGCCATGCTCTGGCAAGTGCGGGGCCGAATGAGCCAGACACTGCAAAGAAAATCAGCCAGGTTTGTTCATATAGCATTGGTAAGGAAACATTGTCACTGTTGCATATCTTTAGGGATTCAAAGCCAAATCCCCCCCCACCCCCACCCCCCACCCCGGTCTAGTTTCAAATGGGAAGGGATTCAGAATAGGGGTACTACATTTTGGGGTGTCTTCTCTGATTTTAACCTCAGTTTTTCATTCATATCACAGTCTATTCCCTCTCCTCATCCAGATCCCTTTGCTGCAATTTCTGATTTCCAGTGAATGTGTTTACCACATCTGATTGCATTGCTGATATTTTTCACAAAGAATTTTGGATTAGATTTGGGCAGTGTATTATGGAAAACCTGGTGACTGGTTAAGGGCTCGATCCTGCAAGGCGCTGAGCACTCTGGCCTGATTCAGGGCCGGGCTGCTCATCCCCTTGCAAGATTTAGACCTAAGACAGTGAATCATAGAAGATTAGGATTGGAAAAGACCTCAGGAGGTCATCTAGTTCAACCGTCTGCTCAAAGTGGGGGGAAGGCAGGTCTGTTGGCCAAGGAGAATCTAGATAGAAGGCTGTGTGAAGACCAGCAGCATCTAAATTAAAAAGGTCAAATTTTCTGCTGGTACAAATGAGCAGAGACAATGGAGTGGCATGCATTTTACATCAGTAGGGAATTTAGCCCGTGACTCAGAATTGGCAAAAGTAAGGAGATGAGCAAATGAAACAAGGAAAGCCACAAAAATGGCGTATCTAAAGCTGGGAACTGTACATATAGCATTCTGGAGTTCTGGCCTAGCAAGAGGCCCAGTCTTTTACATGGTGCTTTGATGTTGCCTTTTCTGGGTGCCCTTTAATAAGAAAACTGCCCTTTTAATGCACTTATGCTCATAGTGCCAGTGCCGTGGACAGGGAGAAACTAGCCAGTGTTTCCTCCTGGCTAGTAAGGGGTTACAGAAAAGGTAGCTTGAGACAAAAAGCAGAATATAACTGGTTCCATAAAAAGCTGCCATTGCAAAAAGATTTAACCTCCAAACAGGAGAAACCTATTTGAGGAGAAATCAAATTAAATAGAAATGTTCCTTTAATTCCTTTTCGACATCTAACTGAATGTCCTTTCTCCTTTTATATTTGCATACAGGAGAAATATATATTATAATCATGCTCCCCCACATCCCTTTAATCCATCTGCACATGCACAGATGTTGACACACACACACATTCTATAGCCTGGATATTTTGCAAACAGCTACACCTACACACATACAGTACAAGGCATTAGGGCTTTGATTTCCACGTTACTGTAAGTACTTGGAGCCTACAAGCCGTGAAACTGCAGCCATTCCAAACCTGACTCAACTGATTTGGCTGAGTTTTTGCATTTCAAAATCCTACAGAGACTTGGGGAAAGCGGGTCTGTATTTCTGAATGGAGCATTTAATGGCAAAAGATTTTATTAAGCTTGCAAGGTAAGCTAGAGTTTACACTTAAATTGTAATATTACATTCTCTCCTTGTATGTGTACATATAGATCTATGCAAATATACACGTTCTATGGACAAAACAGATCTATCTGCCTACTTCTGTCATGTGTTGGTTCTATCTGTGTGAATTTTTATCTGGATTCACTCCATTTCCCCCTCTGTGTGATGTGCGTGTAAGAATGAGCTAGTTCCCCCTCCCCTCGTTCCCCCCACCACAAGCTGGAGGGCCAGAAGGTGGGGTGGTGCCTCGGGATAATGGTAGCAGAAGGCAAAGGCAGCAGACAGCTGGCAAGCTCTGCCCCAATATGCTTCCCCAAAAGAGGCAAGGAAAATTCAGAAGATGTGATGCCTGAATGGCTCACTTCGCAGTAAAAGGAAAGATTAAAAGTAGAATTAGTTAACATCTTGCTCGTTACAAACCACCACACAGCAACCTTCCCTCCTTCTTCCCCCCTCCCCTTGCACCGCTCTCGCCTCTCTTTGGTGTCCTTATATTCAAAGGGAGAAAAGCCAGTGAAGGAAGATCCAGAGAATTGTGGGAGTTTGCAAAAAATCCACGTAGCAAGTAAAGCTCTCTTTAAAAAAAAAAAAAAAAAAAAATCTGAGCTCCCATGGTAGCCAGAGAAGTTATCTTTGCTAGGGTAGGCAACTGCTGTGTGTAGGATCCAAATCGCCTTTCTCTTTTGCAGGCAGACCTCCTTTATAAATGCAATACTGCATTCATGCTCTAACATACTGGGGCAACAGTATTTTAAGTTGCAGTGTATCATTCTGTGCTACAGAACTCAATTGCTTAAATGAGCACAGGGAGATCTTTAGGAAGTTTCCCTTCTTCTTTGTTATGGGCAGTGGGATAAAAGTTGCATTTTAAAACGGTTTCACAAAACGAGCCTTTTACCAAAAGGAAATTCACTTTTTTTTTTTTGTGCTAAGTTCTCTGTCTGACTCCATCACCCTGCATGAGACCAGGGTTTGAGGTCTATAAAAATAACATACTTCGTTGGACTTCGTTGCCTTTTGGTAAGGGTGTGTTGCCATCTCTCCTGATACCAAACTGACGCTTGCTTGCAGGACTTCTGACTCCCGAAGGAATCCCCCACCCACCCCTAGAGCAGCATTACGTGATTAGTGAGGTGTGTCATTGGATTGTTGTGCTATCAGCCATTGCAGGAGGCAGGACGCTATACTCAGTGAACCAAAAAGGCCTGGTTTTTGGAAAATTGTACAACTTTACACTTTTGAAGATCGGGCCAAACTGATTTAGGAGCCTAAATGTGGATTATGGATCATAGCATTAAGCACATGGAGTCTGAAACCTTTTGTCTTTGCACCATAGTTCTTGAAAAAGGGGGGGAAAATCTGCCTTTTCAAAGTGCATTGGGAATTCTGAATAAAAAGCACTATATACATACAAAGCATTGTTAGTACTAATAAACTTCAGTGAGAGCAGAATTATGCCATCACTGAGTGTTTTTGAAAATCACACTCATAAAAATTGGTGGTTAGGAATGGATAGAAACCAACTGCTAAGAGCTTGGGGTTAGGAAGAAAATTCTCCTATAGGCCGGTTAGTCTATAATTGGCCATTATGGGGTTTCTTGCAACTTCCTCCAAACCATCTGGCACTGACCACTGTCTGGATCACTGGACTATATTGGCCATTATTCTGATCCTGTATGGCAATTCCTATATTCCCATAGTGGAGTAGCCCAGGCAATGCTCAATAGAAGATAAGTATAAAAATTTGCTGAATGCAGATACAATCTCAGCCATAATTTCCTCTGGGTTTCTGTCGTCCCTTGTGACCTCGGGAAGAAATTTGTTTTAAGAGCCATAGTCAACCTCTGTCAAGCTTTAAAAAAATGCAGTGTTTTATTCATTTAACCTGTTGCTCTTTGAGACACAAGGCCATCCCTGAGAAACACATTTATTCTTCATGAGGGCCCCCAGGGGACAGCAGCCAGACAGTGTTACTCCAACAATTTAGTACACAAGCAACTTCATGCAGGACTCTCTCAAACTGTAGACAATTGCAGTATGTTTTGCAGTGACAAGGGTTATTAATGTAGCAACCTGTAGTCTGGTCACAAGCAGGGTTCAAACCCAGGATCTTCAGCTCCAAAACACAGCCCTCGAGTAGTTGAACTAACTGACACACTGTGTTTGCTCTGAGGAGTACCAGATGGCTTTCCTTTGTGGCCCAACCACGGAGGGGGCCACAGACACACTCAGGATATGTCTACACTGCAGATTAGGGTGTGATTGCAGCATGGGTAGGCATTCCTGTGCTAGCTTTATTTTAGCTGGTATGGGTAACAGCGCTACTCAGGATGGGAAGGCGCAAGCTTTGGCATGGAGTAGCCACCCCCGTACCAGCCCTTGGGGGACTCTGGGTACAGACTTGGGTTCCTCTGGGTCTTCTCTAGCTGCTGCTGAGTCTTTTCTATCTGCTGTAGCCAGATTAAAAATAGCATGGGTGTATGTACCCAGGCTGCAGACACACCTTCATTTGCAGTGTAAACATACCGTAGATCGGTATCTTTACATTAAGAGAAAGGATTACAAGTGTCATAGCAATAAACAGAGTTGAGGTTCCTGTTTCAGAGGATCATGTATCTTACCCTTTTGGAGCTACTGTCCCAAATACTTACCTCCCATGGTCAGTCAGTTTATTAACAACCATGACTCTATTCTGAATACCTCCTTAGCTGTCTTTCCCGTCACTGCTGATTAGCAAAATTCCAGTGTAGAAAGGAGAATATAATCAGCTACTTTCTTGCTGGATTCGTTCACAGTCCAGTGTCGGGGAACCATTGTTGGTGTTCTGAATAATGGTAGTGTCAGGATGAGTCAGAGAAGTATTGTCTTTGGAAAATGAGAATCTATTTGCAAAGACGGCTTCAAAGTACCTGATAGGCCTGCTATGTCTGTATTAATATGTATTTTGTTTTTACTGCAAACTTGTGTTTTTTCTTCACTACCACCAAAGTATATGCATATCTGAAATTCAAACAGAGTGTTCCTTACCTTATGCTCACTTCCGTACCTCTAATGGGGTGGAGAAAAATGTACGTTAATGACAGAAAGTTATTTAGTGCTGCATGGAGTTAATTGCTTCTAATCACTGCTTACATCCATCTGGTTTTATGGTAGACAACAAACCTCTTCATTGGGTTTGCTCATTAGACATATTGTAAATCACAGACATGCACTGGCATTTTACATCTTGTGCGCCTATTAGCTAGGCTGCATTTTCCTAGCAAAGCAGGGGTGGTTCCTGGGAGGTGGGTTGACTCATCTGAGATGCTATTCAGGGATGCTCTAGGGAACGGCCCACTTAGGGTCTCTTGGGGAATTTTGCAGACCGACTGTCCTTTAGGTTCAGGATGGAAAGGATGCAGGGAAGCTGCCAATATTTATTGCAGTGCTCTGTTATCACCACAGTTAAGGATTCTGATGGTACTTTCATTAGCAATCCCTATATTCAGTTGCTTAAAACTTTGGCAGAAATGTGATATATTTGGTTTCAGCCTGGGAAAATAATGAAATTAGTAGGAATGAGGTTGATAATTGTGATAAAAGAAGAATAGACAAAAACCTTCATACACAATTTGAATTGAACCCAAAGATAACTTTTATATGATACCAAATTGTTTGGCTTTATGTTCCATAAATAGTTCAAGAAAAACATGTAATGGTCAACACAGATTAAGAGTGTAAATTGCCCTGTACCAGCAAATAAAATTGTATAAGATCCATAGCCTTCCGTGTGTGTGTGTGTAGTATACTGCCAGTCATTGTTGAGGAAACTCTGTGTACAAACCAAAAGCAACATATGGCCTGGTGTACTTAAGGACTGAAACATATAAGAATGACCATAGTGAGTCAGAGCAATGGTCCATCTACCCCAATATCTTGTCTTCCAATATTGGCTAACGCTAGATGCTTCGAAGGAAATGTACAGGGCAGGGCAATCATTAAGTGTTCCATCCCCTGTTGTCCAGTCCCAGCATCTGGCAGGCAGAGGCTTAGGGACACCCAGAGCATGTGGTTGCATCCCTGACCATCTTGGCTAATAGCCATTGATGGACCTATCCTCCATGAACTTACCACATTCTTTTTTTGAATCCAGGTATAGTTTTGGCCTTCACAACATCCTCTGGCACTGAGTTCCACAGGTTGACGGTGCGTTGTGTGAAGAAGTCCTTCCTTTTGTTTGTTTTAAACCTGCTGCCTATTAAAATAAAAAGTGTGTGCCAAGATTAGCTATTCTTGAAAAGTAACCCACTCTTTCTAGCAATGGAAATTGGAAAAATTCTACAAAATCTGGCAAACTATCATTTCCTTCCTGAGCATGCATAAGATACAAGGTGAACTCCACCCATTTCATGATTGTCATTTGGACAGTTCCATTGTTGCCAACATCAATAAATCTTGTTTCAGTCAAAGACTTAGCCTTCCCCTTCTATTAGACTTAGAAGTTTGCAACAGATCTAGTTGATGGCTATGGATCTCAGCCAAGGTAAGGCCTAACAGTGATCACACTAATCCAACCAACAGGTTATTAATAATTTCTGTATGCCCAAGGTCTGAGTTAACCCCTTGTTCGTCCATGTTTTTTCCTTTCTTAGGAATTGCCTCACTGATCAGATGTCAGAGTAACAGCCGTGTTAGTCTGTATTCGCAAAAAGAAAAGGAGTACTTGTGGCACCTTAGAGACTAACCAATTTATTTGAGCATAAGCTTTCGTGAGCTACAGCTAACTTCATCGGATGCATACTGTGGAAAGTATAGAAGATTCCACAGTATGCATCCGATGAAGTGAGCTGTAGCTCACAAAAGCTTATGCTCAAATAAATTGGTTAGTCTCTAAGGTGCCACAAGTCCTCCTTTTCTTTTTACTGATCAGATGAGTAGCTCATTCTGACCAGTGTCCTGTCTTTGGCAGTGACCAGCACCAGATGCTTCAGAAATAGGGGCAAAAAATCCTGGAATAACCACCCGCTTTTGAGGGAATTTAGCTCCATCCCCATCAGCTAATTAAAGCTTATACCCTGACATAGGGGGAAACTTTTATCTCTCTTGTACAATTGTTTTATCCTGACTAATGTAACTGGCTGAAGATGTTTTCATTGTCTATAAAAGCTGGCTGAAAACTTCTGAATTTTCTATATCTAGATGAAAAATTTTCACATTTTTTGCTGTTTTTTTCTCTCCTTCTGATCAGCTTATAGGGTAGTTAAAAGTTTTCAAAAAATTGAAATTTTGATGAGCAATGAGTTCCACAGGATAAGTAACTAGCACTGATTAAAAATTGTTTTATTTCATCAGGTTCAAATTTGTAGCCTTTCACTTTTATTGGATGCTCTCTTGTTCTAATGTATGTAGAAAAGATAAATAGGAGTTCTCAGTTTACCTTCTCATTGATTATTTCAAAAGTCTCTATCAATATCACCTCTTATTTCTCTCTTCTCCTGAGCACTGGGATTTTTTTTCAGTCTCTTTTGTTAACTACCAATGGACCTCTTCTATTTCTGCTATATCTTTTCAGATGGTGTAAGGAGAACAGAAGGGTGTGCCATTGATTTATATCATGGAATTATTTAATATTTTTCAGTATTTCTTTTTTTACTTTGTATGCTGAACATCATAACAGAGATAACAAATTCAAAAATGTACTTTAGTTAGATAAGTGAATTCCAGAAGTTGTAAAGGAGCGCAGCTTACCAGGACAGACCAATAGATATAAAGAAGAAAACACCCTTTTGAAAACAGGGGGCACCTGGTTAATTATCAGGAACCTAAAAGCCACCTAATTTTTAAATCTTTAATTCTTGTATTAAGTTTTGTCAAGATATCTGCCTTGAAGCACTCATTTTACGAACTCATGCTTACACACATGATCAGCTCATATGTTCACTGTGTATCGGGAAGGTTGCTGTCCAGATTCTGAACTGGTGCAAATTAGCATAGCTCTGTTAAAGTCAATGGAACTACTTCAATTCACATCAGCTGAGTATTTGGTCCATAATGTGGTCTAGTGGACTGGAAGGTCTGGAGAAATAAAACAGGGCTAATAATACTTACCTTTTGTAAAGCACTTTGAGATCTATGGAGGAACAGTAAGTTCAAAGCATTATTTTATTATCCATGTTTAATTGTATCCTTTATATCTTATTGTTACAAATTCAGTTTAGATGACAATTTTATTGTCACCTGTTCTTGTTTATTCTGTATGTAATCACAGACACATTAGTGACATTTTGTTTACTTAACTTGGTTGTTATCTTATAGTTCACTTTTATTCAAATAGACCAATTGCCTTGGTAGGCCAGGGAACGAACTGTTTGTGGAATGTACAAATACAGATTATCTGCCTTGTTGTTGCAAAAAATAAAATTAAAAATCTCCAAAAAGGAAAACACTCCAGGAGCTTGCTCTACAGGGTCTGTAGTCTAGGCAACTTCTAAAGCTTCCTGTGGAATCTGCCAAACAGACAGATGCTGCTAAAACTGCTAAAAAACCAAATCATCATCATCATGGCATCTGGGTATTCTATTTTCTGGCCAGAGGAAAAGATGGAGAACTATCTCTAGGTATGTGAAAACTGCTCACCTACAAAGAATTCTACCTCTGAATCAAGGTGGGCCGTTATGTAAGTTTTTTGAATTAAATTTTAAAAAATTAAAACTAAAAGCTGAATATAAGTTTCTGGGATATCTATGGATGGGATGCCAACCGTAGGAAATCTGAGGGAATTCACAAAGGACAGTCCTTTTATTAATTTTATTTTTTAATGAGTTCCAAAATTACATTGTCCTCCTTTGAAAAGGGAGGACTGGAACTTTTACCCTCTATTTCACAATGCTTTAAAAGAAGAAAGTTCTGGAATGAAATATGGATTGGGTTTTTATAGGCATAGGTCTGAGCTGGAAAGTTTGAATTTGAATCTGAGATTCTCAAGTTTGTGGGTGTTGTGCGCTGAGGTTATGGTTTGAGCTCATCTTTCACTTTTATTTAGAGAAAATCCTTGTTATGTAGAAAAGGACCTAAACTTCCATCTCCCAGTCTTTGACAGTTCATTTAAAATAGAACCCAGTCTTCCCACTGGGCATAAGGGATACTTGTTGGGAAACCCGCTTTGATTATGGGTATTCCTGTGTAAAAAGATATGCCAGAGGATATATTCTAAAGGAAAATAAGTATCAGGACACCCTTTGGAAAATAGATGTTTCACAGACATGCCCCAGGAACTCCGATGGGATTTCTTCAATCGACGCTCTCTACCCGCACCGACTGAAACGCTAAATACCAAGCAAGGATGAGATATGGCTAATGGATTTTCTGATGCTGCACAGAAGAAATGAAACCGTCCAAATGGCTTTAGGAAAACTTTGCTATAGGACTATGGGCCAGATCTTCAGCTGGTAAATTGGCATAGCTGCATAACTCCATTGACTTCAGGGGAGCTACTCGGATTTACACTAGGTGAGGATCTGGCCAAACTGGAAGAGAAAGCCAGTCACTGCTTCATTCAAATTCCTCCTGAAAATTCACTTCTACCATCTTGCCTACAAGAAGGGAGCAAGGAAGAAAGGTAATAAACATAATAAGGGACTGATCACCCCATGTTACATGAAACGCCTTGGGACACGCAGTACAGAAATCACATTAAAGAGCTTTTGAAGGTAATTCATAGGAGAGGATGGAAGATGTTTGACTTCCATTTGTCATGGTGAGGGATACCTCTGAAGTACTGCCTTTAATAATGAAATACTCTATCGAGCATGCCCAACTCTGTGCTCTTTTGTATTATATGCGGTGGTATTTTATGGGAAGAATACACATTTTTGGCACTGTGTTTTTTGACAATTTACAGTTAAGGAGAAGTCTTTGATAATTTCAATGCAGGCCCTTAAAAGACCCAACACAATGTAATGGTGGAATGAATTACTCAGCTTGAAGGTGCATCTTTTGATGTATGAACATGTTAATGTGCATTCTTAAACATGAATTTAAACACCTCTGGAAAATTGTCCGTAAATATGTTGCCCCAAATGTACAGACCAAATGCCATGGTTACAACAGTATCTTCCGAAAAAAGAAAATGCCCCCTCGCAGTTAAAATGGAATTATTCAACAAAATGCTGCATAGATGGATAATATAGCCAATAGTAAAACTCAGTACAGTTTACGACATATTTAGTGTGGTTTCTTTTACAGGAGTCTGTAGAACACAAGGTATTTTATGGTTACCAGAGCCCCTTCCATTTTCCTGTTTATCAACTTGTTGCATTCTGTCAGACATCTTAGAATGTGAACTCCCTGGGGTAGTTGCTTGACGCATTTGGACAGTGCCTCCCACGGTGGGGCCTTGTCACAGCACCAATAATAATAATGACGAATGCGATACTAAGGGGCAAATTTTACCTTTGCTTATGTGCGTGCAGCTCCCATTGAAAGAAGAAAAGGAGTACTTGTGGCACCTTAGAGACTAACCAATTTATTTGAGCATAAGCTTTTGTGAGCTATAGCTCACTTCATCGGATGCATATCAGCTCCCATTGATATCCATGGGAAGTGCGCACACACTTCACTTCTTGGAAAGATCTTATAATTTTCCATATGCAGTGTTAGAATATGTAGCAATACTCACAGAGTTTAGAATTCTATGGATAATAAGTGTGATGCAATTCTTAAGTTATATCATTGCTGATAAATATTATTGATATATATATAATCATATGGCTAATTTTTTCTTTGGAAAAATTAGCCCAACTCTCCTGTTTAAGTCCCTCTTAGAGACCAACTTCTGCCTTTCTGCCTACAGCTAATCTAGCTGGCTTGTATAAACACTTCCTATTGTTGTTCCCCTTCCCCTAATCTATGTCTACAGGTCCATCCGTCTGTCTTTTTGGACCATGACCTTCTTAGAGCTTAGACTTTCACTAAAGTGCCTTGCACTGTTATACCAATAAAATAAAAACCAGCAGGATCTTATTAAAGGGGATACGACAAAATGTCACATTTATTGTGAATACAGAAAGAATCCTAGTAGGCAGTCAGTTTTAGCTATAACGTTCCATTCAGTTTCACATTTATTCACACGTTCGTTCATACACACACAGGTTCTGCAGCTGCTGTATAGTTACCAGTCCTGAATGGAGCTTGAGTTCATGGCTTGGGTTCGTAGCTTGTGGCGGCTAACTGGCCAGGAAAGCTGGGCACAAGGAAGAGCTGGGTCTCTGTTGGGCATGCACCGATGCCCTTCCATGTTGGCAGCAGAGCGTTACCCTTTAAAGTCTTCCATCTCACCCATCCTTCTTGTAGGCTTTTGTTTGAATCCAGAGTCTATAGGTTTTGCTGTGTCACGCTGCCTCTGTGTTCGGTGTGATTGATGACCCGTCAATTGCAGACATGACTTTCAGCCTAGGACCTGGCTTTGATGTTTCTTCAATTGTACTTTTGTTCTTTTCTTTTGAGGGTGGACGACTCTTACTTTGTCAGGGCTGTTGTCTGCATCTTCAGCCGTTGGGTGTTTACACTTTATTTCATCAGGACGGGCTGGGGCTGGAGGTTGATTCCATCATCCATTCATACCTCATTCACACATCTAAACTAAACTAATAAGATCACAGCAAGCTTTTACAAAATGAAGTGAGCATTTTAAAATGGAGTTTGGGACAAGTTAAAATAGCGTTTGAGTTACAATATGGACAAGTGTAAGGAATGGCAAACAGTGAACAGAAGTTACAATATGGACAAGTGTAAGGAATGGCAAACAGTGAACAGAAGTTACAATATAGACAAGTATAATGAATGACAAACAGTGAGCAGAAGTTACAATGTTGAAACAGTGTAAGTTTCAGCGATTTAAGCAGCAATTGGATTGAAAGTGAAACTCAATTAGCCAGTTATTGGGGTAACCGGTTTTATGAATGAATGTTGTTTCATTCATAAAACTTTGCTTCTGAAGTTATATTAAAAGTGAACAATTAAAAACAATTTCATTGATCAGTTCTACAGCACCTTGTGGGTGGCAATGCAAACAGGGGTCCTCAAAAGTCAATGGAAGCCCCTCTTGCCTTCAACGGTGGAAAGGACTCCTCGTTGCTGGCGTAACGATTACTGCCTGTTTGCCATTTGAAAGCTTTGCCGTGCATCTAGCCTCGATCTTCGTGCTAAAAAAGAGGCATGTACTGTCAAGCTACCAGCAGATAAGCTTCTCTCCTATTTATCAAAATAGACAAGACAAATAAGAAAGCATTCTCCTCTTGATGTCTTCATAAGAAATCAATAGCATTTGTGAAACATTTCAGCTCCCCTCTTTTAGGACAAACATAAATAATTACCTAGATAGCAACCTTATGTAGATTCGGGGGCTCGTTGTCATCCAGCAATTGTGGCAGCTCAGCCAAACTCCTTGTCTGGTGCAGCATGATGGATAGATGTGGTTTGATGAATGGCCTGTGCCATGGTGCACCATTAGAGCACATTCACTTCAAGAAGATGAATTGTTTTAGATTGTGCCGGCATCTTTCAAGACTCGATGTTTAGGTTTATCTATCTATCTTCCCGACATCAACAATGGCATTGCATATTCCAGTTAAAAAACGTAAGGATAAATTAAACGTTTCCCTACAGATCGATGAAGGTTTTAAATGGCTTTCCCAGCTCCTGTTACCACATTATGGTACAGTCATGAAAGGGCTGAACTGTCCTTGGGAGCCTTTCTCTGGGATCGCAAAGCAGGAGGCTCAGGCAGAAACGATTTTCAAAATTTGTATTTAGAAGAAAGGAAGTAGGACTTCTCCTGATCCTGCTCCATTCTAGATTTTTCCTGCTAACTCCCCAACTATCTACTTTCCTTTCCGCTCCCAGAACAGTGCTTGATGTGCCCATTATTGTGAATCCCAACCTTTCAGAAGCCATGCATCAGGCCCTCCAAAATCATGAGACTGGCATTAAAATCATGCAGTTTTAAAAACAAATTTGGGGTGTTTTTTTTAATTTGCCTTTTGGTTTTTGAGCTATTTAGGGTTCACATTTTCTCTTTGCAATCACGAGGGCTAGAAACTTGTTGTTTTAAAATGAAAGCTGAAATTCTTCCCTCATCACATGGCTCTGGAAGCTGAGGCTTTAAACCCTCCCTCCCCCCCACAAATATCAGCAGAGTCGTGATTTGAAATCAGAACCTTGGCAATACTGTGAGCGTTGGACTGTTGGCCCAGCAACAGACTCCACTGGTCAGTTCCCACATGATGTCTCTGCAGATGCAACAGAACTGGGTCCGTTCTTGGTGGGGGTGGACAAAAAGGGGAAAAGAGACATTGAGGAAGGATGAGGATAGAGAAAGGCAAAGGGTACCAAGGTTAAGAAGGCAAGATGTGGCGCAGGCAATTGAGAAGGCTCAGGCCAGGGAGCGTGGACATGCTGAAATGGGAAAAGCAAATAGAACAGAACAGCGATCATGCTACCAACTGTTAGAAAAAGGAGAAAAGTGTGTGTGTGTGTGTGTGGGGGGGAACGGGACAGCACTTTTAGAAAAATAGATACAGAGAGCTGGGGCACGTCATGTTCCCTGACCTTCCTAGCTGTGCCCCCCATGCTGTCAGTCCTCAGTCGCTCCTGGGCCGGATACACATTGCCAGAGGGGAGGGCGCTGCTCTGCTCAAAGTGCTCTTCTGGTCAGAACTTGGCTCCTCATCCTAGCCATGCCTTTCTGGCAGAGTGGGGAGAGCTGATGGTTGGAGTCAAGGAGGGAGAAGGGTGCACTGGCCGTAAGTAACTGTACTGCTGGCGGAGGCAGGGCAATCAACATGAAAGCCGAGATAGGGATGAAAAGGAGAAGAGCAAAACAGGAGATACAAACACTGGCAAAGTGAGGAGGGAGGCAAAATCCAAATCTGCCTTCAACTCCATAGTCATCCTTCAACACCATGGAAATCTCCTGTCAGCTTTGGGCTGGATCTTGGCAGCTCTAGTGAAATGGCTCGCCCAGGATCACACAGCGAGTCCAAGCTAGAGCTGGCACTAGAAGTCAGGAACTCGGCCTTCCAGTCTCCGTTACGTAAAATGTACTTCCCTGCTCCATCTATGTGAGACCTGCAGTGGGAATGATAGGCCCTGTGAGACTAAAAATCGACACCAGAGCACTTTAAGTACATTGAGGGTGAGGGCAGTTCAGGTGGCTGCTGGCATTCTACCACAGAGTTGACAACCACTACGCTATTCCAGAACATTTGTGGGGGAACAAGTAAGGACTTGGAATAAGGGCAAAACAGTGTGGGTTTTCTTTATCTCCTACAAAACACTCTAGGCCTTCACATAGCTTTTAGGTAGGTGAAAAAACAATTTTTCAGGAAGTTGGAACTGGCACATGAGGCCTGTATAATCTGGTGGTCTCCGCTATGAACTGTTAAAGCAAATTAAATCCTTCACATTTTGGAGTAAAATTTCCCACAGGCCTGGACAACAATGAAACAAGCTAGTGAATGGGGATGAGGAGGAGAGAGCCAAAGGTTAAAGGTGGTGTTGAATTCAGAAACGCAAGAGAAAAATTCTGACCTGAAGCCAGATTCTGAAGTAATGGGCTTCTGCCCTCGCCTATGAATGGCACATGCCCAGCGAAACCCAGAACTGTGTGTTACACCCTCCAGCACAGACTTGATTCTAAAGCAAAGAGCAGCTCCATGAATGTGCCAGATTGATATAAAATGGGAGAGTGTTTGGAATCTGTTTTGTGAAAGTGCTTCATGACATGCTAATTTGGGTAGAAATCTTGCACCATGTCTGCTTCCCACTGTAGGCCAAATTCACTGTTGGCATATGTCATAAATATAAAGGGAAGGGTAAACCCCTTTAAAATCCCTCCTGGCCAGAGGAAAAATCCTCTTACCTGTAAAGGGTTAAGAAGCTAAAGGTAACTTCGCTGGCACCTGACCAAAATGACCAATGAGGAGACAAGATACTTTCAAAAGCTGGGAGGAGGGAGAAAAACAAGGGTCTGTCCCCTGGTCTACACTAGGACTTTAGGTCGAATTTAGCAGCGTTAAATCGATGTAAACCTGCACCCGTCCACACGATGAAGCCCTTTATTTCGACTTAAAGGGCTCTTAAAATCGATTTCCGTACTCCACCCCTGACAAGTGGATTAGCGCTTAAATCGGCCTTGCCGGGTCGAATTTGGGGTACTGTGGACACAATTCGATGGTATTGGCCTCCAGGAGCTATCCCAGAGTGCTCCATTGTGACCGCTCTGGACAGCACTCTCAACTCAGATGCACTGGCCAGGTAGACAGGAAAAGAACTGCAAACTTTTGAATCTCATTTCCTGTTTGGCCAGCGTGGCAAGCTGCAGGTGACCATGCAGAGCTCATCAGCAGAGGTGACCATGATGGAGTCCCAGAATTGCAAAAGAGCTCCAGCATGGACTGAACGGGAGGTACGGGATCTGATCGCTGTATGGGGAGAGGAATCCGTGCTATCAGAACTCCGTTCCAGTTTTCGAAATGCCAAAACCTTTGTCAAAATCTCCCAGGGCATGAAGGACAGAGGCCATAACAGGGATCCGAAGCAGTGCCGCGTGAAACTTAAGGAGCTGAGGCAAGCCTACCAGAAAACCAGAGGGGCGAACGGCCGCTCCGGGTCAGAGCCCCAAACATGCCGCTTCTATGATGAGCTGCATGCCATTTTAGGGGGTTCAGCCACCACTACCCCAGCCGTGTTGTTTGACTCCTTCAATGGAGATGGAGGCAACACGGAAGCAGGTTTTGGGGACGAAGAAGATGATGATGATGATGAGGTTGTAGATAGCTCACAGCAAGCAAGCAGAGAAACCGGTTTTCCCGACAGCCAGGAACAGTTTCTCACTGTGGACCTGAAGCCAGTACCCCCCGAACCCACCCAAGGCTGCCTCCTGCACCCAGCAGGCGGAGAAGGGACCTCCGGTGAGTGTACCTTTTAAAATACTATACATGGTTTAAAAGCAAGCATGTGAAAGGATTAATTTGCCCTGGCATTCATGGCTCTCCTGGATGTACTCCCAAAGCCTTTGCAAAAGGTTTCTGGGGAGGGCAGCCTTATTGCGTCCTTCATGGTAGGACACTTTACCACTCCAGGCCAGTAACACGTACTCGGGAATCATTGTACAACAAAGCATTGCAGTCTATGTTTGCTGGCGTTCAGACAACATCCGTTCTTTATCTGTCTGTGTTACCCTCAGGAGAGTGAGATATCATTCATGGTCTCCTGGTTGAAATAGGGTGCTTTTCTTCAGGGGACATTCAGAGGAGCCCGTTCCTGTTGAGCTGTTTGCCTGCAGCTGAACAGAAATGTTCCCCGCTGTTAGCCATGGGGTAGGGGGAGGGTTGAGGGGGTAGCCACGCAGTGGGGGGAGGCAAAATGCGACCTTGTAACGAAAGCACATGTGCTATGTATGTAATGTTAACAGCAAGGTTTACCCTGAAAGAGTGTAGCCAGTGTTTTATAAAATGTGTCTTTTTAAATACCGCTGTCCCTTTTTTTTTCTCCACCAGCTGCATGTGTTTCAATGATCACAGGATCTTCTCCTTCCCAGAGGCTAGAGAAGATTAGAAAGAAAAAAAAACGCACTCGTGATGAAATGTTCTCTGAGCTCATGCTGTCCTCCCACACTGACAGAGCACAGACGAATGCGTGGAGGCAAATAATGTCAGAGTGCAGGAAAGCACAAAATGACTGGGAGGAGAGGTGGCGGGCTGAAGAGAGTAAGTGGCGGGCTGAAGGCAGGGCTGAAGCTCAAATGTGGCGGCAGCGTGATGAGAGGAGGCAGGATTCAATGCTGAGGCTGCTGAAGGACCAAACCAGTATGCTCCAGTGTATGGTTGAGCTGCAGCAAAGGCAGCTGGAGCACAGACTGCCACTACAGCCCCTGTGTAACCAACCGCCCTCCTCCCCAAGTTCCATAGCCTCCACACCCAGACGCCCAAGAACGCGGTGGGAGGGCCACCGGCCAACCAACCACTCCGCCACAGAGGATTGCCCAAAAAAAAAGAAGGCTGGCATTCAATAAATTTTAAAGTTGTAAACTTTTAAAGTGCTGTGTGGCCTTGTCCTTCCCTCCTCCACCACCCCTCCTGGGCTACCTTGGTAGTCGTCCCCCTATTTGTGTGATGAATGAATAAAGAATGCATGAATGTGAAGCAACAATGACTTTATTGCCTCTGCAAGCAATGATTAAAGGGAGGAGGGGAGAGTGGTTAGCTTGCAGGGAAGTAGAGTGAACCAAGGGGCGGGGGGTTTCATCAAGGAGAAACAAAGAGAACTTTCACACCGTAGCCTGGCTAGTCATGAAACTGGTTTTCAAAGCTTCTCTGATGCATACTGCGCCCTCCTGTGCTCTTCTAACCACCCTGGTGTCTGGCTGCGTGTAACCAGCAGCCAGGCGATTTGCCTCAACCTCCTACCCTGCCATAAACATCTCCCCCTTACTCGCACAGATATTGTGGAGCACACAGCAAGCAGTAATAACAGTGGGAATATTGGTTTCGCTGAGGTCTAAGCGAGTCAGTAAACTGCACCAGCGCGCCTTTAAACATCCAAATGCACATTCTACCACCATTCTGCACTTGCTCAGCCTGTAGTTGAACAGCTCCTGACTACTGTCCACGCTGCCTGTGTACGGCTTCATGAGCCATGGCATTAAGGGGTAGGCTGGGTCCCCAAGGATACATATAGGCATTTCAACGTGCCCAACAGTTATTTTCTGGTCTGGGAATAAAGTCCCTTCCTGCAGCTTTTGAAACAGACCAGAGTTCCTGAAGATGCGAGCGTCATGTACCTTTCCCGGCCATCCCACGTTGATGTTGGTGAAACGTCTCTTGTGATCCACCAGAGCTTGCAGCACTATTGAAAAGTACCCCTTGCAGTTTATGTACTCGCCGGCTTGGTGCTCCGGTGCCAAGATAGGGATATGGGTTCCATCTATGGCCCCACAGTTAGGGAATCCCATTGCAGCAAAGCCATCCACTATGACCTGCACATTTCCCAGGGTCACTACCCTTGATATCAGCAGATCTTTGATTGCGTGGGCTACTTGCATCACAGCAGCCCCAACAGTAGATTTGCCCACTCCAAATTGATTCCCAACAGACCGGTAGCTGTCTGGCGTTGCAAGCTTCCACAGGGCTATCGCCACTTGCTTCTCAATTGTGAGGGCTGCTCTCATCTTGGTATTCCTGCGCTTCAGGGCAGGGGAAAGCAAGTCACAAAGTTCCAGGAAAGTGCCCTTACGCATGCGAAAGTTTCGCAGCCACTGGGAATCGTCCCAGACCCGCAACACTGTGCGGTCCCACCAGTCTGTGCTTGTTGCCCAAGCCCAGAATCGGCGTTCCACAGCATGAACCTGCCCCATTAGCACCATGATGCATGCATTGGCAGGGCCCATGCTTTCAGAGAAATCTGTGTCCATATCCTGATCACTCACGTGACCGCGCTGACGTCGCCTCCTCGCCCGGTATCGCTCTGCCAGGTTCTGGTGCTGCATATACTGCTGGATAATGCGTGTGGTGTTTAATGTGCTTCTAATTGCCACATGCTTGCCTTGGTATGGCGTCCGCACAGAAAAAAGGCGCGGAACGATTGTCTGCCATTGCTCTGACGGAGGGACAGGCGACTGACGACCTGGTTTACAGGGTTGGCTTCAGGGAGCTAAAATCAACAAAGGGGGTGGCTTTACATCAAGGAGTATTTCAGGCAGGACTTCACGGAGGGTTCCAATAAGAAATGGTGCACCTAAGTTATTCTTATTGGAACAAGGAGGTGAGTCTGGCCTCTGATTGATACATGGCTAGATTTACCTCGCTGCACCTTCTCTGTGAGTGACTGCAGTGTGACCTAGCGGAATGAGTCCCCTAGACGGGGGGGGGGGGCGGGGGGAAGCAAATGAGTACAAAACAAATCTGATCTATTTCTTGTTTTGATCCACTCCATCTATCTTTTACATCTTTGGCTGGCAGCAGACGGTGCAGAAGGACTGCAAGCCATCCACATCTCATGGCTGCCTGGCAGAAGATGATGCAATAGGACTGCTAGCAATCCGTATCGCCTGCCTGCTCACCATAAGACGGTTCAATAGGACTGACTGCAGGACTAAAGAGAATGACCTGGTCAAGTCACTCCAAATTTAGTCCCTGCGCCCATGTCTGCCCAGGCGCTCCTGGCTGACGTGGCCAGGAGCACCTCGGACATGACGATGACGGCTACCAGTCGTACTGGACCGTCTGCTGCCACAAGGCAAGGGGTTGATGCTGCTGTGTAGCAATGCAGTACCACGTCTGCCAGCACCCAGGAGACATAGGGTGACGGTTACCTGAGCGGGCTCCATGCTCGCCGTGGTATGGCGTCTGCACAGGTAACTCAGGAAAAAAGGCGCGAAACGATTGTCTGCCCTTGCTTTCACGGAGGGAGGGAGGGAATGAGGGCCTGACGATATGTACCCAGAACCACCCGCGACAATGTTTTAACCCCATCAGGCATTGGGATCTCAACCCAGAATTCCAATGGGCAGCGGAGACTGCGGGAACTGTGGGATAGCTATCCACAGTGCAACACTCCGGAAGTCGACGCTTGCCTCGGTACTGTGGAAGCACTCTGCCGAGTTAATGCTCTTAATGCACTTAGAGCATTTTCTGTGGGGACACACACACTCGAATATATAAAACCGATTTCTAAAAAATAGACTTCTATAAATTCGACCTAATTCCGTAGTGTAGACATACCCTGTGTCTGTCTGTATGCTGCTTTTGCTGGGGACAGAACAGGAATGGAGTTTTAGAACTTTTAGTAAGTAATCTAGCTAGGTATGTGTTAGATTATGATTTCTGTAAATGTCTGAGAAAAGAGCTGTGCTGAATAGAATGACTATTCCTGTCTGTGTGTCTTTTTTGAAACTTAAGGTTTTACCTAGAGGGATTCTCTATGTTTTGAATCTAATTACCCTGTAAGGTATCTACCATCCTGATTTTACAGAGGTGATTCCTTTACTTCTATTAAAAGTCTTCTTGTAAGAAAACTGAATGCTTTTTCATTGTCCTAAGATCCAAGGGTTTGGGTCTGTGTTCACCTATGCAAATTGGTGAGGATTTTTACCAAACCTTCCCCAGGAAGTGGGGTGCAAGGGTTGGGAGGATTTTGGGGGGAAAGGCGTGTCCAAACCACGTTTCCCAGTAAACCCAGATAAAGTTTGGTGGTGGCAGTGGAAATCCAAGGGTAAAATAATTTTGTACGTTGGGGAAGTTTTAACCTAAGCTGGTAAAAGTAAGCTTAGGAGGTTTTCATGCAGGTCCCCACATCTGTACCCTAGAGTTCAGAGTGGGGAAGAACCTTGACAGCATAAGTGAATACAGTTGATGTGCATTTGGACCAGTTTGAATTTGATCCTATTTTTCCTCTTATAATATATATTTTTGTGCATATTATTATTATTATTGGGCACTCACAGCATGCTTAGCAGTGTGCAACACATAGTGGGAGGGGTACTCCCTGCTGCAATGGATATCTGAATTTCAGTATCATCCATCTCGACTTTGCTGATATGTCCATGAGACACTAGCATAGTGATTGTGTCAGGGCCACTTGTGATTTCATGAATTTATTTGGGTTTGGGGCGAAGAAAATCCCAGTTTACCAAAGAAGCTGCCCAACAAGTGGGGGATTTGCAGGTGTAAATGTAGACTTAGATACACATCTGCTGGTTTTGTACATTCAAAGCCTGTTTGCATGTGGAAACAGAGGTTCTTTGAGTGATGGTCCCTGTTGTATTCCACTGAGGGTTTATCCATGCGCACCATGTGTCCGGAGCTGGAGAATTTCAAAGTAGTGTCTGTTGGTCCGGGCCAGATTTTCAAAAGATTTCAGCTCTTCTTAAGTCACCAAAATAAGTGGCCAGATTTTCTGTTGAAAAACTGATCATACATGTTTCCTCAATGGGAGCTGCTTGGTGGTAAACACTTTTGAAAACCTGCCCCTTCTTTAGGTTCCTAACTGGGAACAGAGCTCTTAGGAAAAATCTATCCCCATGTGTTTAACCAGGGGAATTAAGTACCGGAACATAATCCAGAAGTGGGGAAGGGAGGAAGTGAAGAGAATTTGGAAGATCAAAGAGGATTATAAATAAGGCCTCTTTGATGAGTCTCCACGTTCTGTCCATGCTCATTCTTCCAGTCAAATTCCCTGAATATTAACCTCTCCTGCTAGGCTGCTGGATTAGTAAAGCTCAAGAGCTCCATTTTTCTGCCTGTCTGTTGGGCAATTTGGGCTCTTGGAGTGAATTCCTCTGCTTCTGATATGGTGCTTTTGAGAGATGGCTGCTTGCATGGGATGTCCCTTTCCCCTGTTCCTATTACACGGGTATTCAGTTTAATCATTGTGTTTGGCTCTCAGAGCCCCTGCCAAACTCTGGCGCATCCAAAGTCATTTGGTGAAGGAGTCCATTATGCTCATCGCTCGCCGTGATAAATTCCCTGCAATGGTAGCAGCTCACAGCAGCCTCCTCTCCTAATGACATTCTGCTCATGTTGGCAGGGATCCCTGGGCAGGAAGCACGGCCCCGAAATAACAACCACGACAGTGACGAGGACAACAACAGCCAGACACGCAAACTCTGGGAGGCTGTATAGAGAGGAGTAGAAAGGGATGGAGCAGTTTCTGAAATCTCTACTTTACAGGGGTTTATTAACGTCTTGACAGGCCCATTTAAAGGAACGCTGTAAAGTAAACAAGACCATTACATGCTCTGCAGGAGGAAGGCCAGGAGGAAGAAGAGTACTTACCCATGTGCCTAATTTAAGGCCCATTCTGGTTCCAGGACATTTCTTGTTTACTGGGGGCCTGGATAGTGAATGCTCCCTCCCAGTGAACAGGCCAGGGGAGGACATTTCACTAATTGCATTTATTTTTGCAAATAACTTCGACCTGATCTTGCCTGTGAGAGTGCTTATGCCTGAGTACGAGTCCTGCTTAAGTTCCTGAGGCTCTTGGGAGTGTAAGGTTCCCCGTGAGTTCATTTCTTTGCAGGATGAGGGCCCAAGTGAGATCGTCGTAACTGCTGCCCCTACACAGACCCAAAATGAGGCTGCAGAAAGAGCATTACTTTTCAGATGTATTCTTTGGCTCCGTCTAGGCTGCAATAAAAGACCCGCAGCATGGCCACGACTGGCCCACTGACTCAGGCTCACGGGGCCCAGGCTGTGGGGTTATTGAATTGCAATGTAAGTGTTCGGGCTTGGACTGGAGCCCGGGCTCTGAGACCCTGCAAGGACAGGGAGATCTCAGAGCCTGGGGTCTGGCCCGAGCTTGAACATCTACACTGCTCTTTTCAGTCCCACAGTCTGAGCCCAAGTCACTTGACCCAGGCTCTGAGACTCAGTGATGTGGGACTTTTACTGCAGCATAGACTTACCCCTGCAGCCCCCCACCGCGTGACTGCCCATTCATATTGATTCAAGGAGCCTGGGCAATCCCAGTGGAAGAGAGTGTGGTGGTAATGCCGAAATGCACGGATCATGACCGTGCCCAGGACTAACTCCTGAGGTGAGGAATGCCTGCACTAATG
This sequence comes from Chelonia mydas, assembly GCF_015237465.2. Taxonomy (NCBI): domain Eukaryota; kingdom Metazoa; phylum Chordata; order Testudines; family Cheloniidae; genus Chelonia; species Chelonia mydas. The sequence goes on from NC_057852.1 coordinate 16,701,069, forward strand.
TGTGCAGATCACCACCACCACCCTGCAGCAGTCCCTCCGCAGCACTGAGTTGTGGACTGTGAACTCTTAGGGTTTCTGTGGGAGCTTGCAGTGGGTGGAAAAGTTAGCTGCCTATTTTCCTGTTCATTTATAGACCATTGGCTCAGCAGAGGTTTGCAGAACTCACCTGGTATGTTTCAAAATCTTCAAATGTGTTTTTTAAATTCAGCCCCTGCCCCCATATCCTCCTCTGTGGGTTTGATTCAGGTAAAAATATCTTTTGTTGTGTGAACCTCTGCTTGCCTCCCCAGATATTTTTGTAAGGCGTCTGGAAGTTTTACGTTTCTCTTAAAACAGAGATACGGTTAATAAATATAACAGCCGACTTAGGTCATAGATGGGTTTAGAAGCTCGGACATTCTGCACCGAAAGCATCAGCCTCTACTTCTTGAGCTAAAGAAGACAGTCCCCAGGCTGGTAGCTGTAGCAGACTCTTATCCTCTTATATGGAAAAGCCTCTTAAGGAGGACAAGCATGGTACCATGAATGAACTAGGAACTCTGCAGAGAGTAGCATGTTGCAGAACTGACTTATTAAGGCCTCTTTCATGGTGTATGATCATTTGATCTTAACATACTTCCCTAGTACATGCGCTATCGAGAACTACTTGTAGTACCTTCTTTTAATAACATATGCAATACAGCCCAATTAACCAGCTGTCCCGGGGACACTGGGTACATTGGGGTATTTGACATTTCAGATAATCAAAGGAATTTTTAATGCAGGTTCTGCAGGACAAGAGAATATTTTTTGACAGCTAAGAGTTTCAGATAAATGGATGTTGAAAAGGCCTGGTTGTACTGGATACCTGAAATACACATCTTTACATACGTTTGTAGTTCTCTGTTGTATCATGTATTCTACTGTTCTGTTTCACTTAAAATACATAATAAATACTCTCACTGTCTGTCTCTCTCTCAAACACACACACACACACACACACACACACACACACACACACTTCGAGCAAGGGCAGCAATGTAACCACTGCTCCCCTCTTCCAGGTTGAGTCCCTGTCCACTCCTGGGGCTCCGGCTGGCACCGTGAGGCCGAATTATGATTTGTACCTCTCTGCACCAGCAGGAGTCAATGCAGATCAGAGTATAGCTCCACAGTTATAAAAAAAAGCACATGTTCTAGCTAAATGGCAATTTAATACAGTGCATGTCATTCGATGGTCTTTGTTATGCAGGAGGTCAGACTAAATGATTAAACTTGAACTCAGTACCCAGACTCCCCTGCTTTGGCTTACACAGTACCAAATAGTGGAATTTGACCCTCGCTAGCTGGACGAGACTTTTGTGATCAGAGGGGAACTCTCAGCTTGCAGAAAGCAGCATTACAGGCTCCTACAACAAGTTCCCCCTTTCCCAGCAGAGGGGTGGGAATGGGCATGTCGAGAACAGGAGGCTTTGGTTTTTGGACAGAACAGAACGTATCTGTGCTCTGCCATTTCTCAGCAGGCATAGTGGATTTATTGTTAGCCAGCGTACATTAGAGCAGCCCAGAGGCTGCTATAATTTATGGAAGGGCTCGGGCATCTTCAGCTGGCTGGCTGGCTGTGCCCTCACCTTCCCCTCCACAGCACTGACCAGATCTAGGTGCTGCAGAGAATCCAGGTCTTATTAATCTATGGTTCTATTTTTATTAAATGTCTCACATGTAAATGTTACAATATAATAATAAAGGTAGTGCAAGCCCATGTGCTCCTTTTTCATGCTGTCCTGCCATGACAGGGCTGTGGTGTCATATGTCAATTGCGACAGACGCTCCTGTTATCCTTCGCTCCCAATGGAGATACAATGGCTTTTGATTTCTACAAAGCCTATGATGAGGTGTGATTGCAGCTCAGATAGGCATACCCAGGTTACCTTTAATCTAGCTAGTTTGGCTATGACAGCAGAGAAGATGCAGCAGCATGAGTCCTGGCATTGGCTGTAAAAGCCCGTCCAGAGCCCTGGGTACATACTCACGTTGCGAGCTTATGCTGGGAGCCATGCTGATGCATCTTTCTTTAGCCGTGCTAGCTAGCTTAAAACTAGTGTGGGGTACGCCTTTTCTGAGCTGCTGTCACACTCCGATTGCAGTGTTGACGTATCTTGAGATTCAGCCTGCAGGAGAACATGCTCTGCCCCCTGTTGGCTGGGAAGCTGCAAATGCTAGCTTGTTCAGAATCAAGATAGAGCGTGGGTGTGTTTTTTAATTCTATCATGGGAGATGGAGTTCCTTTTGTTTCCTAGAAGGAAACAGCAGCTTCTGCTTACCATATGTTTGCACCACATAGGACGCCAGCTTGCAAGCCATATAATGCCACCCAGAAGGTCTGCACGTTTACCAGCACTACGCAGCATTATTTCAGTTCAACGTAATGATCAGCTCTCCTGCAAGTATAAACACATACTTAAAATGTAAAAATGCACGAAAGTCACATTAAAAATAATAATTCCCTCTAAATTTCCTCTTTTGCCATCAGATTAAGAAAATCAAAGGTGAAGAGTTAGTGTGTAAATGATCAATTGAAGACCGTTGAAAACACTGTGAATAGCTGATCAGTGGCCTGTGTGAAATTTGTTGGTGGGCTCCTCTGATTGCTAGTAAACAGGTGTCCCCATCTCAGAAACTAACACCACACTGTTGGCACTTCCTGGGTGCCTTGACTGCTGACAGGGCCGAGAAGCTAAGTACTGAATAGCCTTGCAACCCTAACCGCTGTCGTGTGATGTCTTTCCAAGGTTCATGTCTTTCCATGTGTTTGCACAGCATCTTTCACAATGGAACTTCTGCTATGGGGAGGACCTTGGTGCACTACTGTACTACAAATAGGTGATTTTCAAAGGAATGTAGGTGAGTTAGGCACCCAGTTCCCATTGAAATTCAATTATAATTGGGCACCTAACTCCCTTAGACTTCTTTGCACATCCATGCCATGAATCATCATCAGTCCTCTCAGACGGAAAGGACAGATATGATTCCTATACCTAGCGAGTGGTGCCATTTAAAAAATGTTGCAGTGTGTACTGTAACATGAAAAGTTACTTTTCCTATCTGAAATGGTGGTATCCTCTTCATATTAAAGACTGTCCCCATCTTTCCATTATAAACTGGATTTTGACACCTCTTTAAACTCTCATGAAAGGCATTTTCTGATTTTCTAGTACTGTATAGCTAAAGTGGTACAATTCCCTTAGGGTGGGTGCAGTTAGACCATTATAGAGGTGCTTTTTACCCGTATAGTTTATTGCTCTATGCTAGGGGTTGTAGTGATATATCTATTTCAGTAAGGAAAAAAATTACACCTCTAATCAAATAATTATATTGGTGCAAAAACTCTGTGTAGACCAGGCCTTTCCATGAAAGACTTGCAGAGCGCTAGTAACTTTTGCCATTTTCAAGGAATGGTGGTATTTACTTGGGAAGTTATTCACTAGCAATTTAGGAACATCAGAATGATGTAAAGGTCTAGAAAAGAATGCAAAAATGGGCCAAACTGGTGGGGACTTAAGTCTTCCCCCCTCCCCTTTCTTTTCTTTCTTTTTTTCTTTTCCTTTTTCTTTTCAGTAATAAGATCAGCCAAACTTTAGGTCAGATAAGATGATCATAATGGTCCCTTCTGCCCTTAAACTCTATTTTAAAAAAACTATTAATAGATTTGGCATATAATTGGATTATACTATATACGCAGCTACATACATAAACAGAAATATAAAGCAAATTAAAGTGTGGCCTTAATTATCAGGAAATATTTAACAATGAGTCTAATAGATTGTGGAACAACTGGAGGCCCATTGCCTGAGTAATTTAAAATTATTTTTTTTTATTCTTTATATTGCAGTAGTGCCTAGAGCTTAGTCCTGGAGCAGGACCCCATTGCGCTAGGCCCTGTACAAACACAGAACAAAAAGACTGTCCATGCTCCCAAAAGCTTACATTCTGGATTGGAGGATGTAGTGGAAACAGTGCTGTGCTAGCAGAGGGAATGGGCAAGAGGATTTAGCAAAAAGTAGAGTAGAATCATTATTAGAGGAGATATACTGATATATACCTTCACAAGCTATAGAAAAATCTACATGAATGAATGGCCAAGTTTCCATGCTGACCATTTTATGCAGGCATGTGATCTAACCTGTGACACAATATACTAGTGACCCAAAGTATCTATAGGATGTGTGGGGCACCTTAAAGAAAGCGAAATGTTCAGTAGCAGAGAATTTCAAGGCAGACACTCTTTTGCTAACTAATTCATTAAAAGTGTAGAAATTCTTTCACTGGGTTATTTGCAAGTCCCTTGCTCCTTTATGTCAGCTGCCCTTGGCTTCAACAGAACCATAAAACGTTTACTGCAAAGCCATGAAGAATCCATATGTCCATTTGATATGTCAGGCCACCAAGAAGCCAGAGCTTGTGGGGTAGCATAAGGATATCTGAAGGTGACACATGCTGTCATTTGATGAACAGAGCTGCAGAAGGGGATTCTGGCAGCCACTACCTTGGCCTTGACAACTTGTGATGGTGACCAGGTGGGGTGTGTTATCTTAATAGTCTGGAGCTCTTGTGAATTATTTGCTGATAGATGTAAACAGCTGTTATTCTTGGTAATGGAAAGCAATTAGAAACATCTGTACTCTTGGCTATGAGTAATGCCTCCTATCCTGAATGCTCCCATGTGCCAATTGGAAATAACTACATCATGAGAATGGGGCTGGCAATTCTACCCTGTATTATGGACGGATGATTAGTACTGAGCTGTGAAGAACAAGAGGTGAAGTGCAGTAGAATGAGGCTGTACCTGGGCTTTAGAAAAGGAGAGAAAATTTGCTTTTGTAGCTACAATAAGGCGAGGCGGAAAGCAAGTGCTTTGGTGCTTTCAGACCAATCCCAGGGCAATGACAACGGAATACTCAGAGCCGGGCACCACCACCAGCTTGGAAAATTATTGATCCCGCCAACATCATGCCCAAGTGTTGTGGCATTTGACAGTTTCCTGCAGATTAGTGCTCTTCCTCCCCGTTTTGTTTAAGGAAGCAGTAGATGCCAGTGATGCCTCAGCAAGTTGGCCAAAACGATGCATCTAATTTTCTCTCGCCTCGGTTTTTATAAGGTTGCCGATCATTATGCTGTCTGAGCTGGCTGGAAAAGTGCGCAGCGGAGATGAGCAGGGACAGATTGTCGAAAGAGCTCAACCCCCAACAGCTCCCATTTATTCACCTAAATGGAGCACCAGACTTTCAAAAGTGCCCGGCACCCAGGGGCTTCCATTTGGCTCAGTAGGAGGTGCTGGGAGTTGAGCTAGTTTTGAGCATGTGTCCCCAGGGTGGGTGTTGGATAGTTTTGACAATCTGGCCCTCTGAGCTGGCTGTCCGTAAGTCCTGTCATCAGTCTGACCTACCATTGAATCATTGGCTGATCCTACTCGAGTGGTTTGAATTGTTTTGCAAAATTCTAAATTTGAACAAGAGAGTCACACTGCCACTAGTTATTGGCACTTGTTATAAGCGTGCCTACCCTTTGTGGGTGCAAAGAAAAGATTGCAAAACTGAACCAGTGTCATGCTGCCTGAGACAGTTGGAAACACCGAGGTTTGAACTACTTAATCCTTCTCAATGGGCCGATACCTCTGAAGCCTAATGACGACCAGATTATTTTTTCAATTTAAGTGCAAAACTATGCATCTGTCATGCACACATAGGGTGAAATTCACCACTGTGTAGATCTTTAGCAGGAAAACAGCACTGACTGAGAAGTTGTCTTTTGGAGAGGTATTGTAAGAACTGATTTTGATTTGGAGGAGAATAGCTTTTCACACTTGCAGACTTCAATATTGAATAGGGTTTTCCTGCTGTGATTCTACCAGGGTGCGGAGTGCCTTTTGAATGATGCTGAGTGCTCTCAACTCCTATTGACTTCAGAGGTAGTTAAGGGCACCAAGTGTCTCTCATAAGGTCCTCAGCACCCTGCAGAAGCAGTCTCAAAGTGTACAGCTAAGCACAGTTGTGCTATGCAAGTGCAGGAGACTAAATCAGTTGAACACTGAGCCCTTGGGAGCAGCAGCTACACCCAAGAATAATTTTAAGGCCTGGTCTACACTACAGAGTTGGGTGGATGCAAGGCAGCTTCCATCGACCAAACTATAAGTATCTGCACTAAAATTTTGCTCCCGCTGATGTAACTCACCTGCTACGCAGACTTGCTAACGCCACTTCAATGAGAGGTGTAGAATCAATGTTGATGTATTTAGGTCGACTTGGTGTCTGTGTAGACACTGCACTGCTTACATAGACTGTTGCTGGCTTTGAAAAGCCGTCCCACTGACAGTTCAGTTGGTGCAAGCGCTCCGGGTGAGGACGCACGCTGCTGACACAAGGAGCAAAGTGCAGACACGATAAACGATGTAATTACTGCAGCGGCTGTATGCCAACGTAAGTTAGGTCAACTTAATTTTGTAGTGTAGACATGACCTAGGAGAGATTTAGGCAGAGCAAACTCCATTGGTGATATGTTCAGCTTCTAAACAGAACATTTCTTTAAGATGTAATTTGTATATATGGAGATAAACAGAATTTGCCATCTATAATATCTCTCGCTGCCGACTCACAATATAACATCCCATAGTGAAAGTTAAACTTTACACAATTTATTATTAACATAGGGCCAAATTCATGGACCCATAGCAGACTAGAAGCAAACCTAGCTTTATACCACCTTTGGGATTGCCATGTTGTGGGGTCAGACTCAGGGCAATTTTAACTTATTTTTGGCTGCCCAGAGGTCCCTAGGAGTGGTCTGTTCAAGAACAGCTGGAACAAAGCAGCTATGTCTGTCCCTGTATGCCTTTATTCTGCGGCTGCAAAGTGGGTGGCATAAAACAGATACACTGCCTCTGTGCTATTTGGGGACCATTCTAGCACTTGGGGTGGGGTGCTTCTCCAGGGCCTGGATCTGGCTGGTTTATGGCCTGTTGACATTGCTAAAAATTCATTAATGGGCTAGAGAGAGGAAAGATGGTGCTGTTGTTAAGACACTGGACTCAGATAAGGAGACCAGGGGCAATTTCTGGCTCTACCACAAAATTCCTGTGTGAGTTCGGGCAAGTCACTGAATCTCTCTGTGCCTCGGTTGCATCTGTGAAATGAGGTTAATACTCCCCTACTTCAGAGGGGTGCTGCGAGGGTGAATCCATAAGGGATCCCTCATCTGAATACCTCACAAACATTAAAGTGCTTAGGGCCATATATTTACAGGTACTTAGTCTGGTGCCTAAAGATGCAGATCGGTACCTAGTAGGATTTCAAAGGCACCTAACTCCATTGAAATCACTAGGTATCGATCTGCATCATTTGACGCCTAAATATCTTTAAAAACCTGCCCCTAGATGATGATGATGGATCCCTGAATTAGGATTACAGACTTAAAATTTGCTCTCCACAAATATTGCAAAGCACTGGGCCTGCACCAAAGCATGGTGAAATTCAGGAGGGTGTTTCCATTGGCTTTAAATTGGGCCTATTGCCAGTTAACTGCATATTACATTATTAAAACTTTTACTTCATATCAAATGTTTATAGGCTGACTCTATACTTTGAAAGGAGGCAGCACTTAGAAGTGCCAGATACAACTTTATTGGCAGATGCATAAATATTGATACTTGAATTTTTTTTAAAAAGAAAATGGAACACTAGTATTTTAAAAAGAATCCATTTATGAGGGGGGGAAAAATCCATTTACTTGGAGTGGAAATGCTAACCTGTTTCATTTGGAAGGCTGTCCTATATTTAAATAACAATGTGATTAGTCAATGTTTCTTTTTAATTGCAATTAAAGAAAACAACAATCCTGTGTGCCTCCGCCCCTTTCCACAGCTAACTTCTTGTCTGTTGTTCTTGTTGTTAGAACCTGCTAACTTCATCAGCCAAGCTTCCCATCAGATCCTTCAACAAGGATCCGTTTATCACTTCCAGTGACAAACTCTGAGTGATGGGCAGTGACCGAGCCCAGGAGGGCACTGGTGGATGTGGAGACTTTGAACTTCATGTGGGTTTACCATTCCACAGTGACAGGCCGGCAGACGAGTCCCTGCTGTGCAGAGAAGACTCCACCAGTTGCTGGCAAATCAGGACTCTCTGCGCCCTGGAATTCCTATTGTTGCATTCTAGTCATTGAAGGAAGCAGGCCCAGATGAAAGAATTGTGGGGCCCTGTGGAAATTGGGGGCCTGCCCACCATCTTTAAACTAGACAGAGCATGTGATGAACTAGACAACCTGCTGCCATGGGCAAAACTTCAGTGTACCACCCCCTCCTACTTCCTAGAACAGAAGTTCTCAACGGGGGCGCACACTGGGCTTTCTGGGGGGTGGAGGGAAGTGCGTCAAGCCATCTGATGGTTTGGTGTTTATGGTAGAAATTTGTGGAGTGGCAAGCATCAGATCACTGTACAATCATTCAAGTTTGGCCCAGCAGCCTCTCTGTCATGACTGGGGCCGGCGGCCACATTTGAGTGAGTGGCGTTGTGACATGGCACGCAGGGTTTCAGCACCACTAATTTTGGGTTCTTCCCTCCCCACCCCACCCCGCAGTAGTCAGGGCCTCCCTGGGATATGGGCCCTGCACTAGTGCCCCATGTGCACACTGGTTAATCTGGGCCTGGAAGGAAGGAGAGGAACTGAGTCTGCGGGCTACAGTTGAAGCCAGAGGAGTTATCATGAATGGATAATGAAAAGTTGGGTATTTTGCTCCATTGGCCTCATTTTAAAACAATCCGGGTTTGTTTTTGAAGGAGGCACAGTTAGTGGAGAGAACTGAGAATATGGGGTAGGAGAACATGTTAATGGGTCTCATTTTGCTATCACTTACCCAGTTTGAACCAGGGGTAACTCCATGGAAGTCAGTGGAGTTGCACCAATATGAAGTGGTGTAAGTAAGAGGAGAATCAGGCTCATTGTAGCTGTATATTGGCATAGCTCCACCGAAGTCATTTACACCAGATGAGGATCTGTCCCAATAAGTTTGTCATGTGTCAGTTTCGTTTGTCTGTTATCTTCTCCAAAGGGGTAAGGAACTTCTCTTTTACAGTCTCAAAGCTGGGTGTTAAAGAATACAACATGCAAGTGTGTGTTTGATGCCAATTAGAGATGAGGACAAACCAACACCTTGGATCTGAACACCACTGAAATCTGCGCTGATTTGAATTCATGATCACGTGTGATGTTTGACCTCCACATCTGTAATGGTTTGTACTAAAATCCTTGATCAAATGGTTACATATACCTACAGATACCAGAGTTGTCAATGGAGGTTGAATCTGGGACCTTGCATACTGAAAACTCACACGTCTACCATTTGGGCTAAAGGATTAAATGTGAGAGAATATCAGGCTGTTTTAATCTCTGGAGCCAACTGCTAGTCACACCTATGGACTGATTTTTGGGGGGCTGACAGGGATTGAAAAATACGGATCCAAACATTGTGGCTGGAGCCCGATCTCTAATGGAAATACCTCGGTAACACATCATGGTTCCTAAAGGCCATTGGAATCCAAATGTCACTGTGAGGAGAGAGAACTTTTATAGGTCTACCAATGTCTTGGTGCTTGGGAAAATAAAAAGGTTAAGGGTGACGAGGGAGATCCACGTTCAGAGATCCAGGAGGCTGTATGTGCTGGAGGAAATGTTAAAAGCAGCAAAACGAAAACCTTGCAGATCAGTCAGTGTGGAAAAAATACACATGGGAGAAATGACAATCCAAATAGACAAGGAGAAAACTCCAGTCTGGGATTTACCTGGGACTATGACCTGTGAAAAGAGTGTCCACTAAACTAATACATTATTCCAAAGGAATCAGAAGCCTTGGTGAATCCTCATTCCTCCTGCCTGAAAGTAGCTTATATTTTGATAGTACACATATATGTCATTCACTGGTCACAGGTAAAAGTGCCAGACTTGCAGCAACTTGCCTGGCTTACGTGGGCTCAGGTAGCATTATTGTGGTACAGTGCCGCTACATTCTTGTTGCATAGCTCGTGGGTACCCTCTTCCAGGAGGGGAACCTACTGCTGCAACTAGCAGGCCAAATCTTTTAGATCTTGGCCTGGGCTCTCAAGCAATCTCACCAGTCTTAACCGTGATCAAGAAACCTTGCCACACTGACTCATCCCTGAAAATCTTTCAGCCACATCTTGAAGGTGTCTCAGCTGCTAAACATTCCACTCTCCAGTTGTTAGCCTCCAAAAAAAAACACTGATGGAATCTGCCTTCAGGAAAGACATACTGACTCCCTTTCTGCCAGCACCATTGACAACTGGCCCAGTTTTCCACGGCTCACTCCACAGTACAACATTTGTATCTCACACAACATCTCTACTGAAGAAGCTTACCTGCGGTTCACAACAGCTACACAAAGTTGACACCAAATCAGTTACAGGAAGTTGTTATCAGACCTACATTCCCTGTCCCTGTTCTGTGCAGAACCACTCAAGCAATACGAAGAGAGTAGTGATCCAGACATTGCCACCCATCTTTTAGACATCTTGAACATTTCTAGAAGAATGAGATTGGAGCAGGTTACCATGAAACTAAACATGCCAAGATCCAGCTGCAAAGCTGGATTGGCACGAATTGGAAAACTTGGTGCTACTCAGAACCTTCCAGCACAACATCATTACCCAATCTCCACAAACAGAGATAAATGTATCACGGGTATATAAGGACAAAAAGGTTGAAGGAGAATTGAAGATGAAATGGCAGCAATACAAACAGTGCATACCCCAAACTGAAGACTTCCAGCCTTTTATTGCAGATGAAATAGAAAAGGCGATTTGAAAAGTTGAAAACAGGTAGTCTGGGGATTTGAGATCAGCTCCTCTGAATTCCTGAAGCACTTGTGGAAAAACTAGCAGACGATGGCTTGCTATCCTTCTACCTTGATTTGACACACAGCGAAAGTAATAGCCTTGTCAAAACCTGAGAGAGAGACTATAGACTTGCAAAAAGTTACTGCTCCATCTCTTTTTTTTTTTAAGATGCATGTACAAATTACATGGAAGGCTTATCCTTCACAGAATTACCCCACCATTGATGGTATCTTGAATATAGATCAAGCAAGGTTTCAGACCAAACTGTAGTACCTGAGATAAGGTGCTGCCACTCATCACCTGCATTGAGAGTGGTTTCCAGGGCAGGCAGAAGACAGGTGCAGTATTCCTAGCTCTTACTGCTCCATATGACACGATATGGTCTACTGTACAAATTGTCAGTGGTCCTACCAAAGTGAGTTGTCATGGCTGGAGAAATGTTGCTGAGAGGCTGATGATTCCAAGTTTCATTAGGACAAAAAAACAGTTCCCAGAGGTCCCGAAACAATGGTCTAGCGCAGGCCCGGTTCTAGAATGGACACTTTTCAACCTTTTTACAAATGACCTTCCCACCACCATTTTATGTATGCAGATTACATCTGTCTGGCAGTACAGGACCAGGATTCCAGTCATCTAGAAGAAGTCCTGAACACTGACATGAAAAAGAAGACCCACTATGGCAAAAGATGGAGATTTAAACCAAGTACCAAAAAGACTATTTTCAGCAGCTTCCATGCATACCATACAAAGGCCAACAAACAGCTCAACATCTTCCTGAACAGACACAGGCTGGACCACAGCCCAAAATCTGTGTATCTGGTCCGTACCTCGAATTTTAAGGAACACCTTAGCAAGACCGCGCTGAAAATAAACACAAGAAACAACCTGATCCGCAAATTAGCTGGTTCTACCTGGAGACATAGGTGCTGGAACCAGTGGTGTGGAGGACACTGCCGCTCCCCCTGGCTTGAAGTGGTTTCCATCATATACAGGGTTTACAGTTTGGTTCAATGGCTCTCAATTTGTAGAGTGGGGGTACACTCTACAAATTATGCCAGCACCCCTGCCTGGGGAGCCAATGTGCAGACAGTATGAAATTGGCCTTGCCTTGCGCTGTTCTGTAGTTCCCAGGTGTGGCTACGCTCTTTTCACACAGGACTCGTAGACATTCAACTGAATGTGTATAATAACAAGTGTCGTGAGACCAACCAAACTGGCTTGGCAGCCAGTCCTGTCCAGCATCGCCTTCCTGATACCAGGCAACAAGTCGCCTTGCTGAATCTGCTTCTTACGGTGCGAGACATGCCACATCTACCCCTGTTTAAAGATGTGTTTTAATCCACCAAGCCACCTTCTCAGCTCAAGGCACCCCGTTTGGCCAATTCTCTTAAGGAACCTCGATGACCCTTGCGGTCCCTTCTAACACTACGGTTCTGTGATTCTATGATGTTGTCCCCCACTGGCATACTAGGTGGCAAGAACAAGCTTCAAACACCCAGTTCCTGTCTTGTTACAGATCCACAGTCCAGCTCCCTGGTTTTGACTTTCCTTTCCATGTTTGGGTAAAGCTCAAACACATCAGATGTGCTTCTAATGACTAATTCGTGACTCCCTTCTTTGCCACTCTGGCCAGTTAGAAGATGTACTTGCAGGCTGTACCCTTCGGCAAGGGCTGTTCAGTTCCCTCATGGACCTGCACAATGTCCTTCCCTCAGCTATTGAATGGTTAGGACACGTGGACTAACATGCTTGACTTGACTGTCTATGTAAATGCAATTGGGGCCTGAGAACAGGGAAGTTCTGCGTAAACAATCTGATGAATGGATATTACTGTGTGCATGAGAAGGACTTATAGAATATAGTTGGCCAGATCATCTGCCTTGTTCAGATGGCTTTGTGCCAGGTGGCCGGACAGCTGGGTTTATTGGCTACATGAGTTCTGTGGAGTGGGAGAATTCCCCGAGGGTGTAGAATTGGTGTATCTAGCTCTGAGTAGCCCTCCTTCCTGGACTTGTCCTATGGGGGTGTGGCTGGGAGAAAGAAACCGTGTCCTGAGCACCACTGTGCTCTGATGATCCTTGACTGCAGAAAGGCCGCGTAGGGGCTGTTGGAGCCTGATGTGAGGTTGAGAAGCCCTTGGGCTGGTGTTAATTATGCGGAATGTTGAAATGGCCTATGATGTCCCTGAGGATTGTGGGAGCACAAAGGGAGTATACAGCTGCCCCTACCTAGTGCCTCGCTTGCAGTTAGTGGAACTTTGGTGCAGTTCAGCCCTTAGCTCAGCGTGCCCCTTCTCTTCATAGGATGGAGGGAGGGTACTAGTTTACTTACCCAGAAACCGCTCCGTTCATAACTGTTTTTAGATCTTGGTGATCTTGTGCTGGGATTTAGATCAAGAGCCTTTGCAGCTATGGACAGAGCCAGTAGATGGTGGTCTTAAGTTGTGAGCTGCATAGTCTGTAACACCTGGCAGCTCATAGAACTCATGCAGCTACGAGTGAAGTACCAAAGTTCACTTTTGCATTGTCACGTTATACTGAGAAGTGGTGGGGGGTAGAGAATGAAGGTTTGTAAAGAACGAGATTGATCTTTATTTTCCGAAAACTCTGTTCTTATAACAAAAGAAAACTGAAACCGGGTATTTGGGCATGAATACTTGTAATACTATCTTGCTTTATTTATCCTAATATCCTGTGTGTGATTTATCATGTTTTGCTTTTTGAGAATTGGGGCAAACTCACAGCTTTGCACAAAGAGTTTTGGACACCAGAATGCTACTGCAAGATCATCTATAACTCATGGTCTCTATACTGCGGCACTGGCACATCACGTTAATATTCCAATTGTCAAGTGCATTACAGAGACATTTGCTTGCAATAGGTGTTACAATACCTTGCAATTCTGTGCAGACTGGCTGGAATTAAAGACTTAAAAGATTAATTTTGAGTTGAAATATTAAAAAATGAAATAGAATGTTTTATCATAATGACATAATTTAAAACTAACTAAAAATAGCATTAATAATAATCATGTTAACTCTCCTTTCATTAAAAGAAGACATTTAGCACTAAATTATTAAGTAATCAAATTTATGAGGCCCGAGTTAGCAAAGATTTTGCCCCAATGTAAAATCATGCGACGTGATTTCTGTCTTGTACCTGCTGCAAATTGGTAATTACAGTAAAATTTGGAGGATATTTATAAAACAAACACTTCAGCCTTTTAACTGTTGGCAGAATGGTACATTTGTATACAAAATAGATATGCTGCCCCCTCCCCCAGTGGTGTGTTGTAAAACTGCCAGCAAGAATTAGAGGATATACCAGGAGAAAAAGTACATAATGTGCAAAAGAAGTGTGAGTGTGTGTAAGAGAGAGAGAATGTTTTCATCTAGGATGCCATCTGATGCTAAACATAGGTTTTGTTTTATTCACTTCTTTACAAATACAGGTTTAGTTTAAAAACATTCTAAATATGTTGCATGTCCATTTTAACAATTCCAGAATCAGCTCTGAGTTCAAAAGAGATGTCCAAACCAGACACTGATGTTTGTTTCATTCAAGTCAATGGGATTATTCTTGTGTGTAAAGTGCAACGTGTTTTCAGGATCAGGGCCTAACTACAGAACAATATGCCTTTCTGCCAGTACCTTTTCCAGCACTTGGATATATTTGCTCTTCTAATGCCTCCTTGATGTGGTAGACACATTTCATTCAATATTTAATCTGGGTAACATTAACGGAACTAGATAGTGATCACTTTAGGAAGACACATTCAATGCTCATACACATATACACATAATAATGATTATTATTCAGTGCATCAATGTAATTTGCTGACATCCATGACCAAATGGGCTTCTCAGAATCTCAGATATGTTTAGAATGAAACTTTAAAAATAATCAGTGACTATAACTCCTCTGGTAGCCAGAAACCACAAGAAGCATCGGTGACACTCTAAAAATATTCACTGTTATGATAAAGAAATAATGGAAATTTGATGTTTCCTTGCATTGATGTTTTAACATAGACCCTTTTGGGCCAAATTCAGTAAACCATTTAAGCATCGCTTAATTTTAAGCATGTACTTGATATCACAAGCTTATGCTTAAGTGTTGTGTTGAAAAGGGATGGCCTTAAGGATGCGCTTAAAGTTAAGCGTGTATTTAAGTGCTGTACTGAATATGGATCTATATGCACAACTCTCCCTGAACTCAGTAAAAGGGTAGAATTAGGCTATAAATTAAGTGTTCCGAGAAAATGCCAAGGCATTTTAAAATGTGCTTTCATTTTAAGTGAAGTTTGAAATTTGATGTGAGTGGCTACTTTAAGTAGTAAATGCATGGCAGATATTTAGTTCTGATTTAATCTACAAATACATTTATGGTGGGATTTTCAAAGTTGCCCTAAGGGGTTTGGATGGCCAGTTCTGAATGATTTTACTGGGCATTAGGTACCCAAATCCTGTTGAAATACCAGTTTTAATGTTTTGTATTGCAGGTGAAATGTTTTCCCTGTCTTGTATGGATCTATATTACTCAGAAAACAGGAAGTCATAGCATTGTAAATAGCAGTAATTTGGACCTATTGATGTAGTAATGAGACCAATTTTGAACTAATCATTTCTCATTAAGTTAATGCTAGTAAAGTTTCTTGCGCAGAGAAGGCTTTTTTTTGGGGGGGGGGGAACTATTCAGTGACCAATGAGGTGTATTGTTTTTAGCAAATTGGGGTTGAGATCTTTTAGGTTAGCTTTATTCTTTGTTGTAAATTACAGCAGTTTCATAACTGCTTAACACAGCTCCTGAATCACAAAATGTCATACTTAATTTTCTCAGTTCAAGCTGAATAACTGGCATTTAAAAAAAATGGATTATCTAGTGTAAAATCCGTGGCTGTCATTTTCAGGATAATTTTGCATTGCTTTTGCAAAAACAAAACAAAAATACCCCCCCACCCCAAATTCTTTATCAGTGACATCAAATACTATCCTGCTGAATATAAATGAAGGCTGCTGTAACTCTTACTCACACTAAGTAGCATCTTACTCAGTGAGAAACCTTGCTGAAATCAGCGAGACCATTTATGGACTAATTGATATGAGTGAGGGTGAATAATGCGATTCAGTGTGATTAAGAGCGGCAGAATCTGGTCCTAGCTGTGGTATGTTTTCTTCCTTCTCACATGGTTCTATTATTTTAAATGCCATTGTTATCGAAACTGAGTGGATGAGGCAGCATTATATTTTCCCACTAGTTAATTACAAAGCCATCTTTACATTCGTGACATCAACACTGATCGGCTCTTAACAATACAGGTAAAAAGACAGAACTATTTTTTTCCAGTCACACGTATATATGGACCCAGTCCTCTGTGGTATACATTTTACTGTTGCTTACCCAAGCATTCAAAAATCATGATTCAGACCCCAAAATCATGAGATTTTTAAAAATAATAAATTTTGTCACCTGGGTTTGAGTCTTTAGGGTTCGTGATTTCATAATGTGGAATGTAGAGAGCTAGAAACTTTGTTTTTATATATGACAGCTTAGATTCTCTTATCACATGACTCCAGGAACTGGGGCATTAAAAAACCCTCCAAATATCATGAAACTTGTGATCAAATCATGAGGGTTGGCCTTGGAAGGAGCTCAGGGAAATAACACCAGGGTCTGAGACTGAGTAGACCTGGACTGCTAGTCATAGGGTTCCTGGGCCAGAGACCGGAGTAGTGGGTGGGCTTGGGTTCCCCTACCAGCCACTGGAAATTGGCACAGGACCTGGAGACTTGGAACAGAAGACCATCTGAGACAGCGTCCAGACAGCTTTTCTGGTGGGACGTTGTTACCCTGGAAGGAGGGGATTATATGTGACCTGTCTAGAGGGGTGAGTAACAAAGAGGGAGTACCCTGAGTTACTGAGAGAGAGAGAGGGGTCACAGCATGAGCAATCAACAGAAGGGGGTGCCAGATGGGGTGAGAGCTAATTCCCAGACCCAGCCACAAGGAGGTGCACACGCAGTGAGTGGAACCCTTTCACAGTGGGTATAACTGGAGTTATACCCCTCTGAAACTGGAGTAGTTCATTGGTGAACCAAGTCCACATACTTTCCCTTTCACCGCATCTCACCTCACAGACCTGGCTTGCCTCTCTTTCAGCAGGACAGATGTGCAGGGTTTCAACAAGTTCTCCCGTGCTGCTTCAAAAACTGCCATACATTTCTCACCTGTAAGATTTCTATCAATAAATAATGTGCCACTCTTTTGAGCAGGGTGCACAAGGGTGCAGTTTAGGAAGTTGGTGCGAAGTAGCCTTAGATTGCAAGAGAGTCCTACGGGCAAACAGCAGACGAGAGGGTTTAGCTGTTTTTCCTCTTGCTGGCACACTAGTTCTTATGGGCTACGTGGGTTAATTTTTTTTTTCCTGCTGAGATTAATAAAACCAGGAAAGTAATGCATAAGGCACAAAATATGAACTATTACTCTGCATGGAGGCATTTCATGCTTCGCTGGTTTCATGAGGAGACCAGAGGTGCCAGAATCATAATTAATATGTTGTAAGAAGAAGAAAAATATAAGATTATGCAAGGTCAGCAGCGTTTCCAGGCTTTACAAAGGCTAGGGGAGCTGATAAAATGCATTGTATTGGCAAAATATAAAGATATACAGTCACCATTGTGATTACGTGCTGAAGCAGACAGGATAGCTAAGTGTGACCATCAACACACTGGCTCAGCCCCTTGCTTCTGCTGGGGACCACTGAGTTTTTATCCGGGCCTTTGGTTGCACATGCATACAAACACATACCGTGCAAGCTCATATAGACTGAGAGTAGAGACCTGTTATATTATTTTATTTGTCTGTGAAGTGTACATATATGGTCATACATACTCTGTGTGTATGTGTGTGCGTGCATGCAAAGGCATGTATGAATTCTGTGTTCCCCTGCAGAAGCAAGGGGCGGGTCCAGTTTGTTGATAGGAGCACTTAGCTATCCTGTCTCCGTCAGCCAAGGTCTTGATGTGCGTGTGTGACAGTTCCTTTACTATGTGAGTTTCTTATGGACACTGCACATGAGGGGCTGCCTCCTGCACGTTCTCGAGCAGTAGTTACGCACAAGAGCGGGAGCATTGGCTAATGGTTCTAATGAGACTGGGAGTCAGGAGATCTGGCTGTTCGCAACTCTGTCATATACATGGTGTATCATCCTGGGCAAGCCACTCTAACTGTTTCCTGTCTCCGTTCCCTGCCTGTAAAACAGGGATGATACTTTCCTACCTCACAGGAGCGTGCCAGGCATAAAGGCCTTATTCAGTAAGCTATTTAACCATGTGTAAGTACCTGAGTAGTCCCACTGAAGTCAATGGGACTGCCCACATGCTTAAAGTTAGACACGTGTTTAAGTGCTCTGCTGAATCAGGGCCTACTCCATGAATGTTTGTAAAGTTGGTGGTTTTTTGGGGTGAGGAGCTGTTGTTTAGTCTAAATGTCCTTATGACAGATTTTAGTTAGCTGGAAAATAAAACTCTGAACGTAGTTAGCACTGTAGAGCATTGTTCAAGGCAAGTGCAGGAATATATCTGATATCACCAGACACCATTTTGTTCAAGTTTGAGTGGAGGGTACATGTGATCCAGAAAAATAATTCTGTCACTAGCATTTTGGCTCCAAAAATGGAGGAAGACGGATCTCTACTAGATGCTGCTCTCCTTGCACTCACTAAGACAAAATTCCCTCTGTCCAGAGTGGCTCCACTTCATTCCCAATGCTGAGCTTCGCATGTACTGCCTGATCCGGGACCCATTAAAGTTTTCAGAAAGGCTCCAGTTGACTTAAGTGGCTAGTGGACCATTCCCATAAGACACAGCTGAATCCTTTGATTATTGTCATTCCTTGATGCCTTAAGTCTAGGGCCTGGTGATGCAGCTCTTATTCATGATGAGCTGTACTTTTGTGGGCATTCCTGTTGATTCCAGTGGGGACCTACTCAATGAGACATAGCTTGGAAGGACTCATGAAGAAGGGTAGCAGAATGGGGCCTTTGTAGACTGCAAGCATCTCGGAGCATGGACTTGTTATTTTATATTTCTGTATAAGTACAATAGGCACCGATGGCATTGTATAAATCATATGTATTAATAAGGATAAACCAGGTGGATGGCTGGATGTACAAAAGTATCTCTACAAAAAAAAATGTACCTTTTTTACATCCAGCCATCCACCTGGATGTAACCCCATGTAAGCAGGATCAAAGAGAATAAGGAACATGGCAGACAAAACAGAGGATAAATACAATCTTATCAAATCAAATAGGTTGTGTATTCTGGGTATCTGACTTTCATCAGCACCGTTATGATTGTATGCGAAGTACCTGCTGTTGGATGAAGGATTAAGCCTGCTCCAATTGTTGCTTTTTACTTTACAGATGTCATAAAAAAGACATTCCTTCAAACCTGTTCATTCCCACAGTCGTGCTTTTCCAGATGGGAATTATAGAGCAAGATTTAACGAAATCTGCTTCTGTGTTAACAAAAAAGAATATTACAGTAACCTTTCTTTTCTAATCCATTCATTTCAGGTTTGATTTACCTGCTATGCTTTGATCAGAAATCTCTGTAGCTTTATAGGATCATGTATTTTCGTATCCAGTTTTTGAACGAATCAAGTGTCTATGTAAAATGTTCTATGATTATTATATTTCAAAAGCTCGGATTAACCTGTTGTTCTTGATTAAAAAGATATTACACTGAGATTGGATGTGTGTTCAAATTCTTTCTAGTTTTCTCTCCTTTTGTCTGGCAGGAAGCAAAACCAAAGCTGTCTCTCGGGCAGCATATTAAGCGGAACAGGAAAGTTGGTGAATGCAGTTATTACAATAAGTATTGTTAATGTTGATTTTCAGTGTTGATTCTCAGTTGCCTTTCAATAAAAGCTCTGAAATGCTTTAACCCTTCCAAATTCCCCTTTAAACCGCTCAGTGGTAGGCAGCCACTCTGTCATTGATTCATGGCATTTTTGACAATTTGAAGCCAACAGTGTAGGCCCTGATTCAGCAGGGAATTTAACATGGGCTTGATTTTAATCACATTTTTATGCTGTCTTGTTGGCTTCAAAGGGGTGGCTCATACTTAAAGTTAAGCCCGTCCTTAAGATCAGATTAATTGGGGCCTCAGAAACCAATATTAACAATTACTTGTGGTGGGTTAAATTATGGGTGCGTGTGACAGGGTGAAACAGGCAGGAAAGGGTTATGGGCTGCTTGCCTGTCACATGATTCAGCAGGGGTTTAATTTTGGGGTCTTTTTCCAGGATGGAGAGAGTTGTACGAGGACAGGCTGCTGGGCTCCTGCAGTCTGCTGTGCTCGGGGGACTAGCTTTGTTGTGTGGTTGTGTTTGAACAATAATCCATGCCTGAGGCAAGGGCCTGAAAGGGATTTGGGCATATGGCAGTGGCTCTTTCCTGGCTGGTGAGGTTGCTCACCAAGGTACAGTGCCTCAGCATAGATGCACAGAGCCACTTTGCAGGGAACCCATTTCCCATGGTGCTCCCACACTGGAGGCATCCTTATAAGTACCTACATGGAGAACAGATATTTAATAATGGGCTCTTCAATTGATCAGAGAAAGGTATAACATGACCCAAAGCTAGACAAATTCAGTGGAAATCAGGCTTAAATTTTTAACCGTGAGAGTAAATAGCCATTGGAACAATTTACCAAGGGTCATGGGGGATTCTCCATCACTGACAAACTTTTAAATCAAGATTGGATGTTTTTCTAAGAGATCTGCTTTAGGAATTATTTGGGGGCAGTTCTCTGGCCTGTGAGATACAGGAGATTAGTCTAGATGATTACACTGGTGACTTCTGGCCTTGGAATCTATGAATCTATGCCGCTAGCATTCCATGCATGGAGTGGAGGTCCATCAGCACTGCTGGCATCACTATACACCACCGAAAGGTGCTTGTGGGTAGAGCAGGTGGGAGGTCATGGATGCACTCATTCCTGTGCACCGGTTAGCATCGGGAGCAGAAGCTATTCTTGTTGTACAAGAGTAGTAAGTGCTGCAGATAGTATCCTCCACCAGTGCCGAGAACCATCACGCTCACTTCTGCCAAACGAAGGTATAATGCTTCCAGCTACTCCATTGTGACCATTTTCCCTCCTCCTCGTCAGCGAAGCTCTAGGAGCCTTAAATGAGCGCTGAATTTGCATGAAGGGATTCACCAAACCCTAACAGCCATCCTCTGTGACTGCTGTGAGGCAATGTCTTTACCATCATGTTACTGCCATGGATCAGAAACTGGACAAGAGATTGAAAATTAGTCAATTTTCAACAGGGCAGAAGGTTGACGGTGGGTGCCCCAAGGTTCTCTACTGGCATGGAGTTGTTTCATATATTTATTAAGAATTTAGAAAAGGAGGTGAACAAGGTGGCAATATTTGCAAATGATACCACATTGTTTAGGTTAGTCAAGACTAGAGAAGACTTGAGGAATATCAGAGGGATCTAAGCAAGCCAAGTGAATGGGCAACATAATGGTGGACGATATTAAGTGTAGAAAGATCCCTTATAATGCATATTGGAAGGAATAATTTGAAGTACCCTGGCCTATGAATTAACTGTAGCCACTCAGGAAGAAAACTTGGGTCTGTCTGTCTGTCAGGAAAAACAAACAAATATCAAGACGGATAAGAACAGGATGGAAAATAATACTGAAAATATTAGAATGCCACTAAATAAATCAGTGAAACACCTTCCCCTGGAATATTGTGTTCAGTTCTGATCTCCTTATTTCACAAAAGAAACAGCCGAATTGGAAGGGGTCCAGAGACAGCCAACAAAAATAATTACAACTATGGCAAGAGTTCTGTATGAAAAGAGATGAGAAAGATTGGTATTGTTTGGTTTGAAGAAGAGATGTACTGTAGAAGAAGGAGTGTGGCAGAGAGAGAAAATATAGTGGCATAGAGAATGTTAATTGGGAACATCTATATACCAGTGGTCCATCCAGCCCAGTATCCTGTCTTCTGACAGTGGCCAATGCCAGATGCTTCAGAGGGAATGAACAGAACAGGGCAATTTCCAGTGGGTCCATCCCATCGTCCAGTCCCAACTTAGGGCAGTTGGGGGTTTCGGGACACCCGGAGCATGGGGTTGCATCCCTGACCATCTTGGCTAATAGCAATTGATGAATCTATCCTCCATCAACTTACCTAATTTTTTTTGAACATAGTTATGATTTTGGCCTTCACAACATCCCATTGCAATGAGTTTTACAGGTTGTCAGTGTTCTCATATTACAAGAACAAAGGGTCGTTCAATGAAATTGAAAGGCAACAAATGCCAAAT
This sequence comes from Chelonia mydas, assembly GCF_015237465.2. NCBI lineage: Eukaryota > Metazoa > Chordata > Testudines > Cheloniidae > Chelonia > Chelonia mydas. Next base: position 16,723,303 of record NC_057852.1, read on the forward strand.
GGATAAAAGGAAATACTTTTTAAAAAAAAACAGCACTGATGCTTATCCTGTGGAGCTCATTACCACTAGATTTCATTGGGCCACAAGAGTAGTGGGATTCAAAGAGGATTAGACATTTATAATATAAGATCCTCAGTTGCAGCAGACAGAATTAATAAGCCAAAAAAAAAAAGTACATGAACCATAAGCCTTCAGGACATACATCAATCACTTACCAGTCCGGGAGTTAGCGCTTAAACACCTTTAAAAATTTGGTCCTTACTGCTAGGCTTAGGAAGAAACTTCTCTTCTGGGTTATTCCAGTATTGTCCATTATTTAGATTCTAGCACCTTTTTCTGAAGCACTGTTAAATATGGGCCACTGATTTGATGTCGGATCCTGTTTTCTTATTATGGGGTAAAAAATGTAGGAAATTGCTCCCAGAAACTCAGGAGTCAAGCGGAAGCTTTGTCATGGCTGGGTTTACATCTGGAAATATGAAAATATCATATTTCTATTACATTTCTTACGTCTATTTTTAATGATGGCATTATTTCCTGGGATCCGGAGGAGGAACGTTGCCTCTGTGTCTCGGTTTTCTAGCCCATGAGTGGCGACATAAGCCTCCATTCATGGAAATGAGCTCTTCAGTATTTCTACTGTTGTTTAGCTGCACAACCTGGCTTGCTGCTGATGGTTCCACTGAAGTTGAAAGATGTTAAGACATGCTAGGTTCGTTCAGCAGTATAGCTGGTATGTCCTGCCACGCTTACCTTGCCTGTTTAAAGGGCATGCAGTGGGCAAACAGAAAGGTTGGGTAAAACAGTTTTGATAGATGACAAAAGTATTGATCCAAATCCCTCTCCAGCACTTGATGCAAATCAAACCTGAACATCTTCTGCTCTTTGAAAACGTTTAGTTGACTTACAGATGTGTGCACACTGCCAGACCCTGGTGTCAGCTAGGCCTGGAAGCACACGGTTCTTCTGGGACCAGCTTGTGCCTGGCGTATGCGTGGACGCGTAAGATAGAGAAGGTGCAAGGAGACTTGCATACGCCAATGCAGGGACCATGCACAATTACAGTCCCTGCACTCTTCCAAGAACAGGTACTGCTCCTTCCTAGCATTGCCTGAGGTGCAAGCTACCCCCAACAGGAGTGGGGAAGAGATTGGCCATGACTATGCCCTTCTCGGCACCAGTTGGCAGAGTGGGCTTGCTGCAGAGGTGAATTCATGCTGTGCTCTCCGAAAGAATAGCACAGTGAATATGCTGGCGCTGGAGAGCTCTGGGAGCTCTCGTACCTCAGTGGGTGGTGCCTGTCGATATAGCCCCCAATTCAGACTTCTGCTTTCATGTCACAACCTGGCACTTTGTATTTTTGAGTTAGTTAAAACCAGGAATTACTGGAAATCTCATGATCAAGGCTGGTCCCAGGGGATTTCCATGCCAAAGTGGTTCAGGGAGGGGTTTCATAAGCACCCGGATAGGAGATGCACACACATATGGCTCAGAGAAGCTAACTGTAATGTGCTGAAAATAATGCATATAAAACATTTTGCATTGATTTTACTTCCCAGGGGGAAAATTACTGTAAATTCAGTTATATTAATTGGGGCTGAAATAGCACTAGAGAGACAGTGTGGTCCTGAAGAGACGGTGTTGACCTGGGATTCAGGAAAGCTCAGTTTCTTTCCTGCCACCCTGGCTCATTTAGATTGTAAAATCTTCAGGACAGGGACTGTCACTTACTAGGTGTGTAGACAGCGCTTAGCACAACGGTGCCCCAGTTTTGGTTGGGATCTCTAGACACTTATTATTATATTCATAAGAACAGCTGCTGCAGTTGTGGTCAGGCTGGCTGAGAACATGGGAATGAAAAGGGCCAAGTGGGTAGAATGTGTTGACCTTCACATTAACTGCATTTTTGATCTTGGGATTGTAATCCGGGTAGTGCTACTAAAGAAGTCTCGCGTAGACCTAATGCAGAGAATGAAGTTAAGGGGAATGGGTGGGATCACAGTTTTCCATGTCAAAATAAAATAATTGAATCCTACAAATGTAGGGCTGGAAGGAACCTTGAGAGATCATCTAGTTCAGCCACCTGCACTGAGGCAGGACCCAGTAGATGTAGACCATCCCTGACAGTTGTTTGGCTAACATGGTCTTAAAAACCTCCAGTGATAGTGATTCCACAACCTCTCTTGGAAGATTATTCCAGTGCTTAACTATCCTTTTAGCTAGAAAGTTGTTCCTAATATTTAACCTAAATTTTCCTTGCTGCAAACAATTATATATAGAGAGGGAGAGGGCTGAAATCAAGGGAATTTCCTAGCTAAATCTTTTACCATTCAAGCCCTGGCTGAGCTGGAGCATAAGGTACGAAATTAGGACAAATGTTCCAAATAGCAGTAATCGAGTAGTTTATTTAACTCTATCCTGCTTTGAAAATCTCTTATCAGGCTTATGTGCTCTCAAGAGAGATTAGCAAGGTTGAGGAACCTTCAGGTTGATAAATAGGAGGATTAAGACAGAAAGAGTGGGAAAGCTACTTAGCACTCTTGAGTCTTTGCCACCAGAGCCAAAATAAAAGCTTATCTGAGAGAGTTTGGAATGAGTGAGGCTAAAATTGCAAGGAGTGATGGCAGAAGGAAGATTACAGTTGAATCCCAAGGAGCTTTTAGCGACTGCCACTTGCCATGGTGGGAATGGAACAGGAGGTAATATCAAGAAGAAATAGCTAACAGTGGACTGTAATTATGAATGCTTTCACAATCCAGTTGATGTGGTATCAGTCATTTGGTGCAAAGTGACTCTGGCACTTACTGTTCATCAAAAGAAAATGCAAATTGATCTTCACTTTTTTCTTCTTCATTATTTGTATTAGAGCAACATGTCGAGGACCTAGCCAAGAGGAGGGCCCCATTGTGCTTGGTGATATACATATTCATAGCAAGAGACAGGCCCTGCCCTGAAGAGCTTACACTCTAAAGAGAGAAGACAGGATGGGAGAAAGGAAGGCTTATTGCCTCAACTTTACGGATGGGGACCTGAAGTACGCAGGGCTTATGCAACATGCACAATTTCACATAGGAAGTCTGGGACCAACACAGGAATTAAACTCAGATCTCTTTAGTGCCTGTCCAGTACCTAAAGCACCAGCTCATCCCTCCTTTCCATAGACCTATGTATATACATAGATCCGTGTATTTACAGGGATTTCTATGATGATCATCATTAAAGCTGGCCAGTTATTGTGGAAATAGAGTTTGTGAATGGCTTGACCATGTTCATGCTCCATTTTATTTACTACTTGCAATCACAATGGGTCTCTGTTCACAAGGATGTCTGGGAATGGCTTGTTCTTCATGCATCTAAACAATGGCGCACATGTTCCACTAGAAGTATTCATTATTTGCTATTCTTCATTAATTATCCATCTGTTTAAAAAGTTTTTCATTCAGTCAAGGAACAGAAACAATACCAGGTGACTTAGCTGACCAATCAAACACTCCAAGAAACCAATTGTGACTAGTTGAATAGTCTGCAGACAAGCCACAAGCTGACAATTGTTTGTTCAAACGATATGGCAAATACTTATAAATGAAAAACACATTTACAGGAAATCAGAATCTGTTTGTGAGCAGAGAAAATGACTAAAAAGAAAAAGTACCAAGAAAAGAGAGAGAGAGTTGAAATGTTAATGTATTTTTCAAAGATTCCCGCCCCTCTCGCTCCCAGACACCTATATGAACTGAGCTTCCACCTGTCTCCACTGACAGTGAATGTGGGCATTTCTGATCATGTAATCAAGTCAGCTTGCATTGGGGAAATCGAAAGAGGTTCAGAGGTTTGGTATGGATAAGCACTTCAAACACTGGATGCTGAGTTGAACTTTATCTCAACAGATGTTCTAGAAGAGGCTTAGATTCATAGCCATGTTAATATGGGAGTTTGAGAACTGTGATTTGAGTATCCCTGCACCGAAATCTTACAAGAGTGTGTTGTCTGTTCCTGTGAGATTTTGTGTGCACTTGAAACAAAAAATAGGTCTCCTTCCAATTTTGGATCCAACCCAGAAAAAAACCATAGGGCAGGTTTAGATCTGGGATTTTGAATCTGAGCATCCTTTACAGTATGAATGGATTAGCTTTAGAAATTCCAGTTTGGGCCTGTCTCTATTCTGCTTAAGGCTTTCACACTGGAGAAGTGTAACCTCACGTAAACTTTTCAGGTTGTACTTGTAACTGAACACAGGGCAGTACTACCTAAACTTACAGTTAGCCCCCATCAACAGTTTTAGAAAATGTAACACTGCTGCAACTCCAGCTACCTGTTTCCTGAACAAAAATAATGGAATGAATGTGATGTTTGCAGATCACCATTCTGCTTGTACATTATATGCCTTGTCCCCATCCTTTGTCTGTCATATCCATGTAGATTGTAAACTCTTAAGAGCAGGAATTCTCCACTACACTGTAGAATGCACCTAGATCTGCACTACAAATTATTATTATATTAATAATAACACTGTTAATGTCTAGCCAGTTCCCCTTTCTTTATGGATTGTTACTGACCTGGTGGTTGTCTAGTTGGCAAATAGAGAATTAAAAAAATTAATGTCAGTCGGAAAAGATTTCCCCCCAATTTAGAATACTGAGTAAAATTTTTCCAAGTGGAGTGCAGCTTCGTACTCTGCTTGGTTCAAGTTGAGCTTGGAAACAGAAGTACTGAAATCCATGAGAAAGACTTTTCTTGTTAGCATTTCCATCCCAGCCAAGGGCAGTTAACCCTGGAAACCTCTCATAAACTCATGCTCCTATGAGACATCCAGCACATTTCTTCTGTGCATGCAGTTTTTTTAGCAGCTTCACCCAGTAGTCACTATATAGCAATGTTTCTTTTATGTATGCGTATTAGATTCACTACCACCAAGTAATAACAGTGTAGGGCATTTTCTCAATATGTGTGAATTGTCATAGTTGCTCACCAGATGTCACATTAAATTATTTGATCATGTCTGCTTGTGTTGGATTAGCATTCCTGGGTGGGTGATTTCCTGCGATGGCCTCCGTTCTTCTGCTGAGTTGTTTATTATGTATTATTTATTTGTATTGCAGTAATTAGTAGGAGCCCCAGTCGTGGACAGGACCCCACTGTGCAAGGTGCTGTACAAACAGAACAAAAAGATAGTCCCTACCCCCAAAGAGCTTACAGTCAAAATCAATCTAAAGGCTGGCTTCCTTTGAGAGAGGCAGGTTTATAAAGAAATCAAATGGTTTAATTGGGTATGGAGGTAGGTAGGGTTTTCAGCTCTGTGTCCAGTGCCTCAGAGGCTCTGATATCTTCCCCAAAATAATTCCTAGAGCAGTATCCACTGTGACCCTTGGTAAATTGTTCCTGTGTTTAATTAATCTTCTCCCACTGGACTCCCGCACTTTTCAAATACTTTCACAAGGGCAACAAAAACTTCCCAGTTTGGTTGGAAGAGGTCCTCTCTTGACCCAGGAAAGTCGATGTCGTGCTGTACCGGCAAGTGCACTATCCATCCTCAGGGGATGTTCCCGGGCTTTGTGCCAGTACTTGTTTGTTCCTTGCTGAATGATGCTCTGGGTCTCTTCATTGGCTCTTGGCTGTCACCGAAGATGTATTTCAGCTTCTGTTCATGTCTGATAAGAAAGAATGTGATGGGCAATGCTTCATGCAAACACAGGAGTTAGGAGATGTGTTTCCAGTTTCTGTTTCCTTACTTGCTAAGAAGGCATTTGAAGTCACTAAACAGAAGGAAACATAAAATCACTCATAATTAAGCACAACAATCAGGTCTATCTCTTTCTATCATCATGCAGCCTTTGTTTGTCCAGATGATAAGGACCAATATAATTCCATCTTCTAGAGAGTCAAACTTTTCTCCTCTCACTTTCCACTGCATTTACCATGACTTTTTTTTAACTTGTTAATCTAACATCACTGAAGACCCCAATTTATCTGAGAGAGCTAGTTTGTAAAATGAATGGCCATAAAGCTGATAGGATTCATATATTCTGTACCCAGTTCAGATTATGAAGAAATACTGCAGACCAGTGATCCATCTAATCCTGTAACCTGATTCTGACAGTGGCCAGATCCAAATGCTTCAGTGGAAGATTCAAGAAATCCTATCATAGAGAATTTTAGAATAACATGACCCCGGGGAAGTTTCTTCCTAAACCAGCCACTAATTTGTGGTGTGAACCAAGAAGGTTTATATTAATTCTAAAATATGTTTACATCCTATTTAATGTGGATTTTCTCATCAATCCTTTTTTTTAAACCTACAAAGGTCTTAACCTTACTGATATATTGTGGCATTGAGTTCCACAGGTTGATAATACTGTAATGGGGTTTACTCCTGTCAGCTGTTAGACAAGAGAGTAAGTGCCAGTTAGTGTAGCTGTTGACTAAAGGAAGATTCCCCTACTGACACCACCCATATCAGGGCTTCAGTTCTGTGCTGCAGTTAAAGAGCATCCCAGAAATGCAATTAATTCCAAATGCCAGAAGATGCAATTCATGTCTTCAAAGCATCGTGCTATTAACTGACTTAGAGTGGGAGTAGATTGGCATCCCAGAACCACTATGAGAAGATGCCTATGCAAGACAAGAAACAGCCCCAGTAGGCAACCACATTTGAGAGTTGAAGAGGCCCCTCATGCAGCTTAGCTTCTAACTAGATGCCTGCTTCAAAGACTTATCCAGTGGTGAAGGCCAGAACAACGAGCCTCAACCTTGGAGACCAGCGTCTGTCAAGTTAAATCCTTAAGGATCTGAATAGGTTTTGCCTTTAAACAGGGAAGGAGTATTAACCCATACTACTCATTGACTCAGTGCATCCCCTTTCCCCACCAAAACAGTCAACCCCTTTAATTTCCCCCCTTACAGTGTCACTTTTAAATAAAGGCCCAGAAATGGGTTGTTTTTTCAAAGCTGTATATAACAAGCAACAGCTATTTTTCTAACTATTTCTGACTGATTGATTACCTCCTGGCCTGAGGAGGCAGAGCTAGGCAAGCATTGTTAGGCACCTGGGCTTTGTAAGGATGAAGAGTGAACTTACTAGGGGAGGGACTACAGAGAACAGGTCAGAATCCAGGGGTAGGGAGCCCTGAGATAGGGCTTAAACAAGCTAGAAGCCAGGTAGCAGGAGCCACAGGAGTAGGTTAGGGTCCTGTGGGGGAGGCTTTGAGATAGGGTCAGTGAAAGCACTTCAGTGGAGTCTGAGAGGGGTGGAAGAATGGCCAGTTCATCAGAGAAAGGAGAAGCTGGGAACACCTAGGGGGAAGCCGGAGAGGCCTGAGAACCAAAGGGACTCTGTTAAGCACAGGCTGCAGGGAAGCTGCACGAGGGGCTCAGAGGGCTCAGAGGTAGGAAGTGACCCAGGGAAACAGCAGCACTTCTGAAGAAGCAGACCTTAGCTGCTTAATATAGGTCCCTTGTGCTGAAATCCAGAGTAGGGGGTGGGCCTGGGTCTTCCTACCAGCCCCTGAGGAAGCGGCCTGCAAGGCCATGTAAGGATTATTGAGCCCTGGGTAGGGCTGAAGACTGACCCCAAAGAATAGGTTGAGGAATAGCCCAAGAGGGGGTCCGAAGGCTCTTTCACGTAGGGAAGTTTCGTGAACTTTCAGTGGAACCCTTTTGTTTCCCTGGAAGGGGTTTAGACTTTGTGACTTGGCTGAAAGGCTAAGATGAGACATGGGTGGCCAGCAGGAGGTGTCGCAGCCAAGGATAATGGTAATGTTACACCCTGCCGCGAAGAGGCGCTCCAAAGGCAGGCTTCCTCATGACAAATATGTGATGTGAAAAAATATTTCCTGTGTCAATTGTTAACTGTGGTGCCTTCCAATTTCATTTAGTGTAACCTAGCCCTTCTAGGAAGGGTCTATAATGAGTCCCACACACCATTCATTGTTTTGTATAACTGCGTCCTATTTCTTCCAATTACCTCCTTTCTAAATGAGACAGTTGCAATTAAAAAAAAAAATCTTTCTGTATGGAAGTCCTTCAATGTCAGTGTCCAGCCCCTTCTATTTCTGCTATAGTTTATTTGAGATGGAGTGACCAGAGGTGAATACTATATTCCTGATGAGGGAGCATCATTGATCTATATAATATTATTATAATATTTCAGTATTCTTTTCTATCTCATTCTTTATCCATTCCAATTTTTTGTTCGCTTTTTTGACTGACACTGCACATTGAGCAGAGATTTTCTTTGAGCTCTCCGGAATACCATCCTCAACTCTTCAGATTGGCAACAGTCTATTTAGAATCTAGCAATATACATGAGTTGTTCCAATTATTTCTTCCAGTGTGCATAACTTTGTATTTGTCAACACTGAATTTCATTTGTTAGATCTCTCTGAAGTTCCTCGCAATCTTCTTCCAGGTTTGACAAACCTAAAACATTTGGTGTCATCTGCCACCTCCCAGTTCATCCCCTTTTCCAAATTATTATAGAGTACATTAAACAACTCTGATTGTAGTATTTTGGGGCATCTCATTGTTAATCTTCTGCCATTATGATAATTGATCATTTGTTCCTGTTCTTTTTTCCTCTGTCTCTTCCCTTCTTTGAATTCATGACTGAACAATACATCTGACCCCCACAACTACTCAATTTCCTTAATAGCATCTTGTGAGGGACTTCGGCAAAGGTTTTCTGAAAGTCCAAATAAATTGTCACCAGGTTCTCCTTTCTCTACTGTTTTGATGAAATGCTAGTTTTTGGTATGATCCTTCCCCCAAAGATGTTGGTTGTTAATTATATTGTGGTCACTGTTACTTGTCGATTCCGTGAACCAATTCCGCTTAGTGACTCTGTGGATCTTCTGGGGTGGAGAGGGTTAGGAATCAGGGGGAGAAGAAGATTTGAGGAAGAAGGTGAATGTGACTGGGTTAGAAGTGGGTAAGTGAGTGGAAGCATGTCTCTATAATATCTCACTCAGCACATTGCAGCCAAACCAAAAGCCATAGTTGAGCCAGTAGTTTATAGAGGGCATCCTTGATACTTATAAAATAAATAAATTCACACTTTATGTCGGAGTATCAGGTTATTTTCTGTCATTCACTCACTCTTTCTCCATTTTGGTACTATGTTTTTTTAAAAATATAACTTTGCTTGTTCCCTCCATTTTACAATAGCTATATATTTTGAAAATGAAATGAAGGTTGGGTCTTTTTTCCTTCCCTCTGCTCTAATGCTATAGTCCATGGTTTTAAAGCGTAGGACTGCAGGACATCTGCATAGGTAAATATAAATCTCGTTGGCATTTTAATTTTCTCCCTGCAAATCTTGTTTTGATGTTCAAGTGTTGAGGAATTCTGGGAGCTTTTTTCATTATTGCTGTTCTTATGAAAGCAGCTGTTCTGTGAATGTTGTGCATTTTGTTACCTCATCAAAAAGCAGAGAGAGATTATGGGTTGATGGGGGTTGGTGTGGAATATTCAGCCCATTTCTTATTCATCGGAGTATTACTGATTGATTTAATATGTCAGCTGTGGAGCAGTTACTCATCCTTGATAGTTGTCCAACTCAGAACTCGATGTTATTTATATAAATGAAGCTTTACTTTTCTTCTTCCACACAAATAAATCCAGTTTGACAGAACTGTTTAGAAGACAAGTGTGCTTTCCTTGGGAGATTATGGCTGTAGTAGTGGTCTATTTCAATTCTCATATCACTCTTGCATTGCACTTTGAGGACTAAGACACTGGAAAACAACAGTTTATTCCACTCCTCAAGCAGGGCACTATGGCAAAGGGAGGGAAAGAGGGGAGCGGGGGAGAAATTAAATTAAGGATGACTAACCACTTCTGAAAGAATAAGATCTGGCCCAAAATTTAGATAACAAGCAGATTCTCAGCTGGCGTAAATCCTTGTGGCTCCAGTGAAGTGAATTGAAGCCTCTACTGAAGGCAGGGACGGAATATGGTCTAGTGGATAGGGCACTGAATTGGGAATCAGGAGACTAGTATTCTCAGACCAGCTTTGCAACTAACCTGTTGTGTGACCTTTACCAGTCTGTGCTCCTCTTTCCTCTCTCACTGTTTGTGTGTCTGGACTATTTAGATTGTAATGACTTTGGGGTAGGGATTGCCTAGACAGTGGCTAGCACAGAAGAGTCTTCATTCTGGTAAAGGTGCAGGGGTGGAGGGGGGTCTGTGTGTTACTGTAATATAAATAACAACAGTGGAGTGTTACCAGTTTACACAAGCTGGAGATCTGGCTCAAATCTCAGTTTTGTTGGGGTTTTTTTGTTTAAAAAATAAAAAGGAAAAAAAAAGGCAATAAGTCGTATTAAGCCTGCTGACTGCTGAAGTCCATCTTGACAATAAAGTATGTCAGAAAAGCTCTGCTAGGTCTGATTCTGGTTTTAAATTCTTGTGTGCTCTGGGCTTCTTTAGGTGTAGAGCGGAGGTACCTCTGACCCATTGGAAAGCCACGCGGCTTCTGAGATTGGAACACAGAGAGAGAGCGCAAGCAAGCATGCCATTTTGAGGAAAAAGCCCTTATGATATCTTACTAAAAGTACGGGGCATTCACAGCTAAAGTCGGTTGGAAAATTTTTTGTTGAAAGTTTTTTGTTTGAAAAAAGCTGTTTCAATTAAACTGAAAATGTCCATGAAATTGTAAAATTTCCATGGAAAACCATTTCAAATTGGGAGGTGGGGGGAATGGATTTTGGAAAACTTGTTTCTGAAAATTTAAAAACTTTTTCAGAATTTCAAATCCTCATTTCAAATTTTATCTTATTTTATGGTTTATTTTCATTTTTATATTTATATTTTGTCATTATTTCCTGACATAATATAATTGAAATATTTTATTTTAATTTAAAAACATTAAGATCAGCTGCTACTTCATGCTGACTGAAATGTCTTATCTTTTCAGAAGAAAGTGGGACTGAGTTGTGTTGTAATGGAACAGTTTGACACAATTTGGAATGAAAGCTAATATTGAAATTTTGAAATTTCCCATGAAATGGAAATTCTGGGTTTTGATCAACTGTCCTGTGGCAGACCCTCGCTTGTTCCAGCCCCTCTTCGAGTCCACAAATAGCTCAGAGACCTTTATGCTGACAAAACACCCAGTGCATTTTATTTACAATGTTGGTTCCCACCACCCTTGTACACTATACAGCCTTCCAGCGACCGTCTTAGCAAGCCCCTAGCTCTTGAGGCACACAGGGAAGAACACTCTTTCTCTCCCTTTCTCTATCTGATTCCCAACCACCCCCCCTTATTTCCTTCCTGTGCCATTTTGTATCCTCAGCCTAATGGCTTAATTAGCCTTCCAGCTTTCCTCCACCCATCAGTTAGGCAGAGCTGCTCTTAATGAGGTCTGTTCTGCAGTTTTTATTTGGAGCTGCAGTGATCAGAGTGCTGTCTCAGCTTCTGTTACCCAGCACTCCGTCACATCTCCTCACAGCTCTCAGAGGGATCAACAATGGGAGATGTGGGTGTCCAGGCCTCTAAAAGTCAGGGTCTCTACTCAGGTGCTGAAATATGAATTTAGGGGCCTAGCTTTAGGCAACCACATTTGAAGATGTTGATGACGGAACACAGATGTGCTTTACATTGTCCTCTGAAGGCCGACAAATTCGGAGTATGTCAGACCAAGTGGGTGGGATGGAATTAATCCCAGTGTGGTAGACTCCTCTGGTCCATCTTTTTTCACACTACCACATTCTGGTGAGCAGTCTGCCATTTGCTGAGCTAAGGCCTTCTGTATTAACTGTGTATGTATGCAATGGCTGATAAGGAGATTTATTGTAGATCATTCTCAGAGCAGGTGAGGGAAGATTGAACTAACATTATCTCTTCTGGTCCTTGCATAGTTGTTAAACACTTAAAAAAAAAAAAGAAATGATAGAGAGAGATGGGAAACAGATGGATAGACAAAGAGACAGAATCAGATACTAGATGACTTACAACTGCAGACTTAGATCAGTATGGTCTTAATTCTACAACACTAGCGCAGCATCAAAGTCTCGCTACATCTGTACCCCCCTTTCTCCAACTGTACCAATTTATATGAAAATTAAGATTACAAATTAAAACCAGGCTATCCTGGAGTTTTCTAGTTCATCAGCCATCCAATAAAAATGATGTCAAGCCTGTATGCATAATTCCCAGAAGATTACTCTGTCCTTACAGCTAAGCTCTGTCCCTGATATAAAAGATCTCTATCCAGTTTTATTGAAATAAAGAACTAACATCATAATCCCAATATTGAAGTATAATCTTCATTATCTCCTGACCCTCTTGAGGTTTTTTTTCCACCCCCACGTCTCATCCTGTATCGCTTCAGATTTATTTCATTTATAATTCCTATGTGTTTACCTTTGAGATAGGATTATTTATAATATATATATATAATCCTAATATAGCAACCATTATGATTTCATGACTGGTGCTAAACTGAAGCTCAATCAACTAATGTGTTACATTGAGTTATTTTATAATGGTGGACTTGAGTCTCATTTACACTAATGCCCTTTTATACCATGCTTTGCATTGCTGTGGCACATTTCATATTCCCACAAACATCCCGCTCTTTACACCGTTGGAATGATGTAAAAGGGCTTTGCTATAAATGAGAATCAAGCCCTGTCCATGTAGCTTTGTTGTACTGGCCTAAAATGGTAGAATTTGTCTGTGGTGCTCCTGGCGCTGTGTTTATTAACGGACCTAATCTAGTTTACAGCCCTGATATTTTCTTCTATAATATATCTGAACATAAAAAGACAAAGAAATGTTATCATCTGATGTGATTTTTGTCCACTTTCCCAGAAACTCTTGATTCAGCTGAGTATAGCTAATGACTATACTTTTTTCCAGAGCTTTAATGGCCATAGGCTATGCCTCAGGCCATTAACTACCAAACTAGTCATTAAATACCAGTCAAGATTTCTCAGAGATTATTGCTTATTTTCTTTTTCTAGGCGCAAAATGGCATTTCTGTGCTGCAAGGAATTGAGGGGTGGGAAAGGAAGGGAGAAAGAGATATGCTCTGCAATCTTTTGTTTGTCAGGTATAATAGGGCTGTTGCCATGTGAGTCTGTCATGTGCAAGTGTCTCATATTACTTTAGAACACTAGACAATCTGTGTGCGCCAAAATAAAAGCAGGCGTTTGGAACGATGAGTTTATTAGCTGAGAGGAAGTCTTAGGGAGGATTCTGTCCTGTTTAAAGCAAGCCTCTTGGTGTTTTTAAGTTGAAAAGAAAGAGAGGCCTCATAGTTATGTAGTCATATTATGGCATTTGATTGTTTTTGATTTTTTATTGGTCTCCTAACAATTGTTTAAGTTCTTCACCTTACATTAGTCACCAACATTGGTGGGTTTCTAGATTTCCCAGCACTCTTTTCACTCACTTTATAAACTGGGTCCATTTCAGGCATGTCTCTAATTCTGTCCACACTTGCACATCATCCTGTAGCCACGATTCGATTGCCTATGCCTGGTCTGCACTGGGGATGGGGGAGATCGATCTAAGTTACGCAATTTCAGCTACGTGAATAATGTCGCTGAAGTCGACGTACTTAGATCCACTTACCGTGATGTCTTCACTGCAGTAAGTCAATGGCTGACACTCCGGTGTTGACTCCACCTGTGCCTCTCGCCCTGGTGGAGTACCGGAGTCGATGAGAGAGCGCTCGGCGATCAATTTATTGTGTCTAGACTAGACGCGATAAATCGATCCCCGCTGGATCGATCGCTGCCCGTCGATCCAGCGGGTAATGTAGACAAGCCCTAGTTTAGTTAGAGAGTGTAATGCCTTGAAGATCTAACTCCAGGTTATTGACCAGAACTTCAGAAGGAGAAGCTTGTTCAGAGAATCCTTCCTGGGTTCTTTCCTTGAGCTGCATCCATGTTGAGAGTTTAAGGTGGGATTTTCAAAAGAAGCTGAAAGAGTTAGGCACCAAGTCTAGGCTCCTTTGAAGATCCCAGCCTGTGTAAATAATGATGCACAGCAGACATCTGCAAAGATGTTGGTTATTTCCTGTACCTTGGCATTGAGTCTCAGGACTGTGAGATTTGAGGTGTTCCCACTGCCTTGGGTCATATCCATTTGGCTATTTTTTTTAAGATGGCATATGCCAGTGACAGGGCTGAGTTACTGAAACTTTAAAAGCAGTTTGTGAGCGTAGGAGCGGATCCTGCAAACACTTCTGCAATGTGCCTGTCTTTACTCATGTGAGCAGTGCCAGTGCATAGCTGTAGACGCAGCTTTTCCCAGATAAAGCTGAAAAGGAATTTTAATGCAGAAGACCTTGATTCTCCATTGTCCTCTGTCTTGTGTAGTCCTTTACATCAGTGCAATCGAAGCAGGTGTAAAACAGTACAAGCTTTACGTTGACACTCACTGACGGGCCCCTTTATACTGCAAGCATGGTGTAAAGGAGCTGTGGTGTAAATGAGAATCACAACCGACCATTCTGATTTGGTTGTGGTGTACATGCACTTTACGTTCACTTTTCATGAGTGCACAATGCAACACTGAATCAGACTCATATTCTTGGGGAGAGGTGAGCAGCTGGTTTGGGAGTCTTCAGGAAATGTTATCCCTCTTAAAAATGTATCTGAATCTTTTGAGGTCTTCTTGTTTTTCCTTATTCTTCCCTCTTTTCTCCCTTGTTCTATGTTCTTAACTGTTTTTCAAAAAATGGCGTTGCCATTTTTGAGGGGAAAAATGAATTTTCTGGAAAAAATTGATCTGGTAATCAATGAAGAACTCTTCCTCGCAATCTTTAAGGAGTAATCCAAAGCCCACTAAATCAGTGGAAAGACTTATATTGATTTCAGTGGGCTTTGGATCAGGCTTTTGGTCCCATCATGGTATAGAGACCTAGGATGGGTGTTAAAGAGGCACTGGAATGAGTACAGGGCTGGGACAGGAGTTAGGAAACCTTGTTTCTATTTATTCTTGAAATAAATAGCCACTGATTCACTATAAGACCTTGGCCAAGTCATGGCACTCCTCCGTGCCTCAGTTTCCCCAGCTGAAAATTGGAATAATAATGCATATCTATCTGAGATCTATTGCTGAAAAAGCACTAAGTGGGTGGAAAATATATAGCCTAATGGATAGGGCACTAGATGGGGATTTAGGAGACCTGGGTTCAATTCTTGGCTATGCCATTGGCCTTCTGGGTTATCTTGGGCAAGTCACTTCTTTCCCTGAGGCTCGGTTTTCCATCTGTAAAATGGGAGTAATAATCTCTTTTGCAAAGTGCTTTGAGATCAAAAGATAAAAAGCTCTAGGAGCTGGGAATTACTATTGTCATTAAAGAGGAAAGAATAGAGAAAGTTTTTAAAAAATCAAAGCCATGTCATATGGCTAAAATTACTATGATTCTTGTCCTGTAGTAAATAAATAAATACATATGTACTAAGAGACCATGCAGGTAAGCTGAGGTTATTCCTTCTGTGTCTCCATCTGCTAAGCTGATAACAGGAAGACATATTGACAGAGGCTCAAGGAAAACATGAAATATTTCATCAGTAAGATTATACCCCACGGAGACAGATGTTGGGAAGCAATAATATTTAAAAATAAAGAGATAAACACATGCTTGGAGGAAGGATGGGGGGATTTTTCTGCTGTGTGCCAGTGTAGGGTGGAAGGAGAGGGAGGAGGGGGGTTTAGTATTGCAACAGAGAATGGGAAATTGCTATTTCCTAAAAGCAGATTAAGGGGCAAATCCTGCCAGCCTTACACAAACAGTCTCATGGGAGTAAAGTGAGCAGGACTGGGCCTTAAATCCACAAGTGTAAATGTGCTGTGAGGTGGGTGGTGTACGAAAGTACTGGCAGTAACGCTGTTCATTGCTAGCTGGCTAGCAGTGATCTGTTCTCCAATGGCACGGCTCTAATTGAAAGCCACAGCCAGGAGATGGATGAACTGAAGCAGGTATTGCTTAACATCACACAGGTAACTGAACAGCAGCTATGATCGGGAAAGCAGGGTCAGCCTTTAGGTTTGGAATTTTCCTGCTTCTGCAGGTTTATAATGCACTAGCTTGGGCCCAGTGACACTAGCTTTGTTTTCCCACAAATCTCTCTGAAGAACGTTGAGTGCTTATTTTGTGTTACTTGCAAGTGCTGCCAGCATGGGTAGAATGCATCGCCAGACCACCCTTAGAGGATGGCTTTGCTCCTCGGCAAAGTGTTACTAGGGCCGCGGGGAAACGTTTTGCCATACTGTGTATTTTTTTTTATGAAGGAGCTTAGTTTGTAACAGCTAATTCCTTGGTGTAAATTCCTGGCATAGAAGTGGATTTTGGGGGTGCAGAATTGAAGATATTGGATCAGATCTTCAGCTGATGTAAACTGGTGTAGCTCAGTCCACTGCAGTGGTGCAAAGCTGATTTACATCTGCTGAGGATCTGGCCCTAGTACTACACAGTACCTAAATATTAACACACAATTACTATAGCATTTTATATAGAGAGCCACAGATTTCCCTGACGCCTGCCAGAGAGGCTGACCTTAAATTGGCAATAAATTCAGAAAGCTGTATTTTATCCACACAATCCATTTTACAGCAGAAGTAATAACCTAATATGAAGTGCTAGGCCGTCAAGCCAGAAGTGACTTTAAAAGTATTTTGGATTCTGCAGCAGGCTGCCAGGGGATAATAAATTAAAGCCATTGCTAGAAACGTCTTCTCGAGACAGTTTGACACCAGTGAGCTTGGCTTGCTTGCTGTTTTGAGAGTGGGGGAGTCAGCACTTCCTCCGATTACACAAGGCCATGTCACCCACTCTCATGGGAAGGAGATAAGGGGGAAGATATCTCCATCAGTTAGCTTTGCAGAATTGCCAACCAAATATTTCTGTTGAGTGGGTTATATTCAGCCTTTGGGGAAGAGGCTTTTGGTCTCCAGGAGGCCATAACCACCATGTAAAGGCTCTGTGCCTCTGAATAACTGCCCCCAACACTGTCACCCCTTGGCAGCATGTTCTGCTGGAACCATGCTATCAGGGCTTCTCCAGCTGGCAACTCTCCTGGTGATCCCCCTTAAAGGGGGATTCTCCACCGTGGATGAGAGTTGTGGAAAAGGTAATAGAGCCTCTACTTAAACGTCTTAGCCTGGAATAGAGAAAATGAGCATCAGACCTTAGCTTTTCCTATGGCCCATCCATTCCTCCCATAACTTGCTCCCTCCTCTTCATGGATTGCTGGGTCTGCAGATAACCCAGTGGAGGGGCCAGGGAAGGGTGTGTGTGTGTGGGGGGGGGGGAATCTTGATGTCTGTCTTTCGTGTTGCAAGGGTGAGATCCATGTGGAGAAAGCCTCTTTGGGTATAGATCAATGGGGTAAAGTCAGGCCCACAGTTAGCAATATTACTACAGCACGCTGCCCTTTTAGAACCTGATCCAAAGAGGTCAGTGGGAGTCTTTGCACTGACTTCCATGAGCTTTGGATCAGGGTCTGATAGTAGATTCCACCCAATGATCACAAAGCACTTTACAAATGGTAAGGCACCATTGTGAATTATTATTCCCCTTCTGCAGAGATCTACAAAATGTAAATCAAATACAGACGTGTTCTGGTAATGCCAACTTACATTAATGGTAATGGGAGAATCAGCATTGTTGATTATATAGTATGAGAAATCGAACTAATATAAAACAGCTCCTCTTCATAGTAAGGCCCAGTAAAGTCACTATTTTTCTGTGTTTCTGGCTCTCGCTCACACGCCAGCATTATCTTCTGTATCTCCCTTTCCAACTTGTCTGCTTCTATTTCTCTTTCCCTGTTGTGGTTTCACTTGCCCCTGGCCTGACCCCTCTCCATCTCTCTAGACTGTTTGCTCTTCATGTTGTTTATATATTTATGCACATTCCATATTTAGTTCTCTCTCATGTTCTTTCTATCCTTTCTTTACTTTCTCCCTATTTCCCTGTTATTTTCTGCTAGTGTTTCATTTCTTCTATTCCTGCTTTTCCCTAATTCTCTTTCTCATGCTCTGTCCTTTCTTTCTTTTTTTCCTCTGGATTCTCTTCTGACTTCTCTCCTTCTTGCTTCCCATGTCATGTTGTTGTTAATTATTATTATCGTTACATTATCATCAATAGCACTAAGGCATCCCAGTCAAGACCCCATTGTGCTTGGTGCTTTCCAGACATAGAATCATAGAATATCAGGGTTGGAAGGGACCTCAGGAGGTCATCTAGTCCAACCTCCTGCTCAAAGCAGGACCAATCCCCAATGTTTGCCCCATATCCCTAAATGGCCCCCTCAAGGATTGAACTCACAACCCTGGGTTTAGCAGGCCAAAGCTCAAACCACTGAGCTATCCTGACCATTTGCCTCTCCTGTTGTTCCTTCTTCTTTCCCCTCCCCTTACCCATGTATCTTCCGGTGTTGTGCTATCCTCCACTGGCTGGCATTTGAAATATTGTGGGAACAAGCTGTTCTCATGCTATTTTTGCTAAAAAGAGCACGTGTTGAAGAGAAAATGGACCAAGAACACTAAGTAGCAGTGTGTGGCATGCGGATCTGCTCTTGCCACATTTGGGGATCCAAGAGGATACTTCTGATTCCAATTACAGACACACGTGCAATCCCCCTGAGAGTTAGGAATGGCTGTCACTCAACTATTTGAAGTGCTTTGGTTGGCTAATAAATGCAAAGGTGGTTATGTTGTTTAACAGGAAAGATCTTTTCTCTTTTCAGGAGTGCTGGGGGATGGAATGTATATCACCTGATGCTGACATTGGAACAATGGGGACGTTGCTGTCTTGTGGCTATTTCTGCGACAGCCATCCTTGTGGTACCTTAGTTGGCCCGGTGTGCAATAATCTGGGTTATGTTTTGGCAAAGTACTGCAAGCTTTACTGACACCACCAAGGAAGCTTGTTGTGACTTTCTGCTGATGAGGTGACAGATGACAGCACAGGGAACATTTTGATCCTTGTACAAGCTCTCAGTATCTCTAAATGTGATATACGTACTGTATAAATGTCGCCATCTGCAAAGTGCTCCTTTATTAAGAATTTCCAGCTCAGTCTTAAATGGGAGGCTGGAGAGACAAAGTGACTGTGTCACTTTGCAACTGGTCCTTGAAAGATGGTCCATTCACTCTAGTAACCATCTGTAGTCTCCTGTGCATTTGATGGAGTATTTATTGTGTTAGGTTGTAATGGAGAAGGAAGCGTAGATAATCTGTGTTTGTACAAGTTTCTTCCGCTGGATTTAAAATGAGTTTAAAAGCCTTCTGTGGAGCTGTTTCCTTTGGCCTGGGGCAGACTTGGTGGCTTAACATTCTTGAAGGTTTTATGAAACCCCAAACCTTACAAAGGTAATTTAACAAGGATTTCCTTCCTCCTCTTTGGGAAAATAAGCCTAGTATTTGCCACTGATGTAGTCAATCGACTCAGCAGGTTGGAAACTAAGAGCAGCAGCCAAAAGAGTTTGTAAATCAGGAATATTTGTTCTGAAGCATAATCTCTTTAATCTCTCACAGGTCACAGAGTGTAAGGTTTAGAGCTGCATGAAGTACATATGATTTCAGCTCACTGGACCAGATTCTGATCTCAATTATGCTAGTGTAAATCTGGAGTAACTCCACTACTTACCCCCATGGGGTTTCTAGCATCACCATTCGCACTTGCATTCCCAGACCATACATGCTGGGAGTGCAAGGACCAATTTAACTTCACTAGAGCAATTATGGATTTAGACTAGTGTAATTGAGATTAGAATCTGACCCACTGAACATATGTGGCTTATACTTAAATGTGTTCTACTGAGTTATGCGTGTTTGGATAATGATGAAATGGACAGTGTGGTAAAAGTGAAAGGAGGTGATAAGTCAGCTTCTATGTGCAGTTTAAATTATGAGCTCAGATGAAAATATCTGATGGGCAGGATTCAGCAAGAAGGACCTAATAGTTTTGGTAGCAGAAGTCACTGCATGTGGAAATAGAGCATACAGCTATAATCATTAGGGGCCTAGTAAAGTGTGAGCTGGAATGAGCTAAAAGGAGCTACCCTTCTAAACTAATATTTCTGATTCATAAACTCTTTATATTAGGACTGTTCGTAACAAAGGATGGGTCTCCCATCTCAAAGGCGTGTGTTTTGTATTTGCGTGTATATATATTATTATGCTGAAAGAAGTTAATGGCTGCTATAAGGTGGGCATTGGATCCAGAGACAATCACAGACTTCATTAAAACCAAATGAGTTTGCCAAGCACTCTCTTTTAGGCTCCACAGAAGGAGCAATCACCACCACCCCTTATGTAGTAAAAAACAGCTGCAGGCAATGGAGGTTACATAGTCAGGACAGAGCTAAAACCAGGTGGATTAATATGGGTTTTCCTGGTTGCAAACCAGGACCGAGGATAATAGTTGTGGGATGTGTGTGTTTTGGAGGCAGTAATCCTGCAGAAGAAGTTGACAGCGCAACTCTGAGAGGAAGCAGAGAGACGTAGCTTCTTGGGCACAGAGCTCACTGGAGTGGCAGACTTGGGGATTTCTGATCAAGGAAACTGCCTGTTGCTGTTTGTTTCTGCTATGTTTGGTGAAACAGGTCTGTGTGTGCATTGTTTGTGAACAAACAAGATGACTGACCAAGACTATATCTGATTTGTATAACTGATTTCTCTTCCAAATGAAAACAACCAAGCATGGCTCTGAATTTTGATTAATTGCTCAGGTCACATGGGCAACAGTATGTATTAGAACTGAGTGAATTATTTCTAATAAGTAATGTATTATAGCTGACGGAAATATTTTAAATTTTTGATGGAATTTTTCTCCAGTTCACCCTCATTACTCAAACGAAATATAGAGCTGGTTACAATTTTTCAAATTTTTAATTTTGAAAAAAAACAAGCAAAACAAAATCAAAACTACTTTTTGTTAAAATATCTCCTTCTTTTTTCCCCCAGGAGCTCTGCAATTTAATTAATGAAATTCACCTTATTTTCTGCCCGTGGTGTTTTTTTTCCCTCAATTCTTTTGCTGTTTGATAACACTTTCCACCAGTTTTGTTTATTCTTTGGCTTTGAAATCTGCATTTCAAGTTGTGATTGGTCCATCTGTATTGTTGCTGTTATCTATCTGAATAACAAAACCTCTTAATATCAGGTTTCTGCCGTAAATACTTGCCCCCTGGCGTTTCTGTGGTGGTCAGTTCATCCCTATCCCCAGGAAATAACCTAGTGACAATTCACCTACCTCTAGAATTAATACACCTGTTACTGCAATATTCCCCTGCTATCAGTATTTCTGATCTCAAGTTTTCTTCCTTTAGTTCACCAAGGTTTCCATTCTGTTTCCTAAGGTTTTAGGACTGTCAAGATTCCTTCCCCACTCTGAAATCTAGGGTACAGATGTGGGGGCCTGCATGAAAGACCCCCAAGCTTATTCTTACCAGCTTAGGTTAAAAACTTCCTCAGGGTACAAACTTTGCTTTGTCCTTGAACCTGATGCTGCCGCCACCAAGCGTGTTAAACAAAGGACAGGGAAAGAGCCCACTTGGAGATGTCTTCCCCACAAAATATCCCCCAAGCCCTACACCCCCTTTCCTGGGGAAGGCTTGATAAAAATCCTCACCAATTTGCATAGGTGAACACAGACCCAACCCTTGGATCTTAAGAACAATGAAAAAACAATCAGGATCTTAAAAGAAGAATTTTAATTAAAGAAAAAGTAAAAGAATCACCTCTGTAAAATCAGGATGGTAAATACCTTACAGGGTAATCAGATACAAAACATAGAGAATCCCTCTAGGCAAAACCTTAAGTTACAAAAAGATACAAAAACAGGAATATATATTCCATTCAGCATAGCTATTTTACCAGCCATTAAACAAAAGGAAATCTAATGCATTTCTAGCTAGATTACTTACTAACTTAAGGAGTTATGAAGAGCATTCCTGATCTGTTCCCGGCAAGAGCATCCCACAGACAGGCAGACCCTTTGTATTCCGTCCCCCCCAGCTTTGAAAGTATCTTGTCTCCTCATTGGTCATTTTGGTCAGGTGCCAACAAGGTTATGTTAGCTTCTTAACCCTTTACACGTGAAAGGGTTTTGCCTCTGGCCAGGAGGGATTTTATAATTCTGAATACAGAAAGCTGGTTACCCTTCCCTTTATATTTATGACAAGGACTTTGAGCTAAAAGATAAGGAATTAAACATCCAGAACAAAGAAACAGAAAGAACAAAGAAACAAAGAAATGTCCAGCAGATAAAGCATTGGACTTGAATTCAGGAGACCTGGGGCCTATTTCCAGTTCTGCCATTGACTGGCTGGGTGACCTTGGGCAAATCCCTTTATCTCTCTCCCCTTCAATCCATTGTCTTTCACATCTATTTAGACTTGAAGCTCCTCATGGAAGGGGCTTTTTCTTACTGTGTGATAGCTCTGTAGGTAGACTTTACAGTGGATATAATTTTCAAAAATACCCAAGTGACTTAGGTTCCTAAGTCACAGTGGCTGTCTCCTTGAAACTCATTGGGACTTAGAAGCCTAAGTCACTTAGGCACTTATGTTAGTGTGCTTTAGAAACCACACCCCCATCGTGCACATTACCCCACCGTGTAGAAAAGCCCTGAGAGATATTAGTGCAGCTGCTCAGTGTTTACTATCTTTTTTTTCTTATTCTGGTTTGGCCAGTCCATGGAACATTTCAGTTTCACTTTGCATAACCCACCCACAGTAGGTTATTACCTATCTGAATATAGTACAACAACCATCAAAAGGGTTCAGAAAAGCCTTTGCTGACAAAGGGCCAGAATCAGCCATGTCTGTTCATGTTGAGTAGTCCCTTACGGTATAAGTAGTCCCATTCATTTTAATGGGACTGTTTCCACAAGTAAGGGTAATGGAATCTGCCCTGCAAGGACTGCCCCTTTGAACTGTAGGGCAAAAAACACGGAGCTCAAATCCACAGACCAATGGAAAAAGGGGAAATCAGAAAATTCTTCCCAGTGACCAATAATTCGAAGTCAAGTCCAGCTAATGAGAACTTAAAAACCATACACTTCCCCCTCGTCAGCTTAAAAGACTCTGTAGTTGCATTTGAAATCTATAGTTTCTGGCATATCTAGGATAAGGTTATACTTGGAACTTACCAGTGTTGTCAGTTTCTAACTTTGTTCTATATTTCAGTATATCTTCTTGGTTATAATTAGTTGTCTACTAAAATTAAGAGCAGTCTAGTTCAGTGAGTGCTTATGCAAACGTTTAGCAACTTGGCGTTAGAGTGACAGGTCTCAGAGGAAAAGAGAGAGAGAGAGGACGATGGCAGTGCACCTAGTTAAATATCACAGCTCCAGCTGCACATTTGGTGATGTTAGCCACGTGGGCAGTATATTCCTTGTCATGGCAAACTGGCAGTTTGACGGTGTTGTTGAGTTGGTGTGTTTGAACTGGCTGAGTTCACTGGTGTAGCTACCTGGAGTCAACACTGGTGAGGGGGGTTGGCTCAACTGGATATTTTGACACATCCCTCATTAGTGAAAGCTATTTTAATCATTAAGATTAATTTCCTCTCCAAGAACACAAAATAGCCCATTCTGTATGTGTGCTCATGTGCCACCTCGTATGTCTTCCTGACCTCTTCTCTTCACATTGCCCCTAACTGAACTTGCAGATTTCCCCTGTAAAATGGAATTGCCAGTTGGAATTAAACTTGCCTGGACGCTACCTGGGACTTGACTAGATGCCAGAGTCAAGGCGATGTGTCGGCAGAACGCATTTAATAACTAACTCACCAGAGGAAAGCTCCAGTAGTTCAATTTTGCTGGAGTTGCCAAGGCACTTAGCAAGGTTACTTCCTCTGTTTCATAAGACAGGACTCTTTATGCAAAGCAGCTCAGCATTGTGAATGTAGGCATGTGTTTCAGTTGGGAAAGCAATTCACAAAAATCACTTCACCAGTTGCAAACTAGTTTGTGACTTGGTTTTCTAATCAAGCCAGGAAAAATCAAGCTTATTTTTTCAATATTAGCCTCCCCCGCTTTTCTGTGACTCTGTCTCTCTCAGGCTTTTGTGCTGTCTCTCAGTTTCACCCTCACCAACACAGTACAGATTGAAAATGCAAAGCATACAACATTGTAAAGGAAAGATGACACTTTGGTCACTAGTCTCTTGGCTCGCTTTACTAATTTACTGGAACTGCTGGCGCTAATTATGGTGAGGCGCAAGCTGCTGCTGCAGAGCTCTTACTAGACCCGTTAGCTGTAATCTAGGGCACATGGATTGTCTTAAAGAATTTCTCCATATGAACACTATGTTAGTGTCATTACTGGCCCAACCCAATAAAACAAAAGATTCATTCTTTTCGTGGTCTATCCCTGTCTCTTTTTAATGCCGGACATATTGGGAGGAGGGCACTAAGAATAAATGTGGCATGAAAATACAGCTTGATGGTTTTCTGATGTCTGAATATTTGATACACACTAGATGAGAAACCTAAATGTCCCAGAGTGATTCTCATTAATATGAGGCACAGAAGACCCAAAGAATGGGGAGGAACTCAATGGTAAACAACCTGCTTTGCATGTGTGAGGCCCTGGGTTCAATCCCCAGTATCTCTTGTTTCCTTTGTCCAGGGGTTTTGCTCATGTATCGAGGCACTCGGCTATTATGGTAATGAATGGTTTCAGAGTGGTACCCGTGTTAGTCTGTATCAGCAAAAAGAACAGGAGTACTTGTGGCACCTTAGTCTCTAAGGTGCCACAAGTACTCTTTGTTCTTTTTTTTTATGGTAATGAAAGCATTATAAGAACCAATTGAGAAGTTGCTGAGTTCTTAACAGAATATATATTGAAACCTTTCCAAGAAATACTATGGAAAGGGACTTTATTTTAGGCACAGATCTGAGTAATGGGTGTACAACCTCAGGGAAATCATTGTGTATTATTATTTGCCATTGGGTTATATTGGCAGTGTGACAGGGTGTACCAGGCCCAGAGGCCCTGCTGAAGGCCTCGCAGTCTCTACTATACCAGGAAAGAGCAGTAGAGGTGAATCCTCCAAGCTGCCTACAGAGGCTGCGGGGAAACAGCCAATTAGAGACCAGCAGGTTTATACAAAAACGAAGCAGTTCAGTTGCTGGCTGAAGCCCGAGGAGCAAGGGTAGTGGTCCTGGCTGGCTAGATCCGGGCTGGCTGGAGCCAGGCTACAAGGAAGGTACTGGGACTAAGAAGGGAAGTGGCCCAGGGAAATGCAGTAGCAAATAGTTAAAGGAAACTATAAGCTTCCCCCCCCCAGACCAGCCATAATCAGAGTGGCTAAAACCCCAAGCAAGGCAGTAGCTCACAGAGGGGCTGAAAACCCAGAAATTGTTGAACTTTGTTACCTCCTGGAAGGGGGCTGACCTATAAACAGTAACTCAGCTGGAGAGCTGAGGCACCAGAAGAAGAGTCTCCAGGGCGGAAGCCCTGGGGGCATGGCTCCATATCAGAGCAGGGGACAATACTTGAGCGAGCCCTGGAGAGGCTACGAGACACTTGGAAAGCTCGCCCTGGAGGGGCAATAACCAGGGTACTGTGATAGGCCCTCTTAGACAGATTGAGGACTGAGCCCAGGAGAGGGCTACAGGTGAAAACATTGCCAATGAGGGCACTGTGATAGGCCCTCTTGGACAGATTGAGGACTGAGCCCAGGGGCAGGGCGGCAGGCCGACACCAAAAGAGGACTGGAATGAGCCCAGGGAGGGATGCAGGAAGAGACCAATGGAGGGAACCATGATAGGCCCTATTGGACTGTTTACCCCAGAAGGGGGTATGTTTTCTGTTTGTTACACATGTGGACTCTGTGTGACTCAGCCGGAGGGCTGAGTCACTGGAAAACCTGCCAGAGGCAGCGAATAATGAAGCCCACTGAACCAGCTTGTGGAGCCAAGTCTTTTCCCATTCCTCTCTCCCCTGTCCCTACCCACCTCCTCCGGGGAGGGAGCAAATGCTCATGCCTCACTTCTGCAGGACATCAACTAAGATATAGGAGGCCCAGATGCAGGCATAACAGGCAGAGTTTACCTCGTCTTACCCCCCTGTGTGAGCGTGTAGTCTGTCGCAGTATAGCTTTTGGGAAACATTTTACATTCTGGAACACTAACAGTAACTTCCATGCAGTAGGGACTGCTCCTAGAACTTTACCTATGTAAGCAGTGGTACTCATGCAGGTACTCTCAGGGCAGGTCATGGGGGTTACCTGATTACACAGGCTTTGCAGTGTCAGGCCCTTGGAGAGCAAGAAAAGCAGCTTAAAATTAAGGTTACTGTATATTACTTGAACCATTTCCTTAGTGATTACAAACTCACATGCTTTCAGGTTTATGAAAAAGAAACAGATTTTTTTTTTATATCTTGAATTCTTCATGATCAAAAAGCAGTTTGGGTGGGTAGAAAACTGCCATTGGATGGCAGCCCTGAGCATTGGGTTTGAAAATGGTGGCTTGCCTCCGCATCCATGGCGGGTGTATGCAGCTCTACATGTTCCAACTTCCAAAGAAAGCCAGACGGGAAATGGGTTGCCGAACTGCCAAATGTCTGAGATGACAAACAAACCCCAAACAGACACACCTTCTACCCCAAAACAGAACTGAAAAGTAAAAACTTCAAACTCTTGCAAACCAGTAATCCAAAAAATTTGGGATTGGGTCACTTGAAAGGTTTCCTTCAGATCCTTTCTAAATGTTTATCTTAAATTTTGAAATTATTTTTTAACCTTTTTAGTCTAAATTAACTAAAATTTCTAAATAAGGTAATTTAGAATAAAAACTAAACATGTTCACTCATTTTCAAAACATTTCAACTGAAAAATTGCTTGAAGCGGGAGATTAGTTGGAACTGACCCTTTCCCAGTTTCAGTGTTGATGAATCCACATTTTCCAACCAAAAAAAGCACTCCTGGAAAATTCCCAATCAGTTCTACTTCCAGCTGCACACTACGCACATCAACAAATGCAATGAGTTTCATGGCCACTTTATTTTTGTCAGAGCAGCCACTGGGCTATGTGTTCCACGTGGTGGCTAGGCTCAAAGAGCATTAAAAAACAACAATCTTAGTGCAATCTATGGTAGCTATAATGCCCATGTTTAATTAGATCTCAGGGCTACTACAGCAGCTGAGCCATTTGCTGTCTTTGTAAGCCATGTGCTTATGGAATTAGGGTGCACCTAATGGCACTTCTCAAATGTGCCTCATATACACCCGTAGCAGCAGGTTGGTCAAGGTGCAGGTGAGTTGCGTCTCCCAAAACAGGGTCTGCATCCCTCCCTAATTTTTTGCAGGTTTAGCACAGACATCAATGTAGTCCTCCTGGAAAGGCTACAGCAGCTGCTTTGTGTGCTATCCAGCTTCCCCTTAGTGTGTTCAGCTCAGCCTTTATTCTATCAATAAAAAGTATCTGTATAATCTGTATAACCTGTGTACATACTATCAGAAATAAGACAAGTAGCTTTTTCAATAGAAAAACACAAAATGGAGACAGCCCCACATTAGAATATCCCATAGCTCAATGGTTAGAGCACTTTCCTGAGAGGTGGGAGACCCCTACTCAAATCCTTTCTCCTCCCTCAAGCGGGGGGGGGGGGAGGGAATTGAACTTGGGCATCCCATATCCCAGGTGAGTGCTCTAACCATTGGGCTAAAAGGTCTAAGATGTGCTGCAGCACAGAGAGGGGAGGGTGGCACACAACTCATCCCTGCAAGAAATGCTTTAGGCGCCTAAGTTGCCTGACTCCTGGCAGAGGATTCACATTTGTAGATTGCTCAGACTTAAGCCCCTGTTTCCAAGAGATGGCTGGGGGTTAGTGTGCACCTCTCTCCTGGGCACCTCTCACCTGCTTTCTTAGGCAGCTCCCTGCCTAGTGTACTGGTTTTTGTAGGCCACATTCTTAGACTCCTGTCTCTCTCACCCAATTCATTGTGGAAGGAGCCTAGGTACCTAACCCAGCTTTGAGGATTGCAGTGTTGTTCCTGTGAATTTTTTTTTCTAGGCGCCAAAAAGTTAGGCATTGCAGTTCCTAGAGTCCCTTAATGGATCTCACCTAATGGACCTAGAATAAGCGCGTGTGTTTGGGGGGAAGATTGAATACTATTGTTTATGCTTCTAATGGAAACACCACCCATGCTGTTTTTAAAAAAATCAAGCTTCCTTATTTCTCAACAAAGCCACACTGAGTGAGTTGTATTTGTCATTAAACAACGTGACTGTGACCCATTTAAGAATGAATGTCATCATGCAAAAATAGGTTGGCCATTATTTGGAGATATAGCCACCAAATGGTCACAGAATCCTTAAACCTGACCAAGAGAGAAAAGCTGGGAATTCATGGACACTCGGCCTGATCTGAAGCCAAGTTGGTTGAAGGTCTGTAAATGGAAACATGCTGGAAGAGTGCTGGCTTGGAGCACTTCATTATTATGAATGCCTGAGTAATGTTCATATTTTGCCATTGCTCACTTTTATGGGGGGGTTGGCCTGCAATGCAGTATATTATGCAATGGTTTTGTCATGTATCAGTGATGATATTAACAGTCTAATGCTAAACAGGTTCTGAGGAAATGAGGAGGAAAAAAAATGACTTACTATATTTACCCTGAAACAAGATTCAATCTGCCACTGTATTTAATGCTATATTTTTCATTATCTCACAAGCATATGTTGGAACCGCTACAGATGATGAAGTTAGCTGCTGGGCAGAGCTATCATTAATGCTTTCCATCTTTATTTTAATAAGAGGAATGAGCAAATTGTTTGTGACCTTTGTCAAGGGCTTCCTGGAAGACAAGAAACCTAGCTGCAATAGAATCTCTAGCCTGGAGCCCTGCTGAATATTCAAAGCCTTTGCCCTGAATAAAATGTGTTTTAACAAAGCCATTGTGTCTGCCAAAGCCTTGTCTACTAAAGAAGAACAGGGTTCTGAAGGCAAAAGTTGTTGCATTTCTTTTCCCCCCCTATATATCTGGAGCAATATGCTGCCTTGAAAACCATTGTGAAAATAGGTTCAGAGTAGGATGCTTAACAATTTCTTCCCCTTGACAGCTGTCTGATGTTACATGCTATGACCAGCTCCATTTTGGGAAACTGTTTTAAAAAAGAAGAAAAAGCTGACATACGTACTCTTGCTATGTGTCACACAAAGGGCACGTCCCCTATGGTTGGCAGTGTTCAGGAACTGGGATGCTCTGTTCTGAGATAGCTCTAACAAAGAGAGCCTTCTGTACACATACGTACATCATGTGGTATATTATCAGTCAGAAGGCCAAGGATTTTTTATTATTATTAATAAGAGGTGAGGGAGGAATGTACTGAGGAGTGGGTGCAGAATTCGTACTCAGTTGCTTCCTGTAACAGAAGAGGGTTCCTGAATAGGAGATTTTGTTGTTGCACCTCTGCGTCCAGTATGTTAGCTGAAGGCATCACAATTCAAAACAGTCTGCATGATGCAGTCTATGGGTACCCCTGTCTGAGAGCCCTGGTAGTTGCGTCATCTCTCAACATGAGTGGGGTTTCTTTAATTGATTTCAGAGGCATCATGTGATGCAGTCATCTGTGTGATTAGGGATTGGAAGTTTGAATAATAACTGGGAGGATCCCTGTTGTCACGATGTCTAGAGTGACTCACGACTGTGAGTGCCTGCCTTAGGGCAGACACCCCAAACTGGTAGTGTGTTTTCAATAGATTTCACAAAGCCAGTAACCAATGTGAACTCCTGGATCACTATTACAGTCTTACCATGGAGTCACAGACAACCCCGTGAGACTGTCCAGGCTATCTTGCCACCCAAACAAACTGGACTTAGTGATAAATGGTCACTTATATCCAAAATCACGCAATATTCAGGTTGCATCCAGTCCCAAGAGACCAATAACTTACCCCAGATCAACTGGCACTCTAGATCCTACATGAAAGACAATGCCTGTAGCCAATCCTGTAATAAACTAGCTAAAGATTTATTTTGCTAGGAAAAAGAAATAAGGTGTGTACAGGTTAAAGCAAGCAAAGATATACACACAAATGAGTTACCATCTAAATCCTGAGAGTGACAGAGTTGTTGTGATCTGTCTATTCAAAGTGTCTTTCAGGGAAGACCCAGGAGGCAGCCTCTGGGTATCTCTGGCTTCAGTTTAGAGTCTCTGGCCCTGTCAGAGTTAAAACAGCCAAAAAGATGCATTGTTTTTCTTGTCAGGGATTTTTATTCCCTTCCCCCGTTAGCCCCAAACAGTTTAACTGTGGTCTACTCAGATCAGAAGATGGGCTGTCTGCAGATCCCACCCCCTCCCACATCTATCATCAAGTAATTTATTAAGACAGAGGCAGAATAAGATGTAACACACAAATATTTATTATGCCACTAGTCAGTAAACTAGACAAGTACCCTTCCAGACAATAAACAACATAAGCAAGACACACTCGGTTGTTAACAGTTACCAGAGCGTTAAGCTCAGAGCCCTTAAACCCCCTTAACCTATGGATGTAAAACAGAGGAAAACCACAATGGTTATTACAGTACCATATCCTGAAGACAGGGATACAAAGACAAACACTCAGGATACCGACAGGGATAGTGGTGAAAATCAGGGGCGCTGGACACCAAGCAGGAACTCAGGAACTGGGTATTCTTCTCCCTCTGGGCAGGTCTTCTCCCTTTTGGGCAGATCTTCTCCTCAGGTGGGTCTTCAGTGCTTGCCCATGCAGTCTCTGCTTGACCTAGTAGTCCAGTGCAAGTATGCGCTCACTAATGGTGTGTAGCAGTTGAGTGCAAGTATGTTAATATCAGAGGGGTAGCCGTGTTAGTCTGGATCTGTAAAAGCGGCAAAGAGTCCTGTGGCACCTTATAGACTAACAGATGTATTGGAGCATAAGCTTTCGTGGGTGAATACCCACTTTGTCAGATGCATGTAGTGGAAATTTCCAGAGGCAGGTATAAATAAATATGGTATATTAATAGAGACCAAGAATCCAAAGTCCTATGAGTCCTGGTCCCTCGGGGGCTCCTGGCAGCTCGCTGAACTGTGTGGGACGCTGGCTGCCACTCAGATGGACAGCCCTGAGTGACAGGTGTGCCACTCACTAAATAACCTGGAGTGGCTGGGCCTATTATGGCTGTCACATGACTCTAACTGCCCTGACCTTTTCCCACCTTAATTTGAAAAAGGCTGAAAGGGCACTAAATCGTCTGAGGAGAAGGGTATCCAAGACGGAGGCTTAGCTGTCCTTTCACAAATCCAAGATGGACATTACATAAAAAGGTCAGAAACAGATTTTACCCAACACCCCAGAATTCAAGATGATGGGATGAGTTCGCATGCACATCTTCTCTTCTTGGGGTGGGGAGCAGGGAAAGAGAGGGAAGCAATCAACGAAGTCTTTTGTCCTTTGATGTTCCACAGTGGTTTGTCTTGTGACTATGGGCCTTCTTGTGTGGGACAGGAGAAAACGCCTCCTGTGGCAAACTAGTATTTCACACTTGGTAATGCTTTTCTCCTGACTGGTGAGGGTTAGAGTTTCAGAGCAAGCATTTTTTTCAGTTACAGAGCATACACTTAAATATTACCAAATAACATGGGATATAGATATTACAAGTGAGATTAATACGTGCAGCAACCCACAAGCATTTCATCCAGTCTAAACCAGGGATTGGCAGCCTTTGGCCCGCGGCCCGCCAGGGTAAGCTCCCTGGGGGGCCAGGCTGGTTTGTTTACCTGCTGCATCCGCAGGTTCGGCCGGTCGCAGCTCCCACTGGCCGCGGTTCGCCAAAGGTTACCCTGGTGGGCCGCGTGACAAAGGTTGCCGATCCCGGGTCTAAACCCTAAATACATTCTTATAGGACTCATACCTGTTTTGAACAAAACTAACATACAGGTGACCTGGTCTGGTCTCCAGCTACAAGCTTGTCAGTTCTTAGCTAATGCCTGCAGCCTGGGTGAGAGCTGGCAGGTGGCGTGTGAGTGTCACACATGTATGTTCCAGACCGCTCACGCTCTCTCTTTGAGGGATGTAGTGCTGACATCAGCCTGACGCCAAGTCAAAACACTCATTTTCAAATCTGTTTCTAGGGCCGAGGAGCTACTCTTTAACAGCTGCATTTTCATCAGTGGAGTGACTCTATAAGTGTGTTCTTTGGAGACCCGCCTGTTACTGTATTGAAATTGTTGTGTGACAATATCAAGAGGGTAGATTACAGACTCTCCAGGGACTAGACTTGCCCATATAATCATTAGCAGTGCTTGGATGTGTTTACTTTTGCCCTTTTCCTACTGGTTTCTGGCACCCTGTTTTGAAACAGATGTGAGTATGACAGCAGGTAAACCTCATAAACTGGCTCTGAGTGTAGACTTCTGTGTCAGTATTGGCTTCCTAATTCCAGATGTCCCTTCTGTTGTATATATTTTTTTGTTTCCTGCTGTGCTATGCAGTTAGGCCCTGATTCAGCAAAGTACTTCATCATGTGTGAGTTCATCCCTATTCGGCATAGTACTTAAGCCCGTGCATAATATTAAGCATGTGTTTAAATCCTATTGACTTCATTCATTTTCAAGTTACGGTTAAGTATGTGCTTAAGGGCCAGATTACGATGCTTTGGCCAGTTATTCACACTGCGTAGTATCTTACTCCACAAGTGGTCCCACTTACTTTGGTAGGCCTACTTAGTGTAAGGTACTATTCAGTATGAGCAAAGGTACCACAGTCTGGTCCTAAATGAATCTTTACTTGTGGCTAGATTGTGATTTCGGGCGCAACCCTGAGCCCCAGGAGCTATTGGGACTCAAAGATACCCCTCTAAGTCACTACAGCTGCCCTGTATCCTACTTGCTTCAGGGTACATGGGAGGTAGAAATTTACTGTGGGCCTATAGAAGCAAATTACAGCATCCCATACTTCAACTCAGCCCCTGCCAATTTCCTGTTTCTCCTTTCTCACTCCCTATCTATCTGCCCCATTTCACATGGAGAGAAAGGAAATAAGTAGGCAACCTACGTCCTGAGTAACCCATGGAAAGCGATTTTTTTTTCTAATCCCTTAAATTGTTTGTAATATTGGAGGTGAGTCATGAGTCAAAATGAACAAAATCTGAGCAATCTGCAGCTGATACCAACCAATATGCAAATTAGTTGCAATTTCCCATATTTTCAACTAAACAGCCCTCCTACCCCACCTGCAAACGTTTGGCTCGTTCAACAAGCTCTAATGCAAATGCATCATGTTTAGTAACATGGCAAAATGTGTAACAGGTAAACTCTAGTAGTGGAGTCAGGCAGTGTTCAAGGTGTACCCCTGCCACTGGGCTGTGGTTTCATCAAATCTCCCCATCTGAATAGCATTGAGCTGAGCCAGTAACTGGATGGGAGGGGTCCAAGGAAAATATTAGATTGAGGCAGGATCTTATAATGGCAATTCAGAGGGGTTCACTTTTCCTTCTGAGACAGCACTGAAGCAGAGCCTGAGAATCGTGCTAGAGGGTAATGTGCTAAACCAAAGGCCCTAATCATTTACTTGGTGAACAAAGATCCCTGGCTGGACTGTTGTCTTTTAAACTGATCTAAATGGGAAGTAAATTGGGCATCTAAAACCTTATGGCTCTCTTTCCAAAAGAGTAGCGGTGCTAACTCTGGTGTCTTGGCCAAGTTCCAAGTTGGGTAACTACATTTTGCTTTCCTAAAGCAATCACCCTTTTCTTTCAGAGGATGTTTCCACTTCCCATCCTTGTGTAATGTTCCTGAACACTGTAAGACAGCCACCGCACTCCACACCAGAAGCGGATACATTTTAGTATTGCGTTAAATAATTGTTCTCTAGTTTGTAAAGGAATGTATGCTAAGATTTATCTACACAATAATTCTACAGTTTTTTAGGGTTTTTTTGCTTTTGCAATTCTTTTCATATTATACTTTCACACAGAGCATTGTTTGTGGTGGAAATTAAAGCTTGAATAACACATCTCTGTCTGATCAATATGCATACCTCTGTTAAATACTCCCAGCCTGTCAGCTTTTGTTGTTAAGCATTTTAGCAGCATTAGGTTAGTTTCTAGGTCAAGCCTTCAACAAAGCTTCCTAAATTGTGACAACAAAATTAGCATGTGACTCTCATTTGTTCAAAATTTGTAAAAAATTCATTTGCATGAACAAATCCTAATGGTCACTTATCTGCATACTTACACACACACAACAATGGTGGGTTTTGTGCATGCCTGAGCAAAGTTTGATGGCAGAAGTCAGGTCATGACTCGGGTCCAGAGACTCAGTTAGTGTAAATTAGTTGACCTCAATGGAGCTTCATCATCAGCTGAGGAGCTGGCTCTTTGGCCAAAGAGTATCAGTTCCTGGTAATCTTGTCTGTTTCTCTTTCAGGCACCTCTATGGCCCCCCATCACTGTAGTATCTTAAAGCCTTGTAATCTGTAATGTCTTTATCCTCACAGTGCCCCCCTGAGAAGTGCTGTTATACCCGTATTTTACACATGGGGAGCTGAGGCACAGAGAGACTTGCTCAAGGTCACACAGGAAGTCTGTGGCAAGACAGGGAATTGAAAAGAGATCTCCTGAGTCCCTCTTGAGGCTAGTGGCCTAACCACCATCTTTTCTCTAATTTCTTCAAACAATGGAGCTTACTCTAATGCCCCTTGAAGCCAATGGAAAGCTCTCCATTGACGTCACTGGCCATTAGAACAGACCCCATGATAATGTATTTTTCAACTTTCTGGTAGTACAGACAGTACATAAATAAATATAAAATCCACAGGAATAAAACTGCATCTGTGGAGATTGGGATTTTCAAAATGCTCACCATTGAGCTACCTGCTGCTCTTGAAGTCAACGGGAGTTTTACCCTTGATTTCGATGAGAGCAGAGTTGGGCAAATACTGCGTGCTTTTGAAAACCTCACCCTCAGAGGGACATACTAAGATCATTGCAGTATTTCAAGCAAGGTCATAGGATGCTTTGGTAGTTCCTGCCATGTAAAGATTTATTTGCAGTTTTCCCCATTTGAAGACTGATTCGTTAGTGCCAATAATGAGCAGAATTCTGTGGATCGCTAAATTTTTAAGACTCAAGTCATGCATGTATATAATGGCCACTATCTTGTCTGGCACAAGAGATTGAACCAAAGACCACCAGTGCTAAAAGCGAGAGCTGCTACGGCTTGAGCTAAAAAGTCCCCATCACTAGCTGAGAGTGGTAACAGACTCATATACTCTGGGGAGGGGGAGCATGTAACACATGCTGACCAGTGGGTTATGCTTGGCCTTAGTAATGAACTGAGCTCTGGGTTTCTTTGCTGGAGCTGGGGAGAAGGAATTTCCCCATCTGCTCATATTGCCTATACCTCTGCTCTTGGAACAATGTTCTGTGTATCCCCAAGGCAGTGGCTCTCACTCATCTCTCAGCCTGCCTCTGTCCCACCCTATAGCTCTTTCATAGTCATGTGCTGGGAGCTCCTGTGGAGCTGTGCTCTACAAAACACAGGGGGTCATGGTCTCAGCTTCTCCAAACAGGACTTCAAATACTTGAGCACCCCTTGCATCATGCTAGGAAATTAAATGGAAGCAAATGGAGCCTTTGGAGAACCGGTGTGGCGTGCCCCTGGTATAGGTGAATGCATTGCAATAATCCCGGTGTCAAAGGCATGAGTGATTGTGGTGAGGTCACAGGCAAAAGAAAGGGTTGCACCTCTTTCACGAAGTACAGGTGGACAAAAGCATTTCTGGCCACTGCTGCCGTCTGGACATCCAGAGGAAGCCAAGAATCCAAGAGGACTCCCAAGATGAACAACAAAGGCAGGACACATCTTCCACCGAGAGGCTAGATTTAAAATTTTTATTAAGATGTTTTTAAAAAAAAGTGAACGGTATAGGGTTTAAGCATAAAAGTTTCTGGGTATCAGGGAATAACATACAGATTATCAAGGGGTGCGAAGTTCAGTTTAAGATGGATGGCATAAGGAATACATAATTTGCAATATTGCTGATTGGGGGTAAAAGGTTGATGGGTCAAAGTACAGACATTGAGATAGGAGGGTATGTTGTTCATATGATGGCTATGTTCAGGTGTGAAGTATAATGAGTGGATATGATGATGAGGTTGGATTGACCCTCATTTGGTGAGATTTAATGTTCCGTGAGTTTATGGTTCCAGTTCATGTGGTCCAACAGAAAAAGTCTCTCTGTCCCTTTCTCGTAGTCGATGCACGATGTCATTCCGGCTCATGCCTCCCAGTACTGTCGGTGGCTGGGGATGTGTTTGGTGTAGATGTCCCAGGACCATCGGATGGTGTCTGAGACCAGGAGGTGCCACATGAGCCGTGTGTAGCGTCAACCGGTCCCGCAGGTCCACAGCACACGCTCGTTGCAGGGGTTCCAGGCACCCAGGGCTCCGACGATCAGGGCGTCCATCTTCACCTCGTAGCCCTTCCCTCTCAGGGTGCTACCTCTGCTGCTTTCCTCCATTTGTTTTTTCCCAGCCTACCAGCATTACCAGTGTTTTACATGGGCTAAGTCTCAGTCGCTTAGATTTCATCCAGCCCACTTCATTGCTTAATTCAATAGTTATTGCTCAAATAAGATGAATACTCACACACCATTTTATATACCGTTACTAAGCATCATAGTAGGTTTACAGTATAAAGCATGATAGTACAGTAAAGTATAGTATACCTACAGATATGTTCCTAACTGTAACCTGCATATATACCATACTGAAACAGCATAGAAAAGGTACCTAGGGCACAATTTTCAAACCTGGGTATGTTAGTTAAAGCACCTGGTTCCACATTTGGTTTCTCAAATTTGCGTGTAGGTGCACAAGTACCTCCTTTGTGGCTAGATTGGGACAGCATTACTCGCACTGAGTAGCGTCTTCCTCCACAATTAGTCCCATTGACCGAGGAATTGGGACAGGTGTTTTGGAAGAGCTGAACTCACAGGCACTTAAATAAGTTGCTGGACTTTCAGAAATGCTCAGCATATTGGGTGCTGAGCTCCGTGGAAAATCCAGCTCTAATTGTGATTGCAGAGCCTGTGGGAAAGCTGGCTTGTTAATGTCCTAGTACCTGCTTATATTTGCCAAATATCTATTACATAGTGTTCCTAGTGCTTATCTGAGCAGTCTCATGTGGAACTGTGGGGACCCTTACCTAGCACCCAAGTTTGAAAATGTGGCTCCAAAATTAATACTTGTGTTTTTCCACAGGTCAGTGTCATGCTACAGCAAAATCAATGTATAGAGTAGTTTCACATATGCTAACAACTAGAGCTGAGTGAAAAATGGATTCTACCCCACAAATTCTCTGGCAGTTTCAAAATATCAAAGTTTTGGTCTACTTGGGACCAAAATCAGAATTTTTCTGCAGATTGAAAACTCAGTTTTGTTTTGAACAAAATGTTTTGATTTTGAGCTTTTTTTTTTTTTTTTTTTTTTTAAATTTTAAGTAAGATTACAGGGAGTTTTGAAATCAAGTCCTTTCAATCCAAAACAGTGACACGTTTCATTTAAATATAAAAACTGACTGTTTCCTTTTTTGGGGAAACTTTTTGCATTTTTGTCTGATATGAACAATTAGGCAAAATCGACATGAGTCTGTGCTATGTCAGTGTTACCTAATTTGCATGTTTCCACCCCAAATTAGTCCAAAACACTTGACAGCTCTAGTAACAACTGCATGTCCACAGCACATGCATTCCATATGCACTTGCATAGCCTGTCTGCTGACACTCATTTGAGCAAATAAATGAAATGACCATGAGATGAAAGCTTATGTGGATGCTATTAATAATGCTACGTGCCACTTCTTAATTCCCAATCACTGAGTGGTTTTTTGCTTAAAACCAAACACTGCACTTGTGATCGGAGACCCTTATTGCTACAATTCATTAATGTTATTTTGATTTTTGGTGGTTGAGAAATAGTAGGTCTGAACAATGGGGGAGTTCAAGGAAAATATTTCTGGCATTTTGCTAACATTAGTGTTCCTGCATGAAGCCATCTGGTGGAGAGCTCCGAGTGCTGAATGAAAGGTGTAAACCTGGATTAGCATTGATATGGTTTTCTATTGCATTTGGCTGGTTCGCGTCTGGCTGGATGTTATCCAGGTTCCCTTAGAAGAGCCAAGATTGCCATCGTACAGCGTAATGCCATATGTTGAGATTCATATGACATATTACCGAAAAGTCATAAATTATTATACTGCGTCTCTTTACAGGGCTGTGATTAGAAATGTTTATGTAAATGTACCTTCCAAAGAAAAATGGCACATGGTGTTAGACAACAATATGCATGGCAGCTCTAATGAGATACTTTGACTCAGGCAGGATGTTATCTCAAAAACAATCTGATCCCAGTATAATGAAAAATTAATGTCCTTTTAAAAATGCACCAATCTTAGATGAGGTTGCTGCTGCAATCATCAAGGAAGAAAAGTGTCGCCTTTAAACACTAAAATCACAAAAGGGGGAAAATGATTTAAAAAAAAAAGACAGAAAACCATATTCTTAGGGAACTGATATCTGCCCATATCTCATCACTCCACAGTGCAGTATTACAAGCAAGCATAACAACCGATGTCATGGGGGCTATGTTCGAGGCAAACAGAGGGATTTTATAATTGCTAGACAAAAAGGATTGGTTTAAGAGAATTCAAAGGGGCCTTCAAGATATTATTTGAGTCATTTAGTGAGAGTTTCCTCTCTGGTGGTTGAATCCAGTTCTGTATGAGAAATTTCCAAAATGTTCAGGTTGTTTATAGCTGTGCGTCTGGTTTGACTGATTGCAGCAGCCTCTGATGTCTATAAAGTTCAGATCCTTATCAGAACATCACTGATGTTTGCATATGCTCAGACTTAGAGTTTTTTGTTTGTCTCATTTCTAAATATCTCTTATAGATATGTCACGTCTTCCAGCACATACGTATAAAATGACCATGACAAGCATGCTTGATAGATTTTTCTCTTAGAAAGTTTTAACTAAAGCCCAAATCAGCATCACCAAATTAACCCTTATTTTTCTTGTATAACAGATTTTGGAATAAGGGTGTCCCTCTGAAATGTGTCTGATGTTGAGCAGTGTATTTTTTAGAGAGTCAAGTTAGCCCTAGATTTTCTGCATTAGAGCGTCAGAGAAAAAAAGCCAACCCACCAATCACTCGACAAACAGAGATAAATACACTTACTTATAAAGCTAATATAACTGGAGCTAAATATTTACATGCATAATTAACGAGTCAGACTTTCAACAGTATGTGTCAAAGAATATCAAGACACAACTTTATTAATACCTAAACACAGAACTTAAACAAAAAAACAAAAAACATTTTAACGTTCATAAAGTTATTTCCTTAACTGTGTTTGATTTTTTTTCAAAGCATGTAACATCTAGGAGCGGATTCTCACTTACTCACATCACTTTTTACACCACTCTGGCAGCGCAATGGGGCTTTGAAATGCGTGTAACTAATTGTTTTTCTTTTGCAATCTTTTATATGGTTTGAGAAATCTAATATCAAGGAGAATGTGTAAGACAAGGATAAGCTGAATAACTGTTTGGTTTTTGACCAAAGCTTCATTGTCACGTATTTTCTGAACCCCCATTCCTTAACAAGCACATCTAATATATTGTCACATTCTAACAATAATGGAACAACAGAAACCCCAAAATGTTGATTTTGTGCTAAAGATTGTCCTTCCATTTAATCAACTACACTAAGCCTGTGATGGTGGCGGCTTTTAGTGTGATATGCATACTGCGTGTGTGAGAGGACACAATTACACAAGTCGTTTTAATGTGACCATTCACTCATAATAGGATATGCACGGTGAGCCTGATCCTCAGCTGGTTTAAATGGCATGGCTTCTTTGCCTTCATCTGAGCTATGCAGATTTACATCACCTCTGATGGCTGCCTATATATGAGAAATAGACTGTGATACTGTGAGTGTATGAGTATATATTTACACCCTTACATACACATGTGTATCTATATTTTCTTGTATTGATGGGCATGTTCCCAAGGCTCAGTGTCACCGTGGGATCAGCTCTCACATGATTATATGAGGGATCAGCATGATCGGCTGTCACTGATTTCGCTGACATCTGTCCCCACAGTGAGACAAGCTGCAACATGAATTATTGAAGACATACACATGCAGATCGGTGTCATGATTACGCCAGACAATACACTCTGCCACACTCTTGAGAGCTGAAGGGAGCCATGCGGACAGCTGCTTTGAGCCTTTTTGACAAGCTGTTACCATCTTTCAGGCACAGAAACTTTCCATGGGCTTGTGAGAATTTGGTAGGCCTATTGTCCTAGAGTTGCCAATAGTATTTATTTCTTCCCATAATACCTTGTTGTCTGCTGCTTTTGGATATTGCCAGTTGACTGGGATTCTCTCTATATGGTACTTCTAGGCCTATTAAGACTTGAGATTTCCAAACGGAGTAATACCTATGGGCTTGATGCTGCAAGGTGTTGAGCACTCTGATCTTGACCCAGCAAAGCAGTTAAGCGTGTGCTTAACTTTAAGCAGGAATAGGAGGAGTACTCACGTGCTTAAAGTTAAGAATGTGCTTAAGAGTTTCTGTTGGATTGGGGCCAGAGAGCTCAGCTTGCTGCAGGATTGAGCCCGACATCCCATTACTAGAGCTCCTGATACCTTTTTCTTACAGTGAATTCTATTCTTAATGATTTGTACCAAATATATTTTCACCTGTACCAGAGGGAATCATATATCAAAGCCTTGACTAGAACTTACCAGAAACCTTACAAAAATACTGCATTACACTTTCTGTTTTACAATGACAGCTTCAACGCTATACTAATTATTTTTATGTATTTGTATTCATTGTGAGCCATATGGGTAAATACAGAATACTGCATTATGTACATAATTAGTTGGCAGATTTGTAGACCCCACAGCAGAAGTAGATCTTGAAGAAGGTTTTGAAGGAGGAGAGGATAGTAGTCTGATGGGTCAGTTTGTGGTGGGTATTCTAGACGCTTGGGCTGGTGTAGAAGGAAGGTCGAGTTTGGCAGCATTGGCAGCATAAGAGGGGTGATGAGAGACAAAAATGGTTAAGGAGGAGAGGGGTGGAGTTGTGAAGATCCCTCAAGGTGAGGAATTGAACTTGGTGGAGAAAAACAGGGGAGC
This sequence comes from Chelonia mydas, assembly GCF_015237465.2. Classification (NCBI taxonomy): domain Eukaryota; kingdom Metazoa; phylum Chordata; order Testudines; family Cheloniidae; genus Chelonia; species Chelonia mydas. The sequence continues at coordinate 16,764,442 of NC_057852.1, forward strand.
AAATGGAGAGATTCAAACTGGGGGTGATCTGTTTAGATCAGTAGGTGAGTAAGATGATCTTAGCAACTGAATTTAGTACGCAAAGAGAAGAGGATGGGTCAGTAATCAAGACATGAAGTGAAGAGGACTTGAACAGAGTGTTAGTTGTTTGGGCAGAAGGAAGACTACATTTTAGATATGTTATAGAGGAAGAAACAGCAGAATTTGGACACTTCTGGAAATGTGAGGGCAAAGGAGAGCGGGAAGTAAAAGATGACTTTCATATTATTGGCCGTAGTACAGACAGGATGATGGTGTTAGCAGTGGTAGAGAAGGATGGAGTGAGGGTTGTGTCGTAAAGGCTTTGTCAGCATGCATATGGGGTGACTCTTACCCCTTGTGAGTTTTTTGAAAGTCATCCCAAAGGAGTGCCAATAAAACTTCCATGCAACACCAGGAAATACCGTGCACAGACCAGATTTTTCACTATTTTTGGAGCGTTTTTAAAAATCTATTTTTATATCCTTCTAAAAGTAAAGCCTTATGCCTTAGTAATTGTTACATCAACTGCACAGCCTTTAGGGGAGAGGAGAATTATTACCGATACATCTTGGCACATGTAACTCCTTTTTAACTAGCTTTTCAATATGTAATAGTATGGTAACTTTTAAAGTCAGATACCTTAGAAACATCCAAATCTAGAATCAAGTGTACTTTGTCCCACTGGTTGAAAATATTTTGAAAAGTTAAATTTTTGACAATGTTTTTCATCAAAATATTTGAACATTTTTCAACCTGTTCAGTTAACAAAGGCCCCAGTTCAGCACATCACGAAGCTTTGTCCAGCCCTATTCAGCTATGCAGTTTAAACACATGCTTAACTTTCACCTTAAGATAAAGTTCTGTTGACTTCACTGGGATCTTTGCATGCACTTAATTTTAAGGACACGATTAAAGAGCTGACCCAGGTCAATGGGAGTCTTTCTGCTGACTTCAGTGAGGCTTGGATTGGGCCCTTACACCCAGATTTTTAAAGGTATTTAGGCGTCACTTTGCTCAGCATTGCAATGCCTAACTGACTTTGACTTTCAATGAGACTTGGGCTTTGTGTACACTATGCAAGCAGCTAGCATAACACTCTAGCATAGAAACAGCCTACACCAGCTAAACTTTTTTTTAATTGGTATAGGGACATCACCTCCCTGAACAAAGTTGGCTCCATTGACAAATAGCTTTGCTGATGAAAGAACGTGTCTACACTTGGGGTTAGGTTGGCCAAGCTATGTCAGTCTGGGGTGTGTTTTTTTCATACCCCTGACTGATGTAACTGTTGACCTTACTTTTAAGCCTAGACCAAGCCTCAGGCTCCAAGCTCCTATAACCTTTGAAAAATGAGACGTAGGCTTCTAAATCACTTAGGCATTGCAACACTGGGTAGAGCAATGTTTAAATACCTTTTAAAATCTGGGCTGCTGTGCTGAATAGGTATGAACTTAAGCTTGTGCTTGGGTGCTTTGCTGAACCAAGGTTTATACAATTAAAAAAAACCCATGCTCAAACAGGGACCTATGCACAACTTAAGCCCTAAATATATGGCTTAAGTGTTGTGCGGACAGGGACTGTGCATGAACTTCACTCTTGATGAAGTACTGGACAGCAGAACAGTGGAGAAGTTTAAAAAACAACAACAACAAGACCTTCACCTATTATAATACTTCCCATTGTGCTAATCATTTTTTTTTAGCATGTCCCCTAAACGCTCTCGTAGGAGAGATCTGTAGATCACAGAATATCTCATTCAATATTAGTAGGTCAGTTGACCAGGATAGGTTTATCTACAGATACAGCACTTAGCGAAGACACTACCTCTGCTGATGGGAAAACTGCGGATGGTCACTCAGGGGTGTGGATTTTCCTGTATGGTAGAAACTTTGTATCTTTTAGCAGCTGTTCATTTTGGTTAATTAATCTGTAGGGTTCCTTCTCCCTTTCTCACCCTTTTGTTTCCTTCTTTATTTTCCTAACACAACAGATCTCAAGTAAAACAAAGACCTAACGATGGCTCCTACACTGTCAAAGAGAAAGGATGAGCTGTCTTAAAGGGCTTATCAAAAGTCAGACATCACCCTCCGCCCCCCCATGCAGAAGTAATCATAATCCAACCCTTGGACATGGCGTCCATTATCAGAAGCTATGAATATTTGGAGCTTTATGAGAATGGATTATTTATTCTAAATATACTCAGAGTAATTGTATAGCTCATATCCAGCAGGTCAGGATTACAGATTTCATTACAGTTTTCAGAGATTGGAAGCCTTTATACAATTACTGTAAGTCCAACTAAGAGGTAAAATCATTTCCTCAATATGGAACAGGAGAGTACACTGATCTGACATTACTTTCTCTAGGCTTCAGTTTCATTATGAAAATAAAAATCCTTCTTCATTTCATCCTAGATTTGATATGTCCTCTTACATATGGCAGATCTGGTATGATATATGGTTGGAATTCTCTCCCCCTCACCCCCAAATATTTCTTATATACAGTGATCCAGGTTCTTAAGGCCAGATTCTGCTGCCTTTACTCATTTTGGCCCAGATTCTAGAAACCATATGCATGTTGAATAGTACCTTATTCTAGAGCTCATCGAAACATGGAACTTTTGCTGTGTGGGAAATTCTCTTGTTCAGATTCTGAACAAAACAAAACAAATTCCAAAATTACCCATGAAATGAAATTTTGGAAAAAAAATTCATTTCAGATCCATCAAAATACTCTCTTTAGATAAAACAGAGATGTTTTGTTCCAATTTAGACTTTTTAAAAAAAAATAAGACATATTCTAGTTATAGTCTACCAAGTAAAATAAACTTTGAAGCAAAATATCAAAATAATCTGTTTAGTTTTGGATGAAATGGCATTTTCAGACGGAACCATTCCAGGTAATTTTGGAACGTTTTCGACCAGCTCTACCTTACTCCACTGAAATCAATGGGACTATTAAAGGAGAAAGGTGTTATGATTGTAAGGGCATCAGAATCTGGCCAGTGAGGATTACTTTATTTTTGGGAAATAAATGGTACTACTGAGTAAAAGGGTCTGAGTACTTGTCTCTTAATGACACAGACTAAATCATAGCCACAAGCATTTTGTCTTTTCTGTTCCAGGAAGCTAAGGTTTACGATTTGAACTGGAATGCCTAAAATGTAATCAAGGTACTCACTTGCTACTGATATGTCACTATCTACCATTCCTACTTGGTCTATAATAGACACATTTCTTTCTTTCTGGTTACGATGGTCCAGATTGTAAACCTTTTACTCCCACTCGTGAGCGGTTACAGTTGTCAACGAGACTACTCATGTGAGCGACTACTCACCAATAGGAGTAATCTGGTCCTGTGTTACCAATTTAACCCAGTGCAGATAGATTTACCTCAGAGGTTTGATGATGCATTTTTCACTGGCTATGTTGCCAGTTATTAGTTCCCTAAACTATTCAGTTTCTATATCTCACCTCCCTTTCTCTTCCTGCAAAAAGTATAAAATTAAAGCATTATGTAAACAAATACAATTATAGACGGGGTTCTCTACTGCCCTGAACCTATTGTCATCATTTACATCTTTACAAAGTCCGAGTAAAATGCTACCGTTTGGAGTTAGTGGTGTTTTACATCCACTTTACAGTCTGACTTTGTAAATGAAAATGGCAGTGGAGAGTCACCTTAAGAGTCAGCGGAGTAGGCAGAGGCGGAGGAGAGCTGGGGTTGGGAGCTGCTGGTGGGTGCAGAGTACCCACCAATTTTTCCCCATGGGTGCTCCAGCCCCGGAGCACCTATGGAGTCGGCGCCTATGGCCATGCATGTATCTGGGTCAGTTTGCAGAATTAAGGGAAGGGACAACAGTTTCACTTAGCCTATTCAAGATGTCATCAGAACAAAAACTTTAATTCCTAGGATCTCTGAGCCTCATGCTTCTTAAGCCATCAGTGTGTCAGGACCTGCAGCTCTTTACTGCCATGGTTCTGACGATGCAATCACAGGGTCTGAAAAACAGCACAGCCATCGGCTACAATGTCCCTACAGAGCACAGCAGTAAATGTACATTAACACGGTGAGGAAAGGAATGAGGAGTTCTCCAGCAGGAAATCACACAGTTTGTGAAAGTCATTTCCTGTCCATGGAGCAGTCTGATGTACTCTGGCATCTTTCTTTACAAGCAGAGGTAATTTTAGTTTGCTTAGAAAAGGAATGGAGGCTCAATAGCAAGCTGAGGTGGCCAGAAGTGAGCAGCAATCTTTGACAACCCTAGGTGCTGCCTTCTCCGTCTCTCTTAAATTTCAGGTGGAGGCCCAGCTCTAGCAGTACTGGGGCCCTGCTGTAGTGTTTCCCCTCTGAATTGTCCAGTGTTTCGTCCTGCAGTGGGGACTGCAGAATTCTAGCATTACATTGAGATTTTAATTGCTAATGTCCAAGAAACACTTCACCTACTGCTTAAAGATTGTTATATCTGGGATGGAAAGCCGCAGCCATTCTGTACCAGACCAGCAGCACCACACAGCAGCTGAAGAAAATATCATACTTCCAAATGTAGATTTTTTCAGCATGACATATCCACCATATGCAACGAGATATATTTGTTTACTTTAATAGGGACAGAGAATATTAAGACAATGTACAGGCATTCGGCAGCCAGATATGATCCTTCTCCCGTGTCGCTGTTAATATTCTTCTCCTGCTTCTTTGTTGTATCACATCTTAAGAAAATGAAAACGGTGAGGTGCAGAAACTTCAAATTTGGTTATTTGTGAAGGTTTTGCTGATTTCTACTGCCTCCTACTGTCTTCTCGTTCTGTCCCTACCTGTTGGGAAGATAGTCCCTGGAGAATTAGGTGTGTTGGAATTCTTCTTTGGCGTGTTGCAGACTTTTAAGGAGAACTATTTACGCTTCCTCAGCAGAAATGGAGAAATGTTGAACCTGATGTATTCTTGCCGATGAACTTCAGGATTCTGACAGAGTTTCTAAGCACTGCAAGCACTCCGGCAGACAGTCAGAATAACGCATAAATTATGATTCTGTAGTAAGTCCTTCAGCAGCTTCTGTTGGAACTGTGATGCCCCAGGAGCTCCTGAGATCGATGGGAATTCCTGCAGTGTTCTTGGTATTACCACCTAAGTTGAAGAATTTTGACGTCCACTGCATAGTTCTAGCAAGCCTGAGACCCTAATGCTGCATGCTATCGAATGCCAGTGTCAAATTAGAATGACTCTATTTTACATATTTGTTGGTGAATAAGTGTGTCTATGTAGCAGGGATACCGGTATTTTGTATCTTGACAATATAAAAAACGTGAAGGAAATTCCCTGACACAGAACTAAAACTGGAGTTACAGATATAAAAAACATTAGAATGCACTCAAAACTAGTCCAGTAACCAGTTTTATGCCATTGGGTGTAGTCTGACTAAGCAAAAGTACACAAGCACATGCTTCTCTTTAAGCATGTGACTTCAGTGGGGTTACTCTCATTCTTACATATAAGCACATACCTGAGTGCTTTGTTAAATCAGGGCCTTAAATCCTAATCCAGGCCAATAGGGTTTTTTGAAGCCATTTTAGATGCAGCCATAGGCATAAGTCAGCTAGCGCCTGGGGTTTAAGATGTCAGGGGAGATGTCACTTCCTTGACATCCTCATGTCTGTAGCTGCAGGACTGAGCTTCCTAGTTACACTTCAAATAGTAATTGATGGTGGCTGTTAATTCCAGGAGGTGAACAAACTGGACTCAATGTTTTACATCAAAATAGTAGCATTGTGTTTTGTACTTCTCCCAGTCTTAAACTTAAATCAAGCTAACAGAACATTAAGGTTGTTTGAACTATTGATACTCCATATTTCCGTACGCTTCATTTTTTTAAAAAAATGATACCTTACCTTAAAACTAATGGGTTTCCCAATGTTTGGTTTGTGTTTTTTCCACTTCAATGCTCATTTAAGAGTCTTTATTTGCTTGCCTAAAGAAAATTGATGTATTTAAAACCATTAACTCCTATGTAACTGGTTTTTTGGGGGGTTGGGGTATGGGAGGAGTATCTGTCTATATATATATAGACAGTACCTGTGGGTCAAAATCAGTGTTCTTGGCTGTTCCAGTAATCTCCTCCTTAAATACGTTATTAGCCTTTGGCTCTGGGAAGCCATATGGCCAGCAAATCTGGCCAGAAGCAGACTGATCCAATTCATAGAAAGCTGATAAACCTGAGTTTGTTGCTATGTGTGGCCAAATATTGTCTTTACTCAGCCAAGAAAATACTAGCAGCCAAAGTATCATGGTAAAATAGAAATGATTACTGTATTTTCAGCCGACAAACCCAGGTGATCTATGGGTGGGGGAAGCAAAGGTAGGGCACGGCACAACCACCTCCTCTCTAAAGCTTTATACCTATAAAGAGAAGGCCTGCATCCAATGTCATAGCAGTTTTACGTTGATATGACTCCCTTGGCTTCAGTGGAGTTTCTCCTGATTTACATCAAGGAGAGAGAGAAGAGTCAGGCCAAAGTTCTTTCCCTTCTTCTGCTTTTTGTAGTTTGCATTTGAGAATAAGGACAGGACTTTGTCAATGCTATATAGAGACAAGACTGGTCATCATTATTATAAGTGGGGATGTCAACCAATGGGAATTGAATTCATGGAACCTATAAGAATCAGAGATATTAGTGTATTCTTTTTTAAGGTGACAGAGATGGAGCTTTAATTGTCGTGATGTGTGATTCTGTTTTGTTTAGCTTCCTGCAAGAGTGGCTTATTTTTGTTGTTATCTTTTAGTTTGTAAGAGTTACTCACTTAAGAAGCTTTCAAAATATTAACCAGTCGCTGAAGGTTCTTTGAAGAAAAATATGACTGTTCGTGTAAACAATTAATGGTTGTTAAGCATGGCAGTGTATATTATGACAAACAACACATGCTACATTATGCCAGCTGGTGTAATGATGTGATAATGTCTGACTCATTAACTCTGGCACACAGTTTACGATGCCCTTCTATGACAGGATTAATTGATTCACACATACATTAAAACAAAAATAACTAAACTGAAATTCAGCTGGAAGCCTGGCTTTTCATTTGTCTTAAACCCTGTTGGTGGTTAAAGCTGATGAAGGCCTCAGTGCAGAATGAGTTGAGGTTTGCCCACTGACCTTTGTTGTGGCTAATCTGGATCAATATTCTGCAAGTAGAAAATAAGTTATATTTAAATATTGGGAATGATTTCCATAGAAATCTCCCAACTATGTTTTTTTGGTGATTATTACAATTATTAGGCCAAACCCTAAAGTCATTAGGCAAAACTTCCCTTGCCTTCAGAAGGAATTTTTGCCCAAGCAAGGACTTTAGGATTGTGCCCATTGTTTGCTAATGAAGTAATAGCTGATTGTATCAACATGATAAAGGAGGAGAGGATTGGTTAACAACTATGCATCAATTAATACACAGGTATTAATGTTGAACAAATGTTTCTAACAATAAATTAGAATTTAATGCTCATGCCATGAAGAATTTTTGTACAGTATAAGCAGAGCTAGTCAAACGCGGGAAATGTAGCTGGAAATTATTTGAATTGACAACTGATACATATATTGTCAAATGAATTATTTTTGAATGTTATTTGACCCTTTCTATGAATAAATGACCAGTGGTTCATTTAATCTGATATTCTTTCTCTGGAGTGACCAGTGCTGGATGTTTCATAAGAAATCATAAACATCACATAATAAACCTTCTGTATTTCTGCAATCCAGCTATATCATGGAGGGACATTCCTTCCTCATGTAAGCTTGTGTTGCTCTAAGGCCTGGTCTACACTGGGGTGGGGGGGGGAATCGATTTAAGATACGCAACTTCAGCTACGAGAATAGTGTAGCTGAAGTCGACGTATCTTAGATCGACTTAGAATCACTTACTTCGCATCCTCGCGGCGTGGGATTGATGGCTGCCACTCCCCTGTCGACTCCGCTTCCCTCTCTCGCTGTGGTGGAGTTCCGGAGTCGACGGCAGAGTGATCGGGGATCGATTTATCACGTCTACACTAGATGTGATAAATCGATCCCTGCTAGATTGATCACTACCAGCCGATCCGGCGGGTAGTGTAGACGTGGCCTAAGTTACCTCAGCCTGTGTCATGAGTCATGAGTTATGGTAACTTGTGTAATTTATAGTCTAGCTAGCATTCCCTCTGGGGCCATGTAGACCCTTTAATGTTGGACTGGGACTAGATGGCATAACTGAACCCATAGAGTGACTAGAGTTTAGAGCAAGCAGATTATTCAAGTTTTATTCTTGGCTTTACTTCGACACACCTTGATGTTGGGCAAATTACTTTGCTTCTGCGCTCCTTAATTTATCCTTCTCTCACATAGATATAATAAAACTAACCCACAAGGAGAGTATGTGGCTTATTGTTTACTATGTATGCATATATTTTGTTGTTATTATGTAGACATAATATTCTGGAATATCTGTCTATTACTTTTCAAATGGCAGTGTCCAGGAATGTTGTTAAGAGAAAATATTGTGAAGCATAGAAGGATGGAAACATGTACTGAAAATTGCCTTCAACCTCTATTTTATTATACTCTGGACTCAACTTTGCTTGCAGTTGCACACTGCACAAGAAAAGATTTTTCATTTAAGTTACGAGTCACATGCATAGCCAGGCCCTTGCAAATTATTTAAATGAATGTTCTCCCATCAATACATACATTTTAAAGAAAGACAGGCATATGGGAAAGGAAAAAGGAATAAAATAAAAGTACACACTGTGGACCAGATACTTCAAGTTACTCAAGTATTACTAAATCATGAGTTATGGTAACTTGTATAATTTATAGTCTAGCTAGGGGAGCTCCTAGGATCCTCTCTGGGGCCATGTAGATCCCTTAATCTTGGGCTGGGCCACATAGTATTACTCAAGTAATACTTAATCAATGGGACTAGTTACAGAGTGATGCTATACATTATGAGTAAAGGTTGGAGAATTAGGTCTTATGTGAGAGGTAAATGATAAACAGTGGCAGAGGTCACAGAAAACAAGGAACCTGTGCTAGTTCCTCTGAACATAAGTTACCTATGGCAGCTATAATAACTAAACTGCTCTCGCAGTCCACATTCTTACATTGCCTCCTGTTTTCTCCCACCAGTCCATAATGTCCAGGAATATAAAGAAGGAGACAAAGCTAATTTTAGATCATATATCGGGAAGGGTGTAGTCAGTACCATTAGATAATCTGTGTTATACAAGAAATATAAAACAATGAAACTTTCCACCTTATAGAATATTGCAATGTTTTTGGTTTTAAATAAAACTAGAAATGCAAATGAAACAAAGTTAATTTCTTCAGGTAGTTTCTTTATGCAAAATGGGGAGTCCCTTGGCGCATGTTATGGGGTTGCAGAGATATACACTGTGCATGTATATAAGCATCTCTTCTGCCATCAGTGAGAGCATAGAGCCTAGCATGAAGGTCCCATTCCTAGGCTCTGTGCTCTCATTGATGGCAGAACAGATGCTTGAGTGTTCTTAGCAATGGCTAGAAAAAGGTTAAAACCTGGTCATTCCCTACTGCCATTTGGAACGTAGACCCATGCATCACTCTTGTTAAACTTGTGCAGCTGTCAATGGTAACAAGATGGTAGCTCTCTGCTCCATGTGCCTGAAGTCGTTCCTATAAAGTTAACATTAGCCAAACTTAGGGGTAACTGGAGCTCTTCCTATCATTTAGCCTGGGATTTTCAAAAAAGCCTAAGGGAGTTAGGCATGGACATATAACCCCCTTAGGCTCCTTTGAAAATGCCAGCCTTAGATATTTTAGCTAGAGCTACATTGGATTTAACTTGAGAGATGCTTATAGAAATATTCATGGAAAATAAACACATTGTGGCAAAAATGTAAGTCATGAGCAAGGCTGGTCAAAAATCTTCCGTCAAAAAGGATAAAGAGGGGAGATTTCGGTGAATATTGAGAGGTGTAATCCAACCAGGGTGTCTAACTTATAGCAATGAATGCTCGCACGGGGCAGTTAAACTTCAACTCGCATGGAGCACTCTGTGGTATTTCCGAATCTAAATATTTCAGGTTTTGGCCAAATTATTTTGGTTCTTTCGATTTGACTGAAAAGTCAAATTTCTGTGAGCGAGGAAAAAATCCCAATCAGCTCTAGTCATGAGAGAAGGGTTTTCTTTTGTGAAATGGTCTATCTTTCTGACACTTTTTTTTAGTTACCCATACCTGATATTAATGGAAGGTGCTTTCTTGGATCAAGTGTTCTTAAAGATGTAAAACTAAAAAGCATCCAAAAATCACCTCATGAAGGGAGATCATTATACAAACCCTACCAGATGATTACAGTGTTAAATGTACTCTTCTCTGTATTAGGCCAGGGACACATGCAGCTCTTCAGAGGTTAATATGCGGCTCCTTGCATAGGCACTGACTCCGGGGCTGGAGCTACAGGCTCCAACTTTCCAATATGCCGGGCAGTGCTCACTACTCAACCCCCTGCTCTGGCACAGGCCCTGCCCCCATTCCACCTCTTTCCATCCCCTCCCCTCAGCCTGCCGTGCCCTCACTCCTCTCCCCTCACCCCCCAGCCTCCTGCATGCCACAAAACAGCTGATCGGGAGGTACAGGGAAGGAGGGGGAGGTGCTGATCGGCAGTGCTGCTGGTGGGTGGGAGGTGCTGGGAGCGGTGTGTGTGTGGGGGGAGCTGATGGGGGGGCTGCTGATGTATTATTGTGGCTCTTTGGCAATGTACATTGGTAAATTCTGGCTCCTTCTCAGGCTTAGGTTGGCCACCCCTGGTATTAGGCTATCAGATTAGGAGCCAATGGCTTTACCAGCCTTTTGAGTTATCAACGTTTATCAGTTAAATTGTAAGGCAATATCTTGGCTAGGTTGCTCTTGAAAAAGAAAGGTAAACTACTTGGTTAAGTTCACAATCTTTTCCTGTGGTTTTTCAACTTTTGCCACACTGCATTTTTATTCAATCAGTCTTTCTATACAAGGCTCTCATGTGTAAGTCCACTGTAGGTTTAGATGTAACATCGAAATGCAGTAAGAACCTTGGATACCCCCAGGGTGGGCTACTGTTAATTACACTGGAATACCTCCAGGCAGCTGGAGCACAGAGCTACTGTTGAGTTATCCGCTCCTACCTATTTATCTGAGCTGAAAGCCAAGGCAATGTGCTAACCCAACATCTTGATGACTTGTCATAGTTATCAGATGTGACATGGCTGGCCACTGCAAACAATACATATATGATTATTTTGGTTCTATATAGCACAATACATTCTTTTGGAGAATTTAGACTGTTTTACATTGAAGTGACAGGACAGAACATAATAAACAAATTGCAGCACAGCATGTAATTGCAAACTTTGTTCACTATGCAGAACCTACTTCTCTTATGTCTCTAACTGTAAAGCTCTGAGTTTTGGATCAGGCAATAATAAATTAAAGTTCCTGCATAAAGGTCCCAACTAAGATCAGGGCCCCATTGTGTTGGCACATAATAAGAAATAGTCCATACCTCAAAGACCTTTCAGTCTAAATAGACAGGACAGAAAAAGAGTCAGAGAAAAGAGAGATTATTATTCCCATTTTACAGATAGAAAACTGAGGAACAGAAATCCAGTCAACTGTCCAGGAGTTGCTTACAAAATGTAATTGATATTCAAAATTCTTTGTCAAATTCTTCTGGTAAACAATTATTGGTCTGTAGCTAGGGCATGTGAATATTTAGTATTTGAAATTTGAGTTGTGTTGATTGGTTTTGACTGGATACATAAATTGCATGGTATGCTTGTGTTCACTGATTGGATGTACATAACTCTTTGAATCAGAGTTCCAGTGCTAACACTTGTGATTATGAATTCAGAATTTGCTTTTGCTAAATATTGTCCAATATTCACTTAAGATTCATTGCTTCCACAAACATTTCTGCCAGAAAACTCTATGCTAGAATATTGACAAAAAGCTAACACAAAATGGGAAAAACATGGAAATGATTATTTAAATATTAACATAAACATCAACTTCCACTCTCCCCTCACACATTTTTCTTTAGGATTTGCCCAATTCTAGTACTGGCAGTGCTGGAGGAGGAGGAGGCATTAGAATGAAAAGGTTATATTTAACCTCCTGTATTCAAATGCAGATTTATGAAAAAGATCTGCACCCCTGGAGTCTCCCTTCAGTCCACATTTGTGGCACATTTAGGGCCAGATCCTCAGCGGGAGTAAATTAATGTGGCTGTTTTGACATCACTGGAGCTAGAGCAATTTACACTGGATAAGGATCTGGCCTTTTAATATTAATTTGAGATTAATAGTGCATCTCTGACTTTCTGAAGTCAGACACATTAAAAATGGCACACACCTACCATTTATATATCACATAGCAGTATCCGTTGTTTGCTTCAGGGCAAAATGCTACAGTAGGTGGAGAGAGTCAACTGGACACATCAAGGTCAGGTTAGATTCCTTTCTTCCTGAAGGCAGCTGGTTCTAGTTCATTGAGACCCTTCTGATGTTTCTCTCCTTGAGGCAGAGCGTGTACGTCAACATCCTCTCCACACACCCTGCTAAGGAACTGGTACCAAAATGTTCTTCATTGTAAAGGTGCTGGCCCTGGAGCAGGTTACAGAGCACATCTGGACAGCTGTATCCTGTCACAGTATGCCATCAGGATCAACGAAACACAAGCACGGCCCCAATGCTCAGCTGCACAGAAATACCTCTTAATCAGCACTAATAATTAGGCCTATCTTTGCAGCTGAAAATATGTACTTGATCTCTTCAGAGTACAGAATCACTGCTGTAGCCTATGAAAGAGCTCTGTATGCGTCATCAGTCCCAAATTACTATGTATACACACATACTGTACACACTATTATAATAAATATATTATAGAAGTTCATATATCATATTGCTAGTATTAAATAACACACACACACATATATATGTATGTATATGTGTGTGTATAAAAATAAAACTTCACTGGAGCTATGCCAATTTATGCTGGCAGAGGTTCTTGGCCCTTAATATTTATTGAGAGATTTTTATATAGGCACACAAAAATTTTCAGTATCTAATATTGCATACAGTATGCATGGGGCGGGGGGTATATAAGACGGGCACCAAAGAAAACTATTTTTGTATCTTGAATTATTGGTTAAGAATAAGCTTGATCTCCGCTAAAAGAATTATCTTATGACTTTGGAAAGATAAACATTCAACTATGGAGGAGGAAGGGATCCCATCATTAACTCAGATGGCATCTTATGAAAAGGTGATTTATGGGCTACAGGCAAGCATGGACAGATGCCATGAAATCTGGATTGCTATTTCTGGACTATTAGTAACATTACTGGTGTACTGGATCTTCATATAGTAAAGGAAACTCACTATTACTATTAATAGTTCAGGGTTTAATTGTGTTTTGTCTATATTTCCTCTATCCATACACACACACTTCTTTATTGTTACAGGATGATTTGGGCTGGAAGGGAACTGTTTGGAATCTAAAAAAAAATGTCTATCTACTGTTCACCTATCTAAAAATTCCACCCTAAATAAATAAAACATCTTCTCCAAAAGTAAACACATATTTTTAGTTAGGTGAACAGTAGAACTCCAAAAGAACTGAGCTGTAGCTCACGAAAGCTTATGCTCAAATAAATTGGTTAGTCTCTAAGGTGCCACAAGTACTCCTTTTCTTTTTGCGAATACAGACTAACACGGCTGTTACTCTGAAAGTAGAACTCCAGTTGACTCCCAGGGGAGCAAAGTTAGGCCAACGTTGAGTACTTTTGAAAATGATTTGTTATGCACCTGACACTAGCATCTGGGCACGTGACCGATTAAATTCTACTAAACATTAGATCAAACGTTGCATGATATAAATTATGTACACCTCTCTTCCCTGTATTGTCCCATTCATTGATTGATAATCTACTAATGCTCCATATTGTTTTGACCAAAAAGATATGTCTTGCACTGTGCTCTAAAGATCAGTAAATTGGACTTCTGGTACACAGCCATAGGGAGGCAATGTTCTCCTTTTAACCCCCACAGAAGCCCATCAACAGATTGGCAGGAAAAAAAATCTTTGGATGATATCAGCCATCATAGTGACAAATGGAGAAGAGAGGCTGTCCAAAGGTGACAGGTTCAAAGCCATTTATGGCTTTCTATATTAGAATCGCTGAAGGGTGTATGTACACACACACTTAGGTACCATAGATTGTACCCAGAGGAAGATGAGAAGACAGAGCACTTCCTAGAGCACAGGAGTAGTGTGCTCACATCAACTCACTCTGTTAAACAAGCATAGGCCACAGCCCAAAGCAGAGTGCACTGGTGACAAAGGCCTGAAAGACTGTGGCAAGGTTCACATAATAAGGAAAAGGCTGTGACTTATTAGCAACTAGCAGATGGGAGAAAAAAAGAGGTATGAGTCACTGATCCTCCCTGGAAATCCAAGAACAATCAAGGATCCAAAAGTATCTCAAGATAACAAACTTCTCTGGCCAGGTGTGGAAATGCTGTTGTCAGTTCCTCAAGTTGCTTCTCCTTGCTAGCGATTATCACATCCATCTCTTTTGGGGTGAATTTCAGGTAGTTTGTTTATCCTTGTCCTTCTCTCAGTCAGGCATCCAGAAAGCAAATAAACTGTGCCACCTAGATATAATGAAAAGGAGATGTAGAGCTGTAAGTCATCTACATACTGATAGCATTGCAACCCAAAATACCTCGTTCTCATCCAACATCATATACACAATGGACAGGGGGCTGAGAGAACAAGACCATTGGTGAAAAGAAAAGGAGTACTTGTGGCACCTTAGAGACTAACAAATTTATTTGAGCATAAGCTTTCGTGAGCTACAGCTCACTTCATCGGATGCATTCAGTGGACCATTGGTGGAAATTTTGGGGAAGGAACAGCTGTCCA